>NC_139328.1:30640833-31332500 GCF_056507025.1 Lutjanus erythropterus | reverse complement strand
ATGTCAATCAATTTACCATTTGTAGTGAATACAGTAATAGTTGGTGGAAAAGGGTTGGGTCTTGAAGGACTTCACACAGAATCCGAGCAGAAGCATACTTTGCTGGGAGAACAAATCCTCCTAATAAACACATCCATAAATAATAAATCTTAAATCAACTATTCCAAAGGTTAGCACAGAAGGTGGCAGTTGGGGTGGTAGTGGAGTTACGACAGCAGAGTTTGTTGGCATGAGCATATCAGTGGTATTGTCGAGCTTTAATGGCTGCACACCTTTTATGGCTGCACACCTGTACACCTGTATTACTATAGGTGGATGCAAGTGTACAGCTGGAAGCCAAACAGCTGATGTAGTCAGCGCAACTGTGACCTTAGTGCTCCACCTGAACAAAGGCGCTACATATCTTGGGAGAATGTGATTCACAGAGATGAAACAATGAGACTCTGTCGTCACATTTTAACCAGCATACATCTTGATGTGTATTTTGATGTAGTAAACCACCAAGTTGTTCACAATTTAGTAGCAGACAAGTGTTCCTATAGAAGCTGGACAAAATAATATTGGTCTGTGTAGGCACTAGCTTATTAGCTTATTATTACACACCACAAGCAAATCATAGCAAAGAGTCATGCATAATTGACATGACTACAACTAAGAGGCATGACAATTGCAAATATGCTTTTGTGGAATGTTAGTACTACACTATAACACATAGTCAGGCGCAAAAAGCATGCACAGACCCTTATTCCTTGTTGTTTCTTTCTAAATTCTGTCTATATTTCAAAGACTGATGACTGAGATATTAGGAAAAAAAAAGACTGACTTGAGTGACTAATTTCACTGTGCCATTGACTGGGCCGTTTGTCAGTTCAGGCTGGTAGTTGGGTAGAGGGATAGTCGGGTGTTACTGCAAGCCCTGGGGCTAGCAGTTAACCTGAGCTCAGAGACCCTCTGCTGTGAAACGCTGAAGATTGCAGAGATGTTAAAGAAGAGAAGGGGTGGGGGTGGAGTGGGGTTGTAACACCTTGAGCAGTATGTCAAACACATGGAAGGACATACTTATACACCTCTTTTCTTCTCCTTTCTCACTATCGTCCTTTCATTCAACCCTCTTGATTCTTCTTCTCTTTCACATCATATCCCTACACTCATTTCCATTCTTTTTTCCCCAGTTTGTATCCTGTATTACTCTGTCTGTATCTCCCACTCTCTTGTGTCATCTCCTCACCCCCACTATCTCTCCCCTCCCTCCCTCCCACTCTGCTGAGGCCCTGGGGCACCATCCGACTGCATTGGCTAACCCTTGTATAAGTTTTCCAATTCCAATTCCTGCTGGATTATGGCATGGTGGTGACGAGGGGACATTTCCTCTCTGATTATATATTTGATTCAATGGCATGATTATTGGTGCTGTGTGCGTGTGTGTGTGTGTGTGTGTGTGTGTGTGTGTGTGTAGATAGAAAAGGCGATGATGTTGAGTGGGGACAGAGACCTTGACCTCACCCAGGGGACAATGGACATTCTTGTGCTTTCTCTCTCTCTGTATGCTTGCACTACACACATACCCACACACACACACGCACAAATGTGATTGCATGAACTGATACATACGTGTGCTCCATCCCCCAAAATCCATGCTTGCAAATTGCTGTGCTCACATACACGCACACACTAACACACGCACACACTAACACACACACACACTAACACACACACACACACACACACACACACACACACACACACACACACACGCACACACACACACGGCCCTCTCCACCCTCTAGCCCTGAGGTTAGGGGCTGTAGATGGCAGACATGGAGATTGGTTTTTAGTTAAATGTCAGTGGAGGTGAAAGTACTGCCCAAAGGCACCACGCTGTGTGTGTGTGTGTGTGTGTGTGTGTGTGTGTGTGTGTGTGTGTCTTGCTATCTTTTTCACTCACTCTCTTTTTTCTTGTTCTGTGTCTTATGACAACCTCTGTCTTTCTTTCACATCCTCTTTCTTTTATTTTGTCTTTCTGCTGACATGATTCAGCGATCTGTTCAGGTCTGGTCTAAGTCATGTTTCATGTTGTTTGGCCAAGCGGACATTTTGATTGTTGCAGTGGTTAGGCTGTAGTTAAAACTGGGTCCAGTGTTTTGAGTGAGTTGCAGTTGACAATAGGGAAATTACTATTTGCTGTTAAATTGTGTAATAGAGCTACAGTTGAATAAAGAAAACATAAAGAATGTGGGCTTCTAAAATCAGTGGAATTGCCACAGCAGGGTCACTATATGTATATTCCACAAGATGTAACACATTCACTAACACTGAGAAAGATCTACATCTTAGCAAGTCTATGACTGAATCCCTTTCTTGAGACGAGAAAAAAAAAAGGATTTCTCTAGTTTTGAACATTGTTGGGATAATGAAATAATGCACACAATATACACTAGTACATAATAGTATTTATTTGATCAAACCTGCATTCCTTCCTGACATTTTACCAGGGTGTACAGTACTCTGATGCTATTTGTGTAAAAACTGTCATAGTGATGTTATTCCAGCAATTCAAATTACCAAATAAATCCCCTAGATGTTGTATGGAGTAGGCCTAATTTGGGGCTTAAACAGAGCTTGCATGAATATTGAGGTATTTTTGTGTGTGCTGTGATGGCAGTTGTCAGTAAGCAAGCACAAAGTGTCAGCTGTGCAGATCTTGCAGAAATTTCCCTGACTAAAGTTGTGGCAGTTTAAGATCTCAACTATTTTGATTCAGTCTCTCTTCTGCATTATTTCAAGCTATAACCATAACTGATAGTTGTTTTCAGCAAAAAAGCTTTGAGAAACCTGTTTTTAGCAACCAGCCCAGCACCAAACTGATTAAATTAGCAACTAGCTGGTGAACAGAGTGGAGTGTTTAGCTGCTTAATCACAGGAACGTAAACATTGGACTTAAATTTATCAGAGGGCAACAAACATGACAAATTAACAATAATGTTGCAGTGTGTCTTCTGGATGTGTAAATAGTCAATAGGATTATATATTCAAGAACTGATTCTGATGGGATCTCAGTGTTGATAAAAAAGCGATTGAATTGACCAGGTATTTACTTTGCCTCTGCTGGCTACAAAGTGGACAGCTGGCTGCACGTGCACAGATTGCATGCTGCCAAGGGTGTCAACATACCAGCTGCTGTTCTTTGTCAACACACAGCCAAAAGAAGCTGCTGCACATCTGTTGCAGCCTGTGGCTTTCAGAATGTGGTTACCTTTTAAATTTAAATATAGTCAAAGTGACTGCCTTAGCCTTTTTATTGTTAAAGAATATAAACCAAAATAGAAGCTCAAATATTTGAGTCATGTCATCATCAGTTTGTTCCCACCAGTGGAGATTTGACAGCTGGATCATGCCAAAGACTTGGCATGAAAAGAGTTGGCATCCTGTCCAGAGTGAATATGTGAATACTTATGTATATTTTTGTAAGTGTGTGTGTGTGTGTGTGTGTGTGTGTGTGTGTGTGTGTGTGTCTGTTTAAACCCAGATGTGTCAGTCAGCTCAGGGTGGCAGTTGTCAAACTGGTATTCACAGCACCAGACCCAGAGGGGTCACACACACACACACACACACACACACACACACACACACACACACACACACACACACCCTCACTGGTATTCAGAGATCATGGCCTGAAGGGTTGTTATTGTCCTAACATGGGACGTACGTTGTCTGTCTACCAATCTGATCACACGGACCACTAAACCTCAATATTGCCCCTAACTCTACGTACGTGTGTGTGTATGTGTGTGTTTAATGCATGAGTGCTGACTGACAGCTGTCACAAAGCCTGAGAAGCAACAGACTGAATGCATTGGGTGTGTTTGTGTTACTGTATGATGGACCGAGTGTGTGTGTATGCGTGTGTGCCTCTGGACAGAAGAAAAGGTCAGTGTCTGCTAGCTGTATGACTGTTAGCTACAGTGGGCCAATGTTACACACACACACTTGCCCCACAGAAGAACATTGATTGCAGCAGATGGTGGTTGTCAAAGTGGAATCACACACATGCTCACACCTGCTGGTGTGGACACACACATCACTGCCTCCCAAAAAATAAATCTATTATGAGTAGTGATGGCACTGTTAAGTCTCCTGCACACTTGGAAGTACATTGGCCTGTTCTTGGGTATAAAGTTGAGAAAAGCAATACAACTGAAGCAGAATAACTTTACATAGCAGGGAGTTTTTTAGTTTTAAAATAAAGATACTTAATATTAAGAACAAAATTGTTCAGTCAGTATCATTAACAAAAAAATAAAAGGCTGTCAACTCATGTGTGGTGCTTAGTTTTTGTGCATATAACACAACAAAAAAGAATTGTTCAATAACATAACAAAATGTGCAGGATTAAAGATGGGATTAAAGACACCCCTGGGGGCTTGTAAAAGAAACCCAGCTAAAATTGAAATGAAATGCACTGTACTGCTAAAAATTAACAAACACACACAAGTGTTAAAAAAAATCTTCACTGTAGTGAAGGGCTGTAAACCAGTAACCAAATAACTTGGTGGCACCCCTGTGAAAATCTGCTGTGTTTTCCATGAAATGGATTGGTGAGAATGGGTTGGACTGTTGTCCACTGATGAAGCCGTGGGTGCTGCTTGATCCATGTTGTCTATGGGACTGTTTAGGAACATATATTAGAAGTATAAGGACAATCATGCTGTGTCCTCAGTTAATAACTACAGAATTATTTTTGTAATGATAATGAGTGTTACCTTAACAGTTCAGAGTCACATTTTTAGTCTGACTAATCCTATCAGCATCGGAGCTGGGAGGCTGCACTGAGCAGCTGCTTTGCTAAAGCACATATTTATAGAGTGCTGCATCTGTAAGTGTTTTGTGAGGTTGCTGGTGTTACCTCATTTACGCGCAACTACTTTTTTTTTTTTTTTTTTTAACATATATTAAATTTAGCTTTAAGTGAGCTCACCCTTTTTAACATTTTATCTCTGTCAGCCATGACTGAGAAGCACAGACTCTAAACATGCATTCATGCAACATCAAGCATAATCGCCTGATGCTGGCAGCTTCATCATCATTAGGGGACAGTGACGACTTTGAAAATGCCAGCTAGGTTACAGCAAATAAATGTTACATAAATACAGATACTGGCACAGTTTGTCCAGGAGCTTATTAATATTTTGGTACTATCAATCAGAAAATCAAATTTGGAGGAATAATGCAAATGTTAACTACCCACTCTAATTAAATTCCCACACATTTAAATAGATACTGCACAGGTCTACAGAACACAAAGAATGTGAAACATTTAGTTCTTCCTCTGTCATGTTTATATTCCATCATATTAAAAAAATGTAAGCTTTGGTCTTCTGACACAAAGCACTAAACTATTTCACAGCATTATTATTATTTCAGAGTCTCAACTTTGCTCCACTTACCTCTGTCAAGTGCAGTGTCCATTTGAACCGAAGCACCACGGGAGCTGAATGGCAGAGGAGTGCAGCCGAGGCAACAAACGAGCCAATTTGGAGACACAAATGGCTCAGCATAACACTTTCCCATAGTTAAACCCTAAAACAATGCACAGAGGCAGAGAGTGAATGTGACATTAGTGGTTTTCGAGTGTATCCCTGTAGGCCAATATGCCGTCTATCTGCATATGTGTGTGTGTGTGTTGTGGCTGTGAGTAAGTTAGACAGTGAATGCACCAGAAGAAATGTCCATAACTCTAGGAAATCCTCACAAACTGTGTTTCTGCACATGAAGACAAGCATGAATAAGTAATGAATTACTCATTAGCTGTCACTCATTGGAGAAGTAGAGTCATTAATGGCAGCACTGATTCATTACACTACTTACTTTCTCACCACTTAGACTGTTTCTACTTATTTCTAACTCGCTCAAAATTGAAATACTAATTGGTAACACTTGTTACTGATAAAAAAAATCGTGTGACATTAACACGGATGCAATACACACATGCATACAGCCATCACAATCTGTGGCATCTCCTCACTGACATTTAAAGGAAAATTGTAGTTAGTTCAACTTAAGCCTTATTTTCATGTGTTTTAGTTTTTCTATTGTTATATTAACAGTGTACTGACCAATTTTACCAAATGTTGGTGATAACTCTTAATTGCATTGGAAAACTTTGGGTTTTGTGTACTTTAAATACAGATGGGATAATTTAGGCCTTATTGTTCAACTTCATTTTGTGTTTCAGAATTTCTAGCCTGTGGGTTGTTCAAAGGCCCTGCAGACCCATTGTCCACCCACACAGGTGATTCTTGTGACTGTGAGCTTTCACAGACTGACTCACTCTGCTAAGGTCCAATCGTCCAAAATAAGTTGAAAACTTAACTGCACATGTGAGCATAGTCTTTGAAAACTTGATTTAGAGTTGTGTTAATTCTCCATCTGTAGCATTTGAACTCCTCCAAAAAAATCAAACACTAATTTAAATTCACCATTGTTTATTATTTATTATCACACAAGTCCAGATGTCTAGGCTGTAGCAGCATTACAGTTAGATGTAAATGAAGTCAAGAGTGCGACGGAAACAATAAATCCATGCAGTATAGGTTGTTGTGGTAATATAAACATGACATACAGTGTAAAGGTAAAGGAGATATTTGAACCAGATGAGCTCCTTACAAAAGTTCAACCTAACAAGAAACCAGATGTAAAGTAGTGCAAAAAGTAAAAAAATGTAGAAAATAAATATACATCTTGCCTGCATTTCATTATTAATTAGTGAAGAACTCACCTGTTGCTGGTCTCTACAAAACTAACAACTGAACCACTGTGCCTTAATTGTTCACTTAAATTGTTTACCTTTGTCACTTGGATTAAGATTTTCCCTGAATTCCACGTTCCTAAATCCCTGCAGTTAACTTTGTTACTATGATGATGTTATTATCAAATAATAGCCAAAACAATGAAAACAAGATCCAAGTTGTACAAAACAGAAATTTCCCTTCAAACGCCCCATAGTCCAAACCCTGCAACTCTCACACCCCTACTCCTGCCAACATGGCGGCTGCCTGATAAATGGCCGTCCCTTGTGCCTATAAACAACAATCTCTCTCTCACACACACATATTCACACACACACATACACAGAAGGGGCTCTACGCTCCATTCTAGCCCACTAATTCCTATTCATTTAAAACAGCCACCAGGGCACGGCGTAGCCTAGCCTGGCCCCAGACACCAGCCATTCATTATTCAGCTGCTTGCTTTATGAATGGCTTACAGGTGGAAGCTACAACAGCAACCGAGCAACACCGCTCGTAAATCACAACACACACACACGTACACACTTCCTTTCTAACCTTTTTTGGAGCATATAGAGTCTGAAGATGCAGAGTCTTGTGTGTGTGTATATGTGTGTATGTCTGTGAATGGGGATGTCGTCAATTTCCCTCTATGCACTTTCTCTTGCTGCTGTTTAATTAGTAATGAGGACAAATATTTGTTTGTTCTAACACCGAAGGAGGGAGGGGAAGTGAGAGAGAGAGAGCCCACCGGACTAAATTGGTTTCCCTTCATTTGCTGTCAGAAACAGGTTGTCTGTCTGTTCTCTCTCCATAGGCAACCAATGATAGAGATGACCACTGCGCTGTGTGTGTGTGTGTGTGTGTGTGTGAACCAATACCAAAGCACAGGGCAGCTGTTTAACATAGTCTGTGGTATAACTAATAGATCACACTGTGTTACATTTGTCAGCGTGACACTTTCTCCTATATTGAGTTACACTCCAGGGCTTCTTCTCCTCCCTCTCTGTGTTCTTCTTCATACTCCTCTTCTCCTGCTCTCTTTGTCCGTCTCTACTCTTTCTAACCTCTGCAGTCGTTCCTTGGTTTCTTTCTGCAAATCATGACTCAGGCTGCAGACAGACCAGCCTACCAGAACGATGCACTGGTCCGGTCAAGATGTAGACACCACTCTCATATGATGGATGACAAGATGGACTGTGTGTTGTCTGAGAGTTTTGTCATGTCAAAGTCCACTCAAGTGCTCCTTTCAGAGAACCACAACATACTTGAAGATGTTTTCATCTCTGTCTTGCTCATTCTCTTTTTCTCCCCTTCTGCTAAAGGTAAACATATATTTTCTGCAGCAGGAATCTAATTTATCCACAGGGATCAATAAAGTTTCACAGGGACATTGCAGTAGAGGCCAGCAGCGACACAAATAAAGTTCACGAAATTGCAAATAATTCAGAGGTGAAATTTTGACATGCCTGACTGTTCAACTCAAGTTGATGCGATTTTATGAATAAATTATTAAGCGTTAAAAAGCTCGCCCCCCAGCAAATGGAAAACAAAAAAAAATCAACATCAGTTGATGATGACCTGGAACCACAGCCACTTCATACATCAAGAGCACTGTTGCAACAGCTGGCACCAAGCTTGAAGAAACAGAGGAGTTATTTCAGAGAGCCAAGTCATAGTGACCAGTAGTGGTGTAGTGGCTAGCTCTCTGTCTGAGGTAAAATATGTATTATGTGATGTATGAACAGCTATAACTGTGCTCAGTGTACATTTAGTTTTCTTGCCCAGAGGATTTCCATAGACTGTTGATATACACACTATCGTGCTGAATATGTTGCTGTATCATACTGAAGCTCATTTGGTATTCCTTTCCACACATTGTCCTTAAAATCATTGTCTGTGTAGTTCTTTTCCAGAGTACGGACTATGATGAAACAAGTGATCCACCATGGAGAATGTTTTAATGTGACGTTATCAACAACATAAACTTTCGTTTGTCAGATATTTGCGTGTTGGAAGAAAAACTTTGGAAAAATAAACCTCCATCTGAAAAAATGAAAGCTGCAATATTGCTCAACGAAATTCCGTTGTTGATATGAAAACTTGCGTTGGCTGCATACAGCTTCAAAAACTGTTATTATGTGCTGATTATTTGCAAAACAAAAAACGTGTCTGGTGGACAAAGGTGTTCACATTGGTTATTTTTGGATTTTAAAAAATCGAAAAGTAGGGTGCCCCTGTGGCTCAGTTGGTGGGGCGTGCGCGCCATGTGTTGAGGCTGTCAGTCCTCTGCAGCGGCTGCCAGTTCGATTCCCGCCTGCGGCACATTTGCTTCACTTTATGTGTACACACACTAGGGCTGGGCGGTATGACAAAATTTTCATATCACAGTTTTTTTAAAAACTCATTACAGTTTCACGGTATTTGACAGTATTTTTTTTTCATGCAACAGTGTTCTTACCCACATTTTCTTCTAATGCAGCTGATTGGCTTTAAATAGCCCATTTTACTGTCACAAGGACTGTATCATGTTTTTTTTTTTTTTTAAACATCAAGACACAGGTAAAAGCATGACCCCTTCAAAGTATGGTTACCATCACATGGCAGGGACGACTATACGATTAAACATCCCCATCCACGCTAGTCGGCACCAGAAATACTAGTCGTTTAAAATATTTATCAATATTTTATTCACACACAATGCCAGTTATCTGTTGCCTCTAAGATTTTATGCTGCTGCACGCCACTAGTCGGGGCTGTGGCTCTGTCAGACGGCAGCTCCTCTTGCCCAGCGTGTATGAACCGATCGCTGTGGCAACTCCGGATGTTTATATCAGTGAAGTCGGACAGATGAATGTACACTGTGACAGAATAAGCTTATATATATTCACTCGACTGGAGAAACGTGCCCACATTAAGCACATACACAGACATAAACTTGCAAGCAGAGCTGCTGCTGCTGCTACTGCTACTAGCTGCTAACGTTAGCCACACTGTGTGTCAGGCTGGCAGCTAATGCTAGCTCTGGGTCCTTTACCCGCAGACACTGTGACCCTCTTCGGTCTGGAAAGGTAAAGCATTTAGTGAGTTGTTGTCATGTTTTGTACATTAATGTGTAAGGCTTGTATTGCACAGTGCAAAGTAGCATGCATTTCAGCAGCATTTAAATTACAATTTGGCGATTGTAGACTGACTAACGGCTTCAAATGGCTCTTAATACACGCAGTATTTTTTTTGGACAGTGTTTACATTATAAATTATAATAAATTCTGCTAAATTTTTACTGCTTTCTGAGTGTTTTCTTAGTGTTAGACTACTCGACTAGTCTAAATAGACATGGAAATTAGTCGCCAGGAACATCCCTAGAGCACACGCTGAAGCAAGCACGCCTGGTGTTGGTGTGCAGCAGTGAAATGGGTCCCCACTGAAACACTTTCCTGCCGCGCACGTTCCAGACGTTGTTTGGGCTATTCACCGGTATGGCGGTCATAACGAAAATAAAGACCAGTTTTTGGTACGAACCGGTATACCGCACAGGCCTAACACACACACACACACACACACACACACATACATATGTGTACATATATATATATATATATGTATATATATATATATATATATATATATATATATATATATATATATATATATATATATATATATATATATATATATATATATATATATATATATATATACATATGGTATGTTCAAAGCTTGTGGAAAACACACCACCAAGGAAACTTTAAATTAATTTGTTTTGCACAGTGATAGCAGAGGTGTTGAAAGTGTGGAAATCCAGTGAAACTGAAGTGCACGAATGCTTTTAGTTCACTTTTACGTCTGTGACTAGAATAGCATTGGACCTCATTATTTACTAGAACAACTTCTCAATCTTTGTGCATTGTTATGTTTGTGTGTGTTTTACATATAGAACCCAGTGTGTGTGTGTGTGTGTGAGTGTGTGTGTGTGTGTGTGTGTGTGTGTGTGTGTGTGTGTGTGTGTGTGTGTGTGTGTGTGTGTGTGTGTGTGTGTGTGTGTGTGTGAGAGAGAGAGAGAGAGAGAGAGAGAGAGAGAGTGGTGGCATTGCAGTCATGATTGATGGGCCCCTCTCTTTCTCCCAGATGCTTCCACTCAGCTCGTCTTTCACTGCCAGGCCTCTGATTCTGTTTCCACTCTGTCACTCACTCACAGAAAACACACCTACACCTCCATGCACACACACACATACACGCACACACACACTCTCTCTGATTCTGTTTCCAGTTCGTCAGTCACGCAGATACACACCAAGATATGAAAGCAGTATGTGACAGCGCATCTAACGGCCCTCTCAGCAGCCACACACATATACATGAACACACACACACGCACACACACATTTCTGCTCGGTGTTGTGTTTTGTTTTCCCCAACTGACCTCTTGAAGAAAATAGCTTGTTTCAGGCGCTGTTGTCTTGGCAGTTGTCAGATAGACAGATATCTAAAGATTATGGTTAAGATGCTGTCTCTGTGTGTGTATGTTTGTGTGTTTGATTGGAGGTGAACACATTTGACTGGACTGCTCACAACAACATTAGTGTATAGTGTATTTTAGAGATGCCACAGGAGGAGGAGGAGATTTTCCCACTGGTTAATAAACTTGTGACAACACTAGTGTTATCGATTACACTGATTGATCGATTTTTACATCGGTTTGACAAGAAAAGATAGTTGTTGATGATTCTCTGTATCTGTAGGACAACTGAAATACAGATAGGAAAGGAAGAGAGAGAGAGTTGGGGGATGGTATGCAGCAAAGGCCTTGAACCCATGGCCACTGCTGAGGACTCACAGCTTCAGTATATGGGATGCATGTTCTACCAGCTGAGCTATCAGGGCACCCCAATACCAGTACCCTTACACAGATACCAATGGAGTACTTCATTTGGAACCTTTTTCCGAAGGTTCTTATTTACGAAGAACGCTTTCGTGATTGGCAGTAAGCAAAACCATATATATATTAATTTTTCCTTGATCTGGGTAACAAAAAGGGTTGATTGCAGGTATCAATTGACTAGAGAAGTTTCGATCCTACTTGGTACTGGGTTCTTATTAAGTACTGATACCCAGCCCTACTTGGAACAAACAAATGCTCACAAGGTTAAGTTTCACATTGCCAGGTCTATCAAACATCTCTCATACTGACAAGTTGTAAAGTATTGTTAAGTAACTGCTGGTTGTAATGTTAGCTCCTTTTTAAGGCTAACTTGGTTCAAACTACTCATTTTTATGTCTGTATGCACTCAACAATCTTTGGCAACACTTGTGCTCTGTGTAATTGCCCCTCCCGCACATTTCAGTCTATACACAGTTGTTAAGCAATGTAATATCAGGCTCCTGCTATTCTTTGCTGCAAATCTGCTCCTTCTACTGTACAGAGCAGACACTTTCAGTTTATAATTGTAGTGTCCATCATCAAGTATTGATAATGTGCTTTGATGGTGGGGGCAGTGGGCATGTAATTTTAATTGGTGTATGTCCGAGCACTGTGTAACCTCAGTAACACATACCACCATGGTAAGCTGAGTGTATTTTGATTAATTACCCAGGAGACATTTTGACTTGTGTAAAGATAGCAGCTTAAGTAGCTATCTATTCCCAGTAACACATGGCAGTGAGACAGTGGGCCATCGTGCACAATACCAGGACACGTATACTGCAATAGCTAAATGGCATTCAGTCATCCTTAATTTTATTAGTTACACCTGTTCTTTTCCTACTGTGGCATGTCAACATATTACATGTGATTGGTGCCACATCTACAGTGACATCGTCAGAGCAGAAAACATCAAGTTTCCTCTAAAATCACTCTAAACAATTTATACTGTATGACCAAAATGAACTATCGAGGAGATGGTGCATTTTTTCCTACACATCAACAACTTTTTTGCTTACTCTCTGCTTTGTTACCAACAGTAAAAACATGGTAATTAATGGCTTTTTAAACAAATTAGCACTGCTATTGATCTACTGCTTGTAATGGAGTGAAGTCAGTGAACGGAAGCTGTACAGTGAACCTGTTTAAGTGTAATTGTATATAAGCATATAGTTACAGTGCTCCTTTGGTTAGCTTGTTGTATAGCAGTTAGAGACTAACCAACCCCTCTGAAAAGCAGCCAGCTGTGAGGTTTAGATAACACACAGGACTAACTACCTGCACGCACACATACCCCCCACACCCAACACACACACACACACACACTTGCATGCACCATGATTCATAACCCAGTGTGCTGCCTTTTGACACAAAGGCAATAGGAGCAGCAGCCTGTACAAGCCTGGACTTTTATTCCTTTCAATTTGTCTTGCTTAAAAAACAAACCGGCCGTGAGCCAGTGAATAAATAAATAAAGGGGTAGGCGCTAAGGGAGGGAGAAAGGATGGATGAATGGCTCCGTCTTAGGAGAGAGGGAAGGTACCGGGGGGGTAGACCTACCTTGGAGAAGATAGTCTGGGATGTATGTGTGTATATTGGCATTTCTTTGTCTGCATATCTACATATAGTTGCACACATGCCATGCCGTTTTATGTTGGCATGTGTATATATGCATTTCTACCACTGTCGACATGTACACGTGTGAGCAGGAATATCACTGTATACCTATGTTGATAGTTGTTTTTGTGAGTATGTGACGTCTGGAAAAGTCTGTGTTCACAGGTACATGTGCACGCATGGCTGTCTGCATGTGTGCATGTGTGTGTGTGAGCAGCTGTCTCCTGGCTTGCTGTTGATCACAGAGTGTATATGCAGCCACACTGTGTCATCTATGAGAGCCCGTCCCAAACAGACAGAAGCAGGCGACACCCTTTCTCATCCTCTCAGTTTGGGACTGTATGCTTCCATTGCAGAAACATACAATATTGTATTGTGATAACAATATTGTTATTGTCAATATTTCCTGCACTGTTGTAGAGGTTTTTATAATAAAGGGTGCTAATAAATTGGCAGCGTACAAGAACTAGAACTTTAAAAAAATAATATATATATATATGTATATATATATATATATATATATATATATATATATATATATATATATATATATGTATATATATATATATATATATATATATATATATATATATATGTATATATATATATATATATATATATATATATATATATATATATATATATATATATATATGTATATATATATAATTACTGTAATTAAATATATATTAATTATATATATATTATATTATATATTAATATTATATATTAATTACAGTAATTTGAGTGTTTGTAATTAGCTGTTCCACCCCTGTATAAATGTTAGGGTTAGGGTAAAATAATGTAAAGCTTTATTTTTTTTGCTTTTCCATTTGTAATTAAAGTAAGACTCAGTGTGACACTACTCATGATGGGTACATGTTTATGCATAGGACTGAGTACATCTGTTGCTTTTGTGCACTATTTAAAACATGCTACGAATGTCTAATTTCAATGCACTTAAAACGGTGAAACATGTTATGTTTTGGCCAACCAATTAAAATACTTGATGTGACAGATATTATAATATATCCCCAGAACAAACCCTGTCTGTTAAAGGTACTTATTCTTATTAGTAGCTTTAACAGACAGGCCAGCATTGTCAGTATATCCCTGCAGTGGCCATAGTTGAAAGAAAGACCCTTCATGGCTGACATTAGTAATATTTTTTTCTCCATGTAGCTTGATATGACTTTTATTTTGTCTGTGATTTTGTGAACAGATCATCATTCAGTTCATTAAGGCTTCAGGTTACTGATATCTCCTTCCCCTCTCCTCATCTACCCTTGTGCTTGTCTCTGTAATTTGTTTTTTTAACCAAAAAATTCTCCATCCAGCCACCCAGCTCCACTCAACCAGTTTTCTTGCTCTGTTTTAGCTGATAAAAACATGTTGCATTGTTATGGATGCTGGATTATTTCACAATATTGACATGAACTATTTTTCCATGTTATTTTTCTTGTAACCCAGTATCTCATTCATTGGTCCAAGTTAATGGTAAAAAACACAAACAGGCAAAAATCACTTCACACTTGAAATTTTGTGTTTTTCTTTGTCAAAAAAGTCAGATTTAATAATAATCGGAGTGCCTTCTGACTGCTTCAGTCTAGTTTTTCTGTATTGATAAAATCCTGTTACTAATGTTCTAACAAACACAAGGGCAATGAGGAAGGTGTAGGAAATGACGGGAGAACAGTGTATATATTTTAAAGAAATGCTTGAAGCTAAAAGCTGAATGAATTCTGTGTATGTTTTTCTCTCAGACACTTCAGTCTTGATTTGTGAACATGAACAACTTTCCCCTCTAGGGGTTTGTTAGATATGGGAATCATTACTTAACAGCAAATAGAGCAAACACATTAAATATCTCATCCCTCCCTCCTTCTCTCCTCCATATCCTCCCATCCCCTCTCCATCTTCTTGCTCCCTGGACTGCCCTGTAGTTTAAATACACACTTTCCTGACAACATCACAGCATTGATCCTGGTCAGGAGACACGCACGCGCGCGCACACACACACACACACACACACACACACACACTGCACACACACACACACTGCACACACACATATATTCAGGGCTGTACAAGTCAAAACCCAGGAGATTGTTCTGTTAGAAGTGGATTAAGGGGGGACATGGCGCTAAGTGCTTGGTGTGTGTGTGCAGATGTGTGTGTGTGCATGCATGTGTGTGTGAATGGCCAGGCCAATAAAGGGAGCATGTTTTATGACAAGTGAAACGAGCCCAGTGAGAAGCTGTCCAGTTCAATACCTCATCACGCACACCAAGTTGTGCTGTGTGGACGACACACACACAAAAACTGATGTGTGTGCAGCAAAAGTCATTTCATGGCAAATTGTCCATTGCTGATGACAGTCACATGGAGGAACAGTACACATACAGTATACACTGTAATAACAGTAATCGCACGTATAAGAAATTATAATAAAGGAACAACTGATAAAAACAGTACACATTAGGTGCAAGACCAACTTGAATCTGAATAATAGAATTATTCTTCAAGAACCAGGCGTGAAAATGGACATGTAAAGTTGTAAAGGCCAGAAGAGTCCCTCCGGTACAAGACTTTGATATATTGTGGGGTGGATATGTGCACAATAATGTATAATTTCCAACTTAATCAAGTACAGTACTTGCATCTTGGACACACACAACCCAAGCTACTCTCTTGTTCAGAACAGGTTCTTTTTTTGCTTAATATTAGATACCAGTTACTTCTGTTGCCTGATATTGTCTCTGTCATGGCAGAGGATCATCAGAATGAGCAGACTACCACAATATATGCTCAATTGAAACTGCTGGTCACATTGTTAAAGCTGAAGTTGGTTAATTGGTTTGCAGCTGAAATTCTATTAATGAAAATGTATTGAATGTTGTTATCTGGGTCATTGAATGGTGTTATACATTAAGAATGACAGTAAACTTGCTTTTTGTGTGCTGCTATTCAGTCTCATTCTGGTTAGCACCACTGTTCTTGTTAGAACACTGAACAACTTAAAAGTAAGTAGACTAAATATGCAAATATTTGGCTCATTGTTGACAACACCCAGATGATAAACTGTTGGTAGGTTAACTTTTTCCACAGAAAATTTATAATGACTAAAAATGTTGTCCAGCTGAACTCATCAAGAGTCGCTGATGGTGATGGGTTACTTACTATGTTTAACAGAAACTAAAGGGAAGCAGTTAAAAGTGAATAACCAACATGTACAGTAGATCATACATGGTCAGTGGTGCAATCAGTCAGTGTGTTGCCTGAGATGGTGTCTTTAGAGGAGGAGAGGCCTCTATGGGACACTGAAGCCTGTTTTCTTTTGTGTCTATGGGAGAAGGAAAGCAAGGGCTTCCCACACTTTGCAATTAAAAGACACATGCATAAGGAACACTGCCACAGCAGACATGTAGTCACGGCTGTTTCATGTCCCTGAGCAATTTCCTCACAGTAATAATATATGTTGTCTTATTGTGGTATTGTGCACAAAACTATACATGCACCTAACAATATGATAATGTCAAATTAGCACAGATGCAATCACTTACTGCAGACACACCACACACACATCCCTGCCTGGTCCAAACAACATGCTCCAATTAACACCTCCTTAATCGGCGATCAGCGGACCCCCCACACCCTGAGCAGAACCCTCAGAACTCCGACAACCTTTGGATTCAGTGAATCAAAGAGCAGACATCTCTCAACAAGGAAGTAATTGGCCTGACCCTGTGACCTCCAGTGCCTTATACAGGGAACGCATCGAATCAAAACCAGCTACTACAAGACACGCCCACACTGCTAACTAGCCCCTTGGTTGCTTAAAACGCACGCACACACCTAATGTATACAGTAGCACTCACACAGATGCACACACAAAGATGCGTCATTAGCGGCTGTGCTGCGCTCATCGCTCATTAGACACAAACTAGGCAGAGATGTTCAGTTAATGGGGAGGTGAAGTGGCTTCCACTGCACATACACACAGAACACACAGTCACACAGCCATGTACGGAGAAACATAAAAACGGCTGGGTCTTCATCTAGTGAGGACAAGAAGCTGCAGGGCTAATAAGGCAGTCTTGCAAATATAGAAGAAAGAGGAGGAGAGGGAAGAAGGGAGCGATGGAGAGACTTCCATTCCTCCCCACTGTTTAGAGGAGTTTAAATTGATGTTGGGACAGAAAGATCTGGACTTTTTTAATTAACCTCCTAGGAAGGAAGAAATATCTCTGTACTGTATGTATATACTAGAAACTGCATCATTAGCATGTTGTGAAGACATGCATCCACATCAGTGCTTTCAGATGGAAAAGTGAGCTTGTCAGCAGAAAAGTTTGTTTCTAGGAAGGGGCAAGTTTTGATTTTTAACACTGTTTAAGCTTTAGGGAATTTGTCCGGTATGTTTAATGTTGGAACTGTGCATCCTATTCAAGATGGTCAGTTTAAGACAGCAACATTTTGCAACAAATTCAGAGGAAACAAATTCATGCATAGCTTTCCTGTTGATTTTAACTTAGCCAAACTGGATGTAAATTTGTGGTGTTGAAGAATGGCAGTCTCTTGAAGATTTTTGTAGAAGCAGTCATAATTCCAAACCTGAGTAAGCTACCATTTTAGCAAATGCTATTTTAAGCAGTACGTCTGTGGTAGAATAAAGTACTGCAAAAGCCCTGTGAGGTTTGAGCAAAGAAATTTCTCTCTGGCAGTTTCTGGTAGAGGGACAAAAAACATGATAAGAGTATGTTCAGACTTGAAGAGAGTGAAGCCAATTTTAACCTGGTCTATTCACAGATGTTCACTGCACTCCACTGCGAGTATACTAAATTTTATTTTGTTTTATTTTAAGTTTTATTATGCGATTATTGTGGTTGAATCACTGCCAAAAATCAACAAAATATTTAATTTAATTGGGGTAGCTTTAACATTGACTACACAATGTAACGTCATGAAATACAGAGAAGGAATGGAGTTATTGTCCTATGTGACATGACAACTTACATCATCAGTGACTTCTGCGCTGTAATGATGGCTGTAACAAACCCTCTCACATTACATGTAATCATTTGATCTGATGATAACATACAAATATTGACTAATGCAGCTTTAAAGGTAACACATCATAAACATAGATATAGATGTTTTTTCTGAGACATTTTAACCAACAGCCAGCTAAAAAAGCAGGAAGAACATAACACACAAAATGCTATTTTCCATTGTAAACATAAGGGGGAAGATTAATGTCAGCTCAAAGGGTCTTAGAATCATTGCAATTCATTATCGCTCCTCTTTCACTAAGCAGTGGAATTATTTAAGGGTGAAACAATGTATTACTGACTCATAAACAAACACAACCATGCATACACACCCATGCAAAGTAATAACAGCCCATGCATGTATCCATTTTTAAATATCACACATACTCACACATGATAACACAACATAATGGAGGTGTTTGGCAGCCATTGCAAGGGCTGCTGTAAATGATGACACCCAATGCAGGAGTTAAGTGTTATTCATTCCATATATGCTATGTGCTCTATGCTAATGAGGCAATTTTATTTACTGGACTTGGAGAAAAACTCATAAGATTGTCCCAGTGGTTTATATTGTTAACCAGGTGTAAATATGTTATTTGCATTGTTATTGGGGATAAATATGTTTCCTCTTCACGTTGAGGGGACAAGCAGACTTTATTCCATATCAACATGCATTTAAATGGCACTAGGTTTCTGTGAAGGGGGGCTTATTTATAGAGTGGAGTCTTTTTCCCTGCCTTGCATGTATGCATGTATTTACACATCAATGCACAAGAGCACACACATACATATTTGCATAGCAGCACACATATATACAATGTGAATGTTTATTATATACAATCAAACACTTATATTAACAAAAACCTACACACAGTGTATGATGGGAAACATATATTCATGCACGAACATACTGTATATAATGCACGCATACACATGAATGCAAATGTAGATACAAACACACGAACAAATCTTCACACAATAACATAAAACCTCATTACAATCTTTCACGCTATCATCCCTTATAATTGAACCACACATGAATACATAACACACATACCCACACATATTTACTCTTTGAAAATCACACTTGTACACACTTTTACCCTCTCATCTCACTGCACACGCACCATACTGTACACAAACACACATGCTGTTAGTTAATCACCGTGTTAGATAGAGAGCGGACGCAGCCTATGCTAATGTCTCAGTTAATGCCTTGGTGGCTCTCCTTGAGAAATATATTTATCGCTTTATTATGGGCTCGTTTCTATAATTCATAGGAAGCACGCCGCCCTAGATCACTCCCAGATGAATAGAGCTGGGGAGAGTGGAGAGATGTAAGTGTAATTCACTGAGGTCTACTGCTGTTATGTCCCTCACCACTTCTCTCCCTCTCACCCTCTTTTTCTTTTTCTCAGTGTCTGTAGTTATGGATCATAATATTATGATAGCTGTTGGTGCATGCACCATTAATGATGTTGCCTCATGGGCGAGAACAACTGTTTCAGCAAGTACAGACCCCTCTGGGAGCAATCAGAGAGAGAGAGAGATTATATCAGATGTTCCAGTATTATCTTAACTTGAAGTTGTAATGCTATCATTAAGTATGCCAATCCATTTGACAGTATTACAAGTGTCGAAAAAAAAAATACAAGACCAGAGCAGCACACAACAGCAGTAACATGAAGCCTGTCATTGTGGATTGGCCTGCATCACCCCAGTCCCAATGCTGTCCTCGAATTCAGGGGTATTCAAAGTTTTTCAAGCCATGGACCCCTTAGCTGATAGAGAGATGGAGCAGGAAGCTCCTACTACATGCTTTGCATTTAATATTTACAGGTCTTTGCTTGTTTATGCGTACCTGTATTGGCTAGTACTGGCCCCACAGTACAGGAGTTTTCAGGCTGATGTGTGATATTCATGATTTAACATCTGGATGATTCCATAATGTAAAGTAAGTAAGTAAAGAAGAGGTGTTGCTCTCTATATAGACATGCTTTGTTGTCTCTCACCAAACAGTTTCTCTTCCAGAGTCGTTTAACTTTTGCTTTTATTATTTCTCACTGAGAATCATTTGTATGCAGCAAGTTTGCTACATCCATCCCCATCGTTTACATCTGCTTCCACATGAAATCATGCCGGGTCACATTCTTAATGAAATCACATGAAATCATGCTCCCTCTGGCATGATAATCTTGATAATGTCCTGTAGTTTGTGCTGTGCCATTTAAAATCTCATAGTATGTGGATGTTTGAGATTAAAGAAGAGAATCTGTGAAGTTTCTCTTTGTGTGTGGTGAAACCAAGTTTCAAAATCTGATTTTAAAACTCAGCAACATGATTACTTTTTGGTATGTTAGCGTAGCCTCAACTTTTGTACTTTTGCTGGTGGCTTTACAGTAGAGTATGTCACAGTCTCCTCCTTGTGAGGTTACAAAATGATCTGTACACTTGGGATAATACAGAAATTCAAAAAAATCATCAAACAATACTTTGGGGAACCTCCTGCAGTGTATCTGGCAGTCCTGGACCCCCCTGTTGAGGACTCTAATGCATACCTGTCTGTAATAACATAGTGAAATTACATTATTCTCTTCTATGTATAAACATATCAGACAACAACAGTGACACAACAATGATTGGATTTGACATGTTGTGTTGCTGCAACAGTTGAGCCAGGTTCAACTCTTTTGGCACTTGACACTATGTTGTTTGGTTGGAGCCGTCTGTGTTGTTGTATCATTTAAATGTATCCATTTAAATTAAGTGACATCATCAGTGTAACAGACGCTATTTCCAGTTCTTATTTTGTCATTTATGACTGAAATCGCTGCAGATGTTACAGCATGTTGACCCAGTTCTGCAGTTTGTGATGCATGCTGGGAGATGCACAAGGCATTAAATAAGTAAGTTCACAAAACCTCATTAATTTATCACTATTGGTGGGCTGATGTTAGCTCATCTTTACTTAACATCTTTATTGTGATAATGGTGTTTTATTAAAAACACAGAGGGACCCGTGTAAAGTGGTATGATTCAGCACAACAACAGCTAACCCAAAATGGAAGAAAGAAAAAATATAAAACATTATTTTTCCAGAATTATGTCTCCCCAGTGTACAAGCGCATGCAGTATCCTTCTGCGCTGCAGTGGCGCCTTTTGTTTGGGACTATTTCTGACAGAGTGTGAGCTGGTGGAATATAGTAGAATTATAAATAATAAAATGAAAAAGAGGGAAGTAAAAAACAAGAGGAAGGATTCCTTTTCTCTCTCTCCCAAGGGAGCAACCATTTGCTCTGACATTTGCTTTGCCTACCTGAGTGTTTTCCCTAAATCACCATGACTGCTCTAAGCTCAGAGAAGGGGGGCAAAGGAGTGGAAAGGAAGGAGGGAAAATAGGGAAATAGATGGTATTAAGGTAAAGAGGGGGAAACAGAGACAAAAAGAGGTGCAGGAATGGACAAAAATAAATGGAGGGTTGAAGGAAAAGATAAAGAAACACGAAAGAAAGAGACAAAACAGTGGAAAGAGAATTGTGAAAAAATTAGGAATAAGAGGGGATAAAAGAGGGAAGGGAGGTGTGGATGAACAAAAGGGCTAAAGTGGAGGAATTGGGGATAAATTAAGCAATGTAATAGGCCATTGTGATGCCCTTGATTTATTATGTTAAAATACTACATGCAGAGTCAACACGTAGTGTTGACGTTTAATCTGGTAACATTTACCCAAAACCACCATGTCAATGCACCACATTTATTTGA
Source organism: Lutjanus erythropterus (assembly GCF_056507025.1). Lineage (NCBI taxonomy): Eukaryota > Metazoa > Chordata > Actinopteri > Lutjaniformes > Lutjanidae > Lutjanus > Lutjanus erythropterus. The sequence continues at coordinate 31,310,359 of NC_139328.1, read as the reverse complement.
TAAAGGATAGAGAAGGAAAGAGGGAGGAACAAGGAAATGAGTGTGAAAAGGAAAAGGCATCATGCTCATGCTGCCCTCAGTCATTCTTCCTCTGCTCTGTGTCATACACCCTGTATGCATGTACACACACACACACCATCCATCCACTTGGCGAGGAACTTTAAGCAAGCATTTCCAGTTGTTTGTGCACTCGTGAAGGGGTCACGAGCAGCATAGTGGTGATGTGTGTGTGTCTTTGTGTGTGTAATGTTGTCAGTATGTTGTGGCCTGACAGAGGCCTGGGTCACAGCACATTTACTCACTGACATGACTCTAATTACACCTCTCATGCACGCACACACACGTACACACACACAGACGCAGACACACACACAATTCTAATTATGTCATGCCGCAGAGTCACTGCACAGTGGAAACGAAGGCCACAGAGGCCACACAGGGGCTACAAAGTAACAATGACTTTTTCTGTCTGGGTCTTTTCTGATATATGACCCCTCTCTCCTCTTTCCCTTTTACTTTATTTAGATTTCATTCTGAAGAATTTTTTTTTAATGTGTGTTAAAATTACACACATCAGATATATATAAATTACATCTGGAACTTCCTTTATGGTTGATATGATAATAATTGTAGTTCAGTTTGTTTCTTATGGCCTTTTTTGAGATGTCTTGTCCTGTCCCTGTCTGCCATATGCACAAATCTGTAGTATAAGTAAACAAAATTAGACTTTTTTTTTAAGATTCAGGTTTAATACTATATTAGATTTGTGCCAAAATACATCTGTCTTGTCATCATGATGTTGTTTTACTAATGTGTATTTAGACTGCAAGCAAGAAGCAAAGAACTTAACTTAACCAGCAGCTAAAAGCATAAAGGGTCTGTCTCAGTGGTTCCCAAATTAAGGGTTGGGATCCCTTAGGGGTTTGTCATTTCTCCCATTGTTTATTGTGAAATACCGAAGTTTTATCTCATTGGGTTTCTAAGCACTATGCAAAAAACAAACAAACAAAAGATAGAATGAGCATAAATCGTTCCAGCATGCCATTTGGTTATGGAGATGAGGCATGAGAGAAATTATCTCTGTTCATTTGGTTTAAATCACACATAATCCATAGTGTGCTATTTCAACCATCAATTCAGTAAAAATGATGAATGAGTGACCACATACATTTAATAAATAGAAAAGGTTTGTTCTGATACACCTCAAGGCTTGTAATCTTACGCACTGTACATTTGTTAAAACATCATTTTGCACTTCCTAACATGAGATACAGTGATGGAGCATAAAAGCAAATGACTAAAGGTAAAGACAAAAGAGATGAGCTCCCTCCAACTCATCCTCAAACTGCAGACATATAGGCTGGGTACTGAACTTTGATACATTTATGACACTAACCAAATACTTCAGTACTATTGAGTATCGAAAAATGCCTTTTCATTTGATAAAAATTTGGATACCTATGGAGTAATGTGGAATAATATGGTTTTACCAAAATTTAATAATGCTGGTGATTGGCTTTCTGATGTTACACATTGTAGGGGCATGCAGGAAAAACACTACATTAATGTTAGGCCCAGAGAAGGGTGATGCTGTGATGCATCAATCTCGCCACTATATTGGACCTGGTAAGACTGGCCTGTAAACAAATACATGTGCACGGGGGACCTGTCATTTTTCTGGATAAAAAGCCCTAAAATGTTTACATTTCTCAACCGATTACCATGAAACATGTTATGCTCAAGGGTACATGATCAGTATGGGGAAGGATTTTTTTTTCTTTTTCTCTAACTTAACTACATGTAGATCATGAACCCTTGAATTTAAAAATGACTCATTGAAATTGGTTAAGAAATGTAAACATCATAGTACATTTCATCCAGAAGAAACAGAGCTTACTTGTATTTGTTTGAAGGGAATGAGTCCTAACCCCAGCTGAGGAAGTTCAGGTATCTTGGGGTCTTGTTCTCAAGTGAGGGGACAATGGAGCGTGAGATGGGCTGGAGAATCGGAGCAGTGGGAGCAGTATTGCGTTTGCTTTACCCCACCGTTGTGATGAAAAGAGAGCTTAGCCAGAAGGCAAAGCTCTTGATTTACCGATCAATCTTCGTTCCTACTCTCACCTATGGTCATGAAGGCTGGGTCATGTCCGAAAAAACAAGATCACAGGTACAAGTGGCTGAAATGGCTTTTGTCACGAGGGTGGCTGGCATCTCCCTTAGGAATAGGGTGAGACGCTCAGTCATCCGTGAGGGACTCAGAGTAGAGCTGCTGCTCCTTTGCATAGAAAGGAGCCAGTTGAGGTGGTTCAGGCATCTTGTAAGGATGCCACCTGGTCGCCTTCCTAAGGAGGTGTTCCAGGCATGTCCAGCTGGGAGGAGGCCACGGTGCAGATGGAGGACTAGTTGGAGGATTATATCTCCACTCTGGCCTGGGAACGCCTTGGGATCCCCCAGTCAGAGCTAGTTAATGTAGCCAGGGAAAGGGATGTCTGGGGTCCACTGCTGGAACTGTTACCTCCATGACCCAACTTCAGATAAGCAGATGAAGATGGATGGATGGATGGATGGATGGATGGATGGATGGATGGACGGATGGACAGTCTTGCCTGCAACAATCCAAAGGCCAATGCACTGTCTATCAATATATGTCTATCCATTAACCTCTTTCCCTCCAGTCCCAGTCACTTGACCTTCCCACCTACCAGCTCACCTGTGTCTACTCTCCCTCCTCAGCCCTTTAGGGCTTAACCAGGCCTTTTCCTCTCACTCTTTATTAGTGTCCAGTTTGCATCTTTTCAATATCTGCTTTCTAGCCTCCATTATCTGTTACCCTGTATACTTCACCCTGCACCTTCACTGTGTGTGCACTGTGAACTCAGTTACCTCTGTGACCTTTTTTTTATCCATTCCATAAAGCTCGTGTAACACTATTTTTGTAAGTAAATTCCTGAACTGCCTGCATTTGGATCTTTTTTTTGCCAAAGTCAGGTTTGTTGCATGAAACCTTTATTTTCCATCACAAGTTGCTGTCAGGTTATATCACATACAGATGTCATACAGGTCTCATTGGCTGCAGATTGGAAGGTCATGATCAAACGGTGTCAGAGTTGAAACTGAAGTGCTCAGCATTGAAGGAAGCTGCCAGACGGTTTATCCATCTTCACTCCCTCCATAAAATACACAGCATGCCCTTGCAAAATTTTTGTGGCTGAATATGTCGAGTGGGCCGAAGGCATTTTTTAGAAGTGTTGTGATTTTTGAAAACATGGTTGTGCTCACTTAGAATAGTGTGGTCAAAGTTCCCCCCTGCAGTCTCTCTACAAGAGTCCATGATGTGCCCCCCGCAAACTGAGCCAGAGTTAATTTGGATGTAACCTAAAGCATAATTTACCAGAATAGAATATATAAAGGTGACATAATGAAACAAAACAAAAACTACCACACTGGCTAATAGGATTACATATGATCAAACTGGGACCTGTGGCCAAATGTGGATCTATATTTTGACCCTTGACACAAGGGCAGTTGAGAACCTCTGAAGGTGTAAAAGGTCTGGAAGTTGATTAAGACTGAGGGGAGCACTCAACTACCTGCTTGGCCCTTTAAGAGCTCTTCATCCTGGATGTGATGAGTCCCAAGGACCCCTCTCTCTAACCATCTAGGGATAGACTAGAGTAGCATGCACACAACTAGGCAGGCCAGCAGACGCAGAGACAGAGAGAGACAAATGCAGAGCAGAGAAATAAAGTGCCTCTTCACACTGCCAGTTAATAGTACCAGAGTGGGGAGCAGGACAGAGGGGAACCTCTTGGCTGCCTGACCCCATGAAGAGCTCTCAATCCTGGGCTCACTGAGTTCCAGAGCCCCCTCTCTCTCCTAGATCTGCAGCCCTGCAGCCCTGCTGGGTCAGAGCTAACCCCACAACCCTACTTTGGAGGCTCAGTAATAGGGCCTGGATGAACTCTTCAAGGGGATTAAAAGCCTCCTCTGTCCCCTGGGCCCGGCTTTTTAAACTGCAGAATTTTCATTACCTCTCAATCCAATTTTAGGACTATGGTTTCAAGATAAGTAATGCCAACCAAATTGCAGTTGTCTTCAGTTCATATGAATGCTGAAATAAAGAATGCAGGGGAGAAGATTTCAGCATGGGACAGTTATGATTTAGGAATTATGATTTAGGACCGTTTTGAAGCTCCAGTGGAAACAAAAGCACTACGAGGTAGGTGGGAGAGCTGCAGCATGGAGAACAAGTGAAGAGGCAGAGTGGCAGTTGAGTGGAGAGATGGAGTGGTGAACTGGAGTCAGGGTGGAGGAGAAGAGATGCAGAGATCAACACAGGTCAGAAGAGGAGAGATCAGGAAGAGAGAAGAGAGCAGAGAGAGCAGGATACTGAAGTCCCACTCTGAGCTACTGCACTGCATGTTGTTCATGTTTCATCATAAAAATATGTTATATGAAACAAAACTTAGATCCATGAAGTAGGCCTCACAAGCTCAATTTTTCAACTCAGTCTTTCTATGAATCTATCAAATTAGGTTTGCCACAGTATTTGGTGTTAGTAGTGTTAAACCATGTTCAGATATACTACTTACACATCGATTACATTACTTGCTCACCCCTACTGTTTTTTGGCTTTTTTAAACAAATAAAACCCATTTAGTAAATTTTTGTCTGTCAGTGACCGTGTTCATCAGATAAAAAAAAAACTCTAATCAGGTGACAACAACAGTACAGATAATTCATTAGCAAGACAATGGAGGATTTGGTGTCAAAGCAATAAGGAAAAGGGCCTATATTGCAGTATTTGTGATTTAAACCCATTGCTAACAGGGAGCCTGATAACATTGACGAGGCAAACTTTGTCTGATGAAGGTAGCTGCATCTGGAGGCAACACCTCTGATCTACACAAACATTTTCAAGTGCATGACAAGAGTGAGGATGCCAAAATTTGCCCCGCAGTGAAAGCTCGACTGGAAAGTCCAGAAAGTTTAAGATCAAAGTAATTTCCTCATTGTGGCATCTCTACCATATGTCAGATATGTCTAAAATGTGCCATTAGTTCATATAGAATGAATCTGTTTTTCTCTTTTGTTAGGGATGATCTGTTATTGGACGTGGGTAAACCACTGATTACTGTAGGAAGTCAAGTATATACATTTAGAAAATTGCAAGGGATTCTTTTTGGGACATTTCTTGGACGGGTGTGGTGATTGCCCGAAGTTTCAACTGGTTGCCTGGTCACTCCATTAGGCCAGAAAGTAGTATTGTGTATCAGAATCAGAATTGCTTTATTTGCCAAATATACAAAGTATGCAGGATTTTGGCTTGGTGATGCAGCACAGTGGGACAAGAAAAGATAAAAAGTTTAAAGAAACTAACTTTGAAGGTAAAAAAAAGTTAAATATAAGAATTATGTACAAATAATGTTATATACAAATATGAATATTATACCATTGAAAATAAAATGTACAAATAAGATAGGAATATTAAAGTACAGTATGAGTTATGAATAAGAGGTATAGAACAACTAAAGAGAAATAAGTATGCTGCACTCTGCTACACATTATAAATGACTTAATGCAATCCCAATTTGTTGTGTTTACAATTCTGTTTTTATAGGCATTAAAAAAATGATGATGTTACATTTTAAATCGTGAGTTTTGGAGGTGCTGGCAGGTGGATTTTGTAATGGTTTCAGATAAAGCCAGGATAGCCGATTGTAGTCTTTGTGCTCAGTAAACCTAATTTTCTGCTGGCTTGAGCTACATTTTGACAAAAAGTGAAAAATCGCATTTCCTAAAATGAGGAACTGTTCCTTTGAGGTAAATCTTACTGTTACAGCATACAGTGATATTTAAGGGAATGGTTTGCTTAAAGTCTATGTAAGTTCAGATATTTTCTTCTAAACAAATTTTACATTTATATGTTAGAAACTAATAGCTGAAAACGTGAAAAGATTGAATTATGTAGTAGTGAATTGTGGAATTAAACTGTTACACTGTTTATGTGTTCAGCATTTTCTGAGTGGATCTGAAATCATGGTGTGATGGCACATTGCAGCCATACATCCTCTAACACTATACAATATAAGCTAGAGTGCATAGCATTTAACATTAGCAGTGCAAGTGATGAGTAAGTTGGTGAGTTTTGCTCACCTGCCACAAGTGAACCAACTCACCATCACTCACGCCCTCACAACAGAATCAGACCTCACAAATGCTCTTGTGGGTAAATGTACACAAATTCTTAGGGTGAGGGATTTCATCCCATTCACGTCCCAGATTTTTGGGTAAAGTCTTCCCAGAAGAGTGGAGGGTGGTTTTGAAGTGAGATTTTCAACAAATGCATATTGTTTCATTAATGATCACAATGTCTTGGACTTTCATTGTGTCTCTTTTTCCCTGCTTTCTTCTTTCTTTTTATACTTTTGCATTCATTCTACTTCTTTGGTGTCCGTAGATATGTATGATGTGTCTCTCTTCTTATTAGGTCAAATGAACTACCGGTAAACTAATCTGGTGAAAAGTATTCCAACAATCAATCACTGCAGAGAATATACCCTGATATGCAACATTATATCTCATCAATGTCTACAGTATCAGAGACTGTCGAGATGATGTAAACCAATCAAAGCCAGTGAAGGTATATCATATTTATCTTGTTTTGCAGATTGTAATCCCACCTCCTCTGCTGCTGCCTCCTGTCTTGTTTGCCTGTGTTGGCATGTCACAGTGGAGGGTACAGTCACATCAGGGGCTTCGCAGGGTTAAACTCTAGCACTCTCATTCCATGAGGCAATTAGGCAAGCGGGCATTTAGGAGCCACTGGGATTGCTTTAGTCACTCGTGGGAGGTAATTTGGAGCGTTTTATGTAAATGTGACCAGGAGAAAAACAGAGTTGATGTGTTCTTTCATTCGCCTTTTTACTCACAGTTTCACACCATCACCTTTTTCTGTTCGTCTTCTTCCTCTCCATCACTTTATCTGTCTCCTTCTGTCGCCACAACATCGACAAGCTCCTGTCTCCACCCACCTCTGCTTCTTCTCTTTCTACCTCTCTTCCCCTTCATCTCTCCTTACCCTTCCATCTCACTCGTCCACATTTTCCAATCTCTCACAACACCTCTCTTCCACCATACAAATCTCCCTCTTTCTCTCCCCCTTTCTCTCTCCAAGTCAGGTGACACCAGCCAGACCACTAATTAGAATTCTGTCACTAAGTAAATGCATTGTGACCGGTGGCTGACAGCTCCGTGTGTGTGTGTGCGTGTCCACGCGTGTGTGAGTGTGTGACAGTTTGGGCAGCTTGTTGGCGGTGACGATGGCAGCCGCCTGGCATTTTTAACGTGGCAAGGTGCTGCTCTCGCCACTGACCTGACAGTCATTTAAATTACACAGAGGATGGCTGCTGTGTGTGTGTGTGTGTGTGTGTGTGTGTGTGTGTGTGTGTGTGTGTGTGTGTGTGTGTGTGTGTGTGTGTAAGGAGAATGAGAGAGATTGAGGAAGGACCATTAGTAGCTGTGGGATAATTCACTGACTCGTAGGTTGACTGATTGTGTTGCTGACTGACTCACTGACTCATTGTTGGAAAACAGACAGACAGATAGGCAAGGCTTGTTTACCATGTCAGCTCAGCAATATAACACAAATCTCCCTCTCTCTCATTGACACACACACACACTCACACACACACATAAGGTTAGAGAGAAAAAATATAATGTGAGGAAAGCAAGAGATGAGAGAGAAGAAAATAAAATCTAGAAAAGGAGTGTGGAGGAGCTGAAAAACAAAAAAATGGCTTTTATAGCCTGGCAATCAACTTTTGCAGCTTGATAAAGAGATTGACGGTGAAGACAGGAAGGGATGGATAAGGCAGATAAATCTGTAAACAGCATTTACCTGTCAAAGGTTTTTCCAGTCACACTAGCGTTATCAGATTTTTTTTCTTTTCAGAAAGTTTACCATCAATGCTCCAGCAACCATAACAACAATAGAAAAACTGATAAATCTCTTCACAGGATGTCTGAGCTGGCACACTGCCACAGCTTTTTCTGACAAGCAGCTTTCTGTCTTTTTTAAAGTGATGTTTGTCAAGAGTGAATGGGAATTATGGGCTGCAAAATCAGAATATTCACAAACTTTTCTTTTCCACATCCATCAAAGTCCAGCAATTTGCCCACGTTGGGCAGCATTTCTGCAAAGCTCCTTTAAGTAGATGGAGGAGCAACATAACGGAAAGAATGTGTATTTTTAATGTATATTTCCATGGATATAATGCACAATAAAACATCATTCTAGCTGAATTTTACAGCATCTTTCTGTGCAAGCTGCAGATCTTAAGTGACATAGCATGCTGTACATTACCATCCCAGTCACCACCAGAAATAATAATAAGAAAAAAACTATTATCTCAGTGACTTTTTTTGACAACTGTAAAAAACAATCATTCCCATACCTGAGGAAGCACTGAAATGATATCAGATATCATAACCAGACAAAGTAATTTTTTTTTGACTGCACTAATGTAAGTAAATTGAGCTGAAAAAGCTTTTTTGTGTAAACACATTATTTACAGTAAAAGTGGATTATCAGTGTCTCACAACGTTTCCTATAAAGTGGGATGATTTTGTCTTTTACGGAAATAGTATAACCTTTTGTGCAAACAATAGTCTTCTTTTCAGAACAGCTAACCCCCATCCTCCCCTTGAAAAACAACGTCATTGTCCATTGGCGATGTTTGACATCATATGCCAATTTGTTAGACAATGTCCAAACCTATGTCACACCCCTAGCAGACAAAACTGAGAGAAGATCTCTGTGATGGTAGCCTGATCCTTACTTGGACAGCCTTGCTGTCCACAGACAAAACTGTGGGACACAGATGTGTAACACAGTATGCTTGAGACTTGAGTTTTTGTGTGCGAGTGTGTGTGCAGAGTTAAGAGGAGAAGGAGGAGGAGGAGAGCCAAACCATCAAGAGACAGAGGGAGAGACTCTCAGTTATTGATTGGAGTTGGCATCCTAACAAATAAACCCACTTGCTGTTCTCTCAGATGCAGAGATTCAGTCTGTGATGGTGGAGAAGTACTGATCACTCAGTATGCCAAGTCATCAAACCTCTCCTTGCGTTTGTCTGCAGAAACACTCAAGATTGTTGGGCATTGTGGTGTAGGTCAGGGATCATTCCTAGCTTATCACTTACAGACAACACATGGTACCTGTTTGCAGCTGAAAGCAATGCACCAGGCTTGTTAAGTGACTTCAATGTAAACCCATCTGTGACTGTACAAGACCCCCGCGTGGAGGTGGGGTGGATGGTTGGCACAAACAAACCCAGGCCTTTCACCCAAGAGACTGTGGTTGTGAAAACAAAAATTCACTAAAAAGTTATATCATTAACCACCCACCCCCACCTACTCAAACTGCTGTTGGTGGGGTTAGGGCAGCGTCAGATATAGCCGCTCAAGGGTAAAGGGTAAAGTGACAAATCAGCAGTATATGATGAGTTGGGATGAGAATGTGTGAGTGGGGCAGTTGAGTCTGAACAATGATTAAATTTGACCTGTGCATAGTGTCATCATCACAATCATTCCAATTTACATCAAATGCACGTTAAATGTGGTTAAAAAATTCACAGATTTTCCTTTGTCCCCTTGCTTTGTACCAAATTCCTACCTTGTACAACATACTCAGCATTCTGATGTGCCCTCAGCTGTCAGACAGAAAGAGAACTTGAGCACAGGATCATTAACTCTTTGTTTCTGAAGATGATTCATAAAACCCGGTGAAATGTACAAATTTGTTACTAAAGTGTACATACTTTCAATTTGCCAGGCTGCATCTTTTGCGTCACAGGCAATGTGCAGTGCGACACACAACCCAGACCCACAACCACTGGCAAAAATGTCTGAACTTCAGGTAAAAAAAGGCACTCACGAGGTACTTTGTGAACCCAGGCTCGATCAGATGAAGTGTATCAAAAAGAAACCATCTTAATGACAAACGTAACAAAAAACGTACAAAAGTAAAGTGATACCGAGATTAAACATTGGTTTGTAAATGTGACACACTTAGCAGTGATTTCTTCAAAAGTGAAAATCCATTCATGAATTTTAATGTTATGTTGTCTACAGTCCTTATGTATCTCAGAATTGGGACATTGTTGAGATGTCACATCCTGATCCTAGGAAAGACAGTACATTAGCTGGTAATCATAATTGGTTTGCATATCAATGTCAGGAGGTAGAAACTAACCTATGTTTAATTATTTGAATTTTAGTTAAAAAAAACAAAAAACAAAACATGATTGTCTTTTTTGTTCTTTGAAGTGTGAATTTGTGTACATTTGCATGAGTGAGACATTTGGTTTCATGTGACTGTGCATGTTTCTGTCTAGTGTGTCATTTACTTGTCCTTCTCAAAGCTTGCCATTAGGATGTCAGGTTGTACACTCGCGAATGCCTCTCCTCTCTGTAAGGCGAAGAAAAGAAAGAAAGAGAAATGAAAGATGCGATCAACTGAAAATTAAGTGTATCAAAGAAAGAGGATAGAATTTTATTGTGCAAGGCAAAAAGCAACACAGTGTAAAGGGAGAGGGGAGCAGAATCGACCCTTCCAGAGTAGTCCCTTGAAGGAAAACAGCGCTCAGTGACACCACCAGCAGACAAGCCACAATGACAGCAGCATGGTAAAACACCTCTAATGCACCTCTATGGGTTTTTACTGCTTCTCGTATAGCAGCAAGGACACACACGACACATGACTGCACATGCATACAAACACACACACACAAGCCAGCGATGGGGACACTTGAGATTCACGTTTTTGTTTTTCACCTGGGCAACATGCTTCAGTACAAACTCGCACATGCAATGGGGATATTTATTATTCACGGTTTTGTTTTGCACACAGACAACATGCTTGGTGGAGAGAGGAGGGGGAACGAGGGAGGGAGAGATAAATAACAGTGATAAGTCTTGTCTTGTCAGAGGAGAGGAGAAGGGCTGAGTGACATACGATTGGTCTCCCGGTCGTGAAATATGCATGGCTTTTTCAGGAGCCAGAGGAGAGCAGAGGAGTTAATTTAGGCCTCATGCTATGCTCGGGGTAATTAAAAGAGATGATCGATAGTTTCCCCCCCGTGACTGATAACAACCGCCACACACACACGCACGCACAAACACACACACACACACACACACACACACACACACACACACACACAGGTGCAAGCAAACACAAGCAAGACACTGACAATGCACAGACAACTGCATACAAGTATGTAACAATACACGCTCACACTTGGAGAAACACACAAACAAAAAAGGAATAAAGAAGCAATGAAAGTGAATACAGAACAATGAAACCATATTCAGTCAGGTCAGATTAGTTTTTAAAAATTCTCTTTTTTTTTTAAAGAAAAATTGTTAATTTCAGTGTATTATGTCACCAGATTTAATTTATAACATTTTTGTTTTGTGTATTTTACATGCAAATATGCCCAGTCCAAGAGAAACCACAGATGAATATAAAGTATAGATTCAAAGTAGATCATAAAGGGCACATATATTTGCAAGCATAACTACAAAAGGTAAAAAACAAAACAAAACAAAAAAAACATTCTGTAAAACACAATCAAATACTTGTAGATGATCAAATTTCTAAGAGATAGAGACACATAACTATTGCATCATTCCTTTCAGCTAGCATGGATGGTGACAACACTCAGTGGCGTTTTGTAACAGAAGGATCATAAACCCCCCACCCCCTTTAAGACCCCTGTCACATCATGGAATGCACAATACAGATAAACGTGGGACTCATTGTGGACTTTTCTTAAGTCACACAGCTTAGACTCGGATCATTTTTGAATTTGCTATACAGAGGAAGATTGAGATGACCACATCTCGACTTGTAGATAATCCAGATGTAACATAGATTCAGGGCCATATTTTTAATATAAATACATGTCCTCAGTTTTGTTTTTGACAGGATAATATTGGATGATTCAAACTTGGTTTAAAGCTTACTTTTAATGGTGTTAAAATTGTACCATTGGTTTGTCCTATAGATGTGGACCATATCAGCTTTGTAGAAATTGAATAAAACTCTTTACCCCATAGAGAACTGCTGGATTTACTCACAATGAATTTATTTTACCCTCCTGCCCTAGTCAGGCATTTCAACAGTCGGATCATTCATGTTTGCTTAATACTTTTTTGGGAGGGACAGTTAATACACAAAGAAGAAGCAAAGCCAGATGAAACACTATTATGTAATGCAATCCATTGTCACTTGCAAGTGTTACCCTTTTGTGTTATCCCAAAATTAAAAATCCATTTTGAATGTTAAGGGATGTTGATTTGTATTCTGTAGTCTCAGATAACAAGGCCGAGAAGAAGAGAGCTCAGTCCTCCAATCCCTTCCATAAACAGCCACTCTGTCATCAATATTGTAGAGGAATCCATACTGCAGGACTAGAAGACTAATTAGAGCCAGCTCTAAATTATTTAACTCCCTCTGATTTTATTGATTTGTCAGTTCAGAGCTGCGACTCAGAGCTGTAAAATTGACTCTGCTGAAAGAGACATGCTCGCCTGCTGGTTTATGGCTGTCAGCACATAGATGGGGACAGACAGTGATGTGCTAATACAGTTTGCAGACACACAGAAGAAACAGAAAGAGACAAACAGTCATACATGTGGACAAAAGCACAAATTCGTGGTGGATAATATGGTAAAAACCATAAAATTGTAGCATTAACCGGCTTAATTAACAGCACTGCAATTAAACACTCCCATATACTGAGCACACACCCAAAAACACACACACAAACTCGTAAACTAATTACGCATCTCTCAATTAACACAGATCTCCATGTGGAGTGCATGGAGCCCCAGGGATCCAGTTAGCCACCTGTTACTAATATCTCAACTCAAGCATGATAACATCAGTGCACACAGATGCACACACACACACACACACACATGCACACACACAGACACACATTCCTCTATACTGGCCTTCAGTCAAAAGCACAAACAGCAGCAAACACCAGCACACCTCAAACAGGCCTCACTCGTCTGGCTTGTTGTATGTTTGCTAAATTGGTTAAATGCCTAATTGGTTAATTGCAGAGGGATTATGTTCAGATGACTGGGAATCAATTGACCGGGCATGCACATTAGCACGTATGATTGACAGAAGGGGGAAATGATCTCATAGGCTGTGAAGCAAATCAGAAGCAGCGATTAACCAATCAGAGCAGGTGTCAATTGATCTTGCAGGCCTGGAGGTGAGCTGGAGCTTATGACAGTAATCGTCAAATAAATGTTATTAATGGAACACTTTAATCTGCTCTGGATTGATATTGAGTATTCTTTAATGTTTTGATGTATGCATTGATTTTGAGGTGCTGCTTGGAAATAAGGCTCTTGTTAATGTATTCAGAAAGAAGAGGAAGGATTTCAGTCTGCATGAGGAATATTATATCTGCTCTTGGAAATTAGATTTATTATTTCTCTTCAGGTTTGCGAACATAGTGCACAGATTATTTCCACATAAACCACATACATTGATACTATATGATGTTTGTCAACAATCCTACCTTTCAAAACATATTCATGTTATTTAAATTCATCACATTTAAAAGTGACACAATTTCATGGAACCTGTATTAGTTTTAACAGACACTTCTGATAGCTGCAGTATATGAATGAACTCTGTGTGCAGCTGTGCACGTGCACCAGTTTTGCCCATATGTTCAGTGTATGTGCATACATGATATGTATCAAATTTTTGATACACACACCTGATGTCCTGGACCTGCGTAGGTGTAGGTGCTCAGTGAGTTCACAGGTTCATGCTTCAAGATCAAACAGCAATCTAATAGTTGTGTCTGCCAAACACAGCAGGCTCCAGCTTTGGTCTAATGTCAGACAGATGAATGAACAATTAAATAGCAGGGACAAAAGCTATAAGCTTTTATTCTAGTCAATGTCAAGATAAAAGGGGCACTGCTCCAGCTTCATTGTAAAGATGATATTTCCTTTACATTAGAGGTAGAATCAGTAGGATTTTTGTGAGCTGTTTGTAAACGCACCTGAAAGATAGTATATTGTTTTGTCTCATTCCCAGGATGTCAAACAAATTTTGGGTCAGTACATCATCCCAAGCACAGCAAAATAGTGGGAAATAGGAGAAAGGTATTATGTTTGAAAATGTTGCATATTATGCCTTTAACTAAGTTTGGTAGTTGCCTTACCCTAAACATACCTTACTCCTCACAGTCTAACCCTTCCAGAAAGTGAGAATATAAAAAATGTTGGTCAACATCAGATGTAACAAAAACCCCACTGTTATTTAATTAAATCAGTGCTTTTTCCAGAATCCAGTATGATGTACTTGACTAGTGATAGAAATCAGTTGTATGTCCTTGGTGGCTCTGGACGAGCTTTGTCAGGTCAAACACAAAAAAATAAGTCATCTCTTCTCAGGCATGGAGACAAGAAAACTTGGTGGAGTGGATGTTGACAGATGCTTGTCAGGCAGGAATGGTCTACCAAAAAGATGCTTATGAGTTCACTGAATGAAATGTAGGATGCAGTGTGTTTGGATCGAGACTCCTGCTAGAGGATAAAACCAACATGTCAATGCCAGTGACTCTCAAAAACTAGGCACCAAAGCCGATTAATAGGTTTAGGAATGGTTTGGGTTAAAAAGTATGATGCGTATGTCACATGACAGAAGTCACATATATAACGAAATGAAATGAAAATTCTTCAACATGACTTTTGGTTTCACTCAGCACAAACCCGAGACTTCTGGGTAAAAGTCTTCATGTTTGGTTTGACCCATCCATCCACCCCATCCTCCTTCATGGGGTCTCTTGCTTTTCATACTGCTCCAGTCATAATTACTACAGACATAGCTTAGCAATAGATGTAAATATTAGTTATAATAAGCTGATTGTACAGACGACGTGTATGTCTGTTTTTCTGGTGAGGACTGGCTGGTTAAAAGACAAAAGATGCACAGCATATTTAAACATGTTTGTATGCCTTGTATTTGTCATGGTTAATATGATGTTCTAATTATTTGTAGTTAGCAAAATCCCCTAATGATTAAATAAATAATATTGTGACACTGTCAATGTTCTCAAGTTGGACACCAATTTTCCTAAATTCTGTACTTTAATGCATGTACAGTAGGAGTTGTTAAAAATCTATACATGACAGAGAGCTGTGACCTCTGACAAATTCGGCAGCCAACACAACAACAGCAGATGCTTCAGATGTAGGAGGATTTCAGTCAATCCATCACTCTGCAATCATTTATCAAACTCTCTCACTCTCCCTGTTTACTCTCTCCCTCTCTCTCTCTCTTCATTTATCAAACTCTCCAAACCAAAAGAAATCCAGCGGACCCTGAGGAACACCTGGCCTGCTGTGACATCAACCATCTCACACACGCACACACGATGAAAAAACGCCCCAACAACAAAAGATTTTCATTTCTAACCCCAGTGTCAATCAGCAGCAAAGAGATGTGACTATTTTTCTTGTTGCAGAAACTGTGGCAGCTCTGCAGATGCTGTGTGTGTGTGTGTGTGTGTGTGTGTGTGTGTGTGTGTGTGTGTGTGTGTGTGTGTGTGTGTGTGTGTGTGTGTGTGTGTGTCAGGGCTGACTGGACACAGATTAGAGGTGGCGTTACAGGCCACTCCCTCATTGAGCAACAGCCAGAGTGTGACTGCTGTCCCTCTCTATTACTCTCTCTCTCTGCAGCAGCCCTTTCTGTCTTTCTTTTTTCTTTCTTTCTTTATTTCTTTAGACTCCACTTTTTCCATCCTCCATCACCTTCTTTCTCCCTTGTTGTGTACATGTATCCATACCTGTTTTCCATCCACCTCTCCATCTCTTTCTTCTCCTCCATTTCTCCATCTGTTCAAATCAAATATCTGGAGGGAACAATAGATGAATTGGGCCAAGCTGAACAGATCTGAAGAAAACCTGATTAATAACAGTAGTCACAGATGCTAATTTTACCTTTTCTTATGAGATGATATGAAATCTAGGTTCCAGGTACTGTCATTGAGTGTCAAGCAGTGTTTTTTTTTTTTTGTTTTTTTTTGCAGATGACTTGGCAATAAATGTGTTGTCAGATCATCAATGACTGCTCAAACAAATCCGGCAATAATAATGATAACTACATCCAACAGTGTGGGTTTGGTTTCAAAACTTATGGGACACAATGAAGTCAGAGGTTCTAGTTTCTTTTTAGAAGACTGATAACTGTAACAACATGATAGGGCAGTGTGAAAGCTTAATTATTGTGTGCACATGGTAATTCCAGATGGATATATGACTATTTTGACCAATCAAGTGTCTTCCATTGAGATTTTACTCAGTAAATCGAACTGAAATAGTACAATAGGGAGAGGACAGAAAAAGCATTGGAAACATCATGGGACATGTCCTTTCCATCTCCAGTGTTAAAACAGTCAAATCACAGTGTTTAGGAAAATTGTTGAGGCCCTGCACGGCAATATAGTTAGTTTTGCTTCTTAAATTAGTATTTATATATAAACAATAGATCATATAATAATAAGTGTAAGATAAAAGGTACTGCTCATAATGACAAATCTACACTGAATTGTCACCCAACTCTGCAGTTTTCTTCAGCTCCATGGAATGTTTTAGTGTCTTTCATTTCATTGTTTTAGTTCACTGTCTCATCAACCTAGTACAAATGTACACTTGCATGCCACCAAACTACAAACATACATTAGCAGCATTTAGCAGCTGAAGAACCAGATACTTCCTCCTGAAATTGGAGACAAAACAAAGCTAAAAAGAGAGAATTTATAGGATGAGCAGAACTCCAAATGAATGCTAGTGTCTGTTGGATGTGTAAATAGGCATCTGTTTGCTGACCTACTGACAACTTTGTGAGGTGATAATATTGTATTTATTGCTTGTTTGGCTTGTCTCAAGTGGCCCAAATTTCCCCCAAAATCCAAAGACAACTGTTTGGGTCACTCCACTGAATGTTATTCTGTATTTCTCAACTATCCTCTTTGGTAAAATACAATGGAACCTGGGGCCAAAGCTTAAAAAAATGCTTTCAAGTTCAGGTTATAAAAAAATCTCCCAATTTTCTGTGATGGAAAAACAGTTTATGTCTGTTTGCTCTGTGATAATGTCCTTGGTCACGCCAAATTTGTGGTGGGATTGACTGAACAGTATAAGCTGGATCTTAAACTTGCATTACCCAATGGTTAATGAACCTGTTCAAGATGGAAAACAACTCACTGATTTTACTAATCAGTTCACATATTCAGAGACTCTTGGTAGACTTTTCACATGTAAATAACATGGGAGCGTCAAACTGTTTGTATGTGTCTGTGCTGTATATGTTAAGATATGCATGTATGCACCCACAGACACACTTAACTTTACATGTATGCCTCAAACATACATCTCTTCCTGTCAATAAGTGTGTGTGTGTGTGTGATTGTGTGTGTGTGTGTGCGCGTGCGTGTGTGTGTGAGGCGGCGACAGACGTATCCAGTGGCAGTCCCATGAAGAATGAAGTCACCTGGCTTTCCCCTGTCTTTGAAGGTCAAGGAGACCCACTTGCATATTCATGGCCGAGCGCGTGTTTGCATGTGTATGTCTGTGTGTATCTGTATCTGTGTGTATTCACGCGCGTCCATGTGTGAGTGTGTGCCGGGATCGATGGCTTTTAATTGTTTTTTCCTGAGCTGTGGAAGGAAGTGCCAGCAGTTATTGATTGGATGGAGGGATGGGAGAAGAGAAGGAGAGAGTGGATAGGAAGACAGAGAGGGTACAAAAGAGGAAGACGGAGGGAGAGAGACAGTGTGGCAGACAAGAAGGAAATGTGACAAGACAGGGTGGCGACATGGAACATAGAATCACTGTCTACAGGCTGGGTGAGGGGGGAGGTGTGTGTGTGTATGGTAGAAGGGGGGGATGATGGGTGCCATGTGTGCATATGTAAGTGTTTGCATGGTTGTGTGTTTGTGTGTGTGTATGTAGGGGGCTGGGGGAATGTCACAGGGTGTCTGATCTGGATGCTACACACACATTGCACACCACACTCACTAGGTGCATTATTGAGTCGGGTTTAGTGTGTGAGTGTGTGTGTGTGATTCCTTGAGCAGGTTCACATCAGTGGCACAGAACAGGCCCCTCATTTGTTATTCTTTGTTATGCCTATATTGTTACAATTTAGAGGGTTAAAAACCTACAAAATTATGATTTTAAAATATGCTTTATCAGCATTAATACCAGAATATGCAGAAAATCTATAACAGGTGCAGAAGACAAAATAATAGAATATATTTTTATGCATGTACTATATGTGCAAACAAACGTAATAATATGCAGTATACAGTAAATGTAATTAACCTCCCTATCTGTTTTGAGTTTTCACTGTCTTAATATGAAATACTTCTTTGAGAACTTTTTAAGCCCTATAATGATAATTGCAATAGCTAATGAAATAAAAAAAGCCACTGTATTTTGCAGTATTTTCTTGTAGTGCAAGGATTGGTGGAAGTAAAATAAATTTTTCATGTGATGTTTTCAGAGTAATATTTCTCATTGTAAGCTAATTCTTGCAGTTTTAACCAATAAAATTAACACAATTATGAAGGTGTAACACATAAAAAACTAATTCAGCTGTACCACAAAATACACACAACACCTGTCTTAAACAGTTTAAACAATAAATTTCATGAATGTTGAATTTATTTGCAAGATGGTTGAATAAAACTGTATTAATTTTCGCTAGGCATGAGTGTATGTGACATATATCACTGTGCTTATTATCAGTGTGGCTGTAGCCAGGATTTTTAGAAATACTCAGGTCAAGAGTCCAGTGTCCCCCAGTGTAACCCTCTCCTCCCTTAGAATGCCTGATCAGACACCCACCAAATAGTCTCATGTTTTGTTTTGAATATTTTATACATTTAACTGAGCAGTTATATTTTTCTGCTCTTAAAATAACCACAAAACAGTCTATTCATGGCCAGCGAGCTTAGTCTTCACCATTATCTATTCATTTTATTATGCTAGCTTAAAGAGTATGTAGTTTTTTTTAATTATAAAACACTTACAAGTTCCTAAAACACCTAAATTCCTCTGACAAAATGCACAGGACATGACTTCAGTGATATGATTTTTCATTTTCTTTGCATTTCTTTATAACTTGCCTTATACCCACATAGTCATTTCCATCAATATCAATAACATATGAAATATATTATCCTCATATCCTTATCAGTGCTGATATATTATAGGTGTGTAATTGCACAAGAACTTGAAAATTGATGGTCATGGGTGGTCCATGATGATAATGATGATCTTAAAGCTGCTTGCTCCCTCATGTTAAATACTTAGAATGATTACAGCTCATATTCAAATAAATATTGAGGGAACTTTGTAAAGACACATTAGTTCCCCCTGTTGTTTGCTTTCAAGTCACGAGCTTAAACTTGGCTGTGCAGCTATTAGTTTCTAGTGTTACGACAGAGAGAAAGAGAAAGAAAACAAGCAGGCCCACGTTTGAGCCACAGGGCAAGATGAAATTGGAGTCAATGGTGTTGGTCAACCCTGACCCAGTGTTAGCTAAGGCTTGTTTGGATGAAGTGTGTGTGTATCTGTATTGTGTGTACGTGTGCATTTGTGTGTGTTGGTGAGTGTGTTTGGACTAAAAGTAACAAGCTTTATTCCCTAACAATGTTCCACCATGCCCTCATTACACACAGGTTAAAGTGGCACTTGGCCCTGTCTAGACAGCTAAAGAGCGTGCACACACATGCACGCGTAAACACACACATACACATACACACACACACACACACACACACACACACACACAGACACACACTGACACCCAGGTGAGGAGAGTGGACTGTGTCCTGGTTTCACTGCTGACCAGGCCACAAGCCCTCAATCAAAGAATAGTGAGAGGGAGAGATTGAGATGATGTGTGGGCAAAAAAGGTGTGTGTGTGGGTGAGAGTGTGTGTTGTTACTTAATTGAATCTACTATGATCTAAACACCGTGACTGACTAGCCGTCAAAAAGAAAAAGTTAAAAGAAAAAGTGTTTGGCTGTTGGAGGTTACATTGTAGCTATTGCCCTTACTGTTAATGCTGCACACAGAATGTTATTGACTATGTGCGTCCACATAGTCAATAACATAGTGGTTAACTTGTGTTTAAATGGACACTTTTTCTTCTGTCAAAGGCTTTGTCACAAATCACCCTTAATTACTTATTCACTACTCAAATTGAAATTCAGGTTCAAAGAGGTTTTATTGGCATGACCATAACAAAATACAGTATTGACAAAGCACATTCAAAATACAAAATGCATAAATAAAACACAGGCAACAAGCAATGAAAGGTAATTTTACAGTAACATGAAAATATATAATGCAGGAAAAGGAAGCTGAACATAAATTGAAATATTTGGTTTGGACAGGTTGGAGTTTTGAGCATTCTGTCAGAAAATGCAGCTTTGTCTCCACTTCTTTGCACAGCTGGCAGAAGCGCTCCTCTTTGGGGAACCATAACTTTTTGTGTCTGTACTCCCTACTTAGTACACTCAATAGTGAACTGTATAGTCAGCATTTATTTGACACACTGAATTATCATAATTTTATGTAGTGTCAAGAGTGTACCTTTTACATCTATAAAACATGAGTCAATGCCTTATTTTACTAGTTAAGTTCTGACATTTGCCTCTCAGATTTCCTGGAAGAATGACATAAAATGGCAATATGTTTATTTAAAATACAGACAATGCTCAATAGTTAGACTTCCAATTAATTCTAGTTCAGTGCTACACTAGATTAACCAAGAGTCTTTTAGTCAGTGTACAGCAGATGAGCTGAGCCTGCAAAAATGTTCATTTGTCTACAGCTAAGTAGGGCTGACCAATTTGACAAATATATCAGATACTGACCCAGTCCATTGCTGGTTCATTTCTTGTCATTTCATTTTGCTAATTTAACCCTTGTATGCACCATAATAAGTAGAATTTACACCCAAGGAGAAAAATGTCCCTGGGTGTGATTGAGGGAGAAGAATCAGTGAGAGCTGCAACAAGAGTCTCACTTGCAGTGATCTAATCCAGTAGCACAAAGCATATAGAGTCAGAATATTTTCACACCATACTCTGTGAATTGAGGGTTTAATTTAACCAAAATACATTTGTTGATTGTTGGAGCAGTGGGAAGACTAACCAAAAAGTTTTGGTAAGTTTTATTTTGTTTCTATCAAGTTTGAATGAAATGTGTTTCACAGAGTCAGCAAGGAACAAATTAAGTTTGTCCTAGTTTGGTAAAATAGGGAAACTTGAATTGAACTTGAAGTTGTACTGTTATATTTTTCTTTCTTTCTTTTCATTTAATTTTTTTGTGTTTTTGACTTTGATTGACAGGTGTAGCTGAAGAACAGATATGGAGGGGGAGAGAAAGAATGGATGACAAGCTGGACATGACCCTGGGCTGCTGGATTCAAGAACACAGGCACTGGTGCATGGGAAATACAATCTAACAGGTAAACTACTGGGGTGCCCCACATTATTCTTTATAATATGGAAAATAGGTGTAAGAATATTTGCTTCCTTGACGTTTTCTGGGTTTATTTTGTTATATATCAGACTAAAAAACATAAGGAGGCTTGTGAAATGTGAACTTGACTCATGCACACATCTTCAGGCTGAAACAGACAGAAAATAACATTAGAAATATTTTGCTACTGTACTTAAGTAGATTTTTCAGGTGTCTGTACTGGAGTATTTCTTGTCCTGACAACTTATCACTTTTATGCCTACATCTTAACACAAATATCTACTTTCTACTCCTTTATCAAACAGGCTCATTATTTAAGTTTAAAAACAAGACAAAACTATAAAAAATGCAACAAATCAAAAACAACAAAATATGATTAAACAAGACATAATAAGACATAACATAACATAACATAACATAACATAACATAACATAACATAACATAAGTAAAAGACATTACCACATAAAAATGATGTTAAAGTCATAACAAGACAAAAATTAGGTAAGGCGAAAACGAAGTAACAAGCCATAAACGACATAACATGATGTAACCAGACAAAATTTATATAAAAAGACATATCAAGACAAAAACAAGATGTAACAGGACATAACGAGAGGAAAATTATGTAAAAAACATAACAAGACAAAAATTATATACAAGATGTAACTATGAAGCAGGCTCAGTTAACTCTGTACAGAAACAGCTGTCAGAAATGTCCTTCAGAGAGCGACTTTTTACTTTTATATGCTGAGTACATGTCAGAGCCTGTACTTTTAAACTTTTACTTGAGTGAAGAAGTTGAATCAGTTCTTCTACTTTTACCAGGGTCATTTTTTACACAAGTATCTGTACTTTCACCAACCCTGTTGGCAAACGTTGAATGTTGGGTTGACGTTGGCCAGTGGGAAAACTTAAACATATCACCCAACCTTACAGTCAAGCATACAATTCAACATACGGTATATGAACAATTCCAAGTTCCAATAAATCAATGAATAAATATTTAAATGTTTAAATTCTTTTTTTTTTTCTTTACATGGAGCAGTACGTCTCTCTTTTCCTCAGGATTAACAAGTAAGATCAGGAAATTTTGGAGAAAGATCAAATAGATTCATAAAAATAAAGTGTAGAAAAAGATTGTAAATGCAATGGACACTTCTTTTTTGTTCTGTTATGGAAATATATGAGTACACTATATATTTCTCACTTAAAATTTGACAGTAACAAATAGGACGTCACTTCAGACAAGTGTCCAAGGATGTGCAAAACAGTCCAGGTGCACTCACACTCACACTCACACACAGGGTCCCCACTGTATATCCTCACCCTCAAGGAACTGTTTCTTATTCTCCTCTATTACCCCAATGGTCTCTCTATCTCTGAGTGTCTCCCTCAAACACTGTCTGCCTCGCTCCTCGCCTAAAAACCTCCATTCCAAAAGACATGATAATCAGCGTCTACTGAAGCACGGCAGGAAAACATTTAAGTGAAGAGAAGGTGGGCTGGTGGCGATGGTGCAAACAGGGATGGGGGGGAGTGAGGTGGTGTCTGGTTTGGGGGGTGAATTGGCTTTGCTCTGCTCCGCCACACTGTCAAATCTGCCTTGTATTCACACACAAACACACACACACACACACACACACACACACACACACACACACACACACACACACACACACACAAAGATTCTCTAATAGATTCTCGTCTTGACACTCAATTCCGTGGCGAGACGATCATGCTTTATCCCTCCCTGCATCAAATATTTAAACACTTGTATTAGTGGCTGTGTCATCCCCTCAAACACCCGCAGCTTAGGGCACCAATCTCCTCTCCTCCTCCTCCTCCTCTCTCTTCTTCTGCTTATTTCTTTTCTGTCTCTCTTCCACACTGCTCTCACTCTCTTTCCTCATCTTCCGCAATTCCACCCCTAATATCCACAATGTTATCACCTGCTTGCCTCCCTCCACCACCCCATCATTTTATATTTTCAATACTTTTTTTTTCTTATGAAGGAGTGTGATAGAGGGAGGGACATAGAGGAGGAAGGGGTATTTTTCTTTTTTTTTTTTTTTTTGCTCTCCTGTTCTTTTCAGGCTTTTTGTCGTGGGCCGAGAGCCCTTTTCAATCTTAAGAGGCGAAGCTCTACAGATTGCAACAAGGAGGGAGGGAGATGGAATGGAGAAAGCGGGATAAAGGAGGAAGGGGAAAAGAGAAGGTGGAGAGAGAAAGGGAGTGAGGAGAGGGGAAGGGAGTGGGGATCAGTGGCAGCGGCTGTGCGCTTGAATGATGTCTTTCAAGAGGAGCAGTCTAGCTTGTCAAATCGCCGGCTGCGAAATGAATTGGCATATCTGTTGGGCTCGGCGCGGAGATGTCGCGCCACAGCGTTTCATATTCCTCGATAAGGCCAAATAACGCAATTGTCAGAGAGACAGAGAGAGTGTGACAGAGAATGAGAGAGTGGAGCCAGTTAGAAGAGAGTGGTGGTGGTGGAGGTGGGAGGAGGGAGCGAAACTGGCAACAATGGAGTGTGTATGATAGACAGAAAGAGCTTTTACACCTGATATTCTGCCCGTCTGTCTGTTTGTGGTTGGTGCTATGGCAGACTAATGCAAACCTTTTAAAATCACTCAACACATGAATCTGCTGCCTTCCATCTGATTGCTTGCCATTGAAGTTTTCCACCTTGAGGCTAAAGGGGTTCACACCATGACCTACCTATTTTTGCAAGATTATTATAGGCCATATCAGCTTTAGATAGAACACAATGACAGAAATAGCAAGAATGATGACAGAGGGAGAAGGCAAGCGATAAAGCTCACGAGCTAGACTTACACTCCACAATATCAGAGGTAAACCCACCTTGGCCTCCTCAGCCACTGTCAGGCCCCATAGCTCAGACATTATCCACTACACTGTCGTTCTTCCTCTCAGACTTTGGTTCACTTCTGCAAAGTAAACAGACCATTTGTCCTGCATGTTTTTTTCAGATCAGGACCTGAAAATCTTCCAAATATCATTTCAAAACAGCTTCCAGAGCTACTTTAAGGAGACATTCACCCATGGTAAAATATGGAGATTAGTTTACTTGTCATGGGGAGTATTACTTGGTCTATGAACAGACAGTTGAAGAAGTTGAAATATGAAACTACTATTAGTTGTTGTGCATACTAATTTTTTCAGTGAAATAAAGGATTTTCTGTACACTAACTTTCAGTTTTACGTAAAGACTGTATAAAACATGGATGTAGTCTCTATGATGTCACATATAGGTTCCTGAAGAGCATTGTTGTCAAAAATGTCAATTCATGATATATATTGATTCTGAATATTTAAAATGTTTTCAGTCCTCATTTTTTGTAGTATCTATACACCGGTCCCAGCTGCAGCAGTTTTTCACTTGAAGGTACTCTGACTGGTCAGAAGTAAATTAACTCTGATGCTGTTATGCTTAACACACAGGACTACTTTTTACTTTTGTTTAGTTAGGTAAGATTTCTCATTGTCACATTATAGCATTTTTATAGTTATATTTTAAATAAATCTCAAATTTTATGTTTTCATTGTTGTCAATTTTTCAAGATATTACATTGAAGTATTGTATCATGACAATACTACTGAAGAGTGGGCGAAGAGGTGGAACATGGGTACAGCTGTGGCAGTCCAAATGAAGGAGCTTCCTAGTGGCTAGCAACCTGTGATGGCACTAACCTGTCTTAATATAATTTAAACAGGTGAGTTATATAATCATATCATATAAACATATAAATCACCTCCCATACAGTTGTCATGAGCAGAGAGATTAGCTATAGAGACCAAAACTGTTTTTGTACCAAGCTAGAAACTCGATGGTGGAAAGTTGGGCATTTTAAAATGGAGCTCTGTGGGGACTGACTTGCTTTTTTAGCCATCCCCAAGTGGCCATTCAGGGAACTGAGGTTTTTGGCACTAATGCATTGGCTTAATTTTTCAGCCTTGGAGTTTGCCACTTGGTTTTACCTCCAAAAAAAGAGATATAGATAATCTGGCTAGCTGGCTTGCTTACACCTTGTCTCATCTGAGCCTGTTGTAGCAATACCATGTTCCCAGATCTCAACAATTATCTTGATGCATATAAAGTTTTCGTAACTGATAAAACTGAAAGAAGCGATGGCCAAATCAACAAATTAGAACAAGTATTTTCAGTGTTTCCCCTATCTTTTTTGCTTTGGGAGGGGGGGGCTGGGCTGGAATGAGTGTGGTCCGTTGTTGGGGTTGCCAAAGGACCCCATTACCATGATTATAGAGCATTTGGACCTGAATAAACAGCTAACACTGTTTTGTGTTCACATTTTTTTTATTTTAACAGTGGAACACTGTTTTTATTAATTTCTACATTCATTTATTTAGTAATTCATCCATCCATCCGTCCGTCCATCAGGCTCAGCGTTATGGGTGGGCCTAACAGGCTTGGGCCCACCCAGTTATACAACTGGCCCACCTTAAATGACTGGGAGAACATATATTTTCTTAACTTTTATTTTTAATTATTAAAACAGGATTTTAATACACCCTTAAGACAAAAAAGTTTCCATTTGACAAAAAGACAACATTTATTTGGCTATTATCACATGTGAGGTCTGGACCAATCACAGTGGGCCATAATTCGGCACACCAGATATGTTACGCTTGTGCACGCACATCACAATATGGCGGTTGTTATATAATGTGTACTGAGGAAAGCTTATCATTGTCTTATTTTATACCTGCAAATGCCTTTTTCATCAAAACTAGAACGTCTATAAAATGTAGACAATACAGGAGGTAGAGCTGAATGTTGCTGCCTGACTTGATTGTCTTCAGATTACCTTCACAGCACAGATAGTTAGGTTTATGAATGAACAGCGCATCGCACTGCGCTCTCTCTTCTGTTAAAAGTCATTGTAGCTCACCCATTATTCTGATCGCTTCATTTCTGCCTCTCTTTACAATCAATTTAAAGAGTAATCCAGCCAGATCAAATGAAAATGCATTAAAATAAATAAAATTACAGTTTACTTAATGAATTGATATACTGATCTACTTGATCCATAGTGAAAACACAGATAAGGAGATATCCTGTGCCATCTGAAATAAATATAAACTGCCGACTGACACTGTTAAAAAGATTTTGAAAGTGTCATAATCAACTGGAAGTGCTCGTCGCCATCCACAGTATGATACCAGTGATTTTTGTTAAAGTGAGATTACCAGTTGGAAACAGTGTTAACCTTTGTAATTAAAAGGCACAACCGAAGTTAACGTGGCCCACCCAAAATTAAATCCTGGCGCCATCCATCCATCCATCCATCCATCCATCCATCCATCCATCCATCCATCCATCCATCCATCCATCCATCTTCATTAATCAATTCACTCACTCAAGTTCGCTCTTGTACAGCCATGCAGAGTATCTACAGTCTGACAGCCATGCTGGCTCAAACCTGGACTGACCGTCTGCAGTTTTTTACTTCGTCCTTCGGTGGGGGGGCTGGAACAGGTGTGTTAGGGTCTAGTCGTGGCGACGTTAACAGGGGCAGGAGATTGTCAAGCGCTGTGGTCGGGGCTGGGAGAGATGCTCTCATTTTGCAGGGCGCCCTCCCAAATAAACTATAGGGGTAACACTGACTTTATTCTTTAAATGACCAATGTGAAGGATTTAGTGGCATGTAGAGTGGTCTAGCAGATTGCAAATGCATCCCATCACCCTCCCCTACTAAGCATGTAGGAGAAACTACAGTGGTCATGAAAGTGAAAGGCCTTCTAGAGAACCAGAACCATTTTGGGCTAAACATGATTGTTCAAAATCACGGCTTCCATGGAAGAGGACCCGCTGTTCAAGGTATTGAAAACACAAATTTTACCACATTCTGGCAATAGATCCCTGTAAATCTTACAGACTGGTCCTTTAAAATCTATGTACCTGTGGAAAAACCAGAGTTCGTATCTTTGAAGCTTTGAATTTTCAACTAGACCTTCTTGTGTCTACAGGCAAGTCTGGTGGGGGAATTGTGCGACGTGTCACTGGCTGGTTCGGTGTTTCCTGTGCGACAGTGTAGACTGCAGTTTGTTTTGGGTCTGACAAACTGAGACTTGTTTGTTCAGTAGCACCAAGTCCAACAGGGGAGAGTGGGAGAGTATAGTTAAGGGAGACCACTGTCTCCAGAGCTGTGATGAGGGGTGTGAGGAGACATATGGTAACACACACACACACACATACAGAGTGCAGTGGTGGGCTTGAGTCTGATAGTGATTCAGTATGTGACAAACTGAGGAGGGTTGTTTGAAGCTGTAGTCCAGTTGGAAAGAAAAGGAGAAAGAATGGACAGACTTGTCTTGTTGAGAATTACCACTGCAGGTTTTCTCGTGTGTGTGTGTTTGTGTACATTTGTGTGTGTTGGGGACCACAAAGGTGATGGCAGACGGAAAAAGAAATATGCAAAAGAAACAAGAAGTGCTGTCACACTCTCGCAGAATCTTGTATGTGAATACCTAGAGTACACACACACGCATAAACACACACACACACCTATGATAAAGTATCCCCTTAGTATTGTGTTATTTAAATAAGTAATGTTTATCACTAAAACATACTCATACATAATTCTAACACTTTTAAGATAAAGATTAATGAAAATCCAAAAAACAAACAAGGCAATATGTTATTTACTGAATGCTTTACCAGACAATTTAACACCTGTATTCTGTATTTTATACATAATTTAAAGGAAATGATTATTAAAAATAGATGTATCTTCTCTCTGTATTTTTTATCAATAATAACTGATGGGCTGCACCTAACTATTATTGACCATAGGGCTGTAACTAAAATATGTTCAACATCAATAAATCTGCCAGTTATTTAAATGATTAAATTATTAATTATTTAGTCTATAAAATGTCAAAAAAAAGTGAAAAATGCTCAGCACAATTGCTTTATTTGACCAACTAACTGTCCAAAACCCAGACTCTTCATAGAAAAACAGCAAATCCTTACATTTAAGGATCTGCAAGAACCAGCAAATGTTTGTTATTTTTGCTTTAAACATGACTGACAGTGTTCCAGAGCCTTAGCTGATGACCAACAGTTTAAAACCAAATTGTTTTTCAATTTACAGTGATATACAGGCAGCAAATCCTCAAATTTGAGAGGTTGCAATACACTACAAATGGTTAATTGATGATCATAATATTTGCAGATTAATTTTCTGTGATTAAGACTGATTGTTTTATCTCTGAAACAAATGACATTTGGGCCTACAATAGGAAACATGTAATTTTTGATGATGTGAAGAAAATGATGCTTTCTGAAGATCACATTTGCTTTATGGTCAAACGGATGTGTTTTGACGTAATATACAATGTTCGATCAGTAGATTAAAAGAATATTAATTGCACTCTGTTTTTAAAGCAAAAATCTCAAACATTTGCTGGTTCCAGCTTTTTAAATGTTAGGATTTGTTGCATTTCTTTGACATTTTTGACAGTAAATGAAGAGTCTTTGGGTTTTGGACTGGTGGCTGGGGGATTGTGATGAACAGTTCTGAACCTGAAATTTTTTTTATATATATATTTTATACATTGAACTATTACTTGTGAAAGTAAGATTAATTGATAATCAATATAATCATTATTTGCAGCTCTGCTATGAATGCAAAAAATTCTTTTATCATATTTTTCACATTAGTTGGTGAGTATCTGACCACTGGATAAAGGAGCTTTCTTGCTTTTCTGTCCTCACCAACACTTTCCTTTTCCCTCCATCTGTCTTTCTCCTTCGTGGTCGGCCCATTAGCTCAGTGACCAGTGGACTATGACAGGGCAGCCTGGTCATGGCAACACACAGCTGTAACATGGATGGTGCCTTTCACATTAGTGTGGTGAACAAGGGGAACAGGAGCAGGAGCTTTTCCATTAGCACCTCCCACGATCTGCCAAGATCCTGACACAGAGAGAGGAAGAGAGAGAGAGAGAGAGAGGGAGAGCTATATTGACCATGTTTTCAAATGGCTGCTTCTTAACAGTATGACAGTGACCTGAGCCACGCTTTGGGCAGGCCTATCACTCTATATTCATACACTGAGAGAAAGAGAAAACGAGAGGTTTATTGTAGAAACAGAGAGGAAGAAAGCAGGGAGGCTGACAATAACATAAAAAATAACTTTTTGAGATGTCTTTGACTTTATGATGCTGGAAAAAAAAACTCTTAGAGAAACAAACAGTGTACATCATAGTAATTTGTAGATGAATTATGTTTTTGAGTTTTGGATCTTGACATAAAATGATGAAATTAGTATATTAGTTTTCATCTATTTTGATTGTTATTGTTTTTGTTTTTTTTCTTCTTATCTGGATCATAAAAATGTGGGGGGGTTTTGTAGTTCCTAAAAACATTGTCACAGTGAATAAAAGTTTTTCTTTCCACCAGTAATTTTGATATTTTCCTAGCAGAAAAAAACAAAATCGGTGGCTGTCTCCTATTTGAGTGAGCATGCATAAAACAGCAGAAACCTTTTTAAAGCTTAAAGAAATGCAGTTTTTTGGAAAGTTAATGTCCCTGCTTTACTGTGCATCTACAAATATTTGCACCACAACATAAAACCAAAACCCTTGTAAAATGAGAATAGATTGAAAAATGTGTACTTAAGCTATACTCCATAACATTTGCTTCTTGATGGATGAAATGTATTTCTTCATTGTAAATATTTAGCAGGTTATAGAGGGATTCATAAAATTGAAGCATTTTTACAAGAGAACATTTTATGAATTCATATATAAAAACATATACATTTTTGTTTTCAAACATCCCCAACTACTGAATTTATCTGAAGTGTCATAAAATTCTTTATAGGAATTCAAAAATCTGCCTTTTACAAAAGCAGAGGCTGAGATATCCTGACTTTTGCTTTGTAATATGGGTCAAGCTCCCAAAACACTTCAATCCTTCAGTTCCCATAATGCAACTAGGCCTGGGCAATGTATTGATGTTATATCAACACTGAGACATGAGATAGATATCATCTTAGATTTTAGATACTGTTACATCATGATGGCATGAATATTTTCCTGGTTTTAAAGGCTGCATTATGTCAAAGTGATATCATTTTCTGAACTTTTCTGAACTCTTCTAGCTGTTCTATTAATTGCCTTTACCTGCTTAGACATTATATCCACATCACTCATTAGTATTTACCAAAAATCTTATTGTAAATGTTAATTTTCTGTGGAAGCACCCATAGTCATCCCCACAATATCAATAAATATTTATATTGAGGCATTTGGTGATTAAAAGTAACAGTCTACAAGCCAAAACTGAGATAATATTGGTGACATGACATTTTCTCAGACACCATAACTTTAAACTGAAGAAAACCGTAGGAGAATCTTTGTGATTAATGAGGCACTGTGTGTGTAAATTGTGACATATGTTGCATATTGCATATTAATTCTCTGGCTGTATTACAATGCTCCAAAACACCTCACAAATTTAAACATTATGTTTTCAGTGATGCATGTAATTTGCTAGAAATCTACTTCTTTTCTTTTCTCTTTGTCTTCTCTCTAAAGTATGCAGGTCTAATTACAACAAAGTTATTGAAATGGATTGCGTAGCATTTCATCAATGGTTTGCTTTTTAAATTTTCTTTGTTTCTTCTTCATTGCCAAAGGTAGCAGTGACGTCTCTTTTGATAAAGTGATCAAATGATGAGGGTCTCATTTGCTGTGATCACAGGGCCACATGATCCCGTCCCCGAGTCTCTCTAGTTCTTTATTTATTTTTATATTTTTTGCTTTGTGTTTCAGTGTCTCCTTCTTCTCCTGTCTGTTCCCTTGTAATTTGACGTGGAGATGCTCGTTATGGCAGATCAAAGGCAGCCATCTGTGGTCTGTCAGCTTCCCTCAGACAAAGTGGGAGGTGAGACGAGATGATCTACAACATGCATATCAGACAGAGAGAGAGACGGAGGCAGACACAGAGAGTCAATGAGAAATGGATGTACTAACAGACTTGGGCAGAGGAGTGTAAGAAAAAAAGATGACAGAAATGAACAATTAAAAAGAGGAAGAGGGTTTAGATACTGTAATTTTAGCTGGCATGGCCATTTCTGATCATTTAGCCCATATCACTCAAATATGCACAATTATGCTTTGGTTACAGTATTATGCACTGAATACCAATATATTCTCCACCAATAATTAAATTAGATGATCAAATGATTTTTATGAATGAATTCATTTACAATCTTGATAAACTATAAACAAAATAAAATATATAAAACACAAATAAAAGTAAATCATGTAATAAAAGAGTCAGAAAATGATTACATTTGAAAAAATGAATATTTAAGCATCAAGTATTATTGCTCATAAAACTCAGCACTCATATACTTGAGCTTGGTAACAGTATTTGGGACAAAATTACATCAACTCAAAGATCCACTTACCAGCTTTTTTTTAAAGCTTTTGCTGCATCTCATGGGCTTCCTCAGCAGTGTCATCAGTGTGTCATATTGTAAATAATGTTTCAATGTTTTTTTTTTCACAGGTCAGAAATCTTGTTGTTACTTGTCACTGTACAAATACTTTTTAATGTACTAGCATTTATCAAATATCAATAAGGGCTGAAGTTAATTGTCATGGCACCAACCTCTAGAAAGAGCAGAAAATAGTGAAAAATGTCTCTCCCAGTTTCTCTGAGTCCATGGTGATATCTATATCTATCTATATCTATGATATCTATATCGACTTGTTTTGTCTGTCCCAACCGAAATGATACTCACTTTTTTATTTACTTACCCCATTAGACCCATTTACTTTACTTACTTTCAGAAAAAAACAGGAAATCTCCATATTTGACAGGCCGAAAACAGCTTTTTCTGTCGTTTTTACATGAAACATTACTTTTAACAACTAATCACTTATCTTGTAGTTTAATAGTTTAATTCTTCTTTATAATGTGTCCAGTCAGGCAAGTGAGCTTCTAGATTTACTAGCCCAATGTGGCATTTTACTTGCCTCAGGAAAGTGGGCAATCCTTATTGTTGAACACTGTAAATACTTACGTATTTTACTTTGCTTTCAGTCTTATCTTCCTTTGTATAAAGATCAAAGCCATTACTGCACATAAGTAACATAGAAAACAATCAAATTAGCTGAATCATCAACATTCTCTCCTTGAGGCCACAAAACTATCAAGCAAAGCCTTAAGGCCAAAACATATGGTCAGCGGTAAAAATGCTTTGTACTGGCTGTCCCATTATTTCCTATGGAGAGAGTGTTGGTGCTGACTAAGCTGTTACCCTTGGCGTGGCACACTGCTTGGACCAACCAATATGATGACGCAGAAGAGACAGAAGAGACAACAGATTACGGAAGTGACACAAGCAGAGATGGGAGAAACTGATGGTCAAGTCTTGAAGAGAACCCCAGACCTGTGGAAGATCTTGCAAGAATGATCAACATTTTCTTCTGTCCGTGGAATCGCAACACCTCCCAGCCTATGTATTCCTCCTCTTTATACTAAAGCCATCACTGTCAGTGTACAAGATATAAAGTATCTGAAATTATTATCGTTATTAATATTATTCATCAATCATAACTTGGATCAGCATTGTCAGATTTGCCAAGCAAACATAGCCACTTACACTGTGGATACTTAAAATATAAATGATTCTGACATTTTTGAAGCACATATCATCAAATAATTAGCTTTCTCTGAGAGTGGAATGATTAATGGTGATCAGAATGCAAGAAATGTATCCATTTGGTGTTTTTTTCCTGTCAGACTGCATGTAAATGTTAGCTGTAGGCCATTTATGCTAAATAATCAGTGGCAATTTTGTCCAAGTGTGTATAATGGTGACCATCTGATAAGTGCTTCTCTGAAAAGTGCATACATGTACAAGATGTACCATGACAAGACAATAGCCGCCTAATGATAAAGGGCACGCATTACATGGAACAAGACACAGATATGGACGGGACAGGACACTGCAGGCATGTAATGGTACAAGACCCTCATTACACAGGACAAGACACTGCAGAGGACAGGACATAAAGTGATCGAACCCTCTCAAGAGAGATAAAAGAGATGAGAATGACAGAGCGAGGGACAGGGGATGAGAGAGTTGCAGAGAGGACGAAAGAATGTGCGAAGGTGGAATGAAATAGGAGGACAACTCCACTCAGAGAGACCCTATCGCTCAAAGTAATGATGATGTCTTAGTTGGTTAAAAAGCAGTGTTAAGTATTGGCTGTGTTGAATAT
The DNA here is from genome assembly GCF_056507025.1 of Lutjanus erythropterus. Lineage (NCBI taxonomy): Eukaryota > Metazoa > Chordata > Actinopteri > Lutjaniformes > Lutjanidae > Lutjanus > Lutjanus erythropterus. The sequence goes on along the minus strand of NC_139328.1, from coordinate 31,276,473 downwards.
CAGGGAGAGCTGGCTCAGAGAGATGGATGGCATCTTAAGTAACAGCATCCTGATAGATATGTTGGCACAGGAGCCAAGCGTGACACATACTGTAAGGAAAGGAGGGCGTGAAATATTACAGGGGGAGGGAAAAAGGAACAAGAGAGAGGGAGATAGTTGGAGAAATAGTGCAGTTCATACCTACATTACAGATAGAAAGGCACACTCATTGTGCATAAAAAGTCTTAAAATCATATTTTACATGAAAAAAATGAAAGATTCAGTGAATATGTGACATGGCTCTTGGCTGCAAAACAGAAAAGTTAATGACATTACGGTATTAAATCTGATCGTGCAGCTTCTCTCATGACAACAGAGTTCAAAGATTCAGAAGGAATTAGCAGGGATTTATTTGGAAGCCAATGACTAAAATAAATAAAAAGTTAAAATATCAGTGTCACCAAAACAGTCTCTCTAAAGATGAGGGCATGCATTATAAGTGGAGTGACTATACTGTAGTTATGATTTGGGTATTACATCAAATCAGACAAAGTTGGCCTGCATCTGTTTGTTTCCAAATCAGCTGGTGTTGTCAGATGGGAGATAAAGTCACACTGCAGAGTTTTAAGATGCTAATAGTTCTCCAAGTGTATACTGACATTATGTGAAGATTTTTATGGCTGGAATCGAGGCTGATTGCTTCAGCCACATTAGTGTCTCTGTGAGCCTGTGCTTTGAGTTAAATAGTAAAGTTAGCATACTAACATGGTCACACTGACAATGTGAACGTGCTGATGTAATACACCACAGGTTAGTGTGTTAACATGCTAAACTTGGTGTCATACACAAAAAGTGTTGGCTGACAGTTCTTTGTAAGTGGAAGCCATGCAAATGAGTAAAGATCAGATTGGTTCAGTTTTTCACAGTAAAGATGACCTGTCCCATTGCGTGCTTTAGCGAACAGGGTTTGAAAAAGAATCTTGCCATGGTTCCATTTTCTATTTTAAGTTTCACCAGGTTCACCTGTAAGCTATTTTAATTGGTCAAAAGCAATGCTGACATACTTGACATTTCTATTTCCCCTTCAGGCAACAGTCAACAGGGACAACTGCAAAGTAATTTACAAGGCTGAGAAGCAACACATCTTTTATGATTCACAACACCCTTTTTATAGGGATATTGACAAAAAGTGGAGTTACAAGTAGGCCTAAATAAACTGTAAATGAAACAGGACTGACTTTGTTATGTATAAATAACTTAGACACTTAATCATGTGTAGAGGGAGAAATTTACAAGCTGTTCTGCTGCGACATTGCTCATACAATATCTGGACTGTTTTTCATGCTTCATGTTTATAGCTCGCTATATATGTAAGTGCTGTGAGAAGAATGTCTTTAGTTTTGCAGGCATTTATTCAAAAGCCAAAGTCATGAAGTTTTGACCTGATGAGGGGTCTACATGAATTCAGGGGGCTTACTTAAGTCATTACAGGTCAATCTGTATGAAATTTGATGATAATCCATCCAGTGGTTGACATATTTTACATTGAAATCAAATTAACCTCATGATGGTACTAAAGGAAGAGTCAGGGTATCACCAAGGTCAGTAGGGTTCATCCTCTGGGGACCATAAATTCCTTTACAAAGTTTAACAACAATCTGTTCATCGTAAGACATATTTCAGTCTGGACCAAAATGAAGCGTCACCAGACCTACATGGTTATCCCAAGGCCCATGCAGCCATTGTGGTTATAAATAGGTTATAAAGGCAAGCAAACATTAAAATAATTATTATATTCTGACCATGTTGGAAATCCAATCTCAGACCTGTAGTCCACTGTGTTGTTGCAATAGTGTGTCTGTCTGATTGTCAACACCAAAAAATCTATGTATGTTGTAGTGAGATACATTGTGTGTCTGGAGTTATTATTATCACTATAGAACAATGTTTTTATAAAATATTGAAGAATATTAAGAAAACATTAAGTACTATAAACTGCTTTACTCTGACTTATTCCAAAAGGGAAACAAAAATGCCTGAATTGAAGTCAAGTCAAGTGTAACTATGGTATATTCTGAGTGTAGTATGTGAATCAAAAGCCATGTTTCTTTATGTTCAATATACAAAATTACCCACTTTAAGATTTTGTTAAGAACAATAGCACATAACCCTAAATGACATGCAAAATTTACTTTTTTTTCATATCACTAAAGGGAGGGTTTATTTGTCATTAAGATGATATGTTTCTGAGAAATTAAAAAACAGACAAACCTGAAGCTTGTCTTTGAAAATATGTCCATTTATCATCACCTTTAGACTGCTCTTACCCTCAGAGGGTTATTTTGTCTGATGGGACTGAACCAGCCCTCCTCCCCAACCACTCCAATAAGTGTTTTTCAATTACTGCTGTCAGCCGGTAATCATCTAGTGATGAATAGTCTGATATCCAGCCTTTATATTCATCTGCCTTCTTTGTTAGATTGTTTCTAGACAAGGCTGCACTTGTGTGTGCGAGTAGAGGGAGAGGTAATGTATTTTTTTTTATTTACAAAGTATAGAAGGTGAGATTAAATGAATGGCAAAGTTAATGAATTTTGCTGTGTTTAATTTTTCATAACACAAACGAATATAAATGCTGCTTTTCTGAACAATTAACCCATCCACTGTCATTCCTGAGAAGAGGTTGAAGATTTTATTTTGATCAAATATTTATGATTATTACTCATCATGGATAATTATTGCAATTTATTTCTCCTTTCCAGCTCTTTTGGTGCTAATAACAAAAGCACAAGCAAAAGTGGCCTAATATTATCATTAGAAGCATTATGTAAATACAGTATTATGCAGAAAGCATGTAATTGCACCAAACAAATGGCTGTACAAAGAAGATGGGGAAAATGCTGATTTTATTACATTTGGGTCATTATAGCAAGAGCAGAGTGGTCAAATATTAACACTGGAAACATTTTGTAAATACTATATTGTACAAAAAGTGGAAATTAGTCCCATTTAAATGCTTATTTAGAGTACACAGAGAAAACAAAAACAAGAAAATTGTTATGAAGTAATGTGACTATTTATATCATATCCAGTTCAGAGAAAGTTCCAGGTTTGTGTTTGCTTTAAACCTTAAAACGGTCCTGCTCTCATCTTGAGGCCCTAGCTTGCAGAGGGACCCTGGTTCAAAATTTAGTACTAAGACCTTTGTGCTTACTTATTGCAAATTCATAAATGAATGCGTGTTTATTCAAACTGCCACTCAGCCATTCTGAGTGAGCAGGTCAATGTTGCACCTAACAAGTCCAGTGCCAAGTTTTATTAACAGTGCAGAACGGCCCCGTCTCAGAGGAACAATTATGTTTTGAAGGAAATGTTAGGCTGCCCAGATTACATTTTCTATTAACATAATTAGGAATTGTTAATTATTATGTGTGGCACATCGCAAAGTGTAGATACTGAATATGTTTCATTTGTTTTCTGCCAAAATATCCAATCTCATAGTACAGTATCTGGTCATATTAACTGTTTATGCTGATATATATGGTTCTGGTTGTGTTAATCATTTTCTTTGATCTTTTTCCAACCAAAGTGTTTTTTCACCCTAAACTTTTGACAGGCTGGACTCAGGATGTGATCCCTGCTCTCTGGTGTGAAGTGCACATCCATCCACCCCTAACACCTCTCTACATCTCCTGTGTGGTATGTAGCACTTCATTCACTTAAAAACGTTGTGTGTATGAACATAATCCAGTGCCAATGGGAAAATTATTTAGTACTATATAAACTGAAATTCGAGGACACAGGCTTGGGCATGAAGTAGCATTTCAGACAGTAAGCAGTAATATGTCCCTAACTTTGTCTGCACTGCAGTTGTCATGTGCAGATATTGTATGAAAAACTTGAAAAATTTTAAAGACTCATCCGATACTGACATTCTTGTCTGGCAACAGGATAAAAAAAAAAAAAGAGAGGTTGAACGATGGGGACATCCTCACTTTTGTCTGGTGGCCTCTCATCAGGTGTTGTGAGCCTGCAAGTCAAAAATTTCTTCTACCCCCCCCCTTTGAATTCTGTGTTGTAGCTTCATGAAAACAGTGGGTTATTCTAACAAATCAATATAGTATATTTAGTTGTAATTGTTTCTCCATGCCAATTGATACACTACAGCAGTTACAAAATGTTATGTGAAATGCATAATGTTAAGGCTTTGAACCAGTTAAACGGGATTCAAACTTATTTTTTAACACTCTGGCTAAATAACTTTCACCACGTGTCCACACACAAACAAGCATCCATGAACAATAGCAAACACTGCTGGCAATACAATCTCTTCTAACTGTACCATACTTACGTGATAAAAATGCTACAAAGTCATTTCCTAGAAACAATAAAATAAAATATGTGTGCAGGCAGAGAAAGATCTCCCTGCGCTCCTCCCTCCCCTCCTCCCCCCTTCTCCACTCTCCATCTATCACATCCAGCAGGTACCACAGGCCACTGACCAAGCCTGTCCTCCCGTCATTAGCCCCGCGTTCTCCCCACGCGATCCGTGTGGCTACCCCTGTCTCCTCTCTCCAGCCCGACACCCCATAATAATATCTCTTTCAACCTTCACACCGTGATAAATAGGAGTGCGCAGAACAAAAGGGATGGTGGGTGAGGAGGGAGGGAGAGCAGAAGGGGTGAAGTGTAAGAGAATTAGGGGTAAAGAAAGAAAAAGAGGGGAAGTCTGATGTGGTCTGTGTGTGTGTTTCTATTGTGGCATACTGTGTTAACAACCTCATGTTATTAGGATGTAATATGAAAAGTTTTCATAGGATATTGACAGTTTTGATGAATTTGCTTTTGTAAATTTCCTTTAGTTTACTTGACTTTAGTGGATATTATAAGAAGCAGGGCATTAAATCACAACTACAAACTGTAAAGAATGACACAATAAATAAAGACTCATTGTTGTCCTTTATGACCGTAAAGAGGCTTTCCTGTTGACATCATGGTACCAAACCAATACAGTTCATACTAAAATTCTAATTACATTAAGTCAAACAGCAAGAAAAAATAGACATGACCTAAAAGTGTGTGGTTACAAATTTTATTTATGTGTGAAAGTAATACTGCCATCACAGAACATAATGCGGCAAGTAACACTACAGTACAGTAATTAAAAAGTGAGACACTTTTATTTATTTATTCATTTATTTATTACATGGTCAGTTCACACTGATTATTAGTCTAAATGGTAAATGTACCAGTGTTCTTCAAATTGCTCATTTTCAACCAGTTTTCCTTGGATCACATGTTAAATGAGCCATTTAAAAACAGCGGCAACACTTTTTAAATAAAAAGAACCAGGAAGAAAAATATATTCCAGCAAGAAAAAAAAAACTTGGGAGCTCTAGTTCAGGAAATGTAAGTAGAGTGATAAACATAATAAGATCCATTTGATAAATGGCCATCCTATTCCACTACTTGAGCTAGACACACTCAACATAACAGCACCAAGTGATGTTAAAAGTACAGAAACGAATACGTGAGCAAGCCCGGTGAGTACAGATTAGTAGGGTACTTAAGTACAATTTTGGGAACTTGTACTTAACTTGAGTATATCAGTTGTATTTTACTTTATATTTCTATTGCACTGCATTTTAGACTGAAACGTGTCACTAGTTACTTTGCAGTCATAGGTTTTATGTGCAAAACACAGAATTAAAACAATATGATGCATTTAGAAACCTTAAACTACTAATGAGTAGCAAATAAAGAATTCAGCCAACCCTTGATCACCTATGTATTTAAAATACTACTTATACAGTATGTTACAGCATCAGCAGTTATAATGTATCATGTTTATTTATAATTACAATAAATTTTGCTTTCAATACATTTTAATGCAGTACATTATTTTTATCTTAAAATATTACTTTTATACTTTTATTTTACTTTAAACGATCTCAGTACTTTTTCCGCATCTGCACTATAAAGTGTGTAAAAGTTGATATTAATTAAAGACTTGTAAATAAGCAATAAGCACAGGTTTATTAAGGTACACATGTAAGTGAAAGATCCCTTTGGTTGGTCTTTACTAATATGTTAATCTAAGTGACAAGTTTGTCTTTATGCTACTACAACTGGCTTTGTGAACACATATAATAAAGTAGCATTAACACACTCGTGTGTGAAGCTTAGAACATGTGAAATTACAACCTGCTCTTTTCTACTTCAGGATGTGGACTTTCCTGAAACTTCCTCAGGTTGATCATCTCCTCCGCTGACTGTCTTTGTCTTGTTGATTCATTTAATCGTGCAAATAGTGATAATAAAAAACAAGTCCCCTCAGCTCCACCAAGACAAAAAGAGGGAGATGAAATCATTATGCAGATTCCCCTGAGACATGTTTTGAGTTCGATGTTTAAGTCATAATTAAAAAGTCTCTCTCCTCTCCTCTGTCTCAATCCCTGCTCTCATAATATCTGTGTGATTTATTAGCAGCGCCACAAATTACAGCTTTTTTTCCCTCCCTCTGAGATACATATTGTAATATTACATCGCAACAATTAGCAGATTGTTGTGTGTATGTGTATGTGCGTGTGGACCTGTTCACCATCTCTACAGGCTTTAATCAGCATCACACTGTTCTCATGTCCACTGAAGGACTGTGGATACAGACTAGCTGTCACATCTTTATCAAATGCTGAGATGAATCCTAGTGATTATCAACAGAAAGTTGGGGTGCTGCTGTATGTGACCAACTATGTGTGTTTGTGTGTTTGTATATGTAATTATCTGTGTGGGTGGGTGTGTTGCAGGGTTACTTTTAATATCAGTTTGAAGTTCAAGTGTGAGCAAAACAATATGTCATGTCATATCAGGAGAGGAAGTTCTTAATTAATTTTTTTCTCTTTTGTATTTAACACTGAACAGTGTCGAATGAGCTCGGACTTCCCCTCCCTTTTTCCATCCATTCCTCCACCTTAAAATCCCTCCATCATTCCCTCACTCCTTCCTCCCTTCCATCTATCTATCCATCTTTGCTGCCCTTCGTCTCTCCCCAACTTGATTTAAGAGTTGCCCTCATGGCTTTGACACATCAGTATTTCTATCAGAGAGGATTAGAACTGTGTGTGTTTGTGTGTGTGTGTGTGAGATAGAGGGAGAGAGATATCCATGATGATTCAAATATAATAGCTCTGTATTGCTGCCTTCCCTCCCTGTTCAGTTGCAGAGATTAATAAATGTGTGTGTCTGTGTGTGTGTGTGTGTGTGTGTGTGTGTGTGTGTGTGTGTGTGTGTGTGTGTATGCGCATGCATGTAGAATTGTGTGGCTACACATTACAGCCCAGACAGTAATATCTGCCATGCATATATTATCCATCCTCCCCATTATCCAGAAATCACAGGCAGAAGAATTAAAGCCCGGCTCCTCTCAGTCTTGTTGGTGTTTCTGAGCAGAGCAGACTGCTGTGCTTCCCCCCTAGTCAGAGGTTAAGATAGCAATCAGGACCGGACCGCAGATGGAGGCAGACATTTTAATATTATTTTAATATTCACAGCGGCTGGTAATTGTTAAAGGACAGTCCTGCCCTCACTGCTCACCCTCAAAGTCCCAGTAATTGTGCCAAAGGCGACAAAGTACGCCGGCTACAGAGCTGTGACCACGAGTGGGAAGAGGAGGAAACAAAAATGGTAAACTAGCTTATGCAGTGCCAGGCTGATTGTTTTTAATTCCACTTACTGCTATGATAATTTGTGCCGTCTTCCAGAAAACATCCTCCTTCCTCAGATTGTTTTCAAGATTTTAAGCTGTTTCCATCAATATATTTTTATGCACATTTTGAAGTATGGCATTAGAAAAGGTTGATGGAAATTTGGTAAAAAAGTTTTGCGTTTGAAACTCGCTTTATTTTTTTTTTTTGTTAAAGGGATAGTTCACCCAAAAAATTTAATTTCTATCATTATCTGCTCAAGCTCATGCCAACTGAAGGTTGGGTTAAGTTTTTTAGTCCACAAAACTATGTTGTTTCACAGCAGTGGAGACAGAAAACAGTGCAGAATTAATAAAGTGAATGGTGAGTATTTTTAAAGTGGAAAAAAATAATAAAAAAAAACAAACAAACCATGAAGTGCCTTGATACTCCAGCCATGTTTTGTGCAGCTGTTACTCTTTCATCAGAAGAAAAAAAAGAAACTGTTCCCACTATCATGAATATAACTGACATGAAACAATAATTATTACTAGAATTGTTATAACTTACCCAATTAGAAAAAAAAATTCTGAAGACTTCTCTCCGTTTTATTCACGTAGATGGCAAAGGTGACTTCTACACATCTTCTTCTTTGTCTTTTTCTTTGAAGTTTATTGGCAGTTGGCAAAAAGCCAGTTATTTTTTCCAGTTTGCAACCTCTGCTACTTCTCCTTACAGCCATGTGTAACATAGTCTATACCAAGAACGTTTGACAAAACTTTGCTTTACATAGCCTATTTTATTCACACCAGAACAGTTAATGGGAATCCAGCTATTTTGCACTTTCTTTTTTTTCTCACATTTCAGTTCACCTGTAGTGATATTTATTCATGCAGACACTTTTGATTTTATTTTTTCCATTTTCAGATAACTGTCCCAAAATTTCTCCTCCCATCCCAGTACCATAGAGGTGAATGTAGTTCTATTTTTGGTGTTCTCACATTGAAAAATGACACAGAAAAAACTGAACTACAACACTCCTCTCCAGAAACGTTTCCATTACTGTGAGTAATCTGCTGACATTATTGTCAATTGCAGTGGAAACTTTTTTTTAAAAAAAAGTACTAATATTGCCAAATGGACAGCTGATGTGCACTCAGTTTGGTTTTGTCCTGCATTTTGCCAACATGTTTGTTGTCACACATGTACAATCCATGCACACAAATGGTTTATGCAGACCCCGAACAGACAGATGACCAAATAAACTTACATCACATAAACCTTCTAGCCCTTTAATGTGAATAGTTGTTTTGTTTGGATGGAGGTTTTTGTCTCTGAGACTGGTCCAGGACATGTCAGCTTATGCAGAGGTTGGAGGCGTGGGGAAGTAACCACTCCCAAAAGAGGAAGAATTAATTGAGAAACTGATCACATTTTATAAGTAACTAAATTTCATTTGCCTCTGTTGTATTGGGGTGGTGGCAGAAATGTGAAATTTTATGATCAGAAAGGTTCTGAGCAGAACACAGAGCAGAGAGTACGGGGGGAAACACATTTTCCTTTTACCTTAAACAAGCAGAGGTACAAAATAAAATGTCAAACCCACCACCAGGTTCTTTGAAACGACAGAATACAACTTTGATCAAAGTCATTTCCCAGCCTCAAAGCCTTGTATCAGATCTACAACATCTGAAGTGGCTGAATGAAACAGGGCCAACTGGAAAATAAAGGGAGTTGACACCAAAATAGCCTGCCTGCTCTGCATGCTCCTTGCTGTTATGCATCAATCTATCAGGCAGCCTTATTACTATTCAGATTACACACAGCACACACACACTATTCAGATTAGAGGCTAAGGTGTACAGGACGTTGAGGGGTGCAGCGGAGACATGAGTGACCTTTTCAATTGTTGCTGGACACTTTGAGCCGGTAGTGAATCCATCTCAGCGAATTGGTGTGATAGGCCATTTCTTGAAGCCTGTCCAATGCTCTTCAGATCTACGACCAGGCTATTCTAATGTATGCACATTACATTTGTTCACTTGTGTACTGCTGTAGTTGTACCTGTATTGCTTTGATTCTACTCTTTTTCTTCTGCTGTTTACCGCACATATTCATGACCAGGAAAAATAGTTCAAGTTACATAGTTGATGTAGCGGGTGTAGCTAGGTTTGCAGTAGCACTTTCAGATATTACACTTTGGTTAACCCCCATTGTTGATACACAGCCACTAGTATAAACAGTAAAAGATTTAGTGTAAGATACTTAAATGTAAACAACTATGCAATTATTGTGGTCAAAAAGTTGTCTAAGGCTTTTACCTTTTAATTGATTAAAATCAGCTCTTGAGTCAGTGTCGGTTGGGTCTGCAGACCACTAGTTTGAAAATGAAACAAATAAGGGGGTGTGGAGTTAGACAGAAGTGCACTCATCAGGCTCACTAGGTGATACTGTATTAAGTGCTAGATTTTGACAAGGAAGAGGAATGGGTGGAATAAAACAGATAGTATTTTGTTTTGTTGGATCACCCTGGATCCCGTCTTTTAACTGTGCCTGACAATATTATAGTAGTATAATGCTAAATCAGTGAGTACTCTTTTATGTTTACTGCTACTAGCAACCACTACTGCAGCTTCTGTGTAGCTGAAAAGCAGGAAGGATTTGTGACTTGCTACCGATTGGTCCGGTCGAAACCAAACAAAAGCCCCCAGAACTAGGCTTGTGTGAACACAGTGTCAGGTTGAATGAGTGAAGTGAAATGAAATGGCAATTAAATCTGACGATCTGGACAGCAACAAAGTAAAACCAAATAAGTTACGAACATGTATTCATGCCTGGTGAGCTCATTATGAGGGAAGAGTGCTGACTGATAGAATGACTGGCTTGAAATAACCCTCTGATGGGTGCAACTTGGGGAAACAATCCTTACACACACAGTTTTCAGTTTGAGTTGTGTCATTTGATTTCCTTAATGTCCCTCTGCATTGTGATGATGCAAGTGGCAATTTGTCTTTGTGACAGCTGATGCAAAATACTGCAACTGCGTGAATCAACTAGTCACCAAAAAACTTGTAAAGATACTGATTCTGAAACTGCCTTAGATAAAATGTTTAGTGGCCAGAATTGTTGGGCAGATGGCACTAATGTCACTGGACAACTCCAGATGATGGTTAACTGTGTTATTAATAACAAATGAAATTTGCACTCTTAAGATATACCTAATGTCTACAGAAGCATGACAGACAGAATTGGATGTGTAAACATAATTCTGTGCAAGGTTGTAAGAGCATTACACCATAATCTTGATTTCTTGAAAGTAGACATATGGTTTACATGTTGCTTTGCTTTTTAGACATTATTATTTACTGTCAAGCTGGAATGCCTGTTAGCACTTAGGTGTTAACTATGTGCAAGCAGGAAGGGATTTTGGCAGTAATCTCATAGCTTGTGTGTGTAAGTGTATTTCTGTCTATAGTTCTTTTCAAAATCCCACACAACCAAACACACTCCCTTAAATGACTGCTCACAGACACACTCACATGCCATGATTGTACGTTCCCTAATGGTGGCTGGTGCTCTGTCATGCATCTCCAGCCACACTCCTGGTTAATTATACACACCATTAATTTATTGCTTTGTGTATTTGTTGCTTATTAGCTCTCCAGCGAGAGAGAGAGAGAGAGAGAGAGAACACACAAGTACACTCACACTGCAGCTTTCTCTGTAGAGTTTAATTATAGTGCAACCTGCCCCAGTGGGGGCTCAGAGTATAGGGAGGAAAAGAAACACTGACAACACACACGCCACATATACACAGACAAAAGGTGTGACTTTGCATGTACTACATGTATAATGTCCCATTACAGACTCAACCATGGACATCTAAACATAAAAAATAAATGTCAAAAACAGGACAAGCATAAAGTTTTCAAACCACTGTAGTTGAGTTTTCACGCGTCTTAAATTGCAGAAAGTTTCAAATTAAAGCTATAATACGCTGAATGAGTGAACGTTTCCACATTAAAATGTCTAAATATGACTAGACTTATGTTATATATTTTGTTGAGTTGTGTATTTACGTTATCCCAAATGTTTCCAACAATGGACAATGCCAGAGAAATGTGCTGTTAAGTCAAGGTAAAGATGTTTCTCCAACTAGCCCTTTGTTGCTATAACTTACCGTAAAAAATATGAGATACATCTGAGAGTAAGGAAGGAGTTGGTGAATGTGACTAAATGTAATGTGAATAAAACTTTCATTCGTAAACATGATTTCTGCCTGAGTCATGTCAGATGCATTTTCATTGGCAAAGGTGTTCAACAGTGAACAATTACTCCTTTGATTCCACACTGCTTCACTCCGTCCTCAAACTACGTCTTTTGTTATTGTTTTGATGTGAGAGAGACAACTAGTGGCAGAAATGACATATTGCATGTTTAAATGGCTAATTTCAGATTTTCAAGCTGTGTGTCATTGTTTGGATTCATCTTTTTTTTTTTGCCCAGTTGAAAAAAACTATATTTTTTTGGAAGTGATACATTTAAGGCTTGGTTTAGATTTCTAAAATGTTTGTACGGTTAGGTAACAAACTTTGCTACCATGTTTAAATGGAATTTCTCTTTTATTTTTCAAAAGAAAAAAAGTAATGTGTTTATTTATTTATCTTAATATTAGTGAAAATTATAATCACAGCAGCTCAGATACGATCAGAAACAAATAAAACAATAATCAAAGCATTCACTTAAAAATCATCTCATAAAATACACTCATACACTTACTTTTCATGTTTTCTTTATTGTTGTTCCCCAGTTGTATCACTGAAACAATAATTGTTAAGACTCTCTGTGATCCTACACATTTTCTCTTTTGTTATTTATTTATTTTTTTGCTTTTTTGAGCTTTTGCTTCTTTTTTTATTTCCATGTGTTTCCGTGAGTGACACGTGGCTCTCCTGTAAGAGATCAAACATAAACTATTGAAATCCCACCCCTCGGTACCAAATAATAACCTCCATAAAAAGCCTACAAGAGACACCCGACAGAAAAGTCAGCAGACACCTACACAAAGACATAGGGAGGGAGCGCAAGCGGCAGATAACTTAATAGAGGGATCGGACGAAGGCTAAAAAGGAAGAGTGAAATCATTAGGATGCAAATGAGAGGGAACGATTAGCATGTGTGTGAGAGATTGAAAGAGATACTGTATGAAAGGAAGAGTGAGAGATTGAGTTGTCTCTGCTTTCACCGGGGTTTTCACACTGAAAGCAACGACTGTCACATGTTCGCTGTCAGAGATCCAGGCGACGGGTGCAATTAATTTTTCAGTGATGACTATTTTATCGGCTACTGGAATTTGTTTTACAATGCCGTGACTCATCCTTCTGTCCAAACGATTTCATGCAGCATTTTATCAAAGATATTAAGATAAGAACTGTTTACTGAGCTTTTTTAGTTTATAGTTCAGAAGGTAGTTTATCATTTAATTTGTGGTTTCTTTTTTTGGACCTTAAATTATCATCATACATAAAATGTGTACAGGTGTAAAATACATGTAAAATTTTACATTAATTTAAGGTTATTTTGTTTAAAGCTTAAAGAGGATTTGAAGTAGCCTGATGTCTCTTGTAATCCAGTGAAGTTACATGAACAGGCTCTCTGCAGAGTCTGAAAACATCATGAAAAGTCTAAAATAATAATAATTTATGACTACAGTTGTTATTTTTTCTGCTTAATAATTAACAATATTTGCCACAGTGTCATTGTGTGCACATGAACGAAGCTGAAAGCAGCCACTCTGATCATTAAAATATCATATAGATGATGTTTGGCAGCACTGACTTTTGAGGTGATTTCTGTATTGTGTGTTGTATTGTCTGACTTTAATGATAAGAGAGGCTGCTTTCAGTAATTAACCTACTGTAGCACCGTTTCCATGTGCATCATAATGTCATAGCAGTCATTCTTATGTGCCTTGGATCGCGCATAAGAGCGTACACACACAGTTGGGACACTTGCAACCCATCCCTTATTAATGATGATGTTAATGTTTATGACCCGGCCCACCTGACCAGCGGGTTTACCGCAATGTCATCGCTACAAGCGGGTTATTTCAGCATCTCTGTTCGCTTCTCCAACCTGCCAAATCCATCTTTGAAATAGCAATGGGTCTCTTAAAGAGAATGGGAGATGGCACTCATGTTTAACTAAAAGATTAACTACAACTCCTTTTGCACTTTGAGCCTTTCTTTGTGCCCACATTGTGCACCATTTAAATAGCCAAGTGGAGTTGGACATGCCTGTGCACTATGCACCTTAGACTGTGCTATAGATCATCTGAACAGTTTCTTTGTGTTTAAGAATCATTTTGTCTGTATCTGTGTGTGAGTGTTGTTGCTGTGAATACATGTTTCAGAGCAGCAGACTTTGACACATATTGTAAATGTTTGGTCCTGTATTTTTACTGTTCCTTTCTTTCTTCTATCGCTTTGTATTTATCTTTCACCTGCCTTCTCTTCTTCCTCCTGTTTTCTTCACCAATCCAGATGAGGTGAGAGGGTTCGCACCACTCTGTTAGCCGATGTCTTAGCCGTTGAGTCTCTTCATAAAACAGAAATATGTACTGGCTCGGGCCAAAGCCACGACCAAATAAAATCCAGCCAAGTGTCTTCCAGGGAACCCATCCATTCACATCATAAAAATGGCTCTTTATTTGTGTTTTCAGTCCGTCAGTCTGTTGTTGGCCATTTGGCTCATCTTAGGCACTGGGATATCCCCCCTGTCCATAAATCCCCCTCTCATCTCTCCCTCTTTTTTCTCCTTAACTCTGCCTCTCTCGTCGTCTCTTTGAGTGTTTCATGGTGCATCATGTGAGATTTATTTCCAAATATACTGTTGTGAAATGTACTGTGTGTCTTCTTGTTTTGAGGAGGGATTTACTCCCCGTTAAGAAGAGTTATGTACACTGAGGCGTTTTACATCCTGACTCTTGGTAACAGGGTGTTCTCTGACATATTTCACCTGGGCCTTCGTCTAATCCACATATCAATCCACGGCCAGTTATAGAAACACTTTCACACACATTTACAGCAGACGAAAGAGATCTCATGGGGTGAGGCATTTGAAACAAATGTCTCAGTGAAATTATACTTTGTTTTTGTAAAGTTTGGCCTTTGAAATGAGAAATTCATATCCAATTGAAAACTACTATATTTTACAGAAATGTGATAGGAAATAATACACTTTGAATACACTTGATTTGCATTTTTATGCTAGTTTTGTGCTTAGGTAGCATGAGCATGTTACCACCATTATCAAGTCATCTGTAACTGAACCTCAGGATCAGTCTCCCATCACCTTTAAGAATTAGTTATTCTTGTGAGGACGGTTATGTTGCAGATCAAGTTGTGTGCATTTGGACTGAAAAAAAAACACGAGTATCTGCATGTTAAGTACTGATGAAACAATCAAATATGATTCCATATTGTTTTCCATGCCTCCATGCATCAACAGACAGAAAACTAGCGTGGATAAGTTACTGTGAAAGCTAGTTCAGCTAATTTGTTCAGCAGCAGAATGGATAAAAAATGGATGGCAAAGTGAGAGCGAAAGACAAATGTTGATCAGTAAAAGAAAAGTGGAGAATATTGTAATCGGAGGTTAGCACTCTTTTATAGCTTTATTTTAGGTTTTGCCAGTTAAATCAATTTTTCCTATTCCCATTCAAAGGCATGAAATGTATTTGCATTGTCATTGCTACTGGTGGAGTCCTAAACACAACAGATTCACAGGAAATAATGCACACACAAACTGCACCTGATGCAGAAGACAAAAGTCAGTGCATGCACCCAGTTCATGTAATGCGAGAGATAAAATTTGATCATTAATTTAGTCCTACTGTGTCAAACAACAGCGTTGTCTTTCTTTCTCTCTACTCACCCCAGTCTTGGCTTGTTTGTCTGCACTGTTACTAGTTATACAAGTACTTCCTCTATTGCATTTCATACAGATTAGCTTTTCAGGGCATGTTTGGAGTGGTGGATAGATTTGCAACTTTGGCCTAAAGGACTACAGTTTTAAAGGACTACAGTTTTAAAGTACGCCAGTTCAAGCTGCTTGAACTGGGGCCTTTGTTGCCTTGATTTTGATAGGAAAGCCAAAGGTAAACAGAAAAGGAGAGAGAGAGAGCAGATGACATGCAGCAAAAGGCCTCAGGCTGGAATCAAACCCATGGCTGCTACTGAAGGCTGATAGCCTCGGCACATGGGGTATATGCTCTACTAACTTTTACTCTTCACTGTATCACTGTCCTTAATTTACATCAGATACAAAGAGGAAATTATGGTTTTACACGTACACATTCACACGTACAGTGCTCTTGTCCATGACCTTTGGTATTTTGTTCTTCTACAAAGTGAAATCCACACATTAGTGAAGAGATGACTGCTGAGGCCATTTTCTCACAGCCTGAGGACACACACAGATTAGAATAACATTACTGTAAACATTTCAAAATGTGTCTGTTTGCCTTTAAGATTTTCCACTATGCACAAAAGTATTAGTCTGGTATGGTATTATTTAGATTTATACACATAGGTTGAAGTTACATTAATGACCATACAACGACCATAAGTTCTTCATTATCACGAGGGTCCTTTCTTAATTTTTCACTTCACCACATATAATGTTTTATCATGTTAGCTCTTTATCCTGTTCTACCCTGTCTTCCACTCCTCACCTTCTCCTCTTTTACCTTTGTATTTCTACTTTGCTTCCTAAATGTCTCCCTATAATGTTTTTTACTTACTAAAGGCATTCCAAACCATTTAAATAAGATAAACAGACCAAACAGATGATCTGATTTCTTTAAACTTGACTTGAAACGAGGATTTTTAAGACTCAATTCTACCTTAAATAAATTTTGAAGATGGCTCATTTTGGCTGTGTCCCCCTCTGTAGTTTGTCTTCTCTCCTTTTCTCTTCCCATTTCACTCCCTCCCTCTCCTCAGGCTGTGTATCAGGGCTCTATGTTAATGACAGTTGACAGATAGTTGAAGGGCACGGGCTGCTCCCTGTCAGCCCTGTTTTGGACTCATAATTATTTCACCAGTGTCACGTCACTGTCACCCTCGCCTGCTTAACACTGTCACACACACTCACACACACACAGGGAGCTCCCTCCACCCGCCCGCCCTGCCTGCTGAGCCTTGAGGAGAGAGAGAGTGTGTGTGTGCGCGTCTGGCTGTCACTCGACCTCAGTGTTGGCCGTTTCCCTGCCAAGACAAGCATCGCTGCCAAACAGCAACTGTCGCTCTGCGTGCACGTCTCCGTGGTAACAAACCAGAACCACAGCCTTGTGGCAGTGTGTCGGCGTGGTGGAAGGTGACTTTCCAACTGGGTACCAAAATAATGTTGGGTGAGATGTTCTACACCTGGCAACAGATGTGCTGAGGTCTGCATGAGAGGAAGATGACAATAAAAAGGATCCATGTGTGAAGCTCACTGCTAAAACAAAAGTGTTAGGCTACTGTGAAATGAACAGAACAGCAAAAGCAACGTATAGATTCCACTGTCCCTGTCATTTAAAACTAGCACACAATATTTGTTTCATCCTTGCTGCTATATGCTTGTGGTAAATTCTGTGTTATCTGTCTTATGTTGTTTTTCCATATCAGCTGCCAATCTTGATAAGAGCATCTTGGTGCTCCTTGCTTGCACTTTTGATGAAGATGATGAAATACAGAAATTATAGCATTAATGGTACACCAAATAATAGTACTGAGCTCTACTGTGTTTTGTAATTATTCACTGCACTTTTGAGTTCACACACTCAGGTTGGCAAAATACATTCAGATAGCAGCTTCTCAATTTTTGCCTGCGCTAAACGTTGCTTTCACTGGTAAAAATGACAGACGTCTCTGGTGTCAGGTTGTTAATTGCATGACTAACTTGATGACAGGCCAAAACCAAGCAACAACCTATGGAGCTATAAAGTGAAGCCAATAATACAGTAACTCTTCAGAAATGTATGAGCAAGGTCACAGACTACGTCCATGTTTCATAGTCTGTGATGAACTTGATGTATTGAATAACACCTGTTTCTGTAGTTCCAGCACATCCAACAGTGTGATAAGTGTAGCCTCTAACTGGTCACATCAGGGCATGTCTCAGGAGTCACAGCCTCTCAGGTAAACTTTCATTCATTTCAGATCAATAATTTAAGCCTCTAAATTTAGAATTTGTGAATTAGGGTCTTCAGTGTTTGTATCAAGTAGTGTGTTACAAACAAATTGTATCAGATTCCATATAGGTTACAGCTGTTATTTGATTGCGTCAGATGAGTTGACCTGAATTAATTTCAAATCAAGTCAGTTTTATTTATGAAGTGCAATATCACATATCACAAATATGCCTAAAGAGGCTTTACTGTTTTACAGCGTATGACAGCCTCTATCCTTAGACCCTTGATTCAGATAGAGAAAAACTCCCCAAAACTTTGTAACAGGGAAAAGATGAAAAAAAAAAAAAAACTCAGGTAGAGCAACCGAGGAAGGATGCGACAAATGTTTTGTGTCCATTACTATTGCAGTATGGTCTATCAGGATGACAAAAATATAAATTTAATGTAACGTACATGAAGAATTGGGATCCAGGACTTTGAGCATCTTCAGGTGTCACCAGACAGACCTGAGCCACATGACCTCCTCTCTAGCAGGGAGAAGTGGAAGATGACAGACTGCAAAAACACACAGGAGACAAAACTCAAGCACACCATTCATCTGGAATGAGGTGTCGACAGCCAGGAGAGAGAGAGGGGTCCCAGAATGGCTCATGGTCCAGCACAGAGAGGCCTGAGAGGAGGAGGAGGAGGAGGAGGAGGAGGAGGAGGAGGAGGAGGAGAAACTAAAGGGAAGGAGAGAGGGAGACAGACACACAGGTTGGATGTGTGTGGGGGACAACAAGCAAAGCAGTATCAGTATCAAAGCTGATGAAGATCATATAAATCAGTATATGACGACGTTAGACTACCACAACTAAAATTGTTTTTCATGATCCATGTCATCTGGTCAAAATCATGAAAAAAATCATAAATTCTATAATTTGGAAAATTCATGAAATATCAAAGTTAAGTTCAGTTTTTAATGAGCACTTGGCCTGAAATGAACAATAGGGGTCAAGCTCTTTAAACCATGTAATGCATGTTATTAAGAAGATGCTTGGCAGTTATTGTCAAAGATTTTTGTTTACTTAGTTTTAACTAGTGGACATGTTACTGTTGTTTTCCATTCTTACATTTTTTCAGAACTGCTCATTTACTAGCCCTCATCGTCATTAAAAAGCATAGCCTCAAATAACTGACATCAGTAATGCCTATCACAGTTGTTAGAGGGCAATAAACACGATAAAATGACAAAATATATAAACATCAGTTAGTCATCACATATCTTTTCAGGCATGTATTAGGCCATAGAAATGGTTAATGATTTTGGCATTAGAGCTGATCTAAAGCTGACACGTCTAAAATCAATGGCACACTGCTGATATTAGAACACACATAACCTACATGAAAGCAGGATTATCTGCCAAACAAGATAACTGATGAATATGAATATCAAGTTACACATTTAAATGCTGATATGTAAATAGATGCCAGTGAAACCTTTTGTGTAATGAAGTGAACAATAGCAAGGTTTTCATCCATATTTTGCACACGATTTAAACATTTCTAGGAAATTGGAGAAAGAAAATGCAGATGAATTAAGTTTAGCTCCTCTGCCCTTATGAAAATAATAGGATGTGCAGAAAAAAATGTTGCTGAATATGCGGGGGCAATGAAATAATGCAATGAAAAGAGCTTTGATCAAACTACAAACAAATGAAAATGATTTGGAAACATGATTTAATGTGGAATTTGTTATTTCATGTAGTAATTTGAGGAAGGTTACAGTATCCTTATCACTCCACATAGATTTGCATAGTTTACATCTGCTGCTATTTTTCATCTCTTCAATGGAAGTCCCTTGCTTTATGTGCATCATGATAAATTTTTGCATCACTGTCACTTTTTAATTTTATGGGTGCAACAACTTTTTCACTTTAGCCAGAATCTTCAATTCAGCATTTCTTTCAAATTACCAGGCTTTTTCATGTGTGAATAGAAAATATGGTTTGAAATAGTACATGAAAATGCACTCACTGACACAAAACATGACAATAAATAATCATCATGAGCTTTTGTCTTGCATGATTAACTGAATCCTACAAATCATAATCCCGATAGTCTCAAAAACACACAGAAAGGACGCCAGCATTTAAATTGAAGTGCAACAGAGAAAACACAGCCACAACTCCGCTGGCATCAGTGAAATGGACAGTTGGTAACGATGCCTTTAGTAAACAGAAATAAACCAGTGCAGATGAAGAGAAACTATGTACAGATTCAGAACCTTTGAATAATAACAGCCATAACAAAAAGACAAAGAGGAACAACGGGTTGAAAGAGGACAAAATGTAGAGACAGTGTGTGTGTGTCAGCAAGAGAAAGAGAAGTGTGATAACAAAGACAAGAAGACAGGCCGCCTGTGTGACTGTCATGGAAATATCTGAGGTGAAGAAGAAAGAGGGAAAGATTGAAAAGAAGACGAGCAAGACAGATATATAGATGGGAAGAGAGAGGGAAGAGATCAATGATTTAAACAATAATGCAGCCCTCTGTATTCACCGTCACACTCTCGCTCTCTGCCACCATCAGGATTGTCTCTCAGACACACACGAGTCCAGACTGTCCATCTGCTTCATGCTCCATCATGAAGCTGTCCACAAGGTAGACTTGCCCTCCTCTTCCTCCCCTTTCACCACTTGTCTTCCTATCCCTCTCTCAACTCTGTCTCTCTCAGACTTTGTTACCCACACCATCATGTCACAATCAAGTCACACTGCTTAATCTACGCTGCCCTCTACTCTTTCTATCTTCTCTCCGTCTGTTTCCTGCTTTATATATTTATCTGTTTTTACATGTTCACACTACTAACACTCTCTCTCACATATTCTGCCGTCTCTCCCCAGTCATCAATATTTCCCATATTTTTTACCTTTTTGATTTGTACATTTACTTTAAAAAGGAGAGAAAAAGAGTTTAAAGCCACACACATCCTCATTCTGTGTATTCATAGTAATATAAGATTATTTTGTGGAAGTAACCCATTAAAAACACCTACAAAAACGCACACTGTTCATTGTAACCGCAGCTGAGACGATCAGAAAGTGAATGTCTGTGTGCGAAAGCCTTCCTCTCGTTCTCTCACTCCTCACCTCCCTCAGTCTTTGCCTCTCTCCCGCTTCCAGCCTTCTGTTTAAATTAAGGTGGGCTGACAAACAAATTAAATCTGTCACATCCTGTTTGCATGAACCAGACAGGAAGTCAATATTGTCAGCCATGTTGGTTAGCCCAGAGTTCTAATCACACTTCAACTCCATGGCAACGGCAATGAGGGTGAGGGGCGGAGGTGACCACATGGGCTTGCATCTTATATCTGATGACCTGCTCTCTGCTGTGCAGGTTTCTGGTCATTCTAACTGAGGCAGCACTTCTTTGTTATTACCCAGAAATTTAAGTTTCATGGTCTGCAAAGTAATATTCTGCAGTATTTCCATAACTTGTCTGTTTCTCTTCTCTCTGTTATAAATACATCTATAGTGTTACATAGCTGTGGGCAATAGGGATGTAACTTTACTGAAAGTTTCACATTTGTCGTTGCAAGGGTGTTGAAACTGGTTAATCTTTTCGAGCAAAATTAGCCTGGGAACCAGACGAATCTGCGAGCTCATGTTTCATTTGCTCTGGTAGATATGTCCTTCTGGTCAGATTTCTACCAGCACTAGATCTCACTGGGCCTGTCATCTGTTTATTTAATATGGAGTTGGTCTGATACGATGACTCACAGAGGAGCACCACCGGTCACGTGTCACAAGTTTCAACCGCGACACACTCATGAAAACTCTGATAAAACTGTTTAAGTAGAGAGTACTGATCAAATAAGAATTAAGACTCTGCATATGTGTATACTGCTTAGATGTAATTTAAGAACGTTTGTGACCAGGTGGCCATTTTTTTCCAGCTAGAAAACCACAGCACCACAATTTGCGTGTGTCACTGAGCTCTGTGTTACATGTTTCATTGCCCTAATTGCTTGTAGTTATGTTCAATTGCAGTTAGAGCCTGATACTACTGGTTGATAACACCCCTTGGAAATCTAAAATAAAATAAATTAATCTGGCGATGCCCACTGAGGGAAAGATTCTCTTAAATACAAAATTTGATGCAATTCATTTGTCTGGTTCATTTGAAATAGACTGAGAAAAAAAACTTATGAAGGTGGCATTAACAGCAGCAGAAATACAGCTAAAAAATAAATGATGTGAAAACACCACAGTTAATGTTTGGTTTGGTTTGGTTTGGTTTAGGCACAAAATTACTTGGTTGGTTTAGGGAACGTCATGGTTAGGGTTAAAATAAAGACATAAAACGGTTAAGAAAACATTGTGGCTTGAGTTAAAATGACTAGTTTGTTAAAGCTTGTAGAGCTTTGTTGTCATGGATACAATAATAATCACATGGTTAAAGGTTAGGGAACAATTGTGGCCACGTTCAAAACAGTTTTTGAAAATGGGAAACAAAGGGCGGTCTCCTGCATTGATGTCCAATGTTTTGTTGTTTTTTTTTATCTATAATAACATAAGTAACGTTCTTTTGCTTCCGTCATAATTCCTTTGGTCACTAGGGGGCTTTTACACTTGACCGTAAAGAGATGATGTTTTGGGGAATTTCCTGCTATGAGTGTTGTTCTTCCTGGAAGGACAGTCTTGTGAGACAGCATTTCACAGACGAGAAATGATGGTGAAATGACCCAGTACAAAGTATTATTGAAACTTCTCCAGTTAAACAAAACCTGATTTGATTTTGTTTGTATCCAGATCTAGGAAAAAATGACTATTTGTGTGATTTTGCTGGCGGACAATCATTGCAAGCGTTCTTTGATTTAATGTGACATGTGATTGGTCCACTACTGCTGCAGCTACAACCCACACAGTCTGTGGTGTGGTGAAGTCGAGTACAGTATATTTGATGGACTTTGTCATTTAGCATGCTGAGATGCCACCAAAACCTGTGAAAGTATGTCTACACTAAACACCTGTGGCGTCTGATCAAAATAAATGCATAACATATGGAAACATTATTTCAGGAATGTTTCCATTCACATGATAGGTACTGAATGAAGTACTCTTTTGATTTATCAATTGAAGGTTACTTTTATTGGCACTGGAATCATAACTTTTTAAATGATAATCAGCCCTATTGCTGATGTACAGCACATTTTTAATGGCATGATATTACAAAACACCCCTCGAAAGATTATACTCATAGCACATCACAGTCATTAACACACATGCGCATACGCATGTACACACACACACATGCAAAGGCCAAAGGTCACCGTTTTGTCACCTGTTTGTCAAGTCAATGCAGGCCCTCTCTCCCCCCCAGCCACTCTCTCTCTGTCTCACATACACTCAAACACTGGCTGCTGTGCTCTGCTGCCTGTGGAGACGTATAGCTCTTCTCAGCAACATCAGTCAGAGTCATATGCTTCAGGCTGTGTGTAGGTGTGCACTTTTGTGTATGTGTGTGTTTGTGTGTGAAGGTCAGAGGTCAGAGGTGAAGGCACCTGCAGGGCTGAGTTTGACACTGCTGCCCCCTAAATACACAGGTGTCACACCAGGATGTTTAATACAGTAAATTTGTACTACAACAAGGAAATAAATAAATGGGATAATAGAAATAAAAGTATTAACACTGGGACACAGAGGCCAGTTTTTTTGAGGGCTGAAGTCAACCAAAGAAAAGATCGGTCGAATGACATTCTACCTACTGTTCAACCAATTGATTGGTCGATGGGGGAAAGAAATCTGCATGTTATCTCTTATGGGTGCTAATTTAAGTTACACAATGTTGATGAGGATGGGAGGGATGTTAATAATTAATCATTAATCAGTTTATCACCATCAAGAATTTAATCAGTTATAAATGAATTAATCGATAATATGTATATGTTTTGTCTCTGGAGCTCACAGGTTCTCTTATCATTTGGTTTGATCTGCCTTATTATTAGAAATGGAAGTACCTGCACCCTATTTGACATTGTTTTGCCTGGTGGCACCATTTGTCGAATGAAGACTCCAAACTTGAAATTGTTTGCATGTTCAAATATCAGTTAAGCAAAATGCACAAAATTTGTGTCTTAAACACATAACTATATCATTATCTTCAGTGTGTCTATCAAATAAGTTTACAGCAGCAAGACACACAAACACACTCAGTGGAAAGAACATGATTCCACAACATGAAAAAAGTTTTCTGCATCTGACCAACCACTCTTGTTATTTAGTTGCTTCCAAAGAGGCTTAACAACACAGTTTCTCTTGACTGTCCCTCAATATTGCAACATTAGTCCAGTATCAACCCTGTGGGAGTACAATAGGTAGCAACAGGCTAACTGGCTAAATAAACTGAAAAAAAAAAAAAAAAACATAAAACATGCCAAAACGTACACCTATTAAGTTTAAAGTTGTGTCACAGACAGCTCTTTTGATCCTTTATATCCATTATATCCTATTGCCATATTAAAACAGAAACACATTTGTTGAATAAAATATATTTGAATACACTTTTATTCATAATCAATGTTATTTCTAACACAGTGTCCCTCTTGCTCCAGAGAAAAACAGATTAAGAGGCACTTTTCTCCTC
Source organism: Lutjanus erythropterus (assembly GCF_056507025.1). Classification (NCBI taxonomy): domain Eukaryota; kingdom Metazoa; phylum Chordata; class Actinopteri; order Lutjaniformes; family Lutjanidae; genus Lutjanus; species Lutjanus erythropterus. The sequence continues at coordinate 31,252,008 of NC_139328.1, read as the reverse complement.
ATGAAAGTAATACCAGTGATTGTACAACCAATGAGAACTGGGTCGGACAACAGCATATCAACCAACCAATTGGCCGACCTATATTTTTCATGGTTAGATTTTTTTTTCCTTATAAAGATGGTTTTCTGAAATATTTCACCTTCTTGTGCAGGCTTCAGCAAAAAGAAGTACCGCTATAGATCCCTAAATATCAAAAATTGGCTACCTTTGATGTTTTTCCTACATACAGCAACAGTTTTTGCATTGTTTCTCTCCATCCACGTGACGAATCCAATTTGTCCGTCTATCCTGCACTCCTTCCTCCTGTCTTCTTGCCCTCAGGTTAAGTCCTGTTTACTCATTTGACCCCACTGGTCTGCTGTTTAAAAATGCATGAACAATAAATAAGGATGCTCTCTCTCTTTTTCTCAGTAACTTGCGCTCTCCCCATTCAGCCGTTCTTCCGTCCATCTGCTCATGTTTGTGCAGAGCTCATTCATGCTCTTAAAGGAAATGGAAATCCTCCGTAGTGACTGTTCAGTCACAGAGGTGACTAACTGATATCCTCTCAGTCAACATTTACAATTCTTTAGCTACAAGGTAGGAAGCCATCAAGAACTCTATATCCCATGGGACATTTGGGCTGATTTTTTTCAAAGAGTCTAGTTGACCCCTAGCACCACGAAGATGAGGCTCTTTAAGGACATAGATACCCCAGAGTGTGGGGTATACTCTATATGTGAAGGATTTATTGGAACTACATATCCCAGAGAGCCATTGTGAAGTATGGTCCGTGTTTATGCCATGTTTACAAAAGATTAGGAAGAACAGAAAGTGAAGGTGTTGCTACCTGCAGCATTTGTTTGTATGATGTGAATTCTTTTTTATTTTTGTTTTTTAGAATTTGTCAGAAATCTTGATATATCTTTTGACATTGATGATTTCTCCCATCATTTATGTTAATTGGACAGCCAACATTTTAAAAAGCATTATAAACATAACAGTTTTTTTTATATTACTCCACCAATGTAATATTAACTATGCCTTAACACCACACGTCTTTTTCCTTTTCTGTCAGTGCTTACACTTTGCAGTGACATCCTTTCTTACCTTTAAAAATCAGGGTTCCTCTCCTGTGGATAATGAGGGCAACTACAGCCGCTGTCCAATGTTCTTGTCATCCTTTAGCTCAACACACTTACCGTGATGGCAGCACATCCAAAAATCACCTTTCTCCTGGCTGTGTTACCAGGGACACTCAACATTGACCTGTAAAACCAAAATTGTAGGCTAAAGGCAGAAGACCTCAGGGGGAGAAGTGAGTTGATGTCAAGAACAAAAAAATAACTTTTTACATGTCTAAAAGTCTTGAGTTTTATGAACATTAACTATGTAAGGGATAATGTAGACTGAGCAGGTCACTATAGAGAAATAAACCCTGACAAACCCCAGGTGATGCAGAACCCGTCCACTTCATGTTGGGGTCCTGCATCAACCTGAAGGGTGACCTGCAAACTCTACATTATCCCACTTATTATACAGCTATTTACTAAAGAAATCAAAAGTTTGACATAAAATGTTGATTTGAATATGATTTTGTTGATTTAGAAAAGATTTCATTGATTCCACTTGACAAAATGGTCCGTTTGTTTCTATGGTTGGAAATGCGTCCATAGCAACAGTAACTCCATAATGAAGATGAGCCTACTTTGCATTATAATTCACATTAAACTGAACATTTCACAGTCATGGCCCATACCGTGTTCCGTTTAATATTTACTTCATGTCTGTCTTCTTCACTTTTGTCAGTTTCCTCGTCATCCAGCTCCTTGTGTCTTTTCCCCTCTCTTTCTTTCTCTGCGCTCTTTTCCTCTCCTTTTCTTTACTGGGGACTGGTCAGCCATTAACCATAAATGAATCAAAAATTGTTTTCTTGGTGCAGGGTGTAGACATCTTTCTGCAGATTGATATGACAGGACGTGATCCGCCCAAGTCGATCAGAACAGCGTCCATAGCAATGGTCTACTATACAGAAATAACAGACCTTAGACTGCTGTAATTGACCAATCAGAATCGAGCATTTGACGTTTAATAATCATATGTAATGCATCTTTTGCCAGGTGATTCCATTTTAATGTTTTGTGTTTTACTCAGGTACCCACGATGCAAAGTGCATTGGTACACTTCAAGTTAATTTCCTAATGTTTTATGCATGTAGCTACAATCATTGTGTGTTGGTCTTATTGGACCTACATGCAGCATAGTGCCTGAACGCATCCTAGTAGACACAGATGGAGGACCGAAGCTTCTGCTTTGCTGCTTGCACTGCACAGCCTGTGTAGACATTATGTTAGCCGAACTCATTGCTTTATAGAACTCTAATAAGCCCTTTCAGACATGATGCATTTGAAGCAAGCTTGCCAATACAACATATTGTGGTGGTGAAACTCTTTTCACTGAGAGAGGGGCATAAATAGTTACTTGACAAAGCAAAAATTTAAACTAGGGCAACTTCTAGGGCAAAGGTAAAAAAAATGTGTTCACTTGTATGAAATCCAACTCAACAATAAATACTAATGCATCTTTTTGAAACATATAGTGCCTCATGTTTGATGGGGCTGCGTCAGCTCTGTGGTAATTGAAGGGGCTGTAGTTCATGATGTTTTTGTTTTGTTGTATATTTTTTGTAAGGTGTAACCCCATACATACTGTGGGGACAAAATAACATGAGCAAGTTCTTTTCAGTTGCATTTGACAGTATTGTCGTGTCACCCACCGTAAAACTGTCATGTGTTTCATTTCTCATAGCGAAAGAAACACAGGCATTCCTGGGTTGACTCAACCCAGGAACCTATGTTGGATGTCATCCCCCTCACCTCTCCCCATACCTTCTGTTTGTATCTCAACTGTCACTGTCCTTCAAATGTAAAATGCCACAAACGAGTATATTATGCTTATACAGTTTTTTCACTTCAGCGCATGATCCAGATCTGTAGCGTTTCAGGGTTTTACTTTTAAAAGAGGAGACTAGAAAGGAGCTGGAGTGGGTAGTATGTTTATGGGAATATGATTTTCGTGGCAGTCGATTTACTTTCCACAGCAATTCATTTGATAATTGATGCCAGTTTTTCCTGAAATAAACTGTGCCATAATAAACCAGCATGAATATGATGTAAAAGGACTAAAAGTTATTTTAAAAAAAGAACTCTTTAATGTCAGCACCAGAGAAGACAGCAGCAAAACACAGAAATAAGAAAATGCTCATAAGCAAAGAAACAAATCACTGGACAATTTGCATCACTGATAGGTCCTACCTTACCTCCTTAATGCTAATACTTCACAGCATATCAAAATGTATTAAATGATTGAATTTAGTTTAAAAAAAAAAAATTCTCAAATGTACTTGAGTTTGTTTCAATGTCACATTCAGAGATACATCTGCATCATTAAACAGATGTCTGGAAACGTAACTCCTGTACAATAGAAGACGAATGGAAAAAACAGACCGGCAAGGACAAACGTTTTAAAACAGCAGGAGAGCCATCAATCTTTCCCCGGATCAATTTCCTGAAGGCCAGGAGATCAGGAATAAAGCCAGAATGGGGTTAATCTGTGGAAATTATTTTGTTATTAATAATAATTTCTCAAATATCTAACGGCCGAGAAAGACGGACTGTAACACTAATCAAAGCTGATGGGAGAGTCTGTCTTTGCACATCAGAAAATTTCCTCCCCTTGATTGCTTTAAGTGGTGTATGGATTTAGTCCCTATGTATTCACTCCGAGTAAAAGATGAAATGTATTAATGTCAATGTATTTCAATTAAACAAAGAGTGATTTTTTTTGCTTGTGCTTGCTCAACATTTTAACCTCTAATCAATTTAATAGGAGTTTTACTCATAAACAGTTGCATTCAGCGCTATTTCACTTGCTATCCTTTGTAACTCAGCAATTTTCATTATGAAGTAAATGTACTCTGATTTAATTTAATTGCTGTGTTGCTCATAAATAGTCACAATATTATGTTGTTAATAGATTCAATGGTCTAACTGCGCGCGTGTGTATATGTGTGTGATCTTGGAGAGTTAAAACAGGCATAATGAAGTAGCAAAAAGCTGCCTTCATCCCCAGACCCCTGAAACAAGCAATTATGCCTAATTTGTCCTTTTAAAAAGACATGGGGAAGCCATTTGTCCAGGAAAACTCACTCACTCTCACACACACACACACACACAAGCACAATGAGAGAATATTCATGTCTCTACCTCCCCCTCCACAAACACTTAGGAGCTAATTATTGTTATTAGCATCATGGTTGAAATCCCTCCACAAGGACATGTCAACACACTTCAACATCTGTACACTTCCTTTCTTTCATCAAAGAAACAAGAGCGACGGGAGGAGAGGAGGGAAGAAGTGACACATAAAAATGTCCTGAGATCACCTTGAAAAGGCCTAATCAAAATGTTCCACACTTCCAAGTCATTTTGTTTCACACACAATGACACCATTTCACTACAGCGGTAATTGCCTCTCACAAAATATTGGCCTAATATATACATGAATATTGATTTAGCCATAAGCAGCACCATTCCCATTATAGGCAATGTAGCTCTGATTTTACTATTATTTCAATCACACAGCCATTATGGACAACCTGTTTACTACAATGACAATATGTTAACTATAAAACATGGATTAGACTATGGCTTGATTCCTATTCAAGATGAATGCTATAAACATGGGGGAAGATCGATAAACTATGGATTAACTTACATATAATGCATGTCATTGGATGAACAGGAGTAAATAAGGTGTATTCTGCAACATTGTGACTCAGTACAATAACTTATCTGTAAAACCAGCATTAATCCACGAGTTGATGTTCACTTCAACTTTGGTTTTCCACTGCTCCCCAGGCCGGATTCTCAGAAAGGCAGGCCCAGCCATGCCAGATGGGATTTATTATCTGTTCAGCGTGATCTGAATCTGCCTTTTGGTCTTCTCCCAGTTGGACGCACCCAGAATACCTCCACAGGTAAGCTTCCGTTAGCTTTCTGATAAGATGCCCAAACAACATTAAAGCTGAAATTATATGTGACATAAATTTCATCTTTGTGTGCGTAGGCTCTGTGTGGATATACACGTACCTCCAATTGACCCTTTGCTAAGTCCCGTCCTCCTTAGTTACTGTTGCTAAGCCTGCCAAGCTTTCCATTCTCACACCACATTTATGCAGTTTACAGTGATATCGGTGGCAGATATAACATAAATAGTTTGGCGTAATTGTTGAAACACAAGGTCTTTGAATCATTAGAGACATAGTGTAGCTGGCTGATGTAAGCTACTGCGAACTCATGGCCCAACCCGGTTTAGACCTGAGACAGTGAGCCACAGTGAGATGCATCGTTGTCAACCCGCTTTGAGTTTGGCTGGAGGTAAAGTTACTGCAGCTAGTAAACTAGTCTTAGTTAACTGCACATGCTAATGTTTGCAGCTTATGTTAGAGCAGATGAAGACAAATTTTAATCCATTTACCACACGTGTGCTCTTGTATTTCATGTTTTTGAGAGACTACAGAAAAGACTCATGAAATGCCTCATGTATACCGTGTCATCATGTAGGGAAATGGAAAGCCTGTCAGCTGTAGTTACAGTTGCTAAGCTATGATTGGACATTTGCTGTTGGAGGTGGGGCTTAGCGACGGGTCATTTTGACCCTACAAATGTGTGTGATTTGTCAACAAGGGCTCTAGGCTGCAACACGCTCCAGAATAACATCTGCACATGTATGGGATGCGTCCTCCAAGTGGACTCCAGTACATACTATAAACAGTTGCACCTCCATGGTGTTCACAGCTGTCTGTGTACACATTCATTTGGCAGTATAGGCTGGCCTTAACTGGCTCTACTCTCTAATCTCTTTCTAGATGTCATAACAACACATAAGGGTGAACTCGGATAAATTGGCATACGATATCCACAGTGAAACATCCAAATGGACGATGATATCGTTGCGGGATCTAAAGGGTCTTTGTCTCTGCACCACATGTCCGGAACTTAGCTGTGTTTAAAGAGAAAATTATAAATAGTCAGAGTCATAGTGTTATGGACAGCAGCAACAGATTATTTTTATTTTCTCTCCCCCAAATTGGACTTAGGCAGCAACTCTCTGGCAGCTCTGAGAGGACAAACTATCTCAAATTCACAAGGCTTTTAAATCACAATCCTAAAATGGTGGAGGGCTCAGTGCTCGATGACTGTCAGCCATTGCAATAGATGATGGCATCATCCATCAGCCCAGCCCTAATCTACAGTCTCATTCTTTTTGTTGTAACCCAAAGTGTATGATCATTTTTGAGGGTTAAGATGGATTTATATCTCTGCAAAAAGGGGTTACACTGTACCTACACTGGTAGACTCAGATGTTAAATATTAGGCTACACCACTGCTGGTGTGCACCTCCTCAAAACTTTAACTACATGTTAGACCTAGAGCAGCTATGTAGAGAGCACGTGGGGTCAGTATTGCCATGCTTGTACACACTCTTGCCAGTTTCTGATGCTGCTAGAAATTGTTCAGACTGAAAACAATAAGAAGCAAACTTGATAAAAGACTCACTATAGTCGCTGTAGTACACCTATATTTAACAACAGTAAGGAGAAAAGTTAAACAGGACAGGAACAGATTAAATTCCATGCTATCTATAGATGGACTGCCTTGTATCAAGCATAAATTCTGCTTTAGTTCAATTTCACATTTCTGATGAGTTCCCTCTTTACCATGACAGTTACTGCTGATGTCATTACAATTGTCTCCAAACAAGTACAAGTTATCCCAAAATATTGACCAAAGACACACACACACACACACACATACTAGGGGCTTAAGCTGATATGCTAAATGTTAAGGTAACTACAAGGATACAACCATCATCATTTGTGGCTTTCAGCCTTTTAGTCAGGGACTCATTTTTTTTCCTCAGTGGGTGTGAGGAAAGACCAGTTTGAGCAAAATATTCAATTTTAAGGCTAAATCACTGCACATTGATTCATAATATGAGACCAAATTTTACAAACATGGAAATAATTATGTCTTCCAATGTGATTATTGTGACAACTACGAAATAGTGGCAGGTTAATCTTTTTTTTTGCTAGAGAACCCTTTGTTTTTCTATGAAGTATTCATGTCAGTCTGAACAGGTCTTAGGTCTCTTTAGACCACCAGGACCAACAACCCTTTGGTCATGTTGCAGTTTGGTCATTTTAAAATAATTCAATGCACTGGAAATATGTAGATATCACTCTACATTACCAGTATCACATGAGAATAAAGTAAATATGCTAAACAACATAAACCAAGGCTTGGTTTTAACACATTCTGGGTGGAGTTTATCTTTAAACTTTTCACTCAGTCCATATTGAGCTCAGCATGTACACATTTGTCTTTCTGTGTTATTCTAAAACACAATGGAAAGGTCTAACCACTTGACTGGCTGAAGACAGACTAGAGATGCTGCTGAATAAACACACACATGCATGCACCCACACTCAGACACACAAAATTAACTGTCTTGCTCTCGTCTCTAATGCATCTGTCATATCAGGGGTAAGCCCTTTTGATCTCTCTCTCCCTCTCCCTCTGACAGCTGGCTTGCTGCTCACTGGTCCTAAATGAATTGATATTTCTTCTGGCCACTTGAATTTGTCACTTGACTTCTCTGTGTAATCTTCACTCCTTAGTGACTGCGGCGTCTGCTCGGGTGCATGTGCTTAGAAACCTGGGGAACACAGTCCTGTGTTTTGGATGAAAACACAAGGCTAATAGAGTCACTGACTGTCAGGCTGCCAAGTCAGGCAAAATGCCTTTAGAAGGCCTCCATGATGAACCTGTCAAAGGTGATCTCATTTTTCCTGCAAACACAACAATGAAACGTAATCGCCTGCAGAAGCATGACTAACACAGTGGAGGAGAAACCAGAATCTATATGCTGTAAGGAATGCTTGCATTGAGTATATAGGGCAAGAGTTGTGCTATTTTAAGCTGTGTATCTGTTACAGAGTTAGTGTCTTTATTTTGAATTTGTCCGTCCATCCGTCTGTTCAGTTCTCGTGAGCACGATATCTCCAAAACACCCCAACAGAATTTCTTCAAAGTTGGCACAAACATCCACTTGGACTCAAGGATGAACTGATTATATTTTAGGAGTTAAAGGTCAAGATCAGAGTGACCTCATGATTGTCCCATTTTTGTGAACGTGATGTCTCAGGAACACTGTGACACACACATGGACTTAAGGATGAACTGATTAAAATTTGATGGTCAAAGGTCAAATGTTTCCTCTTGTGACCTCATCAGACACGTTTTTGACCACAGCTTAAGAATTCATATACTAATTATGGCACAATTTCACACAAACATTTAATAGGATAAAATGATGAATTGATGACATTTTATCCAAAAGATTAAAGGTTCAACCGTCTTTGTTATTTTCTTCATCTATTCCTCGCTCAACTGAAGTCATTAAATATAAGAAAAGAGCTTTAGCCAAAACACACAGGTGGATTGAGGTTCTTAACTGTGTTTAGTACCAGAAGAGAGTCAGTAAGCTTGAACTTGTTGTTCCCAGAATCTATATTACACAAGATTTAAAGGGACTGAAGTTCATTAGTGTCAGCCAGAGGTGACATTGATTGCTTTAGTCCACCTGTGAAGAGAGTTGTATAAATATTATAATGCATTTTCACAGACAATGAAAAAAACATTAGCCATAGTATGAAAAAAATTTCATAATCATACATTTAATTTTTGGAAGATGTGGTTGCAGAATAATTTCTATCGTCTGCTCCCCATCAGAGCAGTATGGCTGACCTCAGAAGAACTTGTAGCACTGAGAGTGGTGTTTTATTTCCCTACAGTGTCATATTTTAGCCTTTTATGTCAGTCCAAATTACCTGAATATAAAGATGTCCAGTTCCTAGAACTGTGCTTTAGCTTCCTATTTTATTTTATTTTATTTTAAAATTGTTGTCTTCTCTAAGTTTTAAAATTTCTCCTTTAATATCTACTTGTTAGTTTTAATAATATGATATTAAGATATTTTTCAGCCATTACTTAAAGCTACTGCAAGGAGTCTTTAACTGGTTATGAAATGTCTCAATTAACTGAACTCCATTATTACTAGAACTACTATTTTACACTCATAAATTATCCATACAGTTGCATTTTGGTGGTCAGTTTCTTCATTTCACTCAACACAGAGTGTGTAGTTTAGTCATCTCTGCTTGTCAGACTAGCAAAACAGTGTAAACACTGAACTACCTCCCTGAGCATACTCACTGATGTCCAGTGAGTAGCTGTACTGAAATTGAAAAAGCTATTGCAGAGTTATTTCATAATAAATGTCACAATATCACTCAGAGCAACAATATAGCCATGCGAGAATTTGTTGCTGTTGTGTGATTTTGTTTAAATTACGTTCTTTCTTCTGTGTTTTGACAGGTATATGCAATGGGTGATGGGAAAAATATCAGTTGACTTTCTGAATTTGTATGACAAAAGATTTCATTTGTTTGAAAATGTCAATTTCTACTTAATGTCAATCAAGTGAACCCTACAAGAAGAGGCTACAAGTAGAAAGAGAACATAGGTTACAGTTTGTGTGTGTTTAACTGTCTGCTGTTCATGTGTGTTTGTAGGTGTAACGGGTGGACCAGAGAAAGCATTAATATACATTACTTTATGTACATTGTCATTAAAATAAAAAAGAAAAGAAAAGAAAAACAAGCAGACCAAGTCTCCCATCTGCTTGTCTCCCCCTGACTCTTCTTCAGTCTTTATATATCTGTCTTCCTTTGAGTGTGTCTGAGTCCAATCACTCCATATCTCTATCAAAAGCGCTCTTGAGGAATATGGCACAATAATATTCAGCATAAAATCAATGGCTTGTTTAATTTAAACAGGGAGGAAGTGGGAAGGCTGGGTAATTGCAGAGAAAGGCCCACAAATCAGCCGTCCTTGTTATCCCATTTGACGGACCATTAAACGTCTGCAGGAATAAACATTATTTTTAGCTTAACTACCAGCTTCTGCCGAGCGGCTATAGAGTAGATGGGCAAATCATTCCAACAAAAAAAATAATAAAAGTGATCTCAGTAGGTACAAAATTCTGGGCTGTTTGTTTATTCCATCATATTTATATTTCAAAGTTTTTCTGATGAAATTGACAGTTAACACTGTGTATGTCAAATATAGTCATACTTTTTTCCAAAAAATAAGTATTTGCAAGCAGGCAATTCATGTGTTAAAAAAAACTCACCTTTAAAGATAGTATTTAATAACAAATGAAATGTTGACATCATAAGCAGGGGACTTCCGGGTTGGCAAGGTGAAAGATGGCAGCATAGGAGAAAGTGCTCCCGACATTTGAGTTAAAAATAGCCCGCAGCGACACGAATTCATAAAGATTTTGGCGAGAGTAAGAAATAAGAGTGAGGGCTTCAAGATGCCAAGAGGAAAAAATAGTAAGAAGTCTATGCAGTGCGAGTTACACGAGGGAAACGGAGTCGACCAGACCTCACCTGCTAGCAGCGCCATGGAGGATAACGACATGCTAACAGACGAAGGGGAACACGCTGGTAATGCAAGCCTGGACCTTATACTCAGAGAATTAAGGGAATTCAGGAAAGATAACTGTGAGCAGCTGAAGGGAATCAAAGAAGAAATAAATAAAACAAACAAGAGAGTGGAAGAGACGGAAGAAAGAATCATGGATGTTGAAACTCGAATACAAGCTAATGAAGAAGCAGTAAACGAGATGCTCAAACTGCATATCGAAGTGGATGCCAAGCTAACGGACCTGGAGGGACGGACCAGAAGAGAAAATATAAGAATACATGGCGTTAAAGAGGGGTCGGAAGACGACGCTCAATCAATGACATCATAAGCAATAGCCCTTTATTTACAGCCTGTTCAAGGTGGGAATGTTGCACCAGTATTCTGCCTTGCCGTTTTCTGAATACGGCATACAAGCATAGAATGAAGGACGCTACAGGAAACTGTATCGCTGTCTCTTGACCAAACTCCTTTGTGGTAAACATTGACGCATCACAATAACACAAACTAACTGCTTGAGACAGCGACAAACCATCGACTGTCCATCAGTTGTAACTGGTTGCTCTGGAGTGAGTGATATTTGGCTTCTCTAACAACAGTTTGCCATCCAAAAAGGCTACCAAGGTAAAGCAGTGAAAATATTCCAAATACAGCATACACTTGAAGTGATGTAGATTTTCTTCAGTGACTAAAATATGTTTTACTGTTGACCGTGTCCACAGCAGTACACTGCTTAGCTTACTCCACCGGTGCCCCTGCTGCTGGGGGGGTGCCAACTGCCATCTGTAATACACTGACCATGGATAAGTACCTCATACAAGCCCATTTCTAAAAATCAAAACTATCCCTTTAAGCTTGATGAGAGAAAAAATGTTCTTTTTAAAATGACACTTCTCGCAGTATGTACTATAATTATACATGGAACCTGAAGTCATGCAGCACAGTTGAATGCTGAAGCCAATGCAGAAATTCTTTAACATGTTGTTCTCTCATGGTCATTAGATCTGTATTGAAATCAACAGGAAAACCTACAACTGAAGACATAAAATACAAAGTAAAACCTTTATTTTCATTTCTAATGTGTGTCTTGTTGCCAAGTTTGAAAAATACTTTTTCACTAAGACGTTATGAAGTTGTAAAGACAAGTGTGTTGCCAGCTTGATTGAAATTGACACGTACTTGCACCATCTCAGCTCCTGTGCAACAAACTCCAACTATGGATATTCTGACTCTGGCAAATAAGGCTTTGAGTATGAGAAAACAACCAGTATGTGCAATTTGATTGTTGAATGTTAAAGAAAACAGCAGGGTTGGTTCTGACGTAGCCAGCATTTAACTGACTAAGTGTCCTCTCATGGCTCTCATGGCTCAACAATACAACCATGATCACTCCACACAGATCTGATGTGACCATCCTCACAGTAATACATGACACAAACAGAAATGTTATGTCTCCATGCTGTTTTCTACATCGTTTTTCACCATTTGAGGTTCAGCTGGTGCTCTTATAATCACATCAGCTGGTTGTGCCTTCTTTTTCTGCACTGATATAATGGTTTTGTGACTGGAGGATTCACACCACCAACTGCGTATTTCAGTAAACCAGCTCCTAATAATTATGTATCAGTAGTCAAATGAAACAAGCATTCATTCACATTTTCTTTTGCTGATTTACTTTAAATTCTGTTAAACTTTGTCATACATTTGGATGGAAACATAGCTAAAGATTTAATTTAACTTAATTCAGAAAAGAAATGTATGTGTTTCAATGGTCAAAACCACTGGAATGTTCCCAGCAGCAGCAGGGACAGTGTCGATGGAGGCAGTAATATGGAGATTACGTGGACTATGAAATAGGCTGGTTTTACTGGGTAGATGATGATAGAAGGAGGCCACTTCACCATCCTCACCTGACTGACTGTGGAAATTACTCTTTCTCTATCTGTCACTGTAGTTACCCCCCTTATATTTATCTGTTTCAGAGAACAAAGCAGATGTATGTTAGATACTTGTGTAAGCCCCCCACAGCGCTGCTCTTATTTTTCACAGATAAGACATTTTTTATATGTTGCCCTTGATAAATGTTACCCCGAGGAGTTGTCAGAAATTAACTTTATCTCATCTTTAATTACAGAACATGTGCTCTGATGCATCTCTCACGCCCCCCCTAAACCCCAACATCACCCTCCCCAGCGCCCCCCCAACACTGTCATTTTCAAAGCTATTTTAAGACGATGTGTGATTATCTGTGACATTGCTTGACATGTGCCTGAAGACTGTCTCTCTCTTGACTATCTCTGCTCTCTGCCTCTGTCTCCCTCTGTCTTTCTCTCTGACTCTCTCTAATCAAAAAGCCAAACCATGCAGACAGCTCAGAGCAAATAACAAGTCACTCCCCGTGGATGTTTGAAGATGACGGAGCGACCGGGACGGCGAGGGAGGAAATACACTCTGATCGTTTCTGGTCTTGAAGCCAACATATTTCAACCCATATATTTGCACCAGTATTATTGTCTGATTTTTTCATATTCTTGTTTCTGTTGTCATCCATGGATGTAGATGCATTATTGTTAATGTGACAATATACTGTCTTCCATATGCTTAGATTTTGAGAACCAATCCCCCAAATACCAGGAATTTCTGTGGTTTAGAAAAGTCGAGATCAAACAGGCCAGAAACTCCAGAATTTTAGACAAGTCCATATACTATATTATTATGTTGGCAAAAAAGTTGAACCTAAAACATTTCTCTTTTCTTTCCCCTGTTGATTACTTAATCACATGCGTGTTCAAACACAATACTATTTTTGACAGTGAAAAACAAATAGTTAATGTGTGAATCCTCATCTTCATGTCCAAAATGTGATCTAACATGAGACAGATTTCAATTTTTTCATTGATCCTGTTCACATAAACAATTCTCAAAACAAGACTGTAGTATTAGTAGTGTTGATAGTTTACTCTTCAGTCTATCCGCCCCTGGGGCCTTCCAAAATTACACGCTGAGTACCTATGCATTTTTTCATATAAATGAATGGCTAGTAAATTCAAGCCTTTGGCAAACGAGTTCACACATTAATGATTAAGCCTATCACTGCCCGGTAAGTCTCTCCGTATTTCACAGTATACATTTACTGGTGTCCCAACATTTAATGTCAACCAACACTGATTGGTTTGCTAGAGCTGAGGGCGGAGTGAACTACAGCATGGTGCTACCAATGGCGTAAAACTGTGGGCACACGTCATAAGTACAAGTTGACAGCATTTACGTATTTATTTTTACTACTAGAAGGGGGAGACAAAAGTTCCACCCTGCAGGTTTAAAAATCTCCTTTGTAGGAAGTACAGTAGATGAATGCTGTGTGTGTAATAATACTGTGACCTCCTCGCCCAAGTAGTCTAGAAATTACGTCCATGTTGGACTATACTGCACTTCACTGCTTGCATCCAGTGCCAGCGTCCAACGCAAGAAGTAGCTTGCCCTGAAAACTGATGTAGGTCCTTCAGTAATAACCTTCAAGCATAATGTAATTCAGCCCTCTGTTGTCAGGTGTTACTAAATCTAGCCTGTGATGGCAGACTTTGGGCAATCACAGGTCAGTAAGGTACTTTATTGTTGAGTCTCATTCCTAAAACATCAGTATTTGACAACCTGGGAATAAGACACAATAATCAACTATCTCCCTTCAGACTAGCTTTCCTCACCTTTTAATGTAGGGAAGAAAAAAGTAAGAGCGTGGAAGTCAGGGTAGTGGATGGGAATATAGTGCTTCAGATTTTCCACATGCTGCCGTAGACATGCAAAAACTGTCCACAATCTTTCCCTAACCTTAACCACGTTGATATAGATGCCTAACCATACAATAGCTGTCATGCGTAGATATGAAAAAAGCATGACTTTAAAAACAGCGTGGTAAAAAGAGTTGGCACTGAACATAATGAAGTTTTGAACTTTCGTCTGACATAAATACATTCTTATCTCACAACAGAACTGGATAACACTGGCTGGTAAGAACACTTTTAATATAAAAATTGTTTGTAGTGCCAAAAACATTGGTAGAAAAAAATACGAGTGCTCATTTTTCTGATGAAATCTTGATTTGGCTCCCCATCACTGTACATAAAAATGCCAACAATATGAGCAATCTGCCTCAGTTACAGTTATTAACTGACCAATTACCAATTCTAATGAAAGTGTTAAAAATTTTTACCATTATTATAAAGTAATCAGTGTAAAGTGTTAATCCAACAATTCACACGTGAGAACCTGAGCATTTTAGCCGTGTTTCTGTTTTCTACACATTTCTAATTATAATTGTTCATCAGGTCTTGTGTCTTCTCCCCTCCTTTCTTCATGCAAACCAAATACAATGACAGAGGATGTTTCTAAGTAGCACTCAAGTCTGTAAGTGTCGACGGCCGCAAAATCAACATTTATATTAAAGCAGGTTTGGCTAGCAAGCAGTGAAGCATAGATGAAATTACCCATCTCCCTTCCCTCCGAATGTTGCCCATGTATCATAGCCAGAACAAATACCACATAATTACATAATTAATCAGATCATGTATGTTTCCTTTCCCTTCCTTCATTTTTTTCCCGTTCTTTTGTACAAGAGTCAAATGCATGTAATCACTTGTTCTGTAATGTAATCTGATCAGGGCCATGTAATTCTTCATTTTCCAACAGCTCCCTGGAGCAACGGATCTGAGAGCGAGATGAATGTGGCTGAGTCTCTGTCCCTCCTCTCTGTCTCTGCTCTCCTCTCTAAATGTGGCTCCTTCACTGTGGTTAACCGCTTGGCCATGTAGCTGCTGGCAGCTGCGTCTCCCGCCACAAGACAATATCTCTCCTCCCCACTTGTCTCTCTGTCTATCCATCCATCCTTCCATCCGTGCTCTACTTTCCCTCTTCTCCTCCCCATCCTCCCCTCCTCATCTCCTCCAGTCAGCTATCCTTCTTCTTTCTCCTCATCTTCCCCTTTCGTCCCTCACTTCTCCTCTTTCTGCCCCGTCCTCCCTCCCTCCAGTGGCGACACCAACCATCAGGTCCCATCTATCTGTGTGTACGTCAGCAATTAGAGCGTCGTGGCAGCCAAATGCCAGCCATGTCCCCAAGCTACACACACACACACACACACACACACACACACACACACACACACACACACACACACACACACACTCAAAGGCTATGCCCTGACAAAACAGCGAGAGAACAAATCACACCATAATTTATAATCTCGCTGCGCTAAAATCTCATTATATTACAGACATATGGATTTGGCGGCATGCACGGCTGGGGAGCTGGTGCTATAAATTCCACCAATCGTAAATTATTAAAGGAAAGATAGAAATGACCGTCGCCTGTCCAGATTAGCTGTAAATCACACTCAAACATGGTTTGTTTAAGGAATTAAGTCCCACGTGGTGTAAAGGACCTAACAGGGTATTACTTTAGTCACTGGGTGGTAGGAAGGGTCAAGTTTGAGCTGCCTTAAAATATCAAAGGATTATGGGATCAAGCCATAAAACAGACATGGGTTTCCTGCATGGAAACCTTTATCTTTATCTGTATACCAACCAGCTCAAACTGAAAATGCCATCACTACAGCACTTTCCCCCCCAATTGCTATGTTTTCTCCTTTAAAGAGAATGCCCAATAGCCAAGCCAACAAGCCACATAAACAAAACAGAAACCCGCAGCTTGTCACACCCTCTCCACTCGACTCGCCTCAGTCCAGCCCTCCTGATTTAGAGTTTTGAAAAAGTGCAATTCAATTTAAGGATAAACCCGGCCAAGCAGAGGTGAAAGCAGGCTGTGAGGGGGCAGCCCCGGCCCTCCGCTGTCAGCTTGACTTTTCATTATCACTCTGTCATTTCAGAGGAGGTGTCGGGGGTTTCATAACACAAGGACATGACTCAGTTCTGATGGATGTGAAGGAATCTGCTGGAAAACAGAACAATCCCTGATGTTAACCTAGTTCTGATGACACACAGCGTTGTACATTCATGTCATGTCATCAGTGAGGGGAGCTCTGGGTGAAGGAGAAGGTGAATGTTCAGCCATTTCTTGCATCTGGCAATATACACTTACTTAGTGGAGTCTGCTTTGAGGACACCTTCCACATGTGCAGACGGTATTCTGTGCAGTGTTGTAGTGTAGGTCACAAAAAGGCCTATGCATACACCCTCTGATGCTAAGGTTTATGTCACAGACCCTAGTGGATCCTCATGCACTTGCAGATGAGGTATAAGTATAATTTCAGCTTTAGAGTGTTAATTTAATTGTTAATGCATTCTGTTTTTCAGGCAGACAACAACACTGTGGGAAAATCGTCACCCCCCTCATTCATTTGTGTGGATATGATGTGTTGGCTCAGTGGGAGTACGAACACAGTTTGGCTCAACTTTTGCCAAAACACAACATAATCAGGTAAGGTTCTGCAATGGCCAAACAAATACTTGCAAGCACACGTTCTTAATAGATTACTTTTTTAAAATTGTTGGCACTGTTACCTGAAACAACATGCTCTCACCAACTTAGTCTGAGGTTTGACAAACAAAAGGTATTCTGTTCCTCACCAAATACATAATTTCAGAAAGCTTTTTAGATGTTTTGAAGTGTTGAGACTATTGGTACAAGAAGTGAACTGAGGAAATTGCCTCAATGGACTGGGAAAAAAAAGATTTCTCTTTGAGCAGGCATGCAGAGCAAAAAGAGCCCTGCATTGAAATACCAAAATTGGAGATATGAAATCTGATCCAGGAAGTCCAGATTGAGGAGTATTTCCATACCTTTGAAGGCTTATCTAACAGCCAAATACTGCACAACTATTTCTTGTACTCAGAGACAAGATTTTACAACTCTGGAAAGTTATTACAGTGACATCCATCTTATCTTTCATCACAGCAATAGTGAGTTTAACTGTAGAAATAACTCCCTCCTGCCCTTGTTTGGCCAACACGGTACCTGGATGTTTCTGTCCAGCATTTTTTCCCCAGATTACCCTGTGTTTTCACCAGTATTTGTCGTTTGGCTGGCTTCATTCAAATGAATGTTAAAAATAATTCACTAGAAAAATAAGTATATTTTTTAATATAGATGAGTCCACCTGTTAAAAATTCTGCATGTTTTACACTCTTTTCAGCACATTCATACTATCCACCTCTGGTATCTGCATGGAGAATGTTTTAGCTCTGGAGTGGGGGAAAGTGGCAGTGCAGATGCCTGAGCAGTGAAACAGGTGCTATCAAAGTGCTTCCTAGTCAATACACACAGAGGCAGCATTTAAAAACATCAGAGGGCTGGACTAAAGGGTGGCATTAGACTTTGAATGGAGAGGGATCTAATACATGGATGGTCCTCTTCCTCAGTCAGCCCATTGACTCCAAACTGAGCCTATTAGCAAGACAACACACCACTAATGGCACTGCTACTGCTCATGTGTATGGAGACCACCCAGCACACACACACACACACACACACACACACACACAGACTCAACCGTCTTCACTTTTCCCACGCTTTTGTTACCTAAAACATTGGTATAATATAGCGTGAAACCAGATCAAAGTGTGAGTTCCATTAGAAAACCATCACATTCCTTGTTTGAAGAGCTGAAGGTGGAAGACATCATTTTACAAGCACTTAAGATCTACAGAGCTGGAATAAATTGAGTTGATTTGATTTATTTACATGAGTGGAAAGTTACTAAACTAAACTAAATCAGAAGGCTTTAGTATTTAATGTGTTAATGTTTTTGTGTAATTATTAATTCTTCTCTTTTTCTATGAAAATCACTCAGACTGTTATTGCAGTGGTTGAGTTTAGTATTTCATTAGTTTCGTCATAGTGAGACGTGAATCCACAAAAAATGTTTTTCCCAATATGCATCCTATTCTATTTAAATATCATTAAATTGTTATATTACATTTCGATATTATTACATTACCTCACTTTTTTAATTTGCATGACACAAGCATTTTATAATGATAAAGTGATTTGTTTTTAATCCATATATGCTTCATTGCAATGGCTCATTTTAGGTCAGTTTTTTCCCCTTTCATTACCAAACTATGAAAAAGAAGTTGTGCCACATTGCCACTACAGCACCTATCAGTTGCTTGCAGATACTGACCCAAAGTGAGTTAAAAAAAGTTAGTCTGAAGCCATTTGTGATGTTGGTCAGTTCCACATGTGACCAGCAGGGGGGTGTAGTGGAGAGGAAGACAAGGGGACAAGGAGCTTCTCCCTGTCTCTCTCTTTCAGCCCCCAGTCGGACACCCACTCTGTCCTTAAAGCACACACATACACACTTTATTATGACCACTTCTCAAGTCATATATTAATTTGAGCGTTGGACAAACTACCACACCCTGTAAAACTGGTCATATTTCAGGGGTAATATTCCAAGGCAAATATTTGGAATAAAACTCCTGTTTAGACTTGTGTTTGTACCATAAATTAGCTGTGCCTCATGTGCAGATTAATCAAGACTGTAATCAAAAGAGCAGACGCATGAAATAAGTCGCCACTGCTTTGGTGGTTATGGAAGTGAATTCAGGAATTTAGTGAAGTCCGAATTTATTTATAGTAAAGGGCAGAAGAATTACACAAAAGCAATAAATTGATTAATTAAAAATACTCAGGTGCCTGCAGGGATCATTTCTATAAAAATGATCCGAGTTGAGACGCAGAGTGTGGGAGATTTTACGCAATAAAATAGCGCACCAGTATATATAAGTAAGTGCTGGACGGCATCAAGTAAGTTACATCCTTTATTAGTAAATGTCTTGGAAATATTGGCTGATCGATGCCGGGACTTCGCAACATAACTGCGAATGTGTGTAGTGAACTTCCCGGTGTCTCACTAACTTCAGTCTCTAGTGCGCACTTTATAAGAGTGTCTGGTAGTCCACCTCTTTTTGTTAAGAGGTGGACTTCATTGGCTTTATGGCGAGCAGTCTCTCCAACGGGTGAAAGAGAGGAGAGGGGAGAGAGAGAGAGGGAGAGGAGGGGGATAATTCATTCACTTTGCGCACAAAGCGCAGTGGAAATCACCCAGGGGAACGAAACAGCAGACAGAGGGGAGAGGCAGAGGGGTGTTGGGAAACGGTGTCCACACATGCACACGGACAAATACACTCCAAGAAATTTAAAGCTACTACAAAGAGTTTTTAACTGGTTTCTGGAAACCTTTTCAATTTAATACTGATGCCTCTATATGAAATATATAAGCTAATGAGTGCATCCGTGGCAAGAATGGCTGTTTCTGTATAGTAACTCTTAATGTCTGCCATTCTCTGTGAGCCTGTTTCCATTTTCTCGGGAAGGGTTATACAGAGTAGCATATGTTAGCCAGTTAAAAAGAAGGAGAGGATTTTTATGTGCTTAATTTTATTTTTCACATTATGTTTTGTGGTCATGGCGCGGAAAAACTAATACTTTTTTTTCACAGAGGATCCCAAAATCAACACAATGTGAAAGTTCCTCGTAGTAGCTTTAAAACTTATTTTTTTTCTCTAATTTCCTCGTAATTACTCATCAGTTAAGAAGTAAGAGAAATAAAACTAAAATTTTGGTATGCTGGACTGGTACGGCAGGAATATTGGTATTATTGATTTTATCTTGTAGAAGAATTCTATAAATGTTGGATCTGAACACTGTCCGGTGTGCTGATCTTCAAGAGAGGAAACTGAGGGATCCACACTCGTTTCAGGCGAGAAAGAACGCAGTCCCATATTTTGGAGTTTGAGATCAGTTTGATGTCCAGAGAGCTGAAAAACCCCTCACATTTAAACAACGAAAAAAAAAGTGATAATAATGAAATTAAAGTGTGTTTTAACCCAGCAAAGGCGGAGAGGTGCTGTCTGTGTCTGTGTGTCTGTCAGTCATTGAGCGCTGCGCGGCAGCACTGCACCTCGGAGCGCTCTGGACACCCCTCCCTCCCTCCCCTCCACCCCCCCCCCCCCCCCATCCACCCCCACACTCCCCGCTCAGCCTCGCGCAGCCCAGCTCCAGCCTCACACACGTCGCTGTTGAACACTGTGAGACCCCCACCACTCCCTCCCCCCCTTCCTCCATCCATCCCCTCACACCACCACCACTGCCTGCCACCGTCTCTGCGATCCTGCGCTGCCTCCCCGGCTGCACTCCTCTGTCCTCTCACTGATCACTGATCGTCCCTCTCGGTGTTGATACCCACTCTACACTGTGTGCCTGTGGAAACTCAGCCTCTCTCTCTCCCCCTCTCCCTCGCTCTGTCTCTCTGGCTGCGCTGTGCTAACCTAACAGGGAGGTGTTAACTACTTTTGCTTCCACAAAGCGCCTCCCGTTATCTCCGCTGCTGCTGCGCAGGAGCTAGAGGGGCCAGTGTGCCGCTGAGATTCCCACTCCGCACAAAAAAGTTTTCCGTTTGTTGTGAGGATAAAAAAAAGAAGCCGGAAACCGAGGAGTCGTCTGCAGGAGAAGCGGATTGTGCCACGGCGAGGTGAGTAACACTGACTGTGTTTCTTCTCCTTGTTGTTGTTGGTTTGAAGCTCATACAGTTTGTGTTTCCACGCCTGTTTCGCGTTCCGCCGCTTCTTTCTGCTCTGAAGCGGATTTCGAGTCGTTTCAGCAACTTTCTCGGGGATTGTCGCCGTGCGCGGCGGCGTTTCCACGCGTGAAAAAAATATATATAGTGAGGAAAAGTCACGGCAGGTCTGTCACCGTTTGGACACGGACTTTTACGCGTGTGCGCGTGTATACATTTCTATCTGTTAGTGTCTGTTAAGCGTGTGTGCACGCGCGTGCCAGGTTCCCAAACAAGAACGTGTCTTCTTGAAAACACTTGTTTCAGGACAGTGCGCGTGACAGTGTCATTACGCATACATTAGCATCAACACACAACAGAACATTACAAGTGTACTTCATGGCCACACACTGCGGCCAATACTTTAACTTTTTGCTATTCTAGATATTGATTTTGTTTTAGCTTAATAGGAAGGCTGCTTGTCTTTTCATAATTAGTTAATTATCCTTAAACATTCCAGTAAAAGAATTAGAAATACAAACAAATTCTGACAGACTTCCACTGTGATCTTTATTATTTTTGCAGAGCTCCAGAGATCTTTTCCCATCCTTATCCGCCACATCCTCGGTAATCATTAAACAGCAGGCCTGCAGTGGATCTTTTTATTTAAAAGATGAGTTTTAGTTCCTCGCTTGAAGAAAGCAATGGCTAGAACTCACTGAATCATTCTATCGCTGCTTTTCAGTGAAAGTTACTAAAGCGCTCATAATGATGAGGGCATGTGGATTAAACGGCATCATATTGGCCCCGTCATTTGTGGTCCAATAAAGTCTCTGATGAGACAGATTTTAATCAAACACTTGCATAGATTTTAGACATTTCTGAATGACTCCTGGACCACAACCCATTCACTAATAATTCGATTACTAATCTTCAGACAATAATTTGCATCTTAATCTATTGATTTTAGACTTCTTTTTTGTTCAATCAGTTATTATTGTAGCAATAAAAAATCGCAAACAAAAACAAGCAAAGTAGCAACTGAAGTAAAAAAAAAAAAAAAAGTGGGGAAAGTGAAGGAAACCCTCCCCCTGTAAGCGTGCGAATACAAGTCCTCCTAAATATGCAACAAATTATTCTGAGTTTCTCTCAAAGAGAAACAGACGGCATGAATTCAAAAAGAAGGCTGCGTAGCATGCGCGTGCACGTGCATACACACATGCACACACAGGCCTACACACAGTTGGGAAACACCTGTTAACTAGGGAGCCACTATAATTTACATCCTCCCCCCAAATAAGCAGCGACCAGCCAGAGGAAGTCCCGGGGGCCTCCCTGTCTCATGGCCGTGCACAGCGAGCCAAAGTCGGCTTCCCCCAAGCGCCAGGTCCCGCTGCTGCTGCGTCGGTACTACCGGATACAACGTTCACATTTTCGGCATTTTATCGTGTCTGACCAAGAAAGAATTATCACCTTTAACAGAAGTCGGGTTTATTTTGTGTCATTTTTGGCAAATAACCCACACTTTTTTTATAATAAAAGTTGGTGTGTTTTTCTTTCTATTTTTTGTGTTGCTTATCATATTCTGAATATTATTGTAGGGTCATTAAGTCACATTTTATTTGTTTTAATTTTTTAATTCATAAGTTAAACATTGTATTTCGAGTGACGGCCTCACAAAGAAATACCTGGATGAGATTGACTTTCTTTTTATTGCTTGTCAAGAAATTTCCGTTTCTTCTAGTTTCTTCCTTTAGGATGCAGTGACTACTTTAAAAAAAGGCACTTAAAAAGGATTATACAGTTGTCCAAAACAGAGTCAGCTCTTTTCTTTCAGTTTCTCCGGACACACAACTTTTCATCTTTTATAGTCAGAGGGAATACATTAATTTGTTCTCACTCCTTTATTCCTTTGCTCGTGTTCTATTCTTGTCTTAATCACACCCGTGCCGTTTTTTAACAACAAAACTGAGACTCACTGAAGCAAACAAGTGATCCGACGTCGCTTACGCGCCTGAATCAGCGCGCATTGCCGCAGCACTCAGAACAGGGAATAATAAAATTAGTAGTGTGGGAGAAAAAAAATGCAGTAGAGCTATTAGTAGTAATTTCCAAGTTGAAAAGTCCTTTCAGTGCCAGCAATAAATAGCGCGTAAAAACACACTTTTGGAGCGAAGGTGCGCCCGAGGCGGGTCATTGAACTCACCGCACTGTGAGGACTGAATTATATGTAGTTCCTCAAAAAAAATCAGAAATCCAGATGCAATGAAGGCAGCGTGATGAATCCTTTCAAATTGATTTTATTGATTGTCAGATCAACCAGCCCTGACTTGTAACGACCAGCCGAGCTTTTTCATTTTCCAGCCACACACATTAGGAAGCAATAATGATCTTTTAAAAGTGGAAAACTGTGAAGGAACAGAAAACACTGTCTTTTCAGCATGTTAAAATGGCATCATACACAGCAGACACAGAATGCTTTTTGATTCAGGTGACAAAGAAAGTTTTAATTTGTAGCAGATTTTTATTAACACAATTAAAGAAAAGAAAGCACTTGCATTTTTTCCTGTAATTATCTACTGTAATTATCTATATATTAGACACGTCATTGCTCCATTAAAGTCTACAAAGCACATTTCTCCATATATTATAGATACAATTAAATACATTAATTATGATTAATAATTTTTATGATTACTTTAGCAGATTTATTTGATGTATTTCTCCAGTTTACACACAGGAAGGTGGTTTTATAAAACATCCCCTAATGACTGTTTAATTCTTATATTTTTAATGACATGTTAATGAGACATTCAGAGCGATTGATTTCAGTTACATCGCTTATTATTAAGGGTTAAAAATGTATTTAAACAATCATTTAAAAATGTAATATTTGATATATCATTTAACCAAAATGTCCTTTTAATTAAGAAATATTAAAAGAGTTTTTAAAGCATCTTTTTTCTCATGCATGATTTCATTTTTTGTCTATTTAAACGTGCTTTATTGTAAAATGCTGTCAGCCGGAGTGATGCACCGTCCTGTCACTTTCTGTATCATTTTATTATTATTCGCTTCAGTTTGCAGACCTCAGTGATTTATTATAGGCCGCCGCTTGTGCTGTTTTACATCCACATTTAAAAGCGATACGAAAGTCTGATATTTTTACAGTTATGTTTGTATGAAAGTCAGATTTTAACTGTAACTTTTGGTTGTTTTAATCGTAAGTTTTTATGTGAGTAATTGGTATTAATTCAGATTCTGTGTCTCCGAGCTGTGGGATTACACACAATCATTATTATGCATTTTCAGTCAGAAATATGAAAGAAATTATTTTTGAATGAAACAACACAAGCCGAATTCTGCAGATTTGTTTTCTCGACTAAATTAAATGTTATAACTTTGGTGTTTAATTTTAAATCACAGAATATGTGCGGTCCGTTTATATTTCTCAGTTATTCGTTTAGGCCTCATCCTCTCCCCCCCTCTGTCTCCTCTCTTCCCAAAGGAATAATCCGTAGGCGCAAAGAAGAGAAAAAAAAAGTGTCGAGGTTGGAGGAAAAGTAGCAAAAGATGATTTATTTGTCAGCGTTTTCGATTCTCACCCCCTCCTTCCCCACCCTTCTCTTGCTCTCTCTCAGCAGTCAGCTGTTATTGCTCGCCATTGATCTCTCTTGCTGCCCTCCTTTGCGCAGCGAGAAGTGAACTAAAATTAATGTCCATTTCACACCTCTCCTCCGGATCGATGGCCGCAGGGAGAGAAGTTTATTTTAATTTGGATCCGAAACAAAAAAAAAAAAGAAAAAAAGAAAAGAAAAAAAATCCTTCCACCTGTTTAATTATCAGGAAAACCACTCAAGTATCACTTTTAAGTAGCTGGTGAGCAGCTTCAAAATCATATTCATCACGTGTGGATGTTTTATGAGAGAATTAAAAGCAAAAGTGTTTTTTTTTTTTCTTTTAATGGGTGTGGATTTACGCTGCTCACTCAGTTTTATTCACCGCCGCCTCTCTGAGGGAGAACAGGAGAGCAATCAAGAATTTAGAAGAAAGAAGAGGATGCAACTTTTGTTGCAAACGATGTCTCACCTCCTACATATTTTTCTTTCTGACTGAACAACTTACTGGAAGAAATATACTATAAATTACTGTCTATTTCACCTGCGTATTCTCATCCAAAAAAGAACACTTCTTATATTTGGGAGTATTAATGCGTCACGACGCGCACATTAACACCTCGCCTCCCCCCCTCCTCTCTCCTCTCTCCCATAACATGACACTGATAGTAAATTAACCGTGGATCGCTCAGTCGCGACTAGTTTGATGACCCCCCTCGGTCTATTAAGTCCTATCAATATGCACTAATTCCTCATTCTTTATTAAAAGCAGAAGCAACTCCTTCTCCACTCCTTCAGCCTCCACCCCCCACCCTTTTTTTCTTCATCACCTCCTCCCTTCCTCTCCCTCCACCTCCTCTCTGTGTGTTTTATTATTTTTGTTGTGCTAATAAACACTACATAGGAGAGCTAATTTGACATGCAGATGGGTAATTGAAATAAACGCGTCGCCGGTAAATAACAAGTGTTTGAACACGCAGAGAGGAGCGGGGCCCCCTCGGAGAGAAAACGCGTCCTGCGCGCCGCGCTCTGCATCCTAAAACTTTGTGTTATTGTTGTCTCGTTATCGCTCTTATAATCACCATAATTAAGCGCGAAGAGCCGGATGCAATCATTTAATGGCTGGATATTGTAGGCCTGTCGCGCTTATCAAACCAACCAAATGTTTTTTCCCTCACTGGAAATTGCAGCCTGTCCGCAACGCAGATTGTGTTTTGGGGCGATTATGATTGATTTGTCCAATATTGCGTGTGGAAAGTTTTTATTTAATATTTTTCACACTCCACCGCCTTCTTGTCTAATACTTAAAATGCATTCTGCTCATTATATTAGTTTGTTTGCTTTCACTAATACAATACAATGCAATAAAATAAGACTTAATACAGCTTATATAGCCAATAAAATCCTGGACAAATGTCACTCATTCACATTTAAATTACTTTAATTTATCAAGCAATAAAAACAAAACTGTATAAAATGCCTGTTTTCTTAAGAACACACACTAGCACTTTACAGTAAGACTAACCTTATAAATGATTTAAACTTTGATCATTAATTAGGTTGTAAACACTTGATAAGTCATTAATAAGCTGTTATAACACAATAGATCAAAAAAGGGCAACAGTGACCTGTTGCTTGCCAAATAGTGAGCACATATTTATCTGTACTGTGAAGCCTCGGATCTCATTGCTTACTGAGCTTACTTTGTCTTCCCTATCAGCAGCATTTGTACTTGTCAGCTTCATAAGTTACTAATATTGAACCACCCTCAGCATGTTTTCAAAGTTAAAAAGTTTCATTTGGCATTAGATGAACATGTCAGATTACCAGAGTCTTGCACTAAGGCTTTGGCAATATTGTTTACCTTGACATTTTCAGCCTGCACTGTGTTTTAAGCTACCTTTTGTCAATTAGAAATGGTAAAAAATCATTCATCAATGGTGGTGTATTTTACATTTTATCATACAGCTCACAGTAAGGCAAAATATAAATGTTAGTAACTCATTAACAACAATAATTAGTAGTAAACAGTAACTGGATCTTCCCAAATAGTGAGTCCACATTGATGTAATAAAACTGTTATAACTTGTTTGTAAGTTTATTCATGATTTATAAAGTGCTTATAACCTAATTAATAATCAAATAATTTATAAGGGTAGTCTTGTTATAAAGTGGTAATGTATGTTTTTAGGAATATGGACATTTTATGTTTGATTAATGAAAGTCATTTAAATGTGAATCAGTGAGATTTATCCATATTTTAGTGGCTAGTGAAGCAACATTAAATCATGTTAAGAATCACAATCTCCTGTCATATTTTATGAAGTATGTGCAAATACAAAAAAAAAAGCATGAGCTTTGATAGTAATGAGATAATTATTTCAAACAAACTAAATAAATAAGAATGAATTTTCTCCTCTTCCTGCAAATATGCATGCAGACCCAATGATTCCTTTTATTGATGACAGGAAAGGGGAGTAGCTTGTGTCCAGTCGTTCTCTATTGGAAGGAAATCACTCCATGCAGGGGGATGCAGCTCTGTGTTTAATGGTTTGATTGCATTGGAGAAGGCAGCCACTGGTAATGCCGTTAGAGGGGGAAATATCACTTGGAGACGCTATCGGCAACAAGAGAAAGTCAAAGAATTAGCCTAATGGGGGTGGGAGAGGAGTTGTGTCGGATGTCAGATACTTTCTATTCTCCATATTGCTCCGTGTCTCTTTCTCTCTGTGTCTTTGCCCCCTCCCCTCCCCGCCACATCATATCTCTCTCAGGTTTCCCCCCCGATTCGTCAATTACACCGAGAGCTCGTATCACGAGCTCCCTGCTTGGAAAATAAGCTAATATTCACCCCCCTTCCTCCCTTCGCAACACCTCCCCAGAAGACACTGTTGGTGCATTTGCGTCCATCGATTGCAGACAGGCGGTATTTGTGTAGCCTACTTATCATTTTTCTCTGTGCAGCCAGCCGGGCATCCAGGCAAGAGGCGAGACTGAGACAGGCAGCCTGATCTCACCAACACACACCTTTCATGCATCTGCATGTCCACACACAAGTAGTTTGATATCCACTGTGTATGCTTAGCAGCTTTTTGATAAGTTAACATAAAGATTTGGTTGTTGGTCGAGAATCCTCCTCCCCAGCTCCATGCTGCTGCTGCTGCTGTGTCTCTGACCTCTGGCCTCTGTGCAGAGCAGAACACATCATTTCCCGGCAGGCATCAAACACGTTTCTCATTGTTCTCGTTATCATTATTAACTCTACGATAGAGGATTATTAGAGTGAGATCTGGGAGTAGAAACAGTGTACCTGGCAGCAGTTTTTCCTTGTTAAACTTGAACTAATTGGCTTGCACTTGCAAGCAGCCTGTAGTACAAACCGGTCCGGCCAGCCGCCTGTCTGCCTGCCAGCCAGCTAGATTAGTGGCTGCTGTTGTACACGCCGGCTCAGCACAGCAATAAAGAGTCATAGCAGGGCGGCCGGTGCCACACACACACACTCAGTCACACTGCTGCAGGACAGGACAGACAGCTCTGTCACCTGTCGGTCAGCAGAGAGACTCCGGCGTCGTCCATCAGGCTTAGAAGGTTTTTGTGAGTGCATGTCTGGTCTCAGGCAAGCCAAAAGTGAAGTATTATGACTTCAACAGAAACCGATAACTATGAGGTATGAGAGCAGATTGTCAGCTTTTTGAGAGCATGTCTTTTCTGGTTTCTCTTAAGCTCAGTGTTCCAGCTTCCATTGAAACATAAATCAAGCACATAAAATGTTTTATTTGAAGTAGAGAGGGAAGGCCTCTGTTAGAAATTAAGCAATGTAAAGTAATTTCAAACTGCATTCTGTGATTATAAATTGATATTTTTGGACTATTTTAACTAGGGCTGCAACTAACAATTATTTTCCATTATCGAATAATTAGATAATTAGATTATTGTTTAGTCTATAATATATCAAAACTTCTCACTTTTTATGACAGTTTCCCAGAGCCCAAATTGGCATCTTCAAATTGCTTCTTTTGTTCAACCAACAGTCCAAAACCCAGACTCTTCATTTTACTGTCATAAATGGCAAAGAAGAGCAGCAAATTCTTACATTATTAAAAGGTGGAACCAGCAAATGTTTGTCATTTTTTTTTGAAAAACGACTGACTATTAATCCATTATCATTTATCAACTTAATGAATAACTGAGTAATTGTTGCTCTACCTTTAACCAGAAAAACTGTAAAATTCATTGAAATACAAAAATATGTCCTTATCCAGAGTACAGACTGACACTGCTGCACCTGACAGCAGCCCAGTCTGTCAGAAAAGGTCTATTTAACATCATTTCAGGGAAACAAAAAGAAAAAATAAATAGATGCAGAGATTTGGTTTACCAATGATCCAAAAATACACTTTGTGGCTGGTAATCTATTGAGCAATGGAACGGTGTGCTTTTCCCATTTAGCCTTGTCTGTACCAGGAATTAGCTGGCCCGGCTGAACCGGGCCTCACTGGTGCTGCCATGAATAGAAATCCCTGCCACAGGTCAGGGCCGACTTCCAGAATGATTTTTTGTCCGCCGGCCATGACTCTGTCTCGGAAATCACAAAGGCTTATTTGAGAAGTAAATCCTCTTGCATGAATGTCACAGAGAGAGTCGAGGAAAGAGAGATTGTCCCTCGTCTCTTTTTTTCTGCATTCAAAAAACCCAAATTAGTTGAAGTATTTGTTGTTAAATAACACACTCTCCAAAACATATTTATTGTTAGTTGACTGCTGCACAAAGCTTGCATGTTCGCTTGCACAAGCTTGTCCAATCCTTATTGATTTTGTTGCTGAATATTGCCCAAGTGTCATTATCCACCTCAGGATGATGTGTGCGTCTGTATATTATTAAATCTTACTGTAATATATTTTTTCCCACTGCTGATGCTTGTATCTCCTGTTAACTGCTGCAGCTGCTGACTGAGGCGAATAACCTGGTTACAGATTTCATATCAGAGCGGGCGAAAGAAAGAAAGGCAGAAAAAGAAAAGAAACATGAGATTGGATATTTGAAAGGCATTTGGAAACAAAATTAGGGTTTTACAGCTGAAAGGAAAGACAAGGACAAATAATATGAGAGAGAAGAGGGGCGAGATAGATGGGTGTGATTCTTATTCACAAGGACATTTGAGCTTTGCCTCATGGCCAGACATGAATGAGTAGATTTCAATAGTATCGACTGTTGCTTCGGACATCAGCAAACACACACGCAGGCACACACCTACTGATGCACAAGCACAAACACCGCAGCCTGTCTGGAATACAGAGTGGACCTGTGCGCACGCTTTTTATGTTAAAAAACACGCACGCACACACACAGACACAGTGCAGACAGGCGGTTTACTTTCTCTGTTTCCTTCTCTGCTTGTGTCATGGCGGCAAATATTTAATATCTGACAGCAGGGTTTTTAAATAGCAGTGTTTTCTTTGTCTTTTGGCTGGTGGAATGGTCTGGTATACTCTGCGGGGTATGAAAAATGTAATTTTTTCCATTTTAAAGACCAAACCAATCCAGGAAAACAAAACAAGCCTTTAATTTCTGTAGATATGTTTGTGTTTATATTCATTTTAGCAAAGTATTTAGTTTTTGGGAGTGTTTTGTTTTAGTTATGTCATGCATGTGAGCTGCAGTGATATGCATATTCACTACCAAGCTGTCTAGTGAAAACATGTGTCTTCACATTTGCAAAAATTGTCTTTTGTGGTTGCTGACAAATTTTCCAAGTCTTAGGCTCTACTTATTGTATTTTCCAAAAAATGTCCCAACACTTAAAAAAAAGGCCTTATTTCATGATAGTTTGACATCTTTGAGTGGCATAGTTGCATGTTGCTGTTATATTTAGGGATGTTACATCTTTGAAAATGGCTGCTTTTAAGATAAAATAATAGTTTTTCAATAATAAAAATGATATTTATTGTTTCTAGCTGAAATGTGGCACCTGTATTAGTTTATTTTGCTCTGATGATAGTCCATGGGGTTGATAGTTTCCTGTAAAATGTTTATATGGTTGATTTTTATGGTGGTTGAAATGTACAATGCTGTAATTACCCTAAAATAAGATGTGCCAAGGCTTTCAGGGTAGGGTGAAGAGCAGCGAGAGAGAGAAGTATAGAGTAGAAGGATGGCAGAGGCTGAGGGTAGACGTTAGAGGCTGTAAATTTTAACTGGAGTTTCAGGGCTGTGAACATGAACATTTTGTTCTCAGGAGAGTTTGGTTTGGTCTGTTACATGACATACTTTAGACTGTTCCTCGTTAAATACTAAACTTAATTATGGAAGCATGCATTTAGATAAATTTGCATGCATTCAGGTCAGTTTAGTTCTATGGTGCATCAAGTTATAATATGCTGTATTGTGTGTTTTTCAAGGTGTTTTATCCTTCAGAGTCTTCAAATTGTCTCTACATGATGTGGTGTGTGAGTGATTGTGTGTGTTCACCAGAGAGATGAGATGAATGACACAGCTTGGCCTGTCTTGTAATAAAATGTAAGAGTGGCACTTTCACGCTTGTCAACAATCTCTAAATATACCCATGGACCAGGAAGCGTGTGCTCACACACACACATACACACACATTCAGACAGGCCTGCGGTTTTGACTGCTTTTCTCTCCGTCTCCATTAGAAAAAAAAAAAAAAGAAAAAAAAAAACTTATGCTGCTTTGCTTCCCGACAGTCTCAGCAGTCACACACACACACACACACATACACAGACGTGTGCGTACACACACCATGTCACAGTCGACAAGACATTTTTATAACAAAAATTGGATTCCTCTTCGTTCCTCTCTAAAACTCAGCAGACACACTGGAAAACTCGATGTGACAAGTTTCAGCACCGTGTTGGAACAGCAGAAGCGTTGGTTACACACTCAAACCAGCCATGCGAGAAAAATATTTATTCCAACCAGTCAACAAAAAGGAAGGCTTCGATAAGACGGGCGCTCTTTGTCACAGTGTAGTTATTTGGATCCCATTTTCCCTTTCAATCTTCTGATCCTGACACTCAGAACTGCTCATGTTGCTTTTCTCCACTTCTCGATCAAAGGAAGAATCCACTGTAACATGGAGGACAGTGAGGATGATAAAATATTTTATTCTAGTTTATGTAATAACTATTTGAAAACCATCATCATTCTCATCATTAGAGGTCTAATATAAGGCTGGGACACATGCACAAAATCAAATGACACAATATTTTTGAACAAGTACCTCAATATATTGATTTTTTTTTATATTTATTAATACTGTGCCTTTATTCTAGGGATGACTATTGATACTTTCAGATTAACTCAGTGAGATTTTTAATAAATAATCATCATTTAAGTGCAGAGGTGGGAACAAACAAAGTACAGATTCTTAATTTGTAGAGTTTTCAGTTATCTGTATCTGTTTTTTTTGACAACTTTTTACTTTTACTCCCCACATTTTAAGACAGATATCTGTATTTTCTACTCCTTACATTTTCATAACAGGCTTGTTTCTTTAGTTTTGAGGCATTTGAGGAGAACTATTGATAATTTTTATTTTGCGTCATTTCAGACCATCTTCCCAAAATTAAGACTGATTTTAACCTAAATGGGACAATAACACATGGAAAAGATGATTCTTTGGCGTATCTATCAGTGAACATCAGGCACAAGCACAAACGGACGTAACAAGACAAGAATGAAGTCAAAGATGCAATAAGACGAGAACAACATAAAAGATTTAACAAGACAACAATTACGTTAAAAAAAAGCAACAAGATGAAAATTAAGAAAAAAATATCACAAGACAAGAATGACGTAAAAGACGCAATGATGAAAATTATGAAAAAAACAGCACAAGATGAGAATGACGTAAAAGAAGTAACCCGACAAGAACGTAAAAGACGTAACGAGATAAAAACAACATGAAAGATGTTACAAGATGAGAACTGCATAAAAGACATAACAAGACAAGAATGACCTAAAAGATGTAAAGACAAAGACAATGCAAATGAGAGGGAGACTCGCAGAGAAAGGTGAGGTTTGCACAGAAGAGGAGAGAAAAAAAGAGTTAGCTTTGCACAGAAACTGTCGATAGACGTCCTTCAGATTGTGACTTTTAACCTTTATATTTTGAATACTTTTCAGGGCCTGCACTTTTTACTTTTACTTGAATAAAGTTGATCAGTGTTTCTTCTACCAAAGTCTTTCTTTAAACAAATGTCTGCACTTCTACCTGAGTAAAGAATGTGTGTACCTTTGCCACCTCTGGTAATGTGGATATAAGAACCAAGTGGGTATAAGTGGGTATAACAGAACAGCCGGGGCAGCCTGGGAAATTCAGAAAATTACATCACTTTACTGTAACGCAGTAATTCAGGTCAGAAAAAAAAAACAACACTTCTGCCATAGGACTGTCACTATATTACAATATCCAGAATCTTGAGAGGATATTGATTGATTGATATAATATAAAGTCATATTTTAAAACAATAATTCCACAGTCAAAATGTCTCCAACCCCTGAAATTTTGTTTTTGAGCTCTCAAACAAGCAAATAACATTCTGTCATTATTTTTAAAGAACAATAATAATGTTTATGACCACATTTACCAATTATTTCACACAGGATCTGTGACTTCTCCCGCAGCCCCCCTCTCAGTAGCTCATATTTCCTGAGTGAAATTTCCCCTCAGAATGATGTTAAAGCACATTGTTGTTGACACCGCAATTTCACCGACTGGTATAACATTGTCACTTAAAGTGCAGATTTGACGTGAAAAGCCCTCCTCGGCTGTTTGTATTTAATATCGCTCCGACAGCTGTATCATTCTTGCACACTGTAATCAAATTATGACAGCGTGGTAAATGTTCCCCTGTGACATTTTCTATTATAAAATGCATATACCCTGTGTCAGACAATGTGTGGGTGGTATCCCTCAGTGGCAAATGGGATTGTAAGTGGCACCGACTGACATTATGCGCGTGTGCGTTAGATGTAATTGCTCTTGTATATTGATGATATGCATAGGTGTATGCCATCTGGAATTATGATTGTTGTTTTAGAGATGCGGTGGAAAACATCACTGACTTTAAGCAGCGTTATGACACTTCTATTAGTGTGACATTACAAAAAGAATTTATTGTAATCACACATAAGAATAATATTTTTAACATTTCAAAGCTTCCATACCAAAGTTAAATGTGGAGAGACAGCTGAAGGGCTCCTTGGTATCACTTTCTAGAGGCCTCATCACGCACACACACGTGTAAGTGTGTGTTGGCATGTGTGTGTTCACACATATGCACACAAGACCACCAGGCCAGAAGGCAGCCAGCTTGTGTCAATCACCCAGGGACATGAGATTTGTACCCTTCGCTCTGATGTCACACCCTCTTATTTTCTCCTCTCCTTATTTCCTCTCCTCATTTCCTTGCCCCTCCATGCCTCTTGTTTCATCACCTCTCTTGTTTCCTTTCCTCATCTATTTTCTTTTTTCTTTTTCCTCTCTGCTCCTCGTTTCCTAGCCTGTCTTTTACTCTTGTTTTATCTCCTCACCTTTTCTTTTCTCCTTTCTATTCTTTGCTCGTTTTCTCTCTTGACATTGTTTTGTCCCATCTCCTTCTTCCTCTTCTTTTTCCTCTCCAGGTTTCCTAACCTCTTCCATCCTCTCATTTCCTTTCCTTTACTCTTCTTTCCTCTCCTTTCCTCTCCTGTTGCAGCCTGTAAGGGAATATCCAGTGTCCTCTTATTGGATTGGCTGCTTCACATTGGCGGCCCTTCACTCGCCACCCCCTCGGCCTACTGGGTAATGATAATAAAATTGAAATATCCCGGTACTTATCAGTGTATTACCTCGCTATCAACACCTCAGACACACTCCTACTTTAGAGGTTATACAGGAGAAAGCGTGATCTGATATACAGCGTGAACAGAGGGAGGACACCAGCCGAGAAAGTGAGAAAGACAGAGAGGAGGAGGAGACGGTTAAACTGATAGACAGAGAGAGGGATGGAGAGAAAGAAAGAAAGACAGGAGTTTTGTCATGGCTACGTTTTCAAGGTGCTATTTCCAGGATGGATTGCGGTAGGTAGGGAGGAGAGGGTGAAAAGAGGAGGTGGTGGAGGAGGAGAGCTGTGTAATGTGACTCTGTGGCATCTGTCCAGACCAGAGGCGTGTTAGCGTAAGCCGTTCTCAACACTCCACACT
This sequence comes from Lutjanus erythropterus, assembly GCF_056507025.1. Lineage (NCBI taxonomy): Eukaryota > Metazoa > Chordata > Actinopteri > Lutjaniformes > Lutjanidae > Lutjanus > Lutjanus erythropterus. Next base: position 31,217,080 of record NC_139328.1, on the reverse strand, counting down.
AGTCTACTGTACATTTGCGGTAATGTAAAACATCTCACATCTCCCCATCTCTCTCTGTCTCTGGGCCCTCTCTGCTCTCTCCTTCCTCTTGGCAGTTGTCGGTGTGGGTGTGTGTGTGCGTGTGTGTGTGTGGGAGGCGGGGGAGCGTGCCAAAGCCGAGATCAGGTTTGGAAATTGATTTGAATGAGTGTTGTGGACAGCTGATAGCTATAAAAGATTTTCTCCTTTCATTTCCCAGGGAGTTTCTCCTTTGATGTTGGCTGGTAGTCAACGCAGCTTTGAAGCTCGTCTAGAGCGGGCCGGGCCGCTACTTGATACTGTATGAGTTTGTATTTGTTGTGTATTTATGTACGGGGGCCCATGACTTCATGTTTGACCTTTTCAAGTTACATCGGTGTTGAATTTTGATGGTAGCGGTGACTTTTATGATAATACAACCGAGAAAAATGCTTTTTCAGAGTACAAAAAGGCTTGATTGTATCTGATTTAATAAATTAATCCAGAACGATGCACGATTATGTATGACAAGCACATCCTTACCTACTCTTAATCTTAACATATTGGACGCTTAACAAGCCAGCCACCTTCAAATTGCCCTTTGGGGATAAAAATCTCCTGAAATGTTATTTTGTCGTTTCATCGGCTGCCTCTCCACGTTCCTCCGACTGGCCAATCGCACGCTCCAATCTAATCCCCGGGAGGGAAGATTTCTAGTCTGTTGCCACGGATGCCGGGGGGGTCGGGAGGTCAAGTACGGCTAATTTATTCACTCAGTCAGATTTCCTCTGGCTCGTGGATGGCAGATGGAGAGGTCTGATATGATATCACCCATCTGAATCACCCAAGGGAGAAGCGAGAGGGAGAAACAGGGGGGAGGGATGGAGGGATGAGAGGAGCAGAGATTGACAGGAGAGATGTAGAAAGAAAAGGAGGACAGATAGTAAAAATTGGCGAATTAAAAGTGGTTAGATAAAGAGATAGGAGAGGGTACCATAGCCTGCAAGAGTGTGGAGTGTGTTCGCCCCACCGAGTCGGGTGTCAAGCTGAACATTGAGCCACATAGCCTCTTATCAGATGTCTGTGTGTGTGTGAAATGTGTGTATGTGTGTGTGTCCTTATCTTAAGACAAGTGGTTCTGGTCCAATAAGATCCTGGGAGATGGTAGGAATAAGCGGCTTAGACCAAGATCTGAGATGGGAGAGGGAGGGAGGAGAGATAGCGCTAGGGAGATGAGAGGAGGAGATGACTAGCAGAGAAGAGGAAGAGGAGGAGGAGATGGACAGATTAGGAGGATGGAGGACAAGGAGGGGACATTTGGAAAGAGATGAGACGTGGAGGGCTGTAGAGATTGGAATGGAAAGATGTGATGTGGAAACAGTTTGGAGAAGTTTTTTAAAGAGCATGGAGGGAAAGGGGGAGGAGAAAGTGGGAGAAGTTTGGGGTTTGAAATAGTTCTTGGCTTTTTGTCAAAGGGCAGGGATTTGCAGGATTTGATCAACAGTGTCAACTTGAGGACACTTTTTCCCAGGAGGTTCTGAATTTGTGGCTTCAACAACAGTGTCTGCTTAAGAACAATCAGTCCCCAAAGGTTTTGACTTCAAGCCTTGTCTTCCAGCGGCTCCTTTATTAAAAATTTTCCACTTAGCTCCTGTCCTTTCCACTACATACAGATTGAGGGCAAGACATTGATCTTTGTCAGCTGAAAAAGCAGCACGCCTCTTGTCTCTGAAAGTACCTATCATTAAGAAAAGATGAGGAGGTCGAAGATAAATGTGAAAGGGTGTGCAAAGGGATTTGAATTTTTATCATGGATATTAAGAGAGCTGATTTTAAGCACCTTTGTCAGCACAGATTAGATCGTTTCAGGGCTGTCCAAAACAGCAGAAAGCTCAAGGAATCTCAAGTGAAAATCTCTCAAAGGGCAGGTCTTGTCTAACTACAAATCATCTAAAGAAGATGATGTTTAAGGAACTGTAATTATCTTTACCCATCACATTTTGTGTGTTAAGGGAAAACTGAGTTGAGAGGTTACAATGCACACTTTTGTTAACGTCACAGAGCAGGTGAGACAGCTGTCCTTGTGACTTTCATCACAACTTGTACAGACCAGCAAGACCACATTTTTAGTAAAATATTCTAAGCTTAACAAGTTGTTTTTCTTGTGATTGATGAACTACCAGAAAATGCTTAACAACAACAACAACAATAACAGCACACTGAAAAAGAACCAAAACTTATGCCTGTCTTTTCTATCCCCTCAGTTTGGCGACCACATGAAGATGATGATCCAGTTCTGACAACCTACGGATGTCCACCCTCCCCGGCCCCTTCGGCTTCAGCAACAAGTCCAACAAACTCCAAGAGGGAGGCATTCACTGCGTATTACCCAGGCGGAAAAATTTAATCTTGACCATCTATTGTGTCTGTCATTCGGACTGAAGAAGTCCAATCTGTGAAGTCTGTGAAGGACTGTATATACCCAAAGGCACTTACCTGGCATGGAATGATCTGGACTGAGCTGAGCTCAAGTGAATTTGGTTGGAGACAGATTAACTCCCTTTAGTTCCACTGAAGAGACATGAACTGAATTCAAGCTAACCTGAACTGATGTTGGCTGACACTCTTTAATTTCTTCAAGAATACCCTCCCTTTTAACAAACAGCTCTTTTCTGAGCCCCCTGTTGCAGAAAATCAGATCCTTTAAGACTCCAACTTAGATTCCCTCTCCTCCTCAGACCCTTTCCAAGGGTCTTGGACATTGTCTCAAATCTTATTGAGGAGGAACCATCTCCTCCTCCTCCTAAAATCCTTGCAAACCTTTTCTTCCGTCCAGACATGGACCTCCACAGGGCAGCCTTTAAGATGGAGAGCTCCTCCTACCTGCCCAATCCCCTAGCCTCCCCGGCCCTCATGGTCCTGGCGTCCACTGCTGAAGCCTCTCGCGATGCCTCAATTCCCTGCCAGCAGCCACGTCCATTTGGCGTCCCAGTTTCTGTTGAAAAAGACGTCCATTTGCCATTTAACAATGGCTCTTACACTTTTGCATCAATGTACCACCGCCAAGGTGCAGTCCCACCAGGATTCCCCAACAGGGATTTCCCTCCATCCCTCCTCCATCTCCATCATCAGTTTGCACCACCTAACCTGGACTGCTCGCCAATCAGCATGCTGAATCACAGTGGTGTCGGCGCCTTCAGGCCTTTTGCCTCACCTCCAGAAGATCGGGATGGGGCGCCAGGTGGGTATCAGTCTGCTTTCACCCCAGCCAAGCGCCTCAAAGGCTGCCTGGATGCAGAGGCCTCACCCCACCTGCGGTACTCTGATGCAGAGGGGAAAGAGTACGACTTTGGTGGCGCCCAGATCCCTCCTGGAGGCTCACCCAGCAGCGCCTTGAAAGCAGTAGAGGACAGTGGGAAGAAGATCTTCGCTGTGTCAGGCCTCCTGTCTGATCGAGAGACTTCCTCCAGCCCTGAGGACCGCATTGAGCGTTGTGAGTAGCTGTCCATAGTTGTTCTACATTGCCCTCAGGGAAAGTACAACCACATTGCACATACAGATGGGTGACAAATGATAAGAAAAACCTGAATAAAAGAGTGGAAATATAATGGCACTGGGCACAAGGGGTCACTGGATGGTGTGATGAGTACGACAATGATATTAATGTTGAGATATGGTCTTTGCAGTTGCCGGGTCTCAACCCAACTGATTACCTAAGGAAGATTTTTGAGCAACATTTATGCAGTGCTCCCCACCATCTTTATCAAAATACAAAATAAAAGAATGCCTTTTGGAACAATAGTGCTCATCACTCCAATAGAGACCAGAGACTTGTATGATCAATGACAAGGAGCACTGAAGCTGTTCTAGAGGCTCATGGTGGAACAACACCTTATTAAGCCACCATATGGTGGGTTTTTCTTTCGCATTCTTATCCGTCTGTATGTAAGATTGGCTTTTAAGGCATATTAAGACAAAGCATCTGAACTTGTCGCATGATGGGCTCATATTATAAACAGTATATTTACACAACACTCAAAACACATTTGTTCTGAAATTCTCTTCCAGTGGAAACACAATATGCTCGTGACATGACATGAAAATGATGTGTTGTACAATACTTCTGTGTGATAAAATGAAGGAACACTCCATTATGCATTTCTCTTCATCTTATTAGAAATGGTTGCACTGATGTATATGTTCTCCAGTACATATCAGACTCAACCCTAAAAACACAATGTGTGCAGGATTCTCACAGTGTCACACTTCCAATACTCCACATTTGATCAAAACAATTTAAACCATCATGTTCTGTGATTATTCTAAGCTCATCTGTAATAATTAAACCTGCCAACAAAACACATGCACAAACCTATACAGCAAGACACACAAACACACTCCGAGCCAAATCTAATTCTGGCTCTCAAATTAAAACCAAAGTACAACTTGCTGCAATTTGTAAAAGAATGCAAATTTTGACACACTAGCATCACACACGCCAATAAACAATCCCATCTATGTTCTGTTGTCATCATCTCTCCTGGCTCTCCCTATCCTTGTTTCACAAGCCCACAAGCTCCACTGGTCACATTAGCATTCACCAGTGGAAGGATGCCATTTGGCCCTCACGCACTGGGAATCTGATTAGTGTTTGTGTGTGTGTATGTGTGTGTGTGAGTGAGTGACTGGTTCAGAGACCGGCCATGCTCTTTGCCATCAGCATTCATCATAGCTCCACGCTGGCAGCCCTGTTGCCAAAAGATTTACCCACATATCCAAAACCTTGGCAGGCCATGTGTGTGTTGTGTGTGAGTGTAATAAAAGGGAGGTGGGCAAGGGGTTGTGAGAGCTCCAGGCACAAACACACAAGCATCCACAAACACTCTTCCAGACACACAAACAGCTCTCAGCATGAGCACCGACATCTCCTACACATGTCAACAAGCTGCATCGGATCTCAGTGACAAATTAGGAGAGAGGCAGACAGAGACGTGCCTATAATGTATAATTTAACTAAAAGAGAAAGTCTTCCTCTTTCTGTTTTTTCATGATTTGCTTTCCCTTTTTTTTAAAAAAAAAAAAAAAATCAGTTTTAGCTTTCCGTTTTTGTCTTTATTTCTATATTTCCTCCTATCTTCATCCTTCACCTCTTGTGGAAGAAGGAGAGCCTGTGTGTGCATGCGTGCATGCGTGCGTGCGTGTGTGCGCGTGTGTGTGTGTGTGTGTTTGAGGGATGTATCCTTGATGGAACACATGAGAGACAGAGGCGACGACCTGAGACTGATCCGATAAAAAGACCACCGCAGGAGAGACAGAGAGGGTGACGAAGAGAGGGATGAGGGAAGGAATGGAGAGAAGGAAATTGGGAAAATGACACCTGGTGGTGTCTGACTGGGGAGGACTAAGGAGCAGGAGAAAGATATCAAAGAGCACATAAAGGAAAAGAAGGAACGGGACAAGAACAAAGAAAGAAAGAACTGATAACTCTGATTAGATTGCTGATTTTAAATCTTTTCCACATGCATTGGAAATACACATTTTTCCTTTATGGTGGCTTTGGAGTGTCCTTCTCAAGAGAACTGTGGTTGTTTGAGTGTGGAGTGCATCACTGCCATATCACTACAGATTTGGAAGCACTAAGACCGAGGCCAGAAATAGAATAGGAGATGGGTACAGGGCTCCTGTGCTGTCTTTTGGAACGGCTGAATCTGTATCTAATCAGGTTAAATCTTGGCACAAGTAGCCTCCACCTCTACCATAGGCTTCTAATGCAATTGGATGTGCAGAGGCACTGCTCACAGCAAAGAATTATGGGTTCTCCTTCACTGGTTTTGGCTATCCAGTGGAGGCGTAAAGAACAAACAACACTTTGGTACAATCCCATGAGAACAGTGCTCTCGCTGCTTCACACACACATTAGCTAACTAGCAGCCTTCGCGCCGCTTCACACATACCTCTTGAAAATCTCACAGTGAAAAGAGGTTTATAATGCTTGGGATCATACAGTGTCATCAGAGACATTCTTGTACAAAAGATTAGTTGTTATTTACAGGAGTTTCAAAATGTGTATGATGGCAAACATAACTAAAACTACAAGATTAAGTTACTTTAATTCTCCGTAGCTTAAGTACACCTATATTTACTCATGTGTGTATGTTTCCTCAGGCTGCATGGTTTAACTCATAAGGGCACATGCAGTGCAAGCATGACATGGTAGATTTAAGTCTGTCTTATGGACTTTGAATCCATTAGTGCCATTAAATCTGTATCTTAGCAGTCTTGATATTATTTATATGGATACAATTTATAGCTGATAAACGCTGATATCTCTCAGCTAAAGCGATAACGGTGTCTAATTATAATTTAGTGCCCAAAGCTGACAGGAAATACACTGAGTTTGCGTATTGCCAATTCTTGAACATCTAAACAATCTATTTTTAAACAAGTCTGGTACTGTCTCGTCTACACACCATGTGATTGTTTATTAGCTGCTGATATGTTACAAATGTCATCTTAATTCATGGTTCTCTCACTAGCTTTTTCTGGAGCTGTCAGACAACATATTGTGGTCAGCACTCCTGGTCACATTAATTTGAATTCAGAATTTCCTAATACTTGCCTAGTCTGCATACAGTAATAATTAAACTCTAAAAAAGCTTGTTTGGGAACACAGCTATCCAAATTACATCTTGGAAAGATTTACACCAGCTTTTGACAAGTTGGTCACCATCGATACATGCTAATGTTTAGTTGAAGGTGATCTTTGACACTGTAAGGCTCATCTTATACCTTCAGCGTCTACATAAATGCATTTGCTCATGTCAGCATTCACAAAACCTTTGCATACAGCCAAATATTTCTGCCCATTTATGCCAACTGCTTGTGTGAACTAGCATCCACGAATTGAGTATCCTTTGAAATCTCGTCCATATATTATATGCAGTGGCAGAATGTTGGTTGTTGAAGTTAGGGAATAGATTGACATGTAGGATGGACATATATGCTAGTTGCCATAAACAGACAGTGTTGAATGTGATCATTTTAAACACTTAAAAACACACCTTAAAATAAGGTGTGATTACATGCAATCTTGATGCAGAATCAGTAGCAAGAAGTAGCAAGAATGACACCACCTGCATGTCCACTGTCCACAGTCCAGTTTGGGCTCTATCAGAGTCTAGAATCTGTCCTGCAACAAAAAAATGTTTAGTAAAGAATAAAACAGAAACATTATTATATTTTACATCTGTCTTGTATTCATCCATTTACATCTTGAATATATGTTTTAGTATTATCTGATTACAATCCAATCATCTCTCATGCTAGTTAATCCCAGGTATGAAGGTGATCCTTCCTTCTTTGCAACACACTAAATCAAAAATGATGTTAACACAACTTGAAAAACCTGACAACCCTAACTTCCCTGCACACAATTCTGTCAAGCCTGCCGCATACCACTCCAAGCAACAGTGGCCTACTCTATGCTAAGCCCTCGCAAATCTCCCCGCTGCACAGGCAGGCACGTTGGCTGTTAACTAAACCCGCTAACCTGTCAGCCGCTAAACCTGCACATAAAGGCCCCATCATGCCTTAAGAGGACTATGCATGTCATATTATTGTGAAAGCTATTACCATTTACTGTATTCACATTGTATGATTTTAATACAAGAATGAAGGGGTATAGAGGAGAGGAGGGATTTTGTGCTTGTACAGTAAAAGAGAAACTGGAATTATGGGATGTGTGATTGGAATTAATGGGACTGTTGACAAATGAAACAGCCCGCCCTCGCAGTGCACTTGTTTTGTTTGTGGAGGGGATTTGATGTTTTTGCACGACGTGTCAATGTGAAGGTTTGTGTTTGTGCCTCAGTCTCAAACACATCCCATCATCTTTGTTTTCCTCCACCTCTTACTTCTCTTATTTCTCTCATACCATCTCTCCATCATTTTTCTGTCCTTCCTTCACTGCCTCCCTCCTTCTCCTCCAGTGTGTAAATGCACATTTCCCCATATGAGTGTGTGACAGCTGTAGTCTGTTTGTTTACATTCTCTCCGCTCTCCACATTTACAAGGCTGAGAGATTTACACTGAACCTGACCCTGAATGCCTCACCCAGCTTCCTCAGCCCCCTTTCTTCCTCTCCTTTTCTCTCTTGTTTTCATTTTTCAATGGACATTTGAAATAGACCCTAAATACAAGGAAATAAGACTGAAAAAACTCAACAAGAAGACAAATGTACAAATGAAAAAAGAACTGAAATCTCTGGCAGGGAAGGAAAGAAAAATTCTTTTAGCACAGAGTGAGGGGAAGGAGCATATGAGAGAGGAAGGGGCGGTTAAGATAAAAGAAAGGATAAAAGCAATAAGAAAAAAGGTTGTGGAGAGAAGGAAAGAGGGAGGATGATGGGATGTTGAGCTGAAATGCAGATCCCATCTGCCCGACTGAACTCAAAGCAGAGGAATTCTCAAGACAGCACACCATAGACAGGTAAACTGCTAAATTTGAGTAGCATTCACACTGTGCAGCATTCACACGCATCATATTTGGCATTCACACGCAATATGTGTAGCATTCACATGTACTTTGAAATAATATTCAACAAATAATCTAAGAATTTAAGGCTCAAAACTTGCCTGGTGACTGCTCCCTATTTCTCGTATTCCCATCAACATAGAACAGTTGTAACGTTTAACAGAGTGCATCACACACAGCTGTTAAAACACACAGCGAGAGGCCTCGTCTTCATCCTCCTCTTCGCCTTTCTTCTCTTCTTTTTTGGAGTTGCTTCTTTTCTTTGTTTATCTTCTTCTTTTTTTCCCCTCTTCCTCAGTGCAGAAGTCACGTGTGTTGTTTCTATCTGGGGCCGATAGAACAAATTGTTGCAGCTAAAAAAAAAAGCCACAGTGGAGAAAAATAAACTGCTGAAAAAAGAGTTCTCACAAGGATGGTGGATGAAAGTGATGCTGATGTTGATTAATGACAAAAAGATTTTGTTTTGAATTTGGTTTCCATCTTTAGTGCTAGAATGGAATTACTGTGGGATTTCTGCACTGCACTTCCCACAGACCACCTGTCAATCAAACCGTGTGGGTGGGGTTCAGAGGTTTTAAATAGTGGCAGTATTTCACTTATTTAAAATTTCTTCATTTTTCCTCTAATTTTCTGTCATTTCCACTCCTGTCTCTCCCTGCCATGGCACATGAGGAGTTAAAAAAATCAGCCAAGGAGACAGATACGCTCATCCTTCTCCTTGTCCTCACAAAAATCTGCCCTCCTCCACCTCTCCCTCCCCCCTCTCTCCCCCCCTTCCATCTCTGCCTGTCACGGTCTAGTGGCAGGGTTAAGTTAAGTAAGAGTGTTCTAATAATTAGGACTGGGACTCGCCTGCCTGCCCGTGTGTGCGTGTGCATGTGTGTGTGTGTGTGTGTGTGTCTTCCTGTCAGTGCTTAGCCAGATGTTAAAAGGCTTGTCCCTCTCATGTTGCCTCCCTGTCAGTCTCTGCTGTGTGCCACACACACACTCCCCCCCCCCCCCCCCCCCCCCACACACACACACACACACACACACACATCGAGGACTCTCCTACTTGTGGTGGCTTTGTTTACCCCCAAGTGTGTGCCCTTCTGCCCTTCTGGCAGCTCCCCCAGGGTGAGGAGTGTATGTCTGTTTCCCTGTCAATACCAGCCTTCATGCATCTGATCAATTAATGTAATCTACATATAGGCTCATGATTGCTTTTGGCTTTTATTTTTGTGACTTAAACCCTTTTCTTCTGCTCTTAGAAACATTTATTTTTTTGATGAATTAGTCATTTGAATCTGGGAAGAGTTTCTTTCCATCTCTCATTCAAGCCATTTTTCCCCCTCCCTTTCCCTCTCACTGGGTGGCAACTGGAAGCAAGAAGCAATTGTCTATGTGTTTAAATGTGTGTGTGTGTGTGTGTGTGTGTGTGTGTGTGTGTGTGTGTGTGTGTGTGTGTGTGTGTGTGTGCAGTTGCGTGTGTGTGTCACTTGGTGTGAGTTGTCTTGCGGTCATTGTTGCGACGCTGCGCAGATCTAGGATTAGTCGCTTCCTGTCGAGCCTTTTGTCGGCCCAGCCACTCCATTTGGACACAGATCACTGTGTGTGTTTGTGTGTGTGTGTGGAGGAGTAGGTTACACAAATGAGCCGCTGGAGCTGGTGCAAGGCAAATGAAGGAGAGAGGATGAGATGAGAGGATTCCCTCTGTGCTGCCTTGTAAAATATTCTCCAGCCTCAAAAGTCATCTAACCTTATTTTCACTCTTAAAACTCTCTTTTTTTTTCTTCACCTGGAAATATTTTGATATGACACCACACTACTGCTGTTTTTCTTGGTTCAGGAATCCTCTAGAGACAGTGGAAACATGTAAAAATCAGGTAGACCATCCCGAGGTCACTTTGAAAATTCTTGAAACAGGTTACTGTAAAATGAAAATTACACAATTCCTGTAGACAAAGACAACTTCCCTCTCCCCTTCTTTCTCTCTCTCAAACACACACACACACACACACACACACACACACACACACACACACACACACACACACACACACACACACACAGGCCCAGGTCCATAACGTCCGGGATTCCACTTTGTTCCCCGGGTGATGTCAGCTTTGGCCAATAAAAACCATGCGTTAAAACTCCACTGAGCCTCATAGAAGCAGAGCACACCTGGCAACACAACACACATTTAGCTTTTTATATGTGTATACACACACACACACAGGCTCACACAAGGTTACGGCATGCCACAACCCTGAACTTACGCCTGCACTTTACAAACTTTGACATTTTCCCCTTGTGGTTGAGTTGCAATTGGTGGACTTTTCATAAAAGATGCAGGATTTATTTTCCAGCACAAAAGTTTATTGAGATTTTGTACAAAACGTGCAAATATACTGTCACATCAATGTGACACATCAATGACAGAGTTTCTAGTGGTGAAAAGGAGGAAAAAACTGGTGGTCCTCTTCTCCATTTGGCTTGTAACACAATGTGAAAATATAATTCAGCTTGCAAATTTATTTTATCCCACTCAATCTGAAAGTGATGTACAGTATTAATGCGTGCTCTACTCTGTACAATGCTACATGTTGTACCTACAGGTCTGGCAGAAGCAGAGATGTGTTTATTTCTCAGGAGAGCTTCAGACAACTCTTAATGCAGATGTGTTAAAAGATTCTTGTGTCTTCAGTCTGCCACTGTCTCTGTTTCTCTTCTCATCTCGTCCTCCTCTCTTTCTCTAGACTTCCTCTATCCTTCTCATCCTCCCTCCCTCCCTCTATTCTGTCCTCATCTCCTTCTCTCCTCCTCACCCCCCTCTCCCCTTCTCTCCTCTCCTCAGTAATCTAATCTGCAGCCAGTTTGTGGATGCAGTCTAGTGTGACAGGCCTCCCCCCTTGCTTCTCTCACTTTCACTCACACACACACACAAACACACACGCACGCACACACAGCAGGCCCGTTTCCAAAAAGCCCACTTGCTTGGCACACCCGCCCCCCCGTCTTGGTCACACCCTCTTTAATATTGAATTATTCATCAAATCTGATTGGTTCCTGCTGATGGCGGCCATGATGCGAGCGAACAGTTTGTGTGTGCGTGTGTGAGAGAGAGGAGGGGGTTGTGGGTTCGAGATCGTTAGCTGTTCTTAACGCACTGTCGCTCCACAAAGCTGGACTGACCCGTTACTTGGCACACATGCACACACACCTTATTTTTTATGTGACGAGAGTGACTAAACCACTTGCACCTGTAGATTTTTTGGAAGTGAAACACATCTTTAAATAAGAAGTGGTATCTTTTTGTTATTTGACAGTGTACTATTCCTGCCCTGAGGCGTGATCAGATATTAAAGTGTATCATCACATTAGATTTCTTCCTCATTGGTACTAAAAGTTGCAGGGCATCCCAGAGGAACAAAGCTTAGCATCTGCTGCAAAAAAAGGCCTCTAAAGTCCCTCAGAAAGGTGAAACAAATCAATAATGGGTGTTTTATATGAGTGTGTGTGAAAGTGTGTGTGTGCATGCTCATATAATTTGCATGCAACAGAATGTACACTATTCAATATTGGGAGTGCACTTAAACGTCTCATTGAAGTATTTGTATAAACAGGCTATTTTATCACTTTCATTCCCTTACAAAATGTGCTTTTTTTAAAATCCACTTTTCCTCACAAATTCTAGTGAAATGCTAATGCTAATTTTATCTGAAATGCTCCAATCAAAAGGCCATCAGAGGAGGTTTATTTAAACAAGGATGTCCCTTCTATGAAAAAGTTCTTTCCTTGTGTAGCGGCTCCAGCTTCAAACATAATGGTGCATGTCTCTCCTGCGGCATGATCAGGTTTATCCACGATACAGTGTTTGTATGCGTGTGAAATTGCATTCACGCGGCAGGCTTTGTTAAAGGCATAAACAGTTGATGATCACGGATTTGCCCGCACTCGAGAAAAAGACGCGGATAAAGAAAGGATGAGTGTGTCGGTGTTTGCGCACGTGTGTGTGTTCGGTATCTCAAGACACTTCACGTTGACCCTGTGCTGCCTCTGCATATCTAAAAGGCATTAGAGGCACAGAGTCTGTCCGTGGGTGTTTTTTTTTCCCCTTGTGGTTGAGTCTCTAAGCGCGCACACACACATACACACACACACACACACACACAGAACTCACACAGTCAGCTGTGAGTTCAGGTAAAGACCTTTGTTGGAGCTCACACCCTTTCACTGGATTTCCAAATGAGGAAAGAATAATATCAGTGAAACTCAAGTTGCACAAAAAACACAACTTACTTCTTCATCCTCCTCCTTCTTCACACCCCTCTCCCTCCTTCCCTCCCCCTCTTCTCCCCCCCTCCACGGGTGTGTGTGGAAACCCAGCCCACTGTTCAGCAGATGAATAATTTAGCGGTGTGTGTATCATCTGTTTACCGTGCTAATCCATCTGTCAGCAGGCACCTATCGATTCGCGCCTGCCTGGTAATTGTGCATCCGCGCCACGCGCACACACAAAATGCGCATACACAAACACACACACATTGCTAGATGCACACACACGTGCACTCGTGCTCCTATATGATGTGCAGGTTAGCTCATATTCAGATCCTGTAGTTGTCAGCCGGCCACCCAGACACTTCATTTCCACTGAGTGAAACTGATTTTAGGGTCAAGGTCACAAAAAATTCTGAGATTGGACGCAACAGCTTCAGTTCAGTTCAGTTTCGCAGACATGTATGTGTTAGTAGTTTTTCGAACTGTAATATACTGTGTCCATACAGCAGGGACAAGAAAGCCTATTAGAACTGAACTAAAGAAGAGCAAAATATGACATTACTAAAAAACTGGGAATCCAGGGCCGATCCTGATTATTAGTAATCAAGGCGACTGATAACCAATATTTTGACCCAATGTACATTTGCAGTAAAAATACAAATCTTTACAAAAGAACTTTACAATAACAAGTGGTGGAATGTAACATAAAGTGAATTTACTCAATTTAAGTACAATTTTGTTGTACTTGATCTTTAAAGTATTTAAGTATTTATATTTATTCTACTTTAGACTTCCATGTTCTTATGGGCAATTGGATGAATTAAAAAAAAGAAAACTATTACAATAGTAAAAATGCTAAATATGGGAGCTGATAATCGGACAGGCCGATAAACAAGGGCAAAAATACAGAGACAATTTTCAAATCAAAATGTAAATTGAATCTGCAGTCACTTCCTGTACTGACTATAAGAAAAATAACATCAGCTGATGTTCAGGGTGGCGACAGTAGCTGCATCAATTCTGAATAACAGTTAAAATCTGACAATGAAAGTGGGAAGTGGGTGAAACCAAGAGAAAGAATAACATTTGTTATAGCTTCACTTACTCTTTTCTATAAGCAGAATTGTTTCAGCATTTTGTCTGATCATCTCTTTTTCCATCTCTCCCTCTTTACCCTTTAGTCTTTACTGAATTACTACTGTATTGAAAAAGTTTATCTGAAGTAAAAAACTGAATTTACCTCAAAATAAAGTTGAAACAGGACATATATTCAGATTATCAAGCTGACAGTGTAGACAAGCAACTACCCTTATGACTTTCTTAATTGTTCATTAAAAATCAGTATTTAGACATTTCAGCTTACCTACATGGCAGTAAATAATAATATAAATACTCCACAGAATGACCTCAGGTTTTTGAGATGCTGTAGTACAATGTTGATAAAATAATGAAATAGGTAACATCATGTAGAGAGACAGTAAGAGAGAGACAGAGAGAGCACAGTGCTATAATGAATCCATGGGTGACCATTGATGGTTGTAATTATCAAATGGCTGGTTTTAAAAGCTCATTGATTGATGTCATTAGCTCCATGAGTGATTACTAATTGCTGCTATAGTATGTTAACCACACAGGACACACACACACACACACACACACGTACACACAGACACACACACACACAGAAAAACATTCATCAAACAGACACAATCATCCTTGTGCTTGGCTCCACGTCAGTAAAAGGAAGAGGAGTGACTGAGAGAGAGAACAAAATAAAACAAATATAAAGAACTGAAGGGGAGGAGAGAACACGTCCATTTGGATGTACACGAGGTTTGTTAAGATTAACATTATCTCCCCGTCACGTCAATCTTGTAATACATATCATAAGATCCATTTCAAATGGCGTTGGCTGTTTTGATCAGCTTAGAAAGATGTTATTTTGGATCATCATGAGTAGGAATATCCTGCATTTAAGACTATTATCTGCTTAATCCTGGGGTGTTTTTGTGTTGTCAAACCTCACAGCCCACTTTACACCTGTCCCACAATCAAAGCAATTATAACAGTGATTTATGTTCAATATACATTCTGTATAGATTCATGTTTGCTGTAGAGCTGCAATGATTAATGGATTAATCAGTTAGTTGTCAACTATTAAATTACTTACCTACTATATTCATAATTCATTAATTGGTTTGAGTTAAAACAAAAACAAAATTCTCTGATTTCAGCTTCTTGGATGTGAATTTTCTGGTTTCTTTAGTCCTTTATGACAGTAAACTGAATATCTTTGCATTGTGAACAAAACAAGACATCATCTTGGGCTTTGGGAAATACTGATCGACATTATTCACCTTTTTCTTACATTTTATAGACCAAACAACTAGTCACTTATTAGAGACAGTAATGAAAATAATGGTCGGTGGCAACCCTAGTTCACTTAACTGTCTGGCAAAAAATCCCATATTTCAACCTTTTTGCTATGCTCAAGTGAACACATTCAAATTTTAAATAATTTCTTTTTAAATAAGCTCCATAAACCAAACTGTTTTGCAGTCTTGAGAATTTCTTTCAGATACTTTCAAGGATTGCTTACACCTGCTTTTTGAATGTATGAAATATTTATCAAATCAGGCAAGGCTGTAGAGCAAAATGACATCTTAAGAAATAAAATTTGAGAATACTATTAATATTTAAGGAGTGTTAAGTCACTAGACCTAAAGGGACATTTCTTGAAATTAAGTGTGGCTGATACTGATTGACAAGATATTACAGGGAAGCCTAGAGGGGTTAGGGTTAGCATTTAGACACACTGACTTCATCTTTCCTTGTTTTTTTGCTTCCTCTTCTGTCCATGCTGCCCTTGTGTGACTCCAACCAACCTCCATATTTACTCCTCCTCTCTTTTCCTGTACACTTTCAGAAGTTGGCAGTATAGTTCCCTGTGATTCTAGCAATTTAAAACGATCCATTTTATGACCACATTTGCTCCTCAGTTACTCCCATCACTGCTTGATGTTTGTACCTTTGTGTATGCGTGGTTTTTTTGTGCAAGCAGGGGCCAATTGGACTCAGGTGGGTGAAAACAGTTGCAGTAGTTTGCTTTGATCAGAGGTAAAAGTGAAGAGCAGGGTGGTAATATGTGTGCTGTATGTGTATGAAGGTGTGTGTTGGCTCAGGTTCAGTTGTATGTGTCTGTATTTATGCATTGTGCATTGCACTCTTTCTTCTTTATGTTGGTGTGTGTCTTACACTGAATTACGACTTTTGCCAAGGCTTGTGTTCTGCTGTCCAAATCTGGCTTACACACACACACACACACACACACACACACACACACACACACACACACACACACACACACACACACAGTGCAAACATGCACACACTCAGCGGGGTACGCAGCAGGGTTCATTTCGATGTGGAACGTCTAATATCACATCCCTGCGGCAAAATGCTCGGAATTCTGCCCTCCTGGAGGAGCGTCACATCTTTGTGTGTGTGTGTCTCCTTCCATCTGTTTGAATGTGTGTGTGTTTCTTCATCTATATGTTTGTGTGTGTCTCCATCTGTATATGTGTGTGTGTGTGTGTGTGTGTCAGGGGGTTTTAGAAGCAGGCAGGGGCTTAGCAGAGCAAAAGAGAGCAAATCTGTCAGCTCTCCCTGGGCAGACAACCCTTCTGACCCTCATTCAAAGACATATTGATTCTCCTCTACACCCAACAGGGGAGGGTGTGTGTGTGTGTGTGTGTGTGCATACAAGGGTGTGTGTATATGTGCGTGCGAGTGCACAAGTGCTTAACACAGCCTGATCTTTCTTCCTTGTTTTCTTCATAAGCACAGAGCCTTGTTCCTTCAGCATAGTTGAAGAAGATAAAACATATTTGATTGTGTTATCAATGAGACAGTTTTTAATACTTTCTTTGTGACTCCACGTAGACACCATTGTGAAAGACAGATTATTTCAACAAGTAAAACCACAGATCTTGAAACACAGCCTGACCTAGTTTGCCGTTCTTTAGGGTTTTTATCTGTCTTGCTCTGTTTACTGTCTGTTACATACTCAGTTTTGGTTCTGGAAGAGCGAAAAAAAAAAGTCAGTGGGCGAAAAAACACAAACCAAGCCAGCCGCAGAGACGAGCTTTCAGCTTTTCTCTCGTCTTAGCACTAACACCATATTAAACCTCACTGTGCACTTGTTAGCTCTGCCTTGTTTTCCAGGAAGAAGCCTAATGACCTATGGGACGTCACCAGTCGGGGCTCCGCAGTCTGTTAGGGACCCTGTGTGTACTTTCATGTAATTGTCAGAGCAGTGTCGCGCAAAGGCCAGTGGTGGGAAGATTAAAATCGACCCCCCCAAGTCACAGTGAAGATAGTGTTAACGAAAGCTTCTCGCTGTGGGCAACCAAAGACTGTGAAGTAACTGCAGCATAACATCAGTCTCTGACATACTTCACAACACCAAACTCCAGAGGAAACAAAGTAAAACAGTAGAACTATAACCTTATAAGGGAGTGCATGTGTTTAATTATACTGTGAACGTGATCATTAACCTGTGTTATAGGAAACGAAGTTAATTCTCTTCACTTTTGATTTTGGCTCAAAGACAAACATCAGGCAAAGTAACTTTGTTTTATGGCTGTTCTTTGTATCCATGTAATTACAATATAAACGTGTAGTTATACTACTTCATATAACTTCATATTTTGGGAAACACACTATTCTTTCTCAGAGTGAGGTGAGAAAATTGATATCTAGTCTGTGTGATAAAGCCATAAATGTTAGAGCTGTGCATGGAAATACATAAGTTATTCAATGTAACTTTGTGTTTTCTATCAATCGTTGCTGGCCAGTTGCTAGCTAGTTGCTAGTTGCTATAATTTCCAGGAAAACACTGGATACGTCAGAGAGTGAGGAAGGAAGTTGCCAAATGTGACGAACCATAATGTGAATAAAACTTTAATTCTAACATCTGTGAATGAGTCTTGTCAGATAGATTTTCATCAGATGTTCAAAAGTAAAGATACTCCCATGATCCCGCACCACTTCTCAGCGTCATCTAACTACATTGTTATAGTTTTAATGTGAGAGAGACCTGAGGCGACATGTTGTATGTTCAAGCAAGGAGCTGAAGTCTGGCTGTTTGTAGCCTAGCTTTGTGTGATGATTGCAGGTGTATGAAACAGCTATGTAGCTCTGTGAAAAGTTAAAAGCTGGGTAAAAGTTAATTATTTATTTTCTTCAGAAGGAGTTATGCTACAGCAATATAATTCTTATACATATTATTTTCTGACTGTAGTAGTAGTTGTAGTATTCACTCCTCTCTTCGTTCTGTTTTCGTCTCCCAAGGGATATTTCTGGGGCTCGTTAGCAGTTAGCATGTTAACCAGTTGCCAATTTTATCTGACTGTCATTTGTTGCTGTGCAGGTAGCATACAGTGGGTTTATCAACACCTGTTCACTGAAAACAGCTGCTTTTTATGTCTAGAAATTCTAATTCAGAACTATAATAGTGAACTGAAACAATAAAGTTGCAGGCTGGAAAACCAAAACATTTGCTGAATGATGCAAAAAAGCTCCCTAGAGCAGAAGTGAAGTGGAGAATACATTGACTGTACAACTGATCACTTCAAGTTACACCCGTCACGTTACACATAGTCATTTGACATTGTTCAGATAAAAGTTTTGATCAGTGCAGCTTTAAACAATTCAACCATTAAAGAAAAGTATGAATAAAAGGATTTAACCTGCACAGAAAAAAACAACATTGACTTTGCATCAATGTCAGGAAGGCTCGTTGCATGTATGTGTGCTTGTGTGTGCGCTCACTGTTGGGTCACATGTCTTGCGACCTGGCACAGAAGCACAGCGCGGGGTCTCTGGTAATAGCTGGTCGCTGGGGGCAACCGGTCATGGCAGTTTATGTGTGTGTGTGGCTTGGGAGGTAAAGACTCCTACATGGAGGGGTTGTTGTCTACCGCGTGTAGGGGCCGTGGTGTAATGTCGACAGCATGCTGACCCTGCTCCTGCCAGTACACACACAGACGCGGTCAGTGGTATAAGCTGAAAAGTGCCGGCTGCAGTAATGAAAGGCAGGTGCACCAGGAGGCCACCACAGTAACGGGAAGAGAAAATGAGAGAGGACAAAAAGAACATATGAAAGTCAAAGCAGGTGAAAAAAGACGAGAATGGCTGATGGACTTCTGGTGGATGATGATGTATAATGGGTGTGTGAGTGGGCAAGGTTTTAAACAAGACAGATATAAGAGCAGAAGACAGAAAGTGTGTGTTTATGTGATCTGTGTAGTTAATAAATTGTCAATAAGTGGTCAGAATGCTAATTGTGGCATTTGACCAGAGGGTTGACATATTAACCGACAATACTCTATCTTTAAAGGTGTATGACACCCAAATTATGTTATTAATGTTTATTCCCAAAACAGAGCGTGGTCATAGCTGGAGGCCTCAATTAAACAGTGTACAAATGGCAACGCTGTGCACAATTACATGTAATTATCTGATGTAATGTCATTTTAGGGCTTTGGCCAAGAAACATCTCCCTTTCTCATGTTGATTTGATGAGTTTAATAAACCAGGCTCAATAATTCAAAGCTAAATTATGGACTGAAAATTGTTACATAGGATATATCATGTTGCTGCATTTACATGGACTCTAGTATTCCACAGGCAATCAGGCTAACAACCAATTCACAATAAATGTTCCTAATGTGAACACCTCAACCCATAGAGACTGGTTCAGTCCGGCCAAATTGGAAGGAATTTTGAGAGGAGTGGTGTAAACTCTTAATAATATGCTCAACTCAATCATTTATCTTTGGTTAGATTAAATCTGTTCTTTCTGTGCAGATCTGCCCCTTGTGGGGAGGGGGTTGATGTGTCGCAAGTTTCTGTAAGGGACAGAAACATGACGGTAACAAAACAGAACTGGTCAGTAGTGGATACAGCTTTAATTTAAAGATGCTAATATTGTTCCCAGCATATAGAAAATAACTGTGTGTAAACACTCTTTGTGTCTACTGGCGGTTGGCAAACTGGAACCAGTTCTTCTTATGTTTCGAGCAGATCAGATGCTTCACAGCAGGTGGAGTTTGTGCCTGTCAAAAAAAGTTATTTTCTGATTAATGCTTTGGGGCATGTAAACACAGCTTTTATTGCATCACTTTATTTAGTGTTCTTGTGAACAGTTAATAATTAAACTAAATGCATTCATGAAATGATTGCAGTTTATAGGATAAAAATACCACAACACTGTCTGCTTCATCATGGAGTTGAATATTGAGGACAGCAGTTCTGTTCATTTCACAATTTGGGATTCCAAAATTGAAATTAAGAAGCACAGGTTCAAATTTGTGTCTGATTCAGATCATAAAAACACAACCTTGTGTGTATCTGTTCCCTCCATCTTCTTGTTCCTTTGTCACTGTCTCCTCTGTCTCCATGTCTCTCACACACACACACACACACACACACACACACACACACACACACACACAAACACACACACACAGTGCGGGCCACAGATGGCATGGTGGTGTCAGGGTGAGAGGGGTTTGTTAGGATCAAAGAGCTCCAGTGTGTGGCCCCTCCACCCTTCACTTGCTTTCTTCTTCTCTTTCTGTTTGTCATTTTATTCCTCCCCTTCCTCTGCTTTCAATCTCGCTTCCTCTCTACCCCCCCCTTCTCTCTCGCTCCGTCTCTCTTCATTTTTTCCCCTAATCTGTCCATCAGAAGTGTTGATAAATTATTCATGCCTCTGTCTGTCCCCGAAGCCTTGTCACCTCTCCTCCACTCGCCAGCTCCTCTGCTTCCTCTCCTCTGTCGCCCTCATCCCTTTTCCTCCCTCTCCGGCCTCCTCCACCTCCTCCTCTCATGTTCTCTTTCCTCCGCTCCACCACCTCCTCCTACTCCTCCTCCATCTCTTCCTCTCTAGTCTTGCAGAAAGCTCGACCACACACGATCTAGCATCAAAAACCAAAGCAGTACGAGTTAATAAAATGGTTTAAAATTATTCCAACAACTTTGAACATTCCTTTGAAGATCCAGTGCATAAGATTTACATGGATTTATTGGCAGAATATTGCAGAAAGGGAACGTAGTATTCACAAGTATGTTTTCATTGTATAAGAATCATTAAGTTTTCGTTACCTTAAAGTGAGCCCTTTTATATTTAGAGAGGATGCAGAACCTCTTTCATGTAGGCCACCATGTTTCCACAGCCCAGAATGGACAAACCAAACACTGGCTCTAGATTCAGCCTTGCCAGAGTTTTGCAGCCGCTGTAGGTTCTCCTACACGCTTGGAAAAACAAAAGAGTTAATGTAGTTGGTTGCAATTTGCAAGCTAACCGCGAGGCTAGATGCCACTAAATCCTACACACTTGTCCTTTAATGGTGAGGTTTTGTACAAAATCAATCTAATGCTTGTTATTGTTAATATTCCTCAAGGTTCCCCCAAATAGTCTTCAGAGGTTAAAATATGTTTTTGTCTATGGCAGGATAGCTTTAAGCTGCTTTCACAACAGCAGTTGCCTAATTATGTCATTTTTTATGTCTCTATTCCTTTATTTCTGCTGGAATCTGTGTAGTCATCATGATGTACGCTTAGTTTAACTCATCTGTTAGGCTGAGCAAGCAAAAGAATGAGAGATAAATGGATAAAAGAGTAAAAAGGAATTGAAAAGCACTAAAGACCTCCTTTAATATCTCCTTCTTTTCTTCGTCTTTTTCCTCACCCCTCCTCCCCTGTGTCCCATATCCTGCCGGATGAAGCACAAAGTACAAAAAAGTAAAAGTGAAAGAAGTCAAAGAGGTGGAGTGAGGAAAAGACAGAGAAAGGTGCAATTGAAGGAGTAATCTTGGGGCTAATCCGACATTCTCTCCCCAAACAATTAAGCAGTGGTTTATGTCTGCTTATACTGTAGAGCACTCACTTCCAAACACACGCACGCACACACTCAAACGCAGTTTTCAGAGAGATAAAGTTTGCTGCGGAAAGCTATTAATCATAGGAAATCCAGATGAATACAAAGTTAGGGAGTCTAGTGATTAGTGATAAATTGCCTTGTATTTCCCCATAGGTGGTGTGTGTTTGCGTGTGTGTGGTGGGGATTGTATCTTAGGTATCGGTATGTGTGTGTGTTGACTATAACAAGGGTGTAAAGCACATGGGCTGAACCCTCAGGTTATTAGAATGCAGCTAATGTGTGTCAGTATGTGTGTGTAGGCATGTGTGTGTTTGTGTCACATCTGGTCTCTCTCTCAAAAGATGGGCCTGTCTCAACCACTCTCATCCCCTGTTACCACGACGATTAATACATTTTAAAAAAATGTCCCCTCCACTTTCCCCTGGTGCCGGTCTTTCTCTCTCTCACACACACACACGCGCACACACAAACACACACACACTGCTCACTATTCAGCGGAGGTTACTGCTACATCAGCAACACACACAGCGCTGCCTTTAGAGGCTGATCAATCTGCACTGCTGCTTGCACTGATGAATTACTGAAGTCGAGACAGAAAAAGAGGGAGAAATGCAGGAGGATGAGGAGGAAGAGGAGGAGGAGAGGGAGTGGGAGAATGAAGAGATAGAGGAAGATGTGAGAAGACAAAGATTTGTGAAGTGAAGAGGAGGCTAGGTAGAGGATTTCAAGACTATGATAAATGCAATAAATGGGATGATGATGATTCAGAATACAGCATTCAACAATAACCATGTCAGTGGCCGCAAAAAGTTACCCTGTGGCCACCAGTTATCCTGTGTAGGTGGCCAGCTGGTCACAGGGACCACCTTTTAGTTCAGCAATCTACAAAAACAGCAAACAAAACTCATCACTGGCTAGTTACCGATATGTTGGGGCTACTAAGGTCTGGGTTTACTAAGCCTACTCAAGCTGCTAATGTGATCCTTACAGACAAACCAGAAACACAAAAGGCGGATTATGAAAAAATGAAATGGAAATGAAGATTTAGGAGTTAATGGAATCAGGAGTTGAAATGGCTTCAATACAACACATCCAATGACATAATGTGCTGAGGTGTGTGCCACCAGTTGCCTCAACTGACTGAGACACAAAGTCATTTTTCATCAGACACAGTGCCTTCAGGATACACCACACAAGTGTCACAGTTAAGGAAAGCTGTGTTAAGTTGCATTAAATTACCTTTACTATAAAGTTTATATTTGAGCCACCAAAAATCTACTTTGGCCACCAAATTTAGGGGCATGGTAGCTCGTGGGGCAAGTGCTTACAATATCAGTTTTTATCCCTGGGAAGAAGGTTTAGAAAATTGTGGAGTAACAACAGCAAAGCCAGCCTGAACAGAAGCCCATCACATGGATCTCTCATTTAGCCGTAGTCAGTCCAGGTTCAAGGACAGACAGATGATATACAGAAGCTGAGAGCTCGAGATCCATCCCTAAAAGCAGGGATGCATGGATAATATTGACTTTAGCTGTTGCGTTTTGACAGACAGGACGACTTTATGGCAGAGACACGGCAGAGACATGTTAGGCTTGAATAGACGTCTTTGTTTGGCAGCGGGGAAATTGTTTTACGGAATGGAGACTTTCTGACATTGTGTTGTTTTAAAGAGCTGTCACAACTGCTGGAGATTGATAATGCATGCAGTGTTTTCAGGCAATCTTGCCAAGAACTGGGGTCAAGTGAGCAGTATTTTATCACGATATATTGTTCTGACGCTCATTTGGTCATACAGACTTTTCTCAAGTCTTTCTTGACATCTTCACAGGGAGCTGCATATAAAAAGGACCTGTTTTTACTTCCCATGGTTTATATGGTGTATTAGAGGCAGATTATGTTTTGTGACCCATGAAATTTGTTTGTATAAAAGTGATTTAAAATACAGGGCTGTCAACCTGAGAGTGAGATAGCGTTTTGAATTCCCTGGTCTGGTCATACCAATATTTAAACATAGCAAGATTTTCCTGAAAAATCAACTCATTCCAGTTGACTCCTGGCCATTTGCGAATTCACTCCATTGACCAATAGTGAGCTGTCTTGGCTGTGCTGATCTCTGAGTGTGAATGGAGGAAGCTATTATATGTTATTAGCTGTGCTGCATAATATCAATCATATTATGCAAACTTATGATTTGGTTCGTGACAGAGGAAACTGCTTCCCACAGAGTGTTTTTTCCCTTTTCCATAAAACTCTTTATTGAATGGAGT
Organism: Lutjanus erythropterus; assembly: GCF_056507025.1. NCBI lineage: Eukaryota > Metazoa > Chordata > Actinopteri > Lutjaniformes > Lutjanidae > Lutjanus > Lutjanus erythropterus. The sequence continues at coordinate 31,193,077 of NC_139328.1, read as the reverse complement.
ACAAGAAGCTAAGGAAGTACAGAGAATACAAAAGGAAGCTCTGATAGATATTATGACTGATTAGTGCTAGCATGTTTCTGGCTTGAAAAGCTAATGTGTTAATGAACTAGTTCCAGCTGCAGTAGTTCACTGAAGAACTTTGCAAATAGCCCAAACCCCACAAAACCAAATATTTCTAGAAGATTGTGTGGATTAATTTTGCTGTGCCTCTTAAAACTTTATTTCAGTCACAAAATACAAGGTACAAGGTAGATTTACTTGTCAGGGTTGTATAGTGAAAGTTAAGTTGCACATCCTTTTTTTTGCTACTTTTAATAATGTTATATAGAAAAATTATATACAGTAATTTGGTTGAATAGATAATAAGTTATAGAAATGACAGTCTGGTGGTAGATAGGTATCTCTTGCCAGACAACAGCAAAGTATGGTTCTGATCCAAATTGAGTAATTTCATAATGATCTATGGTTCTTGTTTGTTCTTGTTCTGTTCTTTGTTTAAATTCAAAAGACAAATGCCAAGATGTAAGATTATACTTCAACAAATACGCACAAAATTTATCCCACTGTAGTGTTTCAGACTGCCTTTAATCACTTAACTTTATTGATGGTTTTACAAAGTATTATTTGACTTAGACTGAAATGTAGTGTGGTTTTTACCAAAAGGTATTATGGATTATTCAGCCCTTCAAAAGGTTAACAATATTCCACTTGAAGAAATAAAAATGTTCATGAAGGTTAAGCGTGAATATAAATCACCATTTTCAGCTTTTTAGGCAACATTCTCTCACACCGATCCGTCTGCCTTCCTCTCGCTTTTGTCAAGTTTTGTCTTTGTCCACCCATCTAATTTTATTTTCTCCCATTACCCCCACACCTACCCCCAATCAAAACATGATTAAACTTTAGAGTAGGTGGCTTTACCCTCCGCTATATCTCAGACAATATGTGAAATATCTTTTTTTCACTCCTTCCCTCTCCCCTCATCCTTGGCGATGATAAATCCATAGCTATCTATGACAGCTTTGTTGCTGCTGGGAGGCCCCTCCTGCCTTGTTTGGCTGTGATTCCAGCCGACAGCTTTAGGAGCGTGTCTTTATTTAAGAGCTGCTGTAATTACACAGGCTTTAGCATATGTAGACGGCCAGATATGATTCAAACCACCACGACAGGGAGAGAGAGGAGAGGGGAGCTCAACGGGTGAATGAGAAGAGAGATAAAACACAATGGCGGGAAGCGCAAGGGGGAGAGAGAAGGTGAGAGAAATGGAGGAGATGGAGAGAAGGAGGGGAGGAAAGAGACAGAGAGGGAGAGATATGGTGAGCAGGGCAGACTGATAGAGCAATTGAGAGACGAGGAGAGGGCAGCCGGGAGGGGGGGGGAGGAAGAGATATGGTTTGGCAAATAAAAGAGGAGCGCGGCGCTGCTGCAAACTGTTCGCCTTATGATGCCTCATTAGGGCTTAGGGCTGCAGATAGTGCCTGTTAGAGAGATCTATGGCCTCAGCGCTGAGAGAGAGACAGAAGGGGAGAAAGAGAGAGAAGAAGAGCTGAGGAAAGGGAGAGAGATGCAGATATACACAGTAAAAACAACAAGAGAGTGAAAAGGAAAGATTAAAGATGCTGTGTGTGACAGTTCCCTTTGACAAAACATTGGATTTTTAAATTAGGTGTGTCACTTGTAGGAAAAATGCAAACAAATGTTGAAAAAATCAGTATCTTGTGATCTGTGATGGATCAAAACTCATTAATAAAACTTAAGGAAGCTCTAATTTCAGTAGATGAGTACTTTTTTGTTGTATTTTCCCAGATTTTTGTGGGGTATCCAGCACTATTCCAGGGAAGTCTTGTAGCTGTGCATCATTTTTTTTAGCCAGCTTTACACATTTTTTTAACATTGGCATCTATTGGAACCTTGGCATCTATTGCTTATAATTTGTGAGCATGTTCTTTCATTTTGGGGACCGACATCTTCACTCTTCTTGATTCTAACAACATGACGCAATAAATCCTCTCAGCCTGCAGTTTGTTTGAGCGACATGTAAACAAATACACATCTAGCTCCTCTTCCTCTCTTGTTGCCCTCAGTGATAGATAAATATTGAACAGAACTCAAGGACTTATTGTTATTAAGACGTTCTTTGCATATCAGTAATTCCTGTGGCAAATCACTCCTTCCACCATCTGCCACTGACAGAAAGCTCTTGTTTGCACTGAAAGAATCCTCTCAGTTTTGTACCACAAAGCATTTGTTTGTGTTGGAAAGCAATCTGGTTCCTGCATGATCCTGACCTGTTGTCTCAAGAACTTCACAGCAGAGGCAAGGTTGGTTTATTGACATCCCTTAAACGTGCAGGAAGTGATCCTTGGGAAAGATAGTTGATTCTTCAAATTACCAACTCTTTGGATTCAAAAGATGATCTATCAACCTATGAGCAAAAGGCTGGTTTTCTCTCAGACCAATTGAATTACATTATGCTTAAATTTTATTGTGGCACTTTTGCCCAGTGATGCCCTAAATAAACTGCCTACCCCAGCTTTAAATTATGATATGAGATGGAGACTGTACAACCCTAGTTGGATTTAGGTGCAGGACAAAAACAGAATATAATGAAAAAGAAGAGGCTGTCTGCACTTGTACACACACAAAGTGTTCTATCTTTATTTTCTTGCCAGTGTACTATTTTACTGAATGATGTTAGAAGAGATGAGCTTGGTCAAAAGAAACGTTGCTGAACGACTCTGCATTCTTTGTCATAGTCCTCTGTGATTGGATCCCCTGCTGTGCCAGCCAATTGAAATACGTGAGGAGGCCACATATTCCTGACACCGCGTTAATGCTGGTCTGAACACAGCATAATTTGACATCGCAACGGTCAAGCAGAAAGAAAAAAGAACAAAAGTGATAAATGGCGAACAAAAGATATAGAGAGAGGGAGCGGAGCAGATAAGGAATCAGACACTGTCCAGGCGACACGGACAAGAAAAGAGAAAGACCAAAGAGCACTAAAATAAATGTCTCCTTTTCTTCAGCATGTGTAAGAAAGATAGCAGATAGTATATCACTGGGCTCCAAATGCACTAATTAGGAGCCTGATTTTAACAAGCGGAGAGACACAGCAAGGCAGAGAAAGAAGGAGGGAGGGAGAGGAAGAGACTGAGAGGAAGGCTGAAGGCGGACCGTTAATCCACCGTCCATTGTCAGCCGCTACAGGAGGAACCGTGTTGGGAGTTTTGCCATGGGAGACGACCGTAAATCTACGACGCAACCTTTACACACCGCGCTCACAATACGCACAGATGCAGCCATACATGATACGGGCTGACACAAGTGTAGCCACCCAGTGACAGATTGCTTTCATCAGAGAGGCCACACAAATCACCTGCCTACCAAACACACACACACACACACACTCACAGAATGAGGGAAGTACTATAATCAGTAGGCATTTTGCTGCAGTTGTCCAAAGTAGTAAATCAGAACCTGTTGTTTCTACCATGAAAGGCCAGCGCTTATCTGCTAGCTACAGGTGTGTGTGTGTGTGTGTGTGCGTGTGTATGGTCTGATGCTTATCTTTATCTTGTAGCCACAGAAGGGCCCTTTTGTGGTCTGTTGCTGATTAGCTGTCTGTACACATGCCCGACCATAAATCTACCTATGTGAAGCAATATTAGCAGTAATGAGGCATAAGAAAAGGAAGAGTGCAGGTGTGTGTGTTCATATTTGTTTGTGTGTTCGCTAATAATTCCTGTGTAATTTCCATAGGGGTCTGCTCCAGGTTTTCAGGGGAATTTATTAGGTTGATTCACCAGAGCTGGATACCTGCTGCCTTAGAGGGCCTCAGAGACCACTCAGTTACACACACACTGCACAGACGTTCTTGCATACGGACAACACACACATGAAGATATGCATTACGCACAGCCGTGGTTCTCACCCCTACCAGGATGTCGCCCTTCCCTAATCATACCGTACACCCAGAAACAACAATGTGAACAGAGTTCCTACCGTCCAGTACACCTGCAGATACAGGAATACACAAATCACGCCCCTGCACCCCGCTGCCTCTCCCAGGCCTAAACATGCACGTTCTTCATCCTAACCACCGTCATTTCCCTAACTGCCGCTTACGTTGCACCCGGAGGATCCCCTCTAGCTGCTGATCATAGTCATGATGGGCTGTTAGACATGCAGGACGCCAGGCTGAAGCCGTGGTCCGAGGAGACAGTTGTTCAGACCTCAGACATCACACTGCTTTTTATCTAGAAAAAAACGCAACTCCACGTTTGTTCACAGATCAGTCTAGCCAGGACCAATATTACAGCAACACTGATGTTCTCTGTAAAGTCCAATTCTGCGTCTACATGTATTTGTCTGTGTATATGTATATATATATATATATATATATATATATGTAATGGCATCCTCTTCAGCTGAGTAAGTGCACGCTTCCTTCTGCACAGTGATATGGTTGCTGGGTGTAGACAGAAAATAACTCATGCATGAACCTCCTCACAACAAGGTCTGTGGATTACCTTGAGTGACCAAGTCATGATTTCTGGAAAGAGATATCGCTGTTGAGTTTTTAAATGTTTGAGTTGAGTTGTCGAATTTTTCAGATTTGGTACTTTGAGCACCACAAGCCAAGTGTCATCTGGTTCCATTATATTGGAGAGAAGCAGACATTTCTATGGCAGACATCTTCAAAACTCTGCATCTGACACCAAAACAATCTATATAGAAAAAAATGCACTACATTTAAAATATGTATGTTTAAATTTGGATTGAACTGACCCTTTAAACCAAAAAATATCTACTCTTGTAGATTTAAGTTTTGTTTTTGAACCAGAGAAGTGCAATTACAATTCCAACAGGTTGAAACTCATTAGTTGCAGTGAAGCTTTTTGGCTCTGGACACTTCAAACGGTTGAAAAGTGACTACAGTGCATTCACTCTAATAGGGGTTTAACTGGGTGTGAAATGTTTGGTCTTCCTCTCATTGTTCTTTCTAATGGGACCTATTGACTGTTTGTGCAATCAGAGTACATCACTATGTATGTACAGTAGATTAGAGACAGTGCCTCTACCTCACACTCTCTTTACATCCATTTGTCTTTTTCTTCTGTATTTCTGCTCCTTTTTTCAGTTTGTAATTTGCACTTCAGTTGAAAGATGCTTGACTGGCATGACTGTAGAAGAATTACCGGTGTTGACAAAGCGGTTTACAATACATAAAGATCACAACAATACAAAGAAATGATTAAGGTATAATGCAATCATTTATGCTGCCTTTGTTTCTCTTTGCATATCTTTCCCCTCTCTCGCTGCATAACAGCAGGTAAACAGTCTTGTAGCTTGTAGTGGTTATGTGATTCAGTAGCGCGGCGCGTTTCCGAATGGTAATTTGCAGAAATGAAAACTTAATCAAGCATGCTGCAGAAGTGGCCCTGAATAATTTAACAGGGAGGGGGAGACTGAGGAGGAGAGGAGGGTGTCAGCGGGGAGAGGAGAGGAAGGTGATGAGGAGATGAGGGGAGTTTCTTCATCCTTCCTCCGCTATCTCCACCCCTCTTACTTTTCCTCCTACCTGATCTCCTTTTCTTTCCTTTTTTACTTTATTCATTTCATGTTCATTCCCTTCATGTCTTTTTATCGCCCACATTTCTTCCCTTTTTCTTTTTTCCTACTTTTTCCATTCTTTTTGCTACCTGCCTCCATCCTTCGCTCTTCTTTTCCTCCTTCTTTCTCTTTGCCCTCACGTTTTTTCTTTTCTTTATTGTTTCTTGTTGCTTCTTACCTCATTTTCTTTTTCTGTTTTTCTCTCCTTTTTTGTCTTTCAACCTTTGAGCTTTTTTCTTTTTTCTTCCACACTTTTTTCCTTTAATATTCTTATTTCCCTGCATTCTTTTTTCCTCATATCTTCAGTTCTTGCCATTTTTCTTTTGCTATAACTTCTTCTCTTTCCCATCCTTGCCATTCTTCTAGTCTTCTATCCCTCTTGCCTTCCTTCCTTTCATCTTTCTCCACATATGATCGTGCCTTTCATGATGTACCCTTCCGGACAGTGTATAAGCAGAAACAAATCTTAATTTGCAAGACTTTATCTTTGTCAAATGCTTTGTGAGAGGATAATTAATTACTTAGCCCCAGTTAAACTTTTAATATCTTCCTTCTCCCTCTCTATCTTTGATTAATTTCTCATCCTGGGAAAGAAAGACTTTCATTAATGCTAAAGCCATTAGTCTTCCAGCAGGAAGAAAGCCCATGTTTGGTCGTTACAGATGAATCCCTAACCTCCCTAAATGATTAGAGAGCTACAGAATAAACATTTTTCTTCTTTTTCCCCCGTCTGAGAAACATGTCAGACAAGTGCCAGCACATGACCCCCCCTGAATGTTTCCTCTGTTCCAAATCTATTTCACCAACCACTTATAATGAAGAATCCCATCAGGCACTCCTTCATATCACACACATTCTAACTATATGTATGTATTATGCTTGATCTTGACCTTTAGTGTCACTATGAGCATTTAAAGTTATTTTAGGTAAATTAAAAAAATATATTAAACCAAGTAAACCAAGAGAAATGTAATCTTTTATTGTATAAAATTACTAAATTAATGTCCTGTCTGCTAAAAAAAACCCTCCTTATTGTTCCTTCACTTGGATGTTTTAGCTTGAGGAGTTTGAGAATGATGTAAGTACAGAGTTTGACAGTTTTCACAATAATCTGCTAAAGGAGGAAAGTGGAATATTTAGTGAAGTATTAGACATGTTGTATGCAACTGGAGGGAGGTATGAGGATGAGTAGATGTGAGTTTATGGTTTTGTATAGAAGTAGACGTTTACTGCCACACTAGGAAGAAAAATATCTTTTATACAAACTTCTCATGTTATAACAAGAAACTCACAACAGTAACAAAACTTCAAGTTATAACATGATATATTGTTATAATGAGACCTTGTAAAGACATGAGTTATCATATTTTAACAATATATATTATTATCTCAGTGTTACAATAAGTTTTGTTATAACAAGAAAGTTTAAGTTTGTGTGTCAAAATAATGTGAAAATACCTAATTATAACAATATACTGTATACTGTATATACTGTGATACTGATCGTTTTTTCTTTTTCTGGTGTGGCAGAATTTTTCATTCGAAGCAGTGTATTTTTATGCCTAAACACACATACAGAGGAGATCTTTAACAGCTTCTGACAACATTTTTAAGTAAAAACAAGAGAGAGTAATTTGAACTTTTATATAATTTTCCATCAAATGTACTGTGCTGAAAAGAGGGGGTTCCTGTTTTTACTGTAAGCTCTGTCAACTTTGGCTCATGTATTTTCACCTGCCATGAAGCTTCTCGTTAACAATTTCTCACTTCAAAAAAGAATAGAAATTTGATTGTCCAGCTAATCTCCTGCAAAATGTGTTGAAATGTAAAATACAAACGTTTTGTCATTTAGCTGCTCCCTCTCTCTCTCTCTCTCACACACACACACACACACACACACACACACGCACACACACACACACACACACACACACACACACACACACACAGACTCACTATCTCTCTCCTTCTCTGTCTGGCCAAACTCTATACTTTGGCAGATTGGAGTGAGAATGAACTGCAGCCCTAGACACTAGTTTGTGAAAGCTCTGCGTTCCTCTTCTCTAATGGAAATTAAGGGCCGCGGATGTGTGTATGTGCGTGTGTGTGTGTGTTTGTGTTTATGTGTGTGTGTGTGAGAGACGTGCCATGCTTTTGTGACAGGGCCTCGCAGGACTCAGATTTTATTAAGTACCCTTTAGAGAAAGAGAGAGAAACAAAACAAGAGAAAAGTCTTTCTCTCTCTCCCTCACTCTTTCTTTCTCACTCTCTCTCTCTCTCTCTCTCTCTCACACACACACACACACACACACACACGAAGACCAGACTCAGAATTTTATTAAGTACCCTTTAGAAAGAGTGAGAGTGAGACAAGAGGGGAAAAGTCACCGGCAGCATGGTAATCAGGCCCGCTAACCGAGACACCAAGAAAAGAGGAGAGTTTGTTAAAGGAGAAAAGAGACAGACAGAGAGAGAGGAGGAGGGGGGAGGAGGGGGGAGGCTTTAAGAACACTTTTTTTTGTAAAACCAGAGAAGGAAAAAAAGGAGCTAAGGGAACTTTACATGCAAGCAAAACAGTTTTTCTTTGAGAAAATGAAAAAAAGAAAACAAAAACGTGTGCAGCAGAAACAGGTGTTTTTTTGCAGCGCTGCTTTGACACACCGACCTTTTCTCTTTGCATATTCATGCTCTTTCTTTTATCTGTGTACACAATGTGCAGGGTTCAATGTTGATGTTTTTTTGTTTTTTTTTACCTTGCCTAAAGTCAGTTTTTACTTGCTCCTGTACAAATTATTTTATTTATTAGCAGTTATCAAATGACAACAAAGACTAAAGTTAATAGTCATGTTTAATCTGGGGCTGCAACATCTATAAAATGTCAGACGATAGTGAAGAAGGTCTATTCCAGTTTTTCAATATCTTTGAATGTCTTGTTTTGTCATTCCAAAACCAAAGATATTCAGTTCAATATGACAGCAAACAAACAAAAGCAGGAAACCAACATATTTGAGCAGCTAAAAAAACACCTTTTTCTGCCATTCTTGCACGGAAAATGAATTGATTGAATAGTTTAATAGTTTAATTCTTTTTTACCACTTGTCCGGTCAGGCAAGTGAGTTCCCAGAGTTACTAGCCGGACACCCTACTTGCCCCAGTCAAGTGGAACTATATATTTCAAAGAGACATTTTAGACATCAGGTTTCAATTAATTATTTCATATGATGGGAAGTCTTTTTCTCTACCACAACTACATAAACACCTGCTATGACATTTAGAGGCCTTTACTCTTATTCCAGCATTAAATTTGCTCAGTTACACAAGTAAGATAATCTTTCAATGCAGTCTTAGGTTGTGTTTTTTTTTTTTGGTAAAGTGGATTAAGCACGCTTGTCTGTGTATTTGGCAGTCTTTAGAGCAAGCAGCTTTCTCACCTTAAAATCTTCATCAATGGTAATATTTATCATAACAAACATTTACTTTTATCTTTTTCTTCATGCCAAAGCTCTTGTGTACGTAAGGCAAGAACGCAGTTTTTCAGATTCTACCTAGTAACAGAGCTGTAATACAGACACCCATGTGAGATGGACATGAAGTGCCTTGGAGAGCAGCAGGAGGAGAAAGGAAGACAGGGAGCGACAGGAGATAGCAGGAGGAGGAGCTGGGTGATACCTTGCATGACTGCGCTCTCCCTAGAGGAGCCCTGCCACACACACACACACACACACACACACACACACTCACACACACACTGAGCGACGGCTGGTGTGCGGGTGGCTGTCTTGTTGGCAAGGGTTTCTGATTTCACGGCCTACTGGGTGGTGGCATTCAGCTTCCATCAGGCACCCCTCTTTCAGCCTTTCACACACACACTGACCCATCCCCTCTGCTCTGTCCACCCAACACCTCCCAGTTTCCTCCCAGTATCTATTTTTTCTCACCTCTTCTCCAACAATCTGAGAAACATTTTTGACATTTTATGTAACTACATAACATTTTATGTCAATTTGGATGATCGGGAATTACTACTCCTACTTTTAGACTGCTCAAAATTAAAATTTTGGTTTAATCAACAGGGAAATTAATCACTAGAAAAATCCCTAAAGTGTAAAGCAATGTGTGTGAATGACACAACATATGTCAGGGGTTTTCAAACACATGTACTCCCTTTTTCCTCATTCCATTTCATTAAATACATTCTATTTATTTGGGAAAATGAAAAAGTGACATACATATGTTTCCTATTTTTAGACAAAATCCAGTTAATTTCTGGCAGTTGAGCAAGATACTAATTCTGCAGTGTCAGGGGTCCAATTCCCCGTGCACAAGGCACTAAATGACCTCTGGTTTCGAGAGGGAAAGCTGATAATGCTGACAAGCTTTTCTTTCACTGAATGGCTACAACAGACCCCCTGCTTTCCCAGCACACACACACACACACACACACACACACACACACACTCCCGCACACAAACCAACTGACAAGTAGCTCATCAAGAAAAATGGTGGAGTGGAAATTAGCATTTTGAGTGAGTGCGTCCCCTAAAGGTGAGGCAGATGATGCATGCTCAATCTGGACAAATGATAATTGATAGAGAGAAACACGGAGAAAGACAGAGAGAGGGAGAGAGGGTGGGAGGTCCTGTCAGCTTGGACTGAGGGCTCCGGAGGTCAAGAAACAAGAGGTCTTATATGCACTCACACACACACACACACTGACGCTACGCGGCGGTTTCTTTCTCAGCCATTCAGGCTTTGTTATGTGAGAGAATTTAGTGCTCAGCAAACCAGTGCCAGTCAGTCAGAGATCCTCTGCTTCTTATTTGACTTCATGAAGCTCTCCCTCTGTGTCCTCCTCCCTCAGAAAACTCTATAGCATCCAGTGGAAGGCCTGTGATGAATTTGGGTCCTAAAAAATATTTACAGCTTTGTTTCGTTTTGACTTATTGTCAACAATCCCATGAAACCAAAGCCTGATGTAGTTTATTCTTCTGTGCCGTAGAGCTCCATTCCTTCCAGAAAGCTATTTAAAACCCATCAGTGAAACACACTGTTGAATTTATTCAGAGGTCCTAAACTTTTTCATGTCAAGGGCCACCACAATAGATGCACATTAGACCACAGCCCCCCTCCAGTTTGAGTGGATGCTGTGTAATTCTTTGAAAAAATCTGTTTTGGTCTGAAGATAATAAAGTCTTGTTACTTGGTCAATGATCAAACTAGGATCACTATAAATTCTGATCAGTCAAAGAAGCCAACTGTATTTCTTCTCTTACTGTTCCAGCTTCCAAAAAATGTGATAAAACTCAACATTTTTCTATTCCTCCTTTTGCTTGGGACCTTTGAAAACCCACTCAAGGCCTCCTGTTGGTCCTGGACCCACATGTTTTAGTAAATCATCCTGGGGTTGTAAATACTCACTCGTCTGTATTTATTTGCAAATGAAAATAGTCCCCAACAAATCCAAAATTTATTACAGTTTGAGAGACTTTTGAAACACTGTTTTTATGACCAGTTTTTAAAAATGTATGTCCTCTAAAGCCATGATACCAGGATTTTAAACTTTGATACAATGCTACTATAAAAACAAATACTTAAAAAAAATCAACGCAAAATAGAATAATTTCTTCTTAATTTAAATGAACAGCCTGTAAACTGTACTGGTACAGAAAAATAAATGAATACTGGTTTTCCTGCAAGTCAGATTTAGGCAGTGAAAAACAATAGAGACTGAACTAAACTGAGGTCTTGAATTAGCATTGAGATAATTTCTTTTAAAGCTTTGGTACGTTTGATACCATCAAATGTAAAATTAATGGAAAACGTATCAAAAGTTGATACTTTTGACAACCTTAATGTCCTCAACAGCAATATATCGGTTTGGACCTGAGCGTCTCAGACAGAGAAAGAAAGCCTTAAAGTATAGACAGAAAGACTAAGACACTGTTGTTTTTGTATTCTAATGGAAAAAATACAGAATTGCCAACCTAAGATCCATATTCAAAATATTAAAAGATGCAGTTTAATGATGCAGATATTTGTAAATCCACATTACACACCCATTGAAAAATCCACATGCTTTCACTGATATTTAAATGATATTTTTAAATGGTTGAATTGTGTCTGATGCTCAACATGACTCCATATTGTCTTATGATAATTCTAATACTCCTATAGCAACTTATTCCCACAGTATCTATCTTTCTAAAATGTTATTAGCTTCTTGTAGAGATAATTGATTTCTTTAAGAGTAAGTTCCTGTTGAGACTACTCTCTCCGCTTTGTGTATATGTGTGAGAGAGAATGTATTAGGTGCAGACACCCAATCCATCCTCCACTTCCCCTCCTCACTTAGTTTTACAGAAACACTAAATGAAGCCCCGTGTCCTTTAGATGATCCTCCTTTGATTTAATGCCGAGCCGCACCAGGAGAACCTGTTGAAAAATCACTCTCCTGGATTTAGTTTTGGACAATAAAACACTGTCCAAACGTAATTAAAAAACCTGCACGGTCCGTTTCTACAAGTCGTTAACCTCTTGTGATACTTTTTAGGAATTACGCCATAAAGCCCAGAGTTTTTAATGGGCACAAATCAAATATGGTCCCACGTTAATTTAATTAAGGCTTGCCACCAAAATGTCCGGCATTGGTCCAAATATTTGAAAAGAGCAATACTTTTCTCCCCTTCCTCCAAGTTGATTAAAATATGTGATATTTCACATTAGTTTAGTTTTTATGGGCAGTGAGGTAATTCATTGTCAGTAAATGGCTTGTCAGAGTGCTCTGTGAGTGATGTAATGCTATGAAGTCTATCGTTTGAATTGCCCCTACGCCTATTAGAGAAAATCGACTTCTGGGCCCATTATTTGATTATCTTGCAGGAAGTTTGGAGAAGGCCATTGGCATCATGTTATGGGAAGGGATCACATTTTTCAGTTTTACAAGTGTATTATATGGCTTCTGTGCTTTTAAATGTATGACTGAAAGGGCCTCAATTCCTTAAAAATACCACGTTTTAACAAACATACTGCTGTTAATGATATATCATTATGAATTTTACAACTAAATGTAGAAATAATTAAGAAAATGAACAGTTTTGAAAAAATCTATTTAAATAATGAAGGTTTTTCTTCTTACCATCTGCCTCTGCAGCATGCAAACACCTCCCTTCCAACTCATTTATTCCCTTTAATTAAAATATGTCAGGTTCCCATTGGCTGTAAAAGCACTTGAACACGTTCCTCAGGTCCCGTATCAAGGTAGGACCTAATACCTGGGCCTAATTAACACGCATTTAAAAATACTCGTGATGCAAATTACCGTTAACATCAGAACAGGGGTGCAAGGGGGGGAGTGGGATGGGGGGGCTGCGACAAGACAAGATAATTCGACTAATGCATATTTATCTCATGCTAATTGGCGTGCACGGCTAAAGAAAAGCGTGCACTTAATTAATTGACATGGAGGGGGGTGGAAATGAATTGGAGGCACTCAATCTGGAGAGAGGGAGACAACAACAGAGGGAGGGGAGGGGGGATAGAGATGCAGCAAGAGGCAAAGATGAAAACAAGTTTAGTTAAAGCGTTTCGAGGGGTTTCTTTTTCATTTTTCAGTATAAAAGACTTTGTGTGTCTGTTTTATCAGTGCTTTTACATTAGAATAATTTCAAAGTGCAGGAGGATGCTTAACAAATCTTTTAATGATGAAACTCCAAATATATATTATAAATCTAACAATATCAAATGTTTAACAAGTCAACAAGTTTAGCTAAAGCATATCCTGGGGTATCTTTTTTTTCCTTTTTCAAAGTAAATTACTTGTTTTTCAAAAGCCCTAAGTGTGTCTTTTTTCTGAGTGCTTTTATGTTAGAATTATCTAAAAAAAATCGGACAGATGCTTAAGAAACCTGTTCACCATGTAGCTGTTAAAGACCATTATTAATATTAAAAGCATCAAAAGTTCAACAAGTTAAGTCAAAGCATTTCAAGGAGTGTGTTTTTTTTTTCATTTTTCAAAATAAAGGACTCATTTTGAAACAGTCCCTGATATGTCTATTATATGATGCTTTTACATTAGATTAATCTAGAAGAATTCAGAAGGATGCCTAACAAATCTTTTCATCATGTAGCTAGTAAAAATTCTACCTGTATCAAAAAACATTTCAAAATAACTAAAGAATAATAATTATTAGTTATCAGTATACTATAATTCTAATGGAATTTTCCCATAAAACAGCTGCTGACTATTAATAACAGCTAATATGATAAAAGAAGCATAATATTGCTATTACAAACAATCAGTGCAGTGATAATCTCTATAGGAATGTTGTAAATATAGCAATACCATAAAAGACATGAAAATAATATAGTAAAGATAACTCACATATTTAGGTCTGTACATCTCAGATTTTGAAGGAATCAAATATTTCATAGCGATGCAATGACTTGAAATGGATTTTGGCTAATTTGGCATTAAAAGCATTGAGTGTGATTTTCCTAACAAGTGGGACATGGTGGATTTTCTAAACTGGCCCTTAACGTCTGTCCCGGTTAGTCACTCTGTGTGTCTCCAATGCCAGATTTCAGAGTGGTTTTGTTAACAAAATAGCTGTGTCTGTCCAGCTCGCCCCGTGTAATTTGGTTTGTGTAGATGGCCCTATGTTATGGGGGCCCTCACACACACACACACACACACACACACACACACACACACACACACACACACACACACCCTCCCTGTATCTCATTCATTTGTTTACGGTGTTCCTGTTTTTTTTAAAGAAAGTGATAGGACGGCAGAAGCAGGACCTTTCACGCCTGCCTCCCTCTCCTCCTCCCTTCCTCCCCTCTCTGCTCCGCCCGCTCAGGAGGCGCAAGAATTAAAACAGAACTGTTTTTGAACACATACACACACACACACACACACACACACACACACACACACACACACACACACACACAACACTCATCCATTTCAAGCCACAGATGGTCTTTTGAATGGAGCGGGGGTTCCCTTGTTGTGTGTGTGTGTATGAATGTGGGAGTTTACCCTCGCTTTTAGCCTCCACCTCCGCCTCCTCCTCCTCTTCTGTGTCCGGGCAGCCGTTTTGCTCCTTCGTTTCTTTCTCTCTTTGTGCCTACCCAACTTTCTCTTTTAGAAACGTCTTTTGTGTCAAACCCACGGCCACTGACTAACTCTGCCTTCTGCTCATCTCCCCCCTATTTTAACCTCACACATCCTACACAAGTGTGTGTGTGTGTGTGTGTGTGTATGTGTTTCAGAGATGGGGACCATCAAACAAACACGGTGCAGTAAAAGTTTAGTAATCATTAGATGCAATACAGGATACTTTTCACTGAAAAACTATACACCTGCATAGGAATATCACAGTAAGAGTTGAAACACACTGTACAAAATCATACAGGAATTTAGTGCAATCAACTGATCTTATATCATTACCTCAATTAAATAATACCTTATTTATTTTCAGAACACTTCAGAACTCATAAGCAGGTGTTCTTTTGACTTGAAATGATGAGTTGAATAAATGTCCTGTACAGAGATCAATCACCTCATTAAATTAAGTTTCTTGTTTGAGAAACATGATCAGCATGTAAGCAGACTTCCCAGCGTGCACTGTTTGAGACTTAAAACTCTCCTGAGAGTCTTCTTTTCTATAGCTATAAAAAACTTATATGATGAAAACTTGCTGTGTGTTTAAGTTTGCTTGTTTTCACAATAACGAAAACACTGTGACCCATGATTAAGGTTAGCTTTGTTAGCTAATGCTGGGAGAAAGAAGCTTCAGGAAAATTTGATTTGTTTGTTTGGCAGTAGGACTGAAAAGTTATTGGTTCAACTCAGTATCTTAAGTTTATTGAACATGTTTCTAATAAGTTTATTTGACTGGAAAAGTTTATTTGCTTTGAATCATTACAATATTACCTCAACTTTTCTTTTCAGATGTAGCCAACTTAAAAGTTGAAATGAATAGTTTATTTTTACAGTGTAGTATACCACAAAACACAATAAGGTAACTGTTGAGGTACCAGAGACACAGTATTATAGTAAAAGGAAGGGGTTTAAGTTTTTCTTGGCAAAATGTTTTCAGTCTTTGACCAAACTTTTTGGAGAACCATTCTGTAGACAAACACTTCAGCAGCTGTTTATCCTTTGTTATGTTGCAAGAAATGCCACAGCATGAGAGACATAATATTTGGATGTGTGCACTTGTTGAAATTTTCTCCAATACGCGCGTGTTTTTGTGTATGCGTGTGAGGGATTATCGTAGTGGCACAATGTTCTCATTGTATTTTCATCTCAAGGCCCGTGGAGAATCTGGCATTAAGGCAAACACATGCCCACTCAAATTAGTCAGGGTAACACTCAGATGAAGAGGGGAAAAAAATCATTGCTACTGTATGTCAAATTATAAAATTGGCCACCTGTTTCTCACATATATACACACATAGACACTCATTCATATGGCCACTGCTACCATATATTTCTGCTTATATGAACACCCTTTCAGCTGCTGTCCTACTTGGTGGTCCCAGTTATGTGTTGAATTTTACTCATATGTAAAATGAAACCCAATCCTACATGGTGTGCTATTCCCTGTATAGTGTTGTTTTATAGCGTCATTTAAAGTGTCTACATTCTTTTTAGACATGGGGGGTAAGGTTTCATTCACTCATGCGGCTGCTTCGTACTTTTTAGCGGTGCATATTTAAAAAGCCACTTGTAACACAGCTAAAGGGAAGGAGCATGGACAACGTTATTGCTTTTCCCTGTCTGACTGACTAATTTATCTTCTCCTCTTCTCTCCGTTCGCTCATCCTCTCCTCTCCTCTCCCTAGGTGGCTCTGGTAATAAACACACTAGCTGTCTGTCTGTCTTGCCGTCTTGGCAGGTTGAGGCCTACTTAACCAGGCGAAACCGCTGCTCTTTTCTAAGTCCCTTTGAATGCCTCCCTTTGTCGGCGACACGCTACCATGTTAATGTCATGTACCGTAGAAATTGCTGCGGCTATGGCTATTAGCTTCGCCGCTAAAGTACAGAGAGTGACGGAGGGAGAGGGAGCGAGAGAGGCTGCCACAAAACCCCGCCGGGTTCAAATGCAGACCATAATTGCATTGCTGTGAAGAGGGTTAGCCCTTTTCTCTCCTCTCCCCCCCTCTCCCTTCTCGTCTCTCCATATCTTTTCCTCGCCACCCCCCACCTCCGTCTTTCTCTCTTTCTCTCCTTTTTTGTGTGTGCGATTTGTCCCTTAAGCCGGCGTAACGTCTCGGCCGAGGCCGCAGAATGTGGAGAGCAAATTGGAGGCAGAGCGTGAACAATGGAACATGCATCGCTGCTGGGGCATTCTTCTTCTTTACTGGGAACTGTGGGAGGGATAGAGGGAGAGAAAGTCATTTTGTGAGGAAACTCTAGTGCCTCAGACATCCAGATGTAGACAGTGAGTGTGCAATGAAGGGTCTTGATACTGGATGCACACCAGCTAGTAGCAAATCGGGATAGTTTGACTTCTTTTAGGTGTGTTGTTGGATTAAAAAGAATGAGAGGAAAAGCACATAATGACATGGGGGAAACAAATTGTAAGTATAGGATTTAACAAAACAGGCTGAGGTAGTTAAGGTGGCAGAACCAGGGGTACTTATTTCTTGCGTTCAAAGTTAGGACATCATTATTTTTCTTTTGCTCTCAGGTTTCACGTTTCCTGTTTTGCTATCACCGATTGCCTCTTTTGTCCCCCTGAGTGGTATTCAGCCCAAGACAACTTATGGGCCACAGAACTCAGATGTTTGTTGTTGTTTTTTTTTTTTCTTTTTTGGCTTTACATGGACGTTTGTGTGTAAGTTTCATTCCTCTGAAGTCAGATCACAGGCGTGGAAGAGCACAACTGACAAGAGGAGATGAGAAGACACAAGATGACAGGGTACAGAATATAAATATGGAATATGTACAATAAGGAAAGCTGACGAGAACAAATGACAGCAGGGAAGCGAAGCACACAACAGAACCGAGGAGAACACAGGAGCACGAAATCAAAACGTGAGAGGAGAATGGAAAAAGCAAAAAGAAAAGAGCAGGACAGAAGAAAAGACAGGACAAAACCACGCAGGACAGGATAGTTCAACCAAGGCAATTTTTCCACACGTAATATCATCCTCAGCAGTCACCATTTGCCAGCTTGATTTCAGCCGTACCTTAGCAGTGAGGCCTTGAAGCCAAAGGCTCAAAAGCGGACAGAAGCAAAAGAAAAAAGCAGAAAAAAAAGGTGGCAGATGAGAAAAGAAGTCAAACACAGCACAAGAAGCAGAACAGCTTGTCTTCAGTGGTGAATAGCAGCGTGTATCGTTCACATTGAGTCAACAGATTAGCGACAGAGGAAGCTTAGCTATTCCTGGCCTCCCTCATTTGATGTTTGGGGAGTTCTAATTTGATTTTTCACCTCCCATTGTTTCAGCCCTGTGTGCCCCTAATCCACTTTAAAGTGGAGACAGCTTTCATCCTTTCCTCTTTCCCTTTCTCTCTCTTTTTTTTCTTCCACTGTTGCTGCACTCTTCTTTCTTTTGTTACTCTCTTCTCCTCCACCAGTGCTCCACAGGCACACATTCATTCAAAACTTTTATTTACAGCAACATTTTACTTTTTCTTATAACAGGAGGAAGTTTTATCACACAAACATTAATAAAAAATTTAAGTCTGCTGTTTGTTTATATTAGTTACATTGTAGATTTCCTCAGGAATAAACAGGTTGTTGGCAGAGAAAACTTTAGCCAAACATCAGCGTAAGAGTGTTTAACGGACTCTGCCTGAGCTAGTCATATATTCAGTTATATTTTTGACTTGTGTAATGGCCTTTGCAGCATTTTTTCAGGTTCCATAGTTGAGAAGGAATATTTTTTTCTTAAATCAATTGTCCAGGTTTGCAGGTGTTATATAGCAAATAAATCCTTTAACAGAGTATTGAACACCTTGTTGTTAGCTCCCAGATGTTATATTACGTGGATCTCACAAATGGTCCACTACTCTGTAGTAGGTGCTATAAAGAAATGATGCTGTTGACTGACATAGCAACAGTAAGTAATTTGTTATTCATGAAGTGTTTTTCAGCTTTTGTCTTTGTCCTCTTTAAGTCCTATGTCTCTTTCGTCTCATACTGTATATCAAGCGCTGAGAAAAAGAAAAGAACAAAATATATCAAGCCCTCCTCCTCTCTGTGTCTTTCTCAGTCTAACTTCCCCAGAGTTGAAGTGCTCCAACAGTTCTTGATAGTAATAAAAGCCTTCGGGGTTGGAGGGGTTTAGTTTTGGCCTTAAAGCGCTGCCCTCCACCAAGCCACCCCATCCCATTCTCAACTGCAGGCTGTATTAACCCTGAAGAAAAGCCTCTGGAGAAGCAGAAGAATGGTTGGAGAAAAGAAGAGGTGGAAATTGTCACCACAGAGAGAGACGCCCCCCCCTCCCTCCTTCCCCTCCTTTTTTCCCCCTCAGTGAAAACAGCGAAATGACCAGCCCCTTGGCTCAGTGACTGCGCTCAGCTTGCTATAAGGGAGCTTAATGCACCCAACCCTCCACCCCATTGTCAACCCCCCCACCACCCCGACCCCAAACTACCCCTGGAAAAAAAAAGGGGTAGTTCCACCCACCACCAGCACACACATGCACATTACCAACGCACACACACAAAAACACCAGCCTTGAAAAGAGCCACACACATCAACTCCTTTTGTGTTGGCTTCTTCTCCAAACCATTGACTGACTGACTCGCTGCTGCTGCTTCTGCATTTACACCCTCCTCCATCACCTCTACACCATCAGTTCAGCTCTTCTCCTTCCTTCTGTCTTCCTCTTCACTCTCCATCCCTCTCTTCCTCATCTGCGTCTCCTCTTCCCCTCCCAAAGTGGTCGGGTTGCCCCACTAGACAGAGGTGGAATTTAAAAAAGGGGCTGAATAAAGACAGACAGACTGTCAGTGCATATGTTGGGTGGGTGACTCCACTCCTCTATATTTAAAGAACCATCTGTGATAGTTTTCATTCAAACAAGCAGCATCAATAGGAAGTTAGGAGAGCTCCTTTTGTCCCCTCCTCCTTTTCTCTTTAAGTTCTTTCTCTTTTCTCCTTATTTCCATTTCTCTCAGTGTTTTTAATTCTCTTTTTGCACTGTATGTGGTTATGTACATCGATAATTTACTTAACATGTGTAAGTTACGTTATGCAACATGCACACATTATATAAGTTACATATGTTAACTTACATAATGACTTAAATTAACCCTTGACCTTTTCCGAAATGGACCAAGTAGTTTTGTTTTGTAAACCTAACAAAGTAGTTTCTGTGCCTTTATTTTGAAACTCTATCCAGAGGTTTTGTATTCATCGTTGCTATCTTACATCATTTTCGTGACTTTATTTTGAAAATCTAACACGAGAGGGGTACCCACAGCATCATAGTTAGAAGTTCAGGGCCACTGATCTAGCCTTGAATTTTACAAGCAGGGAATGTGTTTTTTTTTTCTTATTAGCATTTCAGTTACTTGTTCATAAAGAAACTGTAGAAACGTAAAAGAAAATATAAAAATGTAAGGGACAAAAAAACAAATGTAAATCTAAACATTATAAGTTTACCGTACAGAGGAAATGCATGCTGTGATATCTGTGTTTGTACTGCTTGTATATGTGTCTGTGTGTGTTTGCCCGCGTGTGTGATGGATTAGCTCTGTAAGGGGCTCAGCGGTACACTGATATCTTTGCTCAGTGCTCACAGCATGATACACCAGATACTGGCACGTGCTCTCTCACACACACATATGAGCAAGGATTTGGTGTCCAGCAGTGTGTAGACAACCCAGTGGTGAGCTGTCACTCTGTGTGTGTGTGTGTGTGTGTGTGTGTGTGTGTGTGTGTGTGTGTGTGTGTGTGTGTGTGTGAAGCCTTGTTCTTCTAACAGTCCTCTAATCCTTCTAGAGTGGCCCTGATAGGCCTAATGACACACATTGGGACACGACAGGGTGCTGCACCTGTATGTGTGTGTGCTTGTGTGTGTGTGTGTTGGAGCTATTACCACTCGCTGTGACACTTAAACATGATACCTTTTCATCCCTCTTCTGGTTTTTCCATTTTTTTGAAGTAAAACCTTTCTGGAAAACAATATATCGAGAATGTTTTAACCAAAAGGCAATTTGCTGCTTCGTGTGAAAAAAAAAAAAAGTCTATCACACAACTAAAAAAGAGCTGCGTTCATAAATGTCAAATGTGATTTTTTCCGGACACCCCCAGAATAGTTCAGGCACCCAATTAAATCTTGCAGTGACCCCAGTTCTGGTCCCGCTCTGGCTGTTGAAACACTTCAGAGAGCAGGGAAGTGTCGGCTCCTGGCACTGCAGCAGCAGCAGCAACATGTTGGTGTCTCTGCCAACACCAGCAACGCTGCCATTGGAGCTGCAGCAAGGCAGACAAAGAAAGTGGTGTGTGTGTTAGTGTGTGTGAGAGGGTGACATCACCCCACCGAGTTGTGCTTGAGTTGTGATCCTCTCTATGTAGCTGAAAGTTCAGAAATGGGTGTTTAGGTA
Organism: Lutjanus erythropterus; assembly: GCF_056507025.1. Lineage (NCBI taxonomy): Eukaryota > Metazoa > Chordata > Actinopteri > Lutjaniformes > Lutjanidae > Lutjanus > Lutjanus erythropterus. Next base: position 31,171,884 of record NC_139328.1, on the reverse strand, counting down.
AACTTTTTAGTCAAATATTTTCTTTTTATATATGTTGTAATATTTCTTCTGGGTTAGAATCACCCTTTGTGTCATTCAGTATGTTTTTCTCAGCCTGTTGTCGTATCTGGTGTCATATCTCAAGGTGCTGCTGTTTTAATGTGCCATTGACATCGTATAAAGAGCTAAAGTGTCCACATCTAGAGGAGGTGGGGTCGATGGATGGGTCAAACAAGCATAGGATTTTCATCCAGGAGACTGGGGTTGGAGTCCTGTGTGAAACCAATTGTCGACATTGTCTTTTTTTTTTCAGCTTACGCAATGTACATAATTTGCATATTGTATTTAAGTTATGTAATATAATGCATGTTAACTTACATAACTTCTTATTGTTATCCAAACCATGATCTTTTCCTAAACTTAGTCAAATAGTTTTGCCTTTATTTTGAAAGTCTACCTGTATGTTGCATATTTGTTATTGCTAAATTACAGGATTTTTGTGCCTGTATTTTGAAAATCAACCCAGACATTCATATGTATTATTGTTAACTTGAACTCTGAAAATCTGCCTCGATGTTGTGTATCTATTTTTGCTAACTTAGGTAGTTTTTATGCCTCTATTTTGAAAGTCTACCTATATATTGTAGGCTTATTAATCCTAACTTGACCGTGGAGCCCTGAATGTGCAAAACTGATTCTAGAGCCGTACTTACAGTGTCAGAACCACTGACAAAATTGCTGTATTTGACAAGTTGGGAGTGAGAATGTGTTGGGAACATTTTTTAGATCTTAGCATTACTTGCTCTTATGCTGTATTTCATGATTTAAAGCATTTTTTTTTTCGTTTTAGCGCTTAGTAGACAGTTACATAGTGTATTTACAATCATCGTCACTAAGCAACTGTAGAAAACAGGCTGACACACACACACACACACACACACACACACACACACACACACACACACACACACACACACACACACACACACACACACACAAACACTCACACCAGTGAAGGAAGTGTTTAGGACAGAAGCCACTGAAACACACTGTCCCTCTCCATAGGAAACAGACTACTTAGACTCATAAACTAAAAGCTACCTGTTAACTGAAACAGGTGGTTTAACTACTGTCTGGCCCCTGGCTACTGGGCTAATAGCTTCCTGTACAACACACACTCACACACACACACACACGCCTCTACACAAACACAGTCTGACTCTGTCTAAACACACACTGTGACCCACAGGAAATGTGTATATCTCCCTCAATGACAGGTCCAAACGTGTAGCACCGCCACTTCCAGAGTGTGTGAAATGCAGTGCACTTCTACTTCTCCCTCTGCTCTCCATACTTTAATGGTCATTTCCTTCTTCAATCCAGTGCTTACAATGCTAACGCCTCTATGGTCCCCGACCTGCTGGAAATACAGGAGGAGACAGAAACGGGGATTTGATTTCTCACCCGGTACCTCACTGTTTCTGGCTCTTTATTCAGACACAGAGAAACTTTCTGTCTCTCTTTCTATACCTCAAACATCCATTTGCCTCTGTCTGAAAAAATTACACGGGAAGAAAGAAGGAAAAGATAAAACAGCACATGTAACAATCTGTTTGCCTGTGTGTGTGTGTGTGTGTGTGTGTGTGTGTGTGTGTGTGTGTGTGTGTGTGTGTGTGTGTGTGTGTGTGTGTGTGTGTGTGTGTGTGTGTGTGTGTGTTGTGTGTGTGTGTGTGTGTGTGCGTGTGTGTGATGGGAGCAAAGTGAGGTTAGATTATAGGGTCTGGTCTCTGAGAGGGAGGTGGAGGGAGGCGCAGGGGGGTGGCGGCACAGGGACAGCTAGTGACATGATGGGACTCCTAATGGTCATAATTGGCGGTGGCTTTGACAGCAACTATATGATAGCTGCACAATATACACAACTCTGACTGTGTGTGTGTATCTGTGTGTGTGTGTTTCTTTAAGAAGAAATTTACACAAAATTGCAGCGAGGTTGTTGAACCGCTTGTTTGCAACCGCCGCCTGTTTCTCTCTTTTTCTTTGTGTTGTATATGTGTGTGTCTGTGTGTGTGTGTCAGATATAAATATTGTATAAACACAGTTGAGTTGGCTCCTGACAGGTGTAAAAGGTAGCAGTTAAGCTTGCTCCCCTCCTACCTGTTTTCTTTTTTGCTCTTTTTAATGTTGCTTAAACACACAAACCACACACACACACACACACACACACACACAAACACACACACGCACCAATAACACTGTTTTTTGAAAAGGCGGCAGCTGCCTTTTATTATGACTTCTTCAAAATGGAAATTAAACCTTCAACTGCTCATCCATCCATCTACCCATCCACAATACTCTCCATCCACCCATCACACATTTACTTTTCTGTTTTTTAGGGAACTTAATCTAGTTGATATTTCAGCTGTAAAAGTGAACGATGGTTGAGTTCTGTGGTTCCTTAAAATCTTGCACGTATTAACTTGCGCAGTCCTACTTACATCCTGCAGGAGGATTTTTGATGTTGATTTACTGAGTTATATAACTTTTAGAGTGAATACAACAGTGTGATATAAGTGAAAATGTCATTATTACAATTATTGCACAACATTAAAGCTGTTTTTTATCTTTGTATTCAAATAATCCACATAGAAACAGTCAAAATTACAAAATCAGCCACTAAAAGCAAGACAAACACAAAAAAGGCCTCAGCATGCAGACTTAGGTAGCAGCATTTCAAGCTTGATGCTTTTCTTCAGGCAGCACAAAGAGAAAAAAAAATCTAATATGTAAATATAATGTAGTTAATGAGATTAATCACCCACTAAATAACTCAATGATTGCATTTTTTTCATATCTGTGAAATGTTAAGAAATCAGAAGTTATCTCTACTGATAGGTTAAATGAGGAGTAGGGCTGCATTAATTTTGACAGATATTGTGATTGTGATATGATACACGATTACTGGGAATGATATTTTTTTAGTCACTATTTTCATTTTCATTGAAAAAAATAGTTAAATCAAGTTAATGTGATATTTGTTGTGGTCTGTGCCAAACATCTTACATCTGAACAACAGGATTTGTTGGCCAGGCCATCATGTATTTTTCCTTCTGCAGCTTCTGCCCTTTGGATATCACTTTGGCCATACTGTGATTTTTATAACATTTCAATCAATTGTGCCAGGTGAATGAGAAGTGTACATTGTGTATATTGTGTATTTTCACCTGGTTAGATTTGAGGACATCTGATCATTAGTGCAGAAACTGAGCAAATTTAAATGTACTCACTTTGCTGCATTGAACAGCTATCCTTATTCTGTCTTTGTCTTTTTAATTTTGTGACAGACTAAAATAAAAGTGTTGTTTAATGTACACCTGGTAGACGATGATTCAAAAGAAAAAGTTGACTATTAGCACTGAGATGATTAGAAATGCAACATTTGGTCATGGATCTACACTATTTAGGCCAGACGAAGGCCTGAAAAGTTGTATTTTTAATTAATTCAGTGCTTCCATTGCACTTGAATTTAACTAATTATAGAATGAAATGTTGTGACCTCTCACTCAAAATGGATTTTACATTTCAACAAAGTGATTCAAATAATTAGTTTTTATTTATTCTAGCTGTTTTCTTTTTAATCACATTGAGAATTACTAAATAGTGAGCAGAGCAGACCTAGAACATATGTGAATATTCAAACTGTACAATGTTGGATTTGTGCTTTTGCAAGACTCAAGAGTGGAAGGTCTCGATAGAGAGATAGAGGGAGAGAAAGAGAGGAGATCAAAACAGCAGACCATCTCCTTGCACCTGAATGAGCTGCAGTACTGTGTGTCTGTCTGTGTGTGTGAGAGAGAGAGCCAAAACGCTGCGTCTGATCTTGGTTCAAAGGCAGCAGGGAAGAGGCTCAAAGCATTCTGGGTCCAGGGGAGAGATGGAGGGAAGGAGGTAAAAGAAGGAATGACGCAAATATATAAAAAAAAAAGTCAAGGAGAAGTAGAAGAGATAGATGTGGTTGTCCCCAGGGCTGGCATATCAATCAGAGCACAGAGGGATAGGTGGGTTCAAAAGCCCTCCTTTTTGATCAATTTCTTAGTATTTTATATCTTAAATTACATCATGTTTTACTGTACTTGTCCCTTGACCTTTCTTTGGCATTTATATGAGTTGTTTATGGTCTTGAGATAAGGATACTTTTTAGAGAAAATGTTGGTTTGATGGGATATTCAGGCCTTGAAGCTATAGGTCAGATCCTGGAAATCTAGAAATGTTGAAACAAAGCTAGATTTTATTTGTTTATACCCCTCCACTGCTGGATTAAACTTTGAAATCAGCCTTTAGAAGCCTCACAAAAGAGCATTAGTAGAAAAAGAATTAGTGCCATTGAAAGTCAATGGGGGTAAGATGAGCTGTGGCACTTGATACTTTTAGAGAGACAAACCCCTGAAAGTGAAGGCTTTAAGTTCAGAAACAGTGCTGTTACCCCACTGTGTGTGTGTGTGTGTCTTTGTATGTGTGTGTGTGTGTGTGTGTGTGTGTGAGAGAGAGAGAGAGAGAGAGAGAGAGAGAGAGAGAGAGAGAGAGAGAGAGGAAGAGTCTGATGGTCTTAACAGTAAAACTAATAGTGGATGACTGCCTTAGCTGGAGGCTCACTTCTCTGTGAAGTTTCCAGCTGCTTTCAAAAAGACACGCACAGCACACACAGAGAACCTCACACACACACACACAGATACGGACACACACACACATTTTTTTGGAAAGTCAAACAGAAAGCCATAGAGGAAGAATTTAAAAAAGTCAAAGTAGAACAGGAAAAAGACAATTTCATGTGGCGGGATGGCGTGATATAAATCTTGTTTTTTCTCATCGATATGAGTCATCTTCGCTTTTGGAGATCTCAGGGGTTCGTTATGATGGATGGAGTGGAAGGAGAAAGACAGGGGACGCAAGGGAAAACAATTTGGAGAAATTTACGCCTGAGTTTGGTGCTGTTTGTCGAGGGTATTGCGATGGTTTATGGCCCGCTGTCTGAGTCCATTTCCTCTCATTTTATTTCATTTATCTTCATAGTTTCTTTACTCATAGTTTATTTTGAAAAAGACACTCACCATCAAATAGTGTGTCGCTCGTGTCTGTTTAGCTCTCTATGTGGTGTTTGTCTCCGTCATAAAGTTGAAGCTGTAAAGGTTAAACGCACATTTGGCCACTAAAACATGCAGACAGTCCCTTGGTATGTGTGTGTGTGTGTGTGTGTGTGTGTGTGTGTCCCACCACTAAACAATGATGGTCAAGGTTTGTGTCTTTGTGTGGCTGGGGGTGGGTGGCTGGACACCAGTCTTTTCTTCCTTCCCCCTACACACATACACACACACACAGACCGACACATGGACAGGTTCAGTCTGTTTTTGTGGGAGGAAGGCATCACGGGTCAGCGGTAAAAGGCCAGGTCTGCTTTTTCATTGGTCGACCCCTACTTCCTACTTCCTGGATGACCCGGCGCCATCTGGGGAAGTGATTGGTTGAGAAGAAGAAGCCTCTTGAGCAGGGTTGAGCGGGGTTGCCGCGGGTTACCCCTCCGAGGCCTGTCACTCCAATGAGTCGTAGAGCCGCTGCTAATGATCAAACCAGCCAAGTCACGAACATTTTCACCTAACTGCATTTCAAAGATTTCACTGTATCCATGAGGGGAAGCAGCTGGATAAAAGAAAATAGAAAAGAAAAATAGAATATATAAAAGAAAAGTACATTTAAATACAGAAGCACTGTAAGTGAGAAAATGTGAAGTGGAGAGGAAATAATGATAAGGGAGCAAGGAGGGAGAGAGGGATGAGAAGGAAATGAGGACTCAGGAAAGAAGGTTTGGAGAGGAAGGATGGAGGAGTATGGAAAAAAGGAAGTGAGAAAATAGGAGAGGGAAGGAAATGGGGACAGAGAAAAGGAGAATAGAAGAGGAAGAAACAAGAGAGGAAAGGAAATGAGGACAAGAGAGGAAATACGGATAGGAGAAGGAGGGAAAAAGAGGAAAGGAGAGAAGAAGAGACAGGAGAGGAAAGTGAACAACAAGAGAGGAAAGGAAATGTGGACAGAAAATAGGAAGGGAAGTAAAGAAGGTGGATGGATGGAGGAGAGGAAACAAGAATAGGAGAGGCAAGAGGGGTAAAGATGGAAGGGGAGAAGAGGAGGAGACAGGAATGGAAATGTCAGGAAAGGACAGAAGATGAGGACAGAACAGAGGAAACAAAGATAGGAGAGGACGGAGGAAAAAGATGGAGAGAAGAGAACAGGAGAGGAAAGGGAAAGAGGAAGGAGGGACAGAGTGGGAATGAGAGGATAAAATGAGAGAAAAGGAGACAAGGACAGAAAAAAGGAGAAAAATAAGGATAAGAGAGGAAGGAGGGCAAGATAGGAGAGGGGAAACAAGGAGGCATGGAGACAAAAGGGGATGGGAGAGGAGAGGAAAGAACGGGAGGTGAAAGGAAATGACAAGAGAGGAGAGTTATATCTACATATATAAAATTTCTCCTTGTCTATACCAACCTTCCTTCCCTGTTTTCTCTCCTCAGCTGTGTATCCTACATTTCCACATGCCGTCTTTCCGTCCCTCCTTCTTTTGTCCTCACCTCTTTTCACCCCTCCCTCCCTCCCTCTTTCCCCCTCTGTCTTTCCACTCCTCTACCTCCTTCCTCTGCCCGTCTCCCTCAGTCTCTCCTGTTTATGAAGGTAAATTTATAGGTCTACCAGGAGCTGTTAGCTGGAGGTGGCCTCCGCTGCTCAAACCACAACAAGGCTTCACCCTCCACATGGAACAGAAAGAGCATAGTGGGCATACTGGGCTATTTCCATCACCACACATTATACATGATGGTGCACTTCACACCTCCCATTATCTACTAATGAGCATCCCTGTGTTCTTCCCGCTCTCCCTTTTGGATGCTGCCTCGCTCCATCATGTTCTTGATGAGTGGTTGGGTGGTTTTTCTTTTCTTTTTTTTTTCTCGTACTTTATATTGCTCCATCTAGCATTTGTTTTTTATTGGTCTACAAGGAGCAGTTAGCCAGTGGTGGGCTCCACTTTTTAACCAGCACATGCGTTGTACTGTTTTTCACACACTGCTGTTATAAGTCAGCTCACTCAGTACATAGTTATATCATTTATGTAGTGTGTCCTCCCTGCTGCGCATTTGTCTTCTTTTATACTTCACTGAAACACTGCTGCCTGTCTTTTTGGTATGTTATATAAAGTAAGAGTGTAGTTAAAGATGTCAGAATAAGAGCATGGGATGATAAAGAAAAAAAGTGTGACAGAAGCAGCATTTTATATGTTGTATATTAATGTGTTTTTAAACTAAACTGGTCGTTAGTTTCTTTTTTTTGATGAAGAGACCTGTCTCCCGCACACTCAGACCCTCCACTTGACTCACATCAACATGGAGAGTGTTGTGTTCCTGTCATAACAAAAGGCTGTTCACTCTTTGGTGGTCTAAACCCTCTTCCCGCATTAGACAGTCAATTAGCCACCGAATGGAGCGAGCTTACTAGATAATAGAAAGTAAAGCTGCTCATTCACACAAAGGAGCACAATTGCATAGACTGACACCTATACATGTGTGTATGAAACACAGGGTCGCACAACAAAATGAGAGTTGTGGTTCCTTCATGCTACACACACATACATCATAGATACAGTTAATTTATTTAAATCATTTCAATTCATTTACATTTTTGATTTTGCATCACATAGACAGATTTAGACAAACCATGATTCACACTCATATTCACATTTTCAGGCAATAAATTGAATATAAAGACCAGCAACAAGGTGGTGATGATAATATGTTCGGCGATGTAAACACAAAATCCACCTCCCCTTGAGTACACCTTGTTTACTCATACATTTTTAAATGACACAGTTTTAACAAAACCGGAAAGTGACAGTGAATTGATTTATCAAATGAAAGGGTTAATAATAGAAAATGTACACTAAAAAGAAACAGTTCATAAAACAATAATAAAAGGCAAAAAATGAAAATGAAAAAAGTCCAAAAGCATAGTGAAACAAAAGTACATATGTGAAATTCAGACTTAACATTCTAGCTCTGGAGTAGTTTTTGACAAACCTCCAGGTTAGCAAAGAAGAGAAGGTATGGAGGGTGGATCATTACACAAACTGCTGTAAAGTTTACTAAACCTGCTTAGTGTTCTTTGCACAAGTCTTTGGGGATTTCCAACAGTTATATTATGACTAATTTAAACAATGGCCAAAATAGAAAAATAAGATCCAAGTTGCATGAAACCAGAATTATCATTTAATGGCAACATGGAGTCAAATGAACAGAGCGCCAGTGTTTTGTTGTCAGCCACACTACGTGTCTAACTTTTTTCCCTTTCTCTTTCTCTTCCTTATGCGCTGCCTGTCTTCACCTCCATCACATCTAATCAGGTAAGTCAATTTCTCTCTCTGACACACACACACACACACACACATGTTCAAACACAACCTCAAAAACACCCGATGGTGACTTCACAGGAGGGAGAGAGCACAGTGATGGAGAGGGGGAGTGGTGAGTTTAAGGGTAAAGTGGGGGCTGAGGGTGTGGGGTTCAGACTTTTATGAAGTCACGATGAGAAATGGCCTCGACTTGTGTGGCTGGCAGTTAAAACGGTCCCGGGCCATTCAGCAGTGCAGGGTTACAGAGTATCAGTCAGCCACCGTTGAATGGGAAATCAGCTAGCCTCACTCTCACCCCTAATGATGATAGCTCTTAGACATACACTGACTCATTCGTGCACACTCACACACACACAAATCTCATTCACAGGTTAAGCTTGTGTTGTTATTCAGAGTGACTTAACATCAGCGCCTCAGTAGCTCCAATTAGTGGATCACAAACATCAGAGGCAGCAAAAAAATAAGGAGTCTTACTGGTCCAGGACATTACTGTGACCACTAAACCACACACACACTTTTATATGCACTATTTTGCAGACATCAGCTCTGTTTGTCCACACATTTCTCCTGTTTCTTTATGTTCTTACTTTTACTATTTTTGTTTCTTTTAAAGGGGCTGTTTGGACTTTTTAAAGTGGGATTGTATTAGGTAATTGTCGATAGTCAGTGTATTACTTACAGTAGATGGCGGTGAGCTCGACCCCCATTTAAAGAAGCAGAGAGGAGTACCAGCACAGAAGTTAAGCAGTGTGCTGCTGTGGACAGGGTCAGCAAAAAACTATTTCAGACACCTAAAAAACCAATATCAGTTTAAGAGCACACTATATTTAGAATATTTTCATCGCTTTACTTCAGTCAGTTAAGTCAAATATTACTCTTAAAATAACAAACTCAAAGTAGTATCAGTAATTTTACGTCAGAGAATACAGGAGTTGCTGGTGTACCTCTGCCTCCATCTGTTAGTTTGTATGTATTATTATGTGACTTTGGTGTTTTAAAAGGATAATTCAGATTCACTGAAGTCACACAATAACAAACACAAACCAACAGCCGGAGACAGCGGCAGACCTGCCACTCCCGTGTCCCACAAGCAATATTTGGCTCATATGAAAGGTGGTTTCTGAGTAGAAAACACTGTCTGCCAGCAAAGTAGAGCAGTGTCTGTCTACAGCAGTTCATTGTTTAGCTTCCATGCTGGTAGTCCTCTCTGCTTCTCCAAACTGGGGGGTGTGTTGACCATCATCTGCTCAAGCTAATGCACTGATTATTGACAAGTATCTTATACGATCCTGCATTAAATAACTATACCGTTAATCATCTGGCTCTCATTCTCTGTTTTTATCTTACTTTCTCTGTCTCTCTCTCTCTCTCTCTCTCACACACACACACACACACACACACACTCAGAGGTTGTAATTCCTCAGGGTGGCAGTAGTCATGTCAGAGGTTTTTACTGATTGCTTGTCGTCTGATGGGACCAAGGTGACATTTCCTCTTACGACCCTAAATGTGAAATGTAGTGCGTGTCTATTTGTGAATGTGTGTGTGTGTGTGTGTGTGTGTGTGTGTGTGTCTTTAGATAATGAGGGGTCTATATGCAGGGCTGGCTGGATATTAAATATGTAACAGCAGGTTGGAAATGGTGGACAGAGGTGGCTTGTCAGACACACAAACAGACACACACACTCACAGTTGAGGTGTTTACACACCTTTCTTTGTTTCTTTCTTTCGTCCTTTCTCAGCCCACTCCCCTCCTCTCTTTCTCAATTGTTTTGTCTTCCTCCTAGACAGACAGGTGTTTGGCTGGTTTGACACAGTAATTAGTGACACAGACACCAACACAAACTGGTGGATTTTATGAAGGGGGGTGGAGGAAGTATAGGGGAAGTAGTTGGGCTGGTGCTCACCCTCCCATTCCTCCGGCATGTCTGGAGACACACATAAACCAAAGTCCATACCCATCCCTCCCACTGAGTTCCACAGGATGGCTGTATCTATTTGCACCTTTTCTCAATGTCAAAACCAGAAGATGTACCTCAGATTTTATAAATATGAAGTATTTTTACCACAACAGCCACTTTAATATAGCTATATATATAGGCAATGATGAAGGCAATGAGTATTAGCCAATCAGAGGCAGAGTAGGGCAGGTCATGACTTTGCCCTCCTGGGGAAAAAATGCTAGCTGTAGCAGTATGTGAAAAATTGTGTGCATACAAGAAGTCGTAGATTTTGTACTTCAACTTGTAAAAAAAGGGAGCAAAAACAAAAGTGTGTTTATATTTTTATTGAGTGTAACAAACTTTTTGCTGATTCAAGAGATATTTTTAGCTTTCAACAGGAGCAAAAATGTCCATTCCTAGTGGTTTTCCAGTTTGCAAACCTTGGTGGACTGTTATTTGGTTGCTAGGATGACTTCACAGCTATTCCCCAGCTGTGTCCATGCAGGACTCACACACACAAAACAAGCACACTACTAAGCAGTTTGTACCATTCAATAGGGGTTCCCACCCTCTCTTATCCTCAAAAGATGCCCGTTGTAAAGACCCCAATCTATCTCTCTTTGTTTTTTCTTGCGCCTTCTCTCTTCTTCCTCTCTCCGTCTCTTTCCCTCTATCCTCGCCTCCAGCCTTTTATCACCTCTGTCTTTATTCTCTCATTTTCTCTTTACCTCTGCCAAGATTGATTTCCTTTCTCACTATCTCAAGCAGCCCTCTCCTGTGCTCTCCAATACAGTCAGTGTAGCTTGCTAATATGCACGCACACACACGTATATACACACACACACACATGCACACACACACACACTTTTGAGAATCACAGTAATGGGATTAGAAGGGTCTGCTGAAATATTGAAGAGTCCCAATGCAAATAATGAATAGGCTGGCAATGTATCTGGATAAGAGTGTGTGTATCTGTGTGTGTATGTGTGTGTGTGTTAGGGGGTAATGCAGGTGTTTAGCTGTGTGTGTGTGTGTGTTATTAGCAGCATGTAATGTATGGTTCACAAGTGAGGGTTCACGATGCAGTTAGTACGGCCTGGAGGCACAAAGAAGTACGAGGCTCAAGCACACACTCGAACACACACGCACACATATAAGGTTTTAACACTGCTCTTCATCACCCTGCACTCTGTCTGTTCACCCCACAATGACACCCCACTTACATCTGTCTTACAGCAGGAGAAGAAGAGTAACGCCTTTGTGATGTGTAAGTGTGTGTGTGTATGTGTGCCTGTGTCTTCATGCATGTGAGCAAAGCATGTGTGCAAATGTGACTATGTATGCCTGTATGAGTGTGTGTGTGTGTGTGTGTGTGTGTGTGTGTGTGTGTGTGTGTGTGTGTGTGTGTGTGTGTGTGTGTGTGTATTGTACCAGTGTCTAAGGTTGCTGGCTGAATGGAGGAGAAAATTAGACCTGATATGATAGTCACGCTTCACACTGTCAACGTGTGTGTCTGTGTGAGTGTGTGATGACGGTCACTGGAGCCAGTAGTACACAAAGACAGCAGAATATCAACAAGGCTTTGATAGTAAGCAGAATGACAAGGCCCAGATATAAGAAAGCACTTGAGATAGCGAGAATTGTTGAGTTTCATTGTTGCTGATATGAGTTTCGAGATTCGCCATTTTTCGTTACTCAGATAAATTTGCATTTTCTTCATCTTGCATCTGCCTTTTTCCCCTCATGACTATGAGAAGATATGTATAATTGACTTGTAACAAGAAAAGATTATGCTAAAAGAGTCAAAAGTTGGAAACAATGTATGTCCAATATACATATATATATATATATATATATATATATATATATATATATATATATATTATAATACACTGTATCAAAAATCTGTACAAATGTCTTATTCAATTTCCTGCCATGCTAGCTTAGCTTAGCATAAAGACTGGAAGTAGGGGGAAATGGCTAGTCAGGCTCTGTCCAAACATAATAAAATCCACTTATTCGCTTCTCTAAAGCCCACCAATTATTAACACGTTACTCTAAATCTAATTTGATAAATCTGTACAAAAACCCCAGTGTAAAAGTGAAAAGTTTTGGTTTTATGTGCTCTAGTGACTTCCTAGAATTTTGTTATTACCTGTTACCACGCAGTGGTAGAAACGTGAAGAAGTCTCTGCACCTGGCCAAGACATAGTGCCAGGCAAATGAGTGTATTTATTTCTTTAAAAGCACCCAAGGGTCTATGTTGGTGCAGCTGTGTAGCTACACTTACTGGTTAGAAGATACAAATACTGTACAATCCAGGTCGTCTGTTTTGATTAATGAGTTGTTAAAAGTTCAAAACCCTACTTATATCAGAAGTAATTCATCCTGAAAGAGTTCTTGGACACGGTCGACTGATTTTGAATTGTGGTAAAAGCTGAGCCTGATCCATCTTATACGTTGTGTTCTCTTGCAGGACACAGTGCCATTGTCAGTCAGAACATGTCTCAGGATCAATTTGATTATACAGTATGCTGATTAAATAAACATGAAGTTTTCTCCGTAGTTTTACTGCATGCTATTGTATCTATTACCTCACCTTTAAGGTCTTATTTTTTACAGCACTAGTGTGCTTTAATGAGTCTCAGTCCCAGGGTGACTCTAAATTTACTCACATTCAGTCCCCGGATGAAGAAGTTGCAGAAGCCTCGGTCAAGTCCATCACCATTTCTCTCTGTCTATTTAGATTAGACTGTGGGGAGTCGCTGGAGACACAATCCAGAGCTGGTCTAATGACCTTCTGGCTGTTATCAACTCAATCTTATGTTAAATGAGACAGGAGAATGGACCTGAGCAGTCAGTGGTTAGTCAAATGGCCTCAGCGTCTAAGCAGCAGAGACAACACGGTGTTTGATTCTCCGGTTAGAGGATGGAGAGGCAAAGAGTGGAGGATAAAGATAGGGGGAGAGGGACATAGGTAAATGAAAGCTGGGGAAGTGTCAGAAAGCTCATACTCAGAAACTACATAGGATAGAAATGGACAGATATCATCAACACAATCAACAAAAGAAAGTATAGTCTTTTTCACAGCATGTTCTAGGACTTCTTATCAACTGGGAACAAATAAACACCACCATCACTGCCATACCCATATAACTGTGCACAACAATTGAATTCCAAATTATTCCATATTTGTTACAAAATTTGCAAAAATGCATACCTTTGACAGAAGTTCTAAGTGGCAATAGTGTAACATGGATGTAGTGTATTTAGCGCAGCTGGGGAGAAACTTTGAGTGTTTAGTGCAAAATCAATATGGGAATCTACAGGACTATGCTGGAGTGGTTTGAAAATTATCTTTGAAAATTGTTGATACATTTGTTAGTAACTCCTCAAGCTGCCTACAGCTGTCGAGCAGCCAGACATTTCAGAGCCACCTTTAAAAATAATTAGGTTGAGTATTTGATAAAATATTTTGGTGTTATAGTCCTTTAACGACTGTGATACAACTTGTACACTACTCTCTGTCTTAAGGTTTGTCATTATTATGAGCAGTTTGCAGTCAACCAGTGCTCAGTAAGTGTCGTCCCAGGGACTAATTCATTCAAATTCAGCCATAATCACACCCTACTGGATGAGAGGTCATGACTGACAGGTGTTTGAACCAATAGCGTGCAGGTGTAAATCCCTCCCTTAGGAATAGAGCAGTCCTAATCAAGCCCTTGTAATACACTAGTTCCCGTTAGCTCCCAGGGGCTAATTAGCATTCTAATTACTGATTGCAAATGAGAGCTGCGTTGATTGTGTTCCGCCTGTGAGTGGAGAGCCTCGAGAGAGACGCGCACACACACACACAGACGCATCTCACACACGTACACACTGTCGTACTCGCACACACTGAGTGATCATCGTTAAGAAGCTTATCATGCTCTTGTTCCTCTGCGCATTTCCAGTCCCCTCTCATCTACGGTGTCTCATTAGGATCATAATGCAGTACATGTACACACTGGTGGAACACACGCATACACTCACACACACATGCACACAAACACACACATGTACGGCGATGAACATTAAAGATGGTAATAAAGAAACAAACATAAAACATTATATACTGCCAAAGTGTTGCTGTTGTTCCTACCAATTAACACAGTGCTGATTTACTGCTCGGGGGAGAACACACGCGTACAAACCACAAATGCATCACACACACTCACAGATACACACTAATGTATGTATATGTGTGTAAAAATCAGGTTTGGCAGGGCAAAGGGGTGCAGAATGGACTGAGGGGGCAAGAATAATGAAGGAATAATTCCTTATTACAGTACAACTAGAACCAGTGTCCATGTGTGCTTGTATATTTGAATGTGTGTGTGTTTGTGTGTTTGTGTCTATTTGAGGGAGAGAGAGAGAGTGTCGGGGGGAGTAGATAAGAGCCAACTCACCAACAGCAAATCATCATGTTATGCTGCTCAGTTAGGTGCTTTAACAAGGCTCCTCTAAGCTGCACTTCAGTCCAGTGTCTGTGTGAGTGTGTGTGCGTGTGCGTGTGTGTGTGAGTGTGTTTGAGTGTGAGTGTGTGACAGAAACACCTCTGTGCTGTGTTTTGATTGCTGCAGACAATATTGTAGCTACTTGTTTCTCCCCTACTCCTGTTACTTTCTCAGTGTCACCCTCATGACTGAGTTATCTCTAAAGGAACATTACACTTTTATTCAAATTCTGCGGCCATGTACCTTGTAAGGAGTTACAGGGTGAGGTGGCAACCTTGCCTGGTCACTTATGCTTCAAGCTAGCATACGATTTATAACAAGTGGATGGAGCTTACCTGTAAAGTGAGGTCAGTGTGGAAGTCCTTTAAACCTTTAAAGGGATAGTTCACCCAAAAATGAAAATTCAGCCACTGTTTACCCACTCTCTTGCCAAATGAAGGTCGGGTTTATTTTTGTAGTCCAAAAAACACTGCTGGAGTTTCACAGGAAAACAGTTCTGCAGAATCTCCCAAACAATGGAAGTGAATGGTGATCGGTTTTCAAGCAAAAAAACAACAGAATGAGAACATAAAATGCCTCCATACTACTCGCCTGGTGTAATCCAAGTCTCTTAAAGCCTCAACATACCAAGTTGACTCAAAAAAAGTCTGAATTGGGTGTGTGTGTGTGTGTGGTCTGATGGTGTGCACGGCACAGCATGTCGGGATGTTAAGAGACTTGGATTATGCCAGTTGAGCAGTATGGAAGCATTTTATGATTTCTTTCCAGTTGTTTTTTGTGCTTGAAAACTGGCCGCCATTCACTTCCATTGTTTGGGAGATTCTGCAGAACTGTTTTCCTGTGAAACTCCAGCAGTGTTTTGTGGACTAACAAAATAAACTCAACTTTTTTAGATGTCACATGTTTAAAATGGTACAATATCCGTTAAGTAATATCAAAAGTAAAGTTGAAAGTTAAAAAAGTGCTCACTCAAGACCTCAGTTCAGTCTTTATTGTCCTACCTAAAAGTTAGGTTGCAGCATACCAAACCAGACAGTGTTGATTGACTTTTTCCTGTTGGTGTGCCAAGGCCTTGGTCATGGTATTAAAAGAGGTATCGAGTATCATTTTTCTATACTGGTATTGCATCGAAGTTTAAAATTCTGGTATCATAACAACTCAAATATCACTTTTCAATTATTTTCAATCATTGTATTCTGATGTAGTTATTGCTGGCTGTGTGCTTAAGATAATAATTTGCTAAATTATAAAAATTAATTATGAATGTTGTCTTGTCATCCTGTTATTATGTACTGCTGCGAAGACACCATTTGATAGGAATCATTTAAGAGCTAGTCAATTTGTAATCACACACACACACACAAACTGTCACCCGGGGTATTATCTCGTCGTAGATTGTTCTGACCATATTCTGTGTAAAATTGGCGGAGAGAGAGAGAAAAAAAAAAAAGCAACAGTGAAATTGGAGACTCTCTCTCACTCTCTCTGCCGGTGTGTGTGATGTGATTGATGCTCGGCAACCGGTGTTTACTCTTGTTGGTCAATTGAAAACCCAGCGTGGCAGGCTGGGAAAGCACAATGGGGAGAGGAGCTAAAGTGGCGGTGTGAGGTGCTGAACACTGACACGGAGACAAATAGATAGAAAGCTGTTAGAGAGGAGAGGACGCCGTGGGAGGGAGGGAGGGAAGGAGGGAGGACGAGCCAGACACAGACTACACTGAAAGGGGGCATTAGATTTGATTTCAGCAACAGAGGAGTCAAAAAAAGGAAAGAAGGAAGAGAAAAGGAAAGGTAAAAGGAAGGAAAGAAAGAAAAGAAAGGACAATATTCCAAAGAAAAAAAGAAAGAAAAAGTAATGAAAGATAGTAAACAAAAGCTAATAAGGGCCCCCAACACATCCAAAGACATAATTTGAGTGATGGATGGAGAAAGGCAGATGGTCTAAGTAACAGAAAGAAAGAGCTCTAACGAGTTGTGAGAAAGGCAGAGACAGACGGAGAGAGAGGAGAGTGGGAGGGCTGGAGGAGCGGAGATGCTGGTCATTCCTGTCAGCAGGCCTTTAAATGAAAGGCGACAGTGTGTGTTGGGGAGAAGATTGGAAGGCATTAAGGCCTGGCATGTCCTGTGACACCCTGAGAGGCAGAGAGACCCAGAGAGAGAAAGGGAGAGGGAGAGGCCAATTGAATTCTTCTACCAAGTGCCCACTTGTCCATGTTAAATCTCTCAGTGTATGAGTGTGTGTGTGTGTGTGTGTGTGTGTGTGTGTGTGTGTATGTATGCATTCCTACAGTATATATGTGTGTGTGTTTCTGTGTGTGTGCGTGATCCTGAAAGGTGAAGTGATTTAGTGAGAACAGAGGAGAGGGAGGATCTATAACGGCCATGCTGCCCTCGCTTTTGTTCACGACCAAAGCCTGAGCTTATCGGCTGCACAGATTACTGCTGTATTGATGGCACCTCCTGTGTGTGTGGGTCTGTGTGTGTGTGTGTGTGTGTGTGTGTGTGTGTGTGTGTGTGTGTGTGTGTGTGTGTGTTTATGTATAAATGAGAAGCACTAGGAAGAAAAGTAAAATATAGACAGATACGCATGTAGGGTCAATGTATATTCTCTTGTGACCTCCAGACCAAAAATAGCTACCAGTATGAAGCATCACACAGGTAATCTCGTCATTTTAAGCTTTCCTTTCACTCCTGCTGGGACCATCAGAGTTTCAAACCAGAAATGTCTGCCTGACCTGAAATGTTTCTAAACTCATTTTTTTCTTAATCTGATCCATCTTCTTTCTTAACCCGACCCTTCTCCACTCAATTTTTCTTAATCTGATCTGTTTGAATCTTGCTGAACTCAATTATTTCTCAACCCTCACCTTCTTGAGTTGACTTTACCTTAACGTGATCTTTCTGAGCCCAAAACTTTTTGACTCTATCTTAACCCATTTCTTCTTAGCCCCAGTCCCTCTCAATTTGATCCCTCTCAGATCAACTCGATCCTTCTTAACTCTTCCATAACCTGATCGTTCTTAGCCCGATCCCTCAGGTCTCGAGTCTTTCTTAACCCGACTCTTCCTCAAACCAATCCTTCTTAGCCCAGTCCCTCTCAACCTCATCCTTTGTAATGGGACTCTTCCTTAACCACATCCCTCTTAACTGGATCCTTCAGAACTCGGCTGTTTAACCCTGATCTTTCTTTACCCAGTCTTACTAAACTTGCCTGTTTCTTAACCCAGTCCTTTTCATCCGGTCCTTATCAACGTGACTCTTTTTTAACCCAGTCCCTATTACCTCAACTCTTTCTTCACCCGATCCTCCTTAACTCGGTCCCTCTTAACTCAACAGTTTTTTTAACCTGATCCCTCTAAATCTAGATCTTTATTGACCCAGTCCTTGTTAAAACTATTCTTTCTTAACCCGATCTCTCTTAACTCTGCGCTCTCCTAGCCTGATGTAAGCCTGAACCACAGCAGAATTAATGATCCTGAACCTGATTAACGATGCTGATGAATGCAATATATTCTTCAAATATTGCTTATTTGATTTTCATGATTTGGGGGAAAATGACTTGATGGAATAAAACCAGACCCAAATAAAATCATAGGCGAGGAAATTATGATGCCAAGTTTTGCTAAATTAATAGCAGGCTTAAGAGCAAGTGTGCCATTATGGTAAAATAGCCTTAGTTTGTACTACGTAACTGAATAAAAATGGAGTAAAAACAATGAGATGAGTCTGAGATCGGAAAAGTACAGCAAATGTTTCCTCTGCTTCTGTGTTATAGAAGTGCCATAGTCTTGCATTTTGCTCAGAGTAGGGGTGTCTGCACTATAGGTCTTGTGTACTCTCCTTTGGCATTGATTTAAGAGTACAACTCTGGAAACTCTTTCACCCTAAGGTCTATAATGTGTAATGGGGTCAAAACAACAATGATGAAAAACCTAAGCGTATGGGATGACAGCCAAAAGGACCAGGATCTATACAGCTGGGACAGACAGCGCTGCTTCTTTCTTTCTCTTCTCCTCCACTTATTTTTCTGTGTAAAAGGTTGCTTTCCTCCTTTTCTTCTTACCAGGCAGACCTGTCCATTGAAAAATACAGACATATATTTGACACATATAATCAAGACATCAACATGTACACATTAGCCAGACTGGCCCTCCTCAAAGCACTCAGCTTTGACGGGCTTGGAGATGCTCATTTCCGTGTTTGACCACAATGAATCCACCTTTGTGTGTGTGTGAGAGAGAAGGATCGGGAGGGGAGGGGTGCTATGTGAGAGTGTGTGTTTCTTAATAGAAGGTGGTTAGAGGTGTCACCCTGCACCCATTTTAATGTGCTCCACAATTACAGCTGTCATGGCTTGAAGATAATGTCTCAGGCTGTTTTTTTTTTCTGTTTTGCTACACATTCACACATACACACACACTAAAGAGGTGAAATATGGTAGACAAGGAACAGGCCCTCGCTCATAAAAAACACCTCAACGACCTCCATCACCCTTGTGTGTGGCTGTGCGTGCGCACGCACTAAAGATGCGAAAGGGCTATGCCTCTGTGCATGAATTATTATGGTGTGTGTTTGTGTAGATGTGTGCTTACATAGGTGTGTTTGTGCGTGCATTTATGTGTGTGTGTGTGTGTGACAATATTTGCTTTGTTGAACGAGCCCCTTGGTGAGAGTCAGGGTGGTTGTAGCATTCCTCATGCAGCAGTGGAGCCGCTTCAGCGATGTTAAAACACTGTAACAGCCGCACACTTTAAGAGCTGCTCCAAGACTTGTTTTCTGTAAACAGCAGGTCAATATTCCATGCAAGGATGTGACACGCTTGCTCGCAACATCATTCGGAGAATTGACTACAGAATAAAATCAAGGATATTAGTTTTTTGCAGCAGAATTTTGAGATGGTGTTGAGGCAGTTACACAGATTTAGATCTCATTGGCACATTACTTTATTATCCTGAGGGAAAGACAAGTGTAACATATCGTATGTCTATGGTATGGTGATTTTACTCATTCTGGCCAAAGTTCACCACAGATTGTATCTATGCAGGGAATTATTTTAGGTAACTAAAGTCCATTAACTAACAAGAATTGTAAATGTGTAGGTTGTTCCAAACTAAATGATGCCAGAAAACATAGAGGAGTGTGAAGGACATGTCAGTCAAACACCATGTGTACAAGCTCACACAGTCCACAAGAGAAGACGTCTAATCAGGCAACAAATTCTCCTGGAGAATTAATTCCTCCTCTTAACACAGATTCCAGAAACCGGCCTCTGCTTAACACGAGCTGGCTACAATAATGTAGACTTTGTAACATGATCATTTCTGAGGTAAAGCTGGAGTTTCTCTCCAAATCTTTCTAAAATTTATTTTTCCAGGCTGCTAAATTACATTGTGTCAGATTGGTGCAAAGAGTCCTGTATTAGTGATAGCTGATCCTGCATTTAAGGCAGTATTGGACTGATTTTTTATTATCTGTATCAGAACAACTCTACTTTTGATCATATTACATGATCATCATGAGCAGATGGAGTTTACCCAGTAGTCATGGAATTGTAGATGTTAAAATTTCATTTTTTTCTGAGCACTATAAGGACTTCTGCTCCATGTTGGCTTAAAATCTGTTTAAATGTTGGAATTACAGTAGCTTAAAGCTGTACAGTGTTGTATACTTACAGTGGACCTTTAACTAAAAACCCTACTCCTTCAACCCTAAAATCTAATGAAACCTTGAGAAATTCAGTACCATGGTATACTCTCTACTTTGTAGGGCAGTTTAAGGTGGGTTCACACGTAAAGGTCCAGTTTCCAAATTGACCCAATGTGAGGATGATACGTTGCTCCAGCTGGTCCAGTTTGAGCTCACAAACACAAGTCATGTGGTAGAAATGATGTTCCATTATTGCTCATATAGACAGTGGGTAAAAAGACAACAAACCCCTCCTAATTTCTCCCTTAATATCAAGACAGCGGTCTGAGACCACCCATTCAATGTGGCCCAGAGAGTGGTTGTTTGATCCGCACCAGAGTTCCAGTCCAGCGTTCACACCAACCCAAACAGTCTGCACCAAGGGGGGAAAACCCTCCATGATTCGGTTCAAGTGGACTAAACAAGGCTGGTGTGACCCGCCCTTACGCTGTCTGTACCAATGCAGCAGCAGGGTGTCCGTTTTGTCAGATTATACTGTAGATTCCCAAAAATGTAGGCTGTCTTTCTTTCTTTTCTCTCTTTCTTTCTTTTACTTCTTTCGTAGAAACGATCTCCAGATGAATATGGCAGCTAAATGGTGTGTTGTATTGACTTCACCTCTTCAATATCTGACCTCGCTGTCATAAGCAAGGTAACCCCAGGCTTTCAGTGCTCTTTGTATTCCCCCCTCTCTCTCTGTCTGACTCTGTCTCAGTCTACCTCTCTCTACCCTGTCTTTGAGTGCTCCATAGATTGGTAACATGACCTCTAATTCTCCTGAGACGAATATGTGCACACGGATAAAAATGAGACAAACGACAAGAAGAAGAAGAAAAAAAAACCCTCAAATGTCTGAAGAAGAATCGACTCGGTGGTGTTTTAATGTCACGCATTTAAGGCGATGATGGGAGATTACACCACATGGTGCGCGCACACACACATACACACAGACTCATACACACATTTGGCTTTGGGGTGTGTGAAATCAAATCTCTCCAAATCTCTATTCTGGCGTCACGGAGCTGAAGACGCAAACACAGATGATCACTACTTGCACATACACACGCACACATTATATGCATGCACGCCTACACATATGCAAACACATGCATGTGACACACACACACCCACACACACATAGACGCCCATGCAGATGCACACATGGAGGGGTAACCCTGGTAGATTTATCAGTGGAGGTCTGCAGCACAGTGGCTGCCTTTCTCATTTCATAGGCCACCGGGGCAGAACAGGCATGGGCTTGTTCAAATCCAACCCAGCAAGACCAACACATACATACACACACACACTCACGCACACACACATGCATGCATACGCACTTTCTGTTTAGCGGCTTAACAGATGCCAGCCAGAGTCGGTGGAGAGGAAAGGAGGGAGGGATAGAAGAGGGGAGACAGAGACAAGCTGGTGGAGGAAGAAGGTGAAAAATGAAAAAAAAAAACTGATATCGAACACTTCTGAAGAGACAGACAAAGAGAGAAAAAAGGGTGATCGACACAGACCAACAGGTGCAGAAAGAGAGCACGGGAGACATGCAGGTTGTTCACCACAAATACAGAGATATCATGTACATGGGCAGCCGGATGAGTGGTTTATTCTGAGCACACACACAAAATGTAAGCAAGCTAAGAGAGGGAAACCGAGGGAAAGACGACCTCAGCGTGTCTGACACATTTTGTGTGTGTGTGTGTGTTTGCACATTCTCAATGGAGAAAATCTGTGTTTTCTGAGTGCAGCACTGTAAGACCGAAATTTAATTGGATTCTTTGGAAATGATGCAGGCTTATTGGTGTAATGGCTTGCTCATGGTGCGGTTGGAGTGAGTCCCTGTAACAATACCTAGTGCCTCGTTAGCTTGGCAGCCACACACACACACACACACACACACACACACACACACACACACACACACACAGAGGCACACACACATGCTAAAGAGAGTGTGTAACAAGCGGCCAGACTATGGGTGGGTTTGAAGCTTTGATGAAGGACCCTATAAGCTTAAAATGGCTACTGTCTGCGACGAGGGCTTGCTGGGAGGACAAATGAGGACACACACTTGCACACACTCCTGCAATATACACACACACAAACACACACACACATATTGTGTCATTTACAACATCTTCATCATCCTCAGACACACTTGTAGAAATAAAGGCACTAACTAGAACCATAAAGGGTTCTTCAGCTTGGCTCCATAGGAGGACCCTTAATGGTTCTTGTTGGAACATTTTATAAATCTTCTGTTAAAGATTACACACAGAAACCCCTATTAGAGGTTCTATAGAGAACCTGTCTGTTCCACTCAGAACCCTCTGGGGGTTTTATACAGGGCCCTTCCACCTTGTAAGGGGCAATCAAGAACCTACCCAGGGGGTTCTACCAAGAATCTTCATATATCCCAAGGATTTTATCTGGAACACACCCAGGGGGATCACAAGAACCATCATACATTCTGAGGGTTTTATCTAGAGCCCACAAACAGAGTTCTTCTGAGAACCTTTTTGTATTCCAAGAGTTTTTTCTAGAACCCACAAAGGGTCTTCTACAGAGAACCTTTTTACATTCCAAGGGTTTTATTTAGAACCCACTCAGAGGTTGTTCCAAGAACATTTATATATTCCAAGGGTTTTATCAAGAACCCATCCAAGGTTTTCTACTTCAAGGATTTCAACAATCCTTGAAGAATACTTTCTTCCAGTGAGTGGTCTTTGGATGAAAAGAGTTCTTAAAGGAACCCTTATGCTTACAAAGAACCCTGTCTTCAGATATCATTCCTATTCCTTCTTGAATAACTCTTTTGGAACCCCTATTTCTAAGAGTCTATGATATGTTTGTGCAAATTGTTCTTTAATAAATGAAGTTAAAATGCTTTGTGAAGTAAAGTGCAGCCAAGCCCATTAGCAAACACTGACATCCCACAAAGAATGTAGCCTTTGGATGATTATCGGTCTTCGTTCCCATGGTATCACAACTGACTGAGCTCCTGGAAATGACGGCAAGCCTGACCTGTTTTTCCTCCCCTCTGCAGTCTCTTGTCCTCTCCGTCTCTTTCCATCTTTCTCCACCTCTCCCCTGCGGTCATAAAAATCAGAGCCCTCTGAGGTACAACCGCTTGTTTCAGATGAGTAGACAAACACTTTACACCTTCCCCGCCATCCATTCTTCTTCTCTCAACCTTGGTGGCTCTTAAAGAAAAAGCAGGCAGGGTAGGTCTGGGTGAAGGGATGGGAGGACGGAAGGTTAAGGCGCTCTTTGATCTGACCGGTTTCAGCCGAGGGAAAATAAAGAGGCAGCCAGGGAAAAATATACAAGGCCCCGGGTGGAGCCTGGGCTTCACCCGAGGGAGGCGACCCAGCGGAAGAGCCCGGCGTTAGGCTTGAGCGCTGCCCGGCGGGGCCAGCGCTCCTCGTGTTATTCTAACATGGTTAGCACATGGGCTAAACTCCCCAGTCATTTATTTAACACACAGACTCCCCACGGTGCTCCCAGATGCCATGAGGCTAAAGGGAGCTACAAACACCTCATGTGAGGCCGACTCCACCGACTCTCATGTGTTTTTTATCCAGTTATTTCCAGTAAATGTCTGCAGGTTGCCCCAGACAGGAGGGTGAAGGTGCAGGGCTTCACCCCTGACATGATGTTCTGAGCTGTTTTTAGCCATCACTATTTTTGAGTTTCTACTTCTCCAACCATGGGTAGATTCATCTGTTAGGGGGCCCTGGGGCAAGTGTTTGTTGTGGGTCCCCACTGACCCCCCACAGTACAGAGATTACACATGACAGCTTCATTATTTGCACAGAAACCAACTGGCACCAGGTTTTCTAAAAGAATTAGAAATGGATCCTTCTAAATCACAGGGTCACAAATAATGTCATAATATGGACCGATCTAACTGTTGTTGATATTTTAACTTAGTGATGCAATTTCCCGTACAACTTTGCAATCAATAAAATTATTCAAACCTAGCAGGCATGCAGTTTTGGACCTCTGAGTATCTTGGGCCCTGGGATATTGTTGCCATTGCCTCATTAGTAGGAATTGATCTCTACAGTCTGTCCTCACCAGAAAAAGGGGAGTGTGGGTAGTTTGTTACAACCAGAGTTTACATGTGTTTTAGACAATAACCTGTAGTGACCATAGTAATTATGACAGGAGAAATGAAGTCAGGTGACACAGTATAAAGGGTGAGAAAGTCTGTGTAAGGAGGTGGCTGTGGTGGATGGATGGGTCAAACTAAAATAGGAATTTACCCACAAGACTGAGTCTCAACTGAAGCAACAGTCACTGTTGATTTATTTAAAGTTTAGTAAGTTTTACTTACAGTACATCATGCCAGTGACTGATGTTACTTTGGTCACATGACATACGTGGCATGCTTACTTTAAGTGAAACCACCGTCTTTTCCCAAACTTTACTTATTTGTTTTGATTCCTAAACCCAACCAAGTAGTTTAGCAAGCCTAAATCTATCAAACTGCTGCCATTTCACAAGGATGACCACATGCTTAATGTCACATGACCTGCACCAAGTGACATCTGTAATGTACTTAAGGATCAGTTACACCTGTCGTTTTGGGGGTCATTGGTAATTGACCTATTCTGTTATTTAGGTATGAGGATGCGTTAGGTATTGCATTGCTGTAAAGGAGGGCTAAAACTATTTTTTTTTTCATTTTCAATTAATTTGCCAATACACAAAACACAAAACACATGCCCAAGTTGATGTAACCAAATTACTGTTTTGTCCAACTAACAGTCCAAAACCCAATGATGTTCAGTTTTCTATCAAAGAAAAACAAAGAGCAGCCAGTCTTCACATTTGAGAAGCTGGAAACAGAGAAAGTTTATCATTTTTGGCTAAAGAAGATGATCGAAATTGTTGCTGCTAATTTTCAGTTGATCATCTAAATCAATTAAACGACTAATCGTTTCAGCTCTACATTCATGCCGGTGCAAAACACAGGAAATAAATGCTTTATCACAGGGTTGGTTAATGCCCTGCAATCTGCACATGCACTCATTGACACAAACACATACCCATACACACATGAACAAAAACAGCCATCGGATGCCAGTTGGACGTTCAGTGTTTTAGCCTTGTGATATTTGGCAACCCTGTTCCACAAACAGACAGTACACACAATCCCTGTGGGCAGCTTGCTATACCACTGAGTCTGTGTGTGTGTGTGTGTGTATGTGTGTGTGAGTGTGTTTACCCAGCGAGCAGCAGCAGCTGTGTCGGTAATAGCTCTCTAAGCTGCAGGCTAATGACAGAACTCAGAGAACGGGACTCTAACATGGATAGATGTTTAACCCCGTTTAGCCCCGATCTGGAGACCACTGGGCAAACACCACACACACACACGCACACACACACACACGCACCCATACACACACATACACATTATCCCTGCCCCTATTTCTTTCTGGTGGCTTTAGTTGTGTGTGTATAAAGGAGACAGAGAGAGAGAGACATATAGGGGGGACAACATCCTTCACCCTATACATCAGTCCTGCCTCTTTCCCCCTGTTCCCGTGGCAACAAGACCCCACACACAACAACCAGACCCCCAAATCACCAACCCTCCCACCACGTACATACACACACATGCACACACACAAAGACAAACACACACACACACACTGTGCTTTAGAGAGCAAGAGGGGTCAGGTGGTCACATCGGTAGAGTGTGTATGGGGGGTTGTTAGCTTTTAGGGTTTGTGTGTGTGTGTGTGTGTGTGTGTGTGTGTGTGTGTGTGTGTGTGTGTGTGTGTGTGTGTGTGCGCGCGTCACAGCCTGCTCAGCCTGCAGTCTATTGTCCAGTCCCATGAAGTGACTGTGAGGTCTAATTAGCAAGTTAACAAGTTAAGAGGTGGAGTCTGTCAAACGCTTAGCTCTTTCACCCCGAGGGTCAGCCCACCACTGCTGGGTATGTATATGCATATGTGTGTGTGTGAGTGTGAATGTGTGTGTTCGCTATAAGGGGTCCATCATCAGCCTCATTGCACAGCTTTTGAACCTCCTTGTTTAGCTGTGAGAATATTGATCAACCAATAATTGATTCAAATAAATTATTTGTTAATTTATATACCAGTAATTTGACCAATGTTATATTTAATTGAAACGTATTCATTTTAATTTTAGTGATGAGTGATGTTAAAAAAAATGTGATTGGGAAAATATGCTTATTTGCATTCTTGCCTAAAGGTAGAAGAGAAGATTGATACCACTCTCATGTCTGTATGTTAAATATGAAGCTACATCCAGCAGTTGATTAGCTTAGCTTAGCATAAAGACTGAAAACACAGAGTTGCTCTGTCTAAAGTTTAAAAACCTGCTACACAACACATCTAAAGCTCACTAATCATCATATTATAACTTGTTTAATCTGTACAAAAACAAATTGTAAAATGATACGTTTTCCTTTAAGGGGAGGTATGTGTATAGCCAGGCTAACTGTTTCCCACTGATTCCAGTATTTGCGCTAAGCTAAGTGAAGCGAAGCTAAGCTAAGTGATGCTAGGAGTCTCCTGGCTGTTGCCTCATATTTAACAGACAGACAAGATACTATTTTCTCATCCAATTCTTAGCATGAAAGTGAACAAGCATATTTCCCCAAAACTTTTTATTTAAAGGAATAATATCTAAGATTTCTGCATGAAAACATTTAATAACTCTAGATATACATTATGTTATGTATTGTGGTGAGTTGTGTTCTTATCCCAAATGTTTCCAAAAATTGTCAAACCCAGAGAAATCTGTAATTTATTCAAGGTAACAATGGGATTCCTACCAGCTGCTAGTTGTTATAACCTCTGGAAAGCTTGGGATACATCAGATAAGTCAGACAGTGAAGATAGAAGTTGGCGAACGTGACTAAATGAATTGTGATTAAAATTTTAATACATTAACTCATCTGTGAACATGAGTTCTGCAGTGTTTCATTCCCCTTGTGGCAGAACTCACATACTGTGCAGTGAATGTGAAGTTAAAGTTAGTGTTGGTTTAGTGAAAAAAGTCCCATTTCAGTTCACTGGCGCGGTATTCTTTCAAATCTTATGATTTTTTTTGAATGGAAACTTAATAAAGAGAAACTTATTAGCAGCTTTAATAGTAGTAAATGCAGCAAAAGCTGTGAAAGTACCTATAATATCAGTAGTATTTGTAGTAGTCCTCTTTTGACTCTTTTGGCTGAGAAGCCAGCAGTGTAATAATCAGTGCGGTGAGACGCTGGGTCTATTCTGGGCGTCTTTACGAGGTTTGTCGAGACTCATTTGTAACTGAGCCTGCCACAGTTACAGAAAAAAATGAGTCAAGTTTAAATTCCTGTCTCTACCAACATCTTAACCCCCTTCCCCACAGTTACTTAATTCACTCATTTGAGGCCTGGATGCTGGCAGTTTAATGCACTGCATAAAATGTTTAATTAAAGGTAATTATCACAGTGTTGGATTTTAAACTTTCTTTTATCTTTTCATTATTTTCCTCGTGGTCACATTCTGTTCATATATTCTATCTATTTCTTTTGTTCTTCACTATCTTTTCCATCCATTCCACATGAATGACTGATCCATCTTTCTTTCCTGTCTTTCTCTGTCTTATGCACTCTCTGTCTTTCTCCCTGTTAATCTGTCTGTCTCTATATCACTCCCTCAATGAACTGAAGCTCTCTACCTCCCACAAAGGCAGCACCATATTTCTCCTCTTAAACGTCGGGGGCAATGTGCATTGTCTGGTATGCAATGGAACTTGCCTACAATAGAGGTGGATGGCTCAATGTGTGTGTGTGCAAAGTAGGGGTTCCCCCACCCCCCTTTAAGCAGACAAAGACCCCAATTTGTCACCTCATGTACAGCTGTTGACCGGGTGGGTTCAGTTTGTATGTGCGCCTATGTTCGTGTCCGTGTGTGTGTGTGTGTGTGTGGTTGTGTGAAACTTGGGGGGAGGAAAAGCAGGGAGGGAGAAAGTGAGGCGGGATACCCTTTTCTGCCCCAATACAACCTCTGAGAGGGCAGGAGGGAGGGGTGAGAGGATAGTAAGTAAAAGGGGGTAAATGGTTTTCTGCCCCTTTTCTGTGGGAATGTTTGTGTAAGAGGACAAAGCAGCAGCCACTCTGTTGCTGTGTGTGGGAGAGTGAAAGTGTAGGGGGGGTGAAAGGGGGAGGCTGGGGGGTGGTGGGTAAAAGCAGGTCTCAGGAGAGGGAGGAGTTTGGGCAGAGGAACACCCCCTCCATCTTCCATCCTCCATTTATCCAACCTCCACATCCAATAAAAGTGTCCATCACTGCTGTCCTTATACCAGGAGTGTGAGTTTGTGCGTGTGTGTATAAATGTCGTCAAATGTGGACATCTGTCAGTCATATCTTGTTGTATGATCTATTAAACTGTAATTCGATCTGGGTGGAAAGGTAGAAAGTCACAGGTCTCTGATAGTCCCGTACGACAGGTGCACACTGAGTGACGTGATGCGCTCAGCAAGTCGTCACATGTTACATCTTCCTAGTATGAACCTTTACTGCAGAAGCTATACTGCAGCCTCTAAACTAGAAAAATCTGATCATTTAGCCTCATTTTCAGTCTTACAACCTGAATATCATGGTGTGAGGCAGCTCTATTTGTCTCCAGTGGATTTTCAGTGGAAATGTCAGGAGAAACCACAGAATGAAGCTGATCCCTCCATTAGATTAAAATATTACTTCAAAATGCTTCAAACAAGTTCATATGTTTTGAAAAGTAACTAAATTATCTCACGTAACTGACAGACTTTTTCACTTCTCTTCAGGAGAAAAGATTTCA
This sequence comes from Lutjanus erythropterus, assembly GCF_056507025.1. Classification (NCBI taxonomy): domain Eukaryota; kingdom Metazoa; phylum Chordata; class Actinopteri; order Lutjaniformes; family Lutjanidae; genus Lutjanus; species Lutjanus erythropterus. The sequence goes on along the minus strand of NC_139328.1, from coordinate 31,142,516 downwards.
AAACATCCTAATACTAAATGGCATTATTCACCCATTCCTTTCCCCCATTCACATCCCATCATGCCCCAGGTCTTCCTCGTATTCAGCCATCAGCTCAGCGCCATCCTGCCTGCAGCCCTTTTCATCCCCTGGCTGGCCCCTCATGTTGTGACTCCTGACAACTTCTCCAATTTGCTCTGCTGTGTGAAGAGGCAGGGAGCACATTGATATCTTCCCACCTACACACACACACACACACACACACACACACACACACAGTCAGGTGCAATCTCTCCCTTGCACACACACACAGTCACACTAAAGTCATCAATATCCTCCCATTTATAAATGATCTGGCCCCGGGATAGAGTTTCAAACCTGCTGGGCCCTTCTGCCCCCTGCATGTCACACACACACACACACACACACACACACACACACACACACACACACACACACACACACACACACACACAGTCACACTCCTCACTGGTCATTGATTGCCTTCTCAGATTTAACACAGCTCCATCCGTTGTTTGAGCAGCAGTGGGGACCTCTGTCTCTGTCCATGTGCATCCCTCTGAGCGTGCGTGTGTGTGTGTGTTTGTGTGTGTGTGTGCATGTTTATTTGTGCAGTCAGGCATCAGCAAATTTAACCACACAGAGAATGAAGGTCAAAGGAGTAGAGCAAGATCGCTCCCTCCTGCTCGCCATTTTGTTGTCAAATTAGCACCAACGAAAAAACGAAGGGAACAAGAGGGACGGAGAAGAGAGGGAGCTATAGACAGAGACACTACGTTATATCAGTGTGGACGATCTATTCATCGATTAATGTCAAACTGCAATTGATAGTTTCACAGCATGTGGACATGTGGGGCCCTGCAGTCAGCATGTTGTCAGAAATATCACGTTGAAATCCAAACTCTTTGCCTTTTCATTCTTATTATGATGAGCGTGCACTGGACAAAGCATTAAAACAGCGAGAATAATAATCAGAGTGTTATATTCTTATATATGATATATTATGTTACTAGATTATTATTGTTGGTGCACTGATATGCCAGAAGAATTGTTTGTTTTGTATTTAAAATCTGAAAATGTAAAGTAAATACTGCTCTCAGATAAATGTAGTGGAGTTAAAAAAAAAAAACTTGTTTAAGTATAAAGAAGTATCAAAATTGTACTTACAGTTCTTGAGTGAATCTATTTTTTTTTTACTACTGATTTTTAAACGCTATATAGGAATGGATGCAGGGTCACATTGAGGCTAACCCCCCCCCCCCCCCCCCGCCCCCCCCCAAAAAAACCCTCTAATTACCCAATGTTTTTGTACAATTTTTTATTGCTGGCATAAGTCTTAAAGTGATACTATGAATTCAAATTCTGAAATGTTTTGTAGCCGATGTTAGCTGGTGTTCAAGGTAAAAACTGATGGACAGTGTGCAAGATTCTTTCTGTCACTCTTTCTTTCAAACATCTTAAACCTCAGTGATAGTGGGCCAATATGTGCAAACTCGCTTGGAACAGTAATGTGTCTCTGAAAAAAGTATAATTTCCACATTAAAGTCCTTTAAAAAAGGCATCTTGTCCTTCTGCCTCATTAAAAAATCAAGAATCTATGAATTCTTATCGGATACAAGATGTCTCCAAGACCACTGTAAAGTCCATTCTCAGTGTATATCGAGCAGCGGCTTCAAATGTCTATATCACACTTAAATAAGATTCATTATTTAATAATTGACTTCCAAGCTACTTTTGATGGCACAAATCATGATCATAGAACCAGATTTTCAATGAGCAAAGAGAAACTTTTCACTTTCAGTATATGAAAGTGCAACAAAGATAGAACAAAATAGTTCAGCTGGAGGTTTGATGTGTCATATTCACTATATTACATGTCATACATCATATACATCTACCAACAGACAGCTGTAGTTAGGAGGAAGACAGGATGTTGTAAATAAATCTGGAAGCACAATCACTGCTTGTATCTTGTTCTTGTATCGATGGCTGTTTACCTCATTGTCATCCCAAAATGCAGCTCATGGTGCACCACAACATCACACCAAACACGTGCGTCTTTAACACAAAGCCACATATTGTTTGTGAATACCAAACCACCTACACACTCACTCACACACTCTCTCCCTCTCCTCACACTCCGGTGGGCTGCGTCTCGCTGTAGATTCCTTAAAACCTGATCCTGTCTAAATTTGCAGGCCTTTCCTCATTGATTTCCCCGGGTGAAAATAAGAGGATAGGAAAGCATGTTAGACGTCTCCGGAATCAGAGCCAATCCATTAGCAACGATCAATACACTGGCAGAGGGGAGAGAGAGAGGAGGAGAGGAGGAGAGAGAGAGGGAGACGTGAGTGTTGACAAAACCAAATAAATATAGACGCGCAAAGAGAGGAGAAATCAGATTAGTGCTGAGAGAATCTAAGCACAACACTTTTAACCCCTAACCTAACAATCTGTGTTTACACCACTGTAAGGAGGGCGGGGGGAAGGCAGAGGGAGGGAGACACAGAGGGAGGAGGGAGGTTGCGGTCGCGCGGAGAGTACGTCTGTTCCCGACTTGAATTTAACAAGGTTTTTTCTGTGTTGCTGGGTGGCATTAAAAAGCTGTACACCCTCACACACACAAACACACAAACTCCACACACAGGACATGCATATAACTGTTGACATGCGTGCTATTCACATAATTACTGTGGTGGAGAATAATGTGACTTTGGATTTACGGTCATCTTGCGGTGCTGTGAAATAAGTCCTTTTTCATATAAAGATCATTACATGGTTTCAGTGTGGAAATACAGGCCATATGTTGCTTAGTAATGTTCCTAATATTGTCTCTTTCTGTGTTTTCCATGTGCCTTGTTCTCCTTCCATGCGGCGTCTCCTCCCAGGTAAGTCCCCCATTTTTGTCTCTTTTTGTCCCCAAATCAAAGAATTACGCTACAAACTGGATTCCTTTCAGAGTCAAAGATGAAAAAATCTTGATTTGTAATATGTTATATGCACATACTCAAAATGAAGCATGCCAGAATGACTCTGACACCCACTAAATGAGCACATATTTCCCATATAATCCTCTTTAAATAAATGGAACACATGGACATTACATACAGCAGCAAAATGTGGAGATTTTTGCCTTGCACCTATACACCCTATACACCACACAATGACTCATGCAGTGAACCCCACCCTCTGTGTTTCCCCCTCATACACACATCATCATCGCTGCAATCAGTATCAATGATACCTTGGCATTCACTAAATTGAACATATGGTCTTTGCATACTGCAGCGTTGTAGTAATGATGCCAGTGTGAGCACAGGAACTGAGTGTGTGTGAGTGAGGAACACAGAGAAGAATGCAGACAGTCCCCTTTCTTCTAATCCTTCATTTTGAGGTCACAGAAATACACACACACACACACACACACCCTTACGCTCGGCTGCTACCCAGATGGAGGCATAACCTGGCAGAAAATAACTGGCACTGATTAAATATTTAGTCGTCATTGAAGTGTCACGTTTTGGATGTTTGCTCTGCTGCTGCAGCAGTGATGCTTCTCACCAAAGAGGAATTATTTAGGAAAATGTGTACTCTTAATAAAATGAATACATGCAGGTAAGATGTTACTTAAAAGATGAGATTTATTACAACTTTGTCTCTTGTGTTTGCCAAGATTCCTTACTGAGTTCTTTTCCCTCCCATAGTTGCTGTTGATGCCAAAAATGCTAACTATAACAAAAACTACAACAATAATGATTAAAGCATCTACACTGATGAGCGATAGCATTCTGTAGATGCGCTGGTGACTTAGGAAAATGAGTATTAATGGCCTGTTACTGCTGGATGTTGAGCAGAGAAAAAAAAGACTGTCCTAAACTGTCCACTTGTTTTAAACCTGTCTTTCTTGCCTTGTTGGACTTTGAGTGCAACATTATCAGATAGAGGCAATGGCAAAAAAATTGAAAATAGGAAACAAGTTGTTATAAGCCAGAACTGTTCTTTTAAAAGAATAGTTTGTTATTTTTGGAAATATACTAATCGGCCATCAGTTAGATGAGAAAATCAATACCACTCTAATAGCTGTGCAGTCAGTCTGGAGTTACACAGACTAGAGGTGATTAGCTTAGCTTAGCATGTGTCCAAAGTTCAAAAATACACTGATCAGCACCTCTGAAACTCACTACGTAAAACATTGTATCTCGTTTGTGTAATCTGTTCACAATTGCGATTTATTTCTTGTTGAACTGCAGCTGGGTGCAGGGAGATCCTAGAGTTGTGTCAGGAAGTAACTGGACCCGGGTTGTATAAAACATAGTAATAAATAAAAAACACCTGTTAATTATTGAGCTTTAGACATATTGACAGGTGTATTATTTAACTTTGGAGTTATCAGACTCGCTTTTTCCCCCTGCAACCACTCCGCTAGGTTAGCTTACTACTAACCTGAGATAATCACCTCCTGGCTCTTGATCTGTACTTAACTGATTTTCTCCTCTAACTCTTGGCAAGCAAGTGAGTAAGAATATTTTCTGAAATGTCCAAAAAAGCCTCTGGTGTGTACAGCCGAGCATCAGGCCAGCTGAGGCCCTTTAGGTTGATCACTGACACAGTTGTTACTTTGATTGTGGCAGTAAAGATACATTTGCTCTCATACACAAATACATGCTGCAACATGCACTGAAAGACCAAACCACACGAGCACAAATGTACACACAAACTACTAAAACGCACATGAATCAACACAGCTGAATGACCACCCTTACTGCCTGATTGACTGACTGGTCAATAGTTTCTGTAACAGTCAGCTACTCTGTGTCTTCGTGTGCTTATGTGGAGCATAAAATACCCTTTCTGGAGCAAGAGAGGTTTGCACAAGTGTCAGGGTTGACTTTGTTACACACACTCAAACACTCTCAAACACTCTGAAAATAGATGGCCATTTTTCCCCCTCTGGAAGATAATCGCATTCAAGCAATCGTTATGCATTACCATGTAGTTCCCATCACAGAGTTATATTGAAGAGTGAAGAGGCGTTCTCCTCAGCTCTGACTTTGATAGATGGTTCCCGATTTCAACGTGAAATACTGATGTCATTACCTATAGATTTGTATTCAATCAGCGTCTCCTATTCAATCTGTGTCTCTTTTTTTTATCCCTACCCTCCAAAAGTTGGTTTGTATACAGAATATTCTATTAAGTTGAATTAGATGCCTCATTGCACTTGGACTTCAATTCAAACACAAGCCGGCAGTTTGTGTTTGTGACTCACTTGCTGGTAAATCAAAGCATTCTGGGGGAAAAAACCACACAGGGAGGAAGAAGAGTATCATTTCGGTTAGGTTCTCTGTCTAGACTTCTTTGAATGTCTCTGTTCCTCCGTCTCCACGCCCCCTCCTCACCATAACGGGCTAACGAAGACATAACGTAATTTCATCTGGAGCTCAACTCGAAGTTAACTACGTATATGGCCTTAACAGTGCCGACTCTCTAAATTCCCTCCTTTCCTTTATGGTGTATTGAGTGAAAGATAATAGCCAGTTTGGCTATGAAGACACTTTGCTTTGTTGTCTTTCTCCATGTATCCTAATGGCTGATGATTACCCCGCAATGACAGTGTCTGTGTCTGTGTGTCAAACAGAGGAGGGTACACGTCTGTCTGTGCATGAGCATGTGTGTGTATGTGTGTGTGCACCTACGTGCGTTACACTGCGTATGCAGAGGATGTGTCATTGGTAGAAGAATGTTATTGGCAGCTGTGAAGTGTTAGGCTTTTATTTCTGCCCTGTATCGGCTAATTGTCACATGAGCTGACTGGCCAGAGACACTTTGATAAATTATATCAGCAGACAGATAAACGGACAATATGTGGACTCTGCATGCTAAATACTAACCACAGCGTACAAAAATATAGATAAAATTAGAAGAAGATTACATTATTTAACAACTAAATGAACATTGCCTTCCAAAATTACCCATAAGGGTGTTTTTAGATCTGGCACTCCTATCAGTATGACAACATTTGTCAGCATCTTCCAAAACCAAAACCGTTCCGGAAAACGTTACAAACAACCATAACAAAATGATTTGATCTGCAACCACAGTGGTTTTGCTTGTTTTAGGCACAAAAACTAGGTTAAGATTAGGGAAAGATCATAGTAGGTTTTGTAGTGCTATAACGACATCACACTACTCTGCCTTGGCCTCTGAGAGACAACAGTCACAAGAGGACCATGTCAAGTAACTGTGCATATTTTAGTCCTTTTAGGCATTTCAATAAATTACCAAAGTTACAGACTTGTGATGCCAGACAGTCAGATATCTCACTGCTTTCTGATCATCCGGCAAATTTTAAATGCAAAATAGTCGCTTGCCAATAACAAAGTTACAGCTTTCACATTTAAGGACAAGCTTTAACAGAAATAACGCTCTCCCTGATTTCTCTTTAGTGGTAGGAACATGACTTTGCAAACTGCCCAAATATGGAAGGTATGTCCTCAGTCTCGATTGAGCGAAGCATTTTGGAGACTGACTTGTGTGTCTACCAAAGCTTTGGTCTGTCTGGTGAGGTATGCAAAAATTTACAACAGGGTATCAAAACAAATCACAACTTAATGCAACTTTAATTCAACCCTGATGTCTCTGTTTGTAAGCTGTATACAGTAATTATTATAATAAGTCATGAGGATTCAATCATTTCTGTCACAGTTGCTCTTTCTATGTCAATGCAAATGGCAATAAAACATCCATTATAATTGATTTCAGTGATTGCACAATGGCATGCTTCAACTTTGTAGCTTTGTGAATATTGATGATAACGTAATTCTCGATAAGTCCTACAAGTTAAACAACAAAACCTGTCAGTTGTCAACGGCTTTTAGAACAAAGCATTTTCTGATCTGATGCTCCTTTTGACAGGATGTTATTTCTGAGTGCCTTATGCAACTGTTTCAAATCACAGTTGAAAATTAAATCATTTTGATGATGTGACAGTGTTATGGTTAGTTTTGGTTAGGTTCAGGCACAAAAACAACTCGGTTGTGATTAGAAACGTAGTTTTAGTCAAAATACTTTAAAGCTAGGGGACAGTACTGAAACTGTTGCTGACAAGGCCTGGTCACAAAACATAATGTGGGGGAGTGGACATCGCCCGCCGATCCAAACATCTTTGCTATTGGTTCAGGCTGTGACTCCGCCCCCACAAATCACAAAAAACTCAATGGCATTATTTTTTATCTCCTTTAAAACAATTGAAATGCCGTTATGGTCACGTCATGGTCATGATAGACCTTAAAACAAACAAGTTTTAGGGCATCAAGCCTTCATCAGTGAGTTTTTTGTAATATTTGGGTACATTTGTCCCAAGCCAAAGAGCAACACATTTTGAGTCCAAGGAACACCCCTACCCAAACATTTTTCTTTTTTGATTTTCCATCAAAGTTGAACTTGACATGATGAAAGGACAAAAAATTGCAGCTGTCCCCCTCAATTCACGTGTGTGTGGCCAGGCTGTCGTTCTTCATGGACAATCTCATCAAGAGTATCTCTATGTGGCTTGAATTCTAACTTTTATTTAGAGGGTGCCAATATAGCCTAATTGTGGATAGGGATAGATGTATAGAAAATAGTATACAACTGAAAAAACCAAAGAGTGAATGTGTCAGACAGAGGTAAAAACAAGACGGAGAGGAGAGGAGAGGAGAAGAGAGGAGGAAAAAGCTATTAATGTTGGCTAATGATTGGGCCTGGTAATAGTTATCAGTGTTTTAGGGCGAATATTATGGCCATGTAACGAAGGCCTTGATTACTTTATTAGCCTCTTCAAGTCGTTCGGCTAACGCTTACTGATGTGACCCCCTCCTGAGATCCCCTTACCTCTTTCCCTCCAACCCCTCCACCACCATCACCTCCACCTTCTCCTCCTTTTCCCTTCTCCTCTCCCACAACATAACCCTCCTCCCCCCTATTTCTCGCTGCGCCCCGTGATGATGAAATCAAATTAGGTGGACTGGATGGGCCTAAATCACGGCTCGCGTTGCGGGCCGTGACATAAAGAATGGCCGCGACGAGGTTACCCAGAGTTCACGGCAGATAATGAAAGAGACAGGGAGGTAATAGCATGACGGAGTGGTGGGGTTCAGTATACTGGGGGTGGAGGGGATGGGGGTTAATACGAGGGGAGGGGTGGAGGTTCATTTGGAGGGTACCTGCCTATATGACCACTCCATCTGGTGAGGGACACTCATTCACCTCCTCCGTCGTCTTCTCCTTTCTCCACCTTTTCTTTTCTCTTAAGTCCCCCTCCTGTCCTCTCCTTCATCCTCTACCACCATCTCTTCCTCTCCTCCGCCTTTTTTCATCCATCCATCCCTCTTTCCCCTCTCTGTCTTGATAGTGATAAAGGTTTCACACTCAATTAAGTAAAGTATCACCTAAAAGGGAGTCTAGCTGGCGTTATCAGGAGACATTCACTAAGTACTTCAGTGATGGTTAGCCACTTCCATAATGGCATATCTCTTCCAAGTCTATTTGTTAGAAAACCTGCCATGTCCACTTTTGTCATTTGGCTCGCTTTAATTGACAACTGACATTGTCCCTCCCTGATCCACTTAGAAAAAAGTACAGTATGTGGCCAAAAGTATGTAACCACACACATTACACCCATATGTGATTGTTTAACATCTCATTTCAAAACTATAGGCAAATATGCCATTCTGGGAAAGCTGTTGGGAAAGATTTTGGAACAGAGCTGCAGGGATTTGCTCCCATTCAGCCACAAGAGCATTTCTGAGGTCAGGCTCTGATGTTAGTCAGTAGGGTCGGGCACGCAGTCGATTTAACAATCCATCTCAAAGGTGTTCAGCGGAGTTGAAGATCCTTGCTTGTCAGTCAAAATATTCCCTACCAGATCAGAAAACACATTTTGTCAGCCATCAGTTAGATAAGACGCATTGTAGTGTTGGAACATAAACTGCAACCGCAGAGTTGGAAGCACATTCTTGTCTAAAATATAATTGTATGCTGTAGCATTAAGATTTCCCTTAAACCTCCTCTTAGCTCTGTTTTCAGGCTTTAGAAAATCTAGCCCATGACAGGAAACGTTGGCCAATCACAGCTCGGTAAAATAGCTGTTTGTTGAGTCTCATTCCCAAAATGTCACTTTTTGACATCTGTCTTTGAGCCTCCTCCTTAAAGTGTCAGAAATTTGACAACCTGGGAATGAGACTCAAACATCTTTCTCCAGAATTACTTACAGCACCTTTAAATGTTAACAAATGAAGAACCAAAATACACAATAGTATCATTACAGGGGTGTCTGTATACATTTGACCATACAGTGTTTTTGCAGCAAAGTGTATTTGGAATCAAGTAAATAGATTGAATTAGAAGACATGTTTTACTTGAGAAATCTCCTCAATTATTGTTTTTGTTTTTGTGTATCACTTTTTTCTTGGTTTGTAGTTGATAATAGCAATAATACTTCAGTATTAATATATATGTATATGAATAACCCCTGATATCACTGTTCAGAATACACTACACCTTATTATTTATGAAGTAGCCTTCATGGTATCAACATGTCACTGGTATCTCCTGCTGTGTCTTGTAATCTAAATCTTTGTTTCAGTCATTTCTACCAGTGGAATTCAAACAATTTCTCTAATTGATGGCTAATAGTTTACAACAGACATTTGGAACTCCACCATGTTGGATAATCTTGTCAGTTGCAAAAGACAAAACACTCAAATGTTTCTCGAGAGGATTACCAGATGGTTACTCGCCATGTGTGAAGCGTGTGTGTGTGTGTGTCTGTGTGTGTCCTGGTAATTCTAACCTAACAAGACACCTGTCGCTGTTTACAGTCTGCATCTCTGTTGTTTTTTCCTCTCATTACCGAATACCAGCACATGCAGTATCCTGTTCTCACACACACAACGTGCCTTTGACACACGCCACCAGTTAGTCTGCCCTGACACAACAACATGGGCTGACCCTTGACCTTTGCTAGAGAGATCATTTGCTTCCTGTTGCTCCCTAAATGGGGCAGGTAGGGTAAATGAGATCACTGGGGTCACAGCGGATTTGTTGGGCTGCTGTCAAATTACACTCCTCAGGAGTATGACGGCTAACTTGTAGCATCATTTCAGTGTTTTGCTAAATATGGCGCTAGCAATAATGAGCTAGTGGTCTCCTCTGACTGTTTCAAATGATATTCCTATGGAACATATTCAGTGCTCGCTTGCTTTTCCAGATTTTCTTTCTTGCGAGGAGACTGTGGCTTCACTGTCACATAAAATTCCTGCACCTCAGGGTGGCTACAGTCTTAAACGCGTCCATTTTTAGACCTTACCACCCACGACGTGTCTGGTCACCATCATGGTACAACATATCTTCAGCAAATTAGCTTAAAAAATCCAGACAAGTGAAAATCCACAAATTCTACATCCAGTCATGAGTGTTTAAAGTAAAATCTCACTCTAAGTAGGCTACTGTATTTGCACTTCACCCATTTTGTCTTTTGAAGATGACAATGCAACATGCTACCTCATTTAGACCCTAAAACTATGTTGTAATTTAAATGATTAAGACCAAATTACTCAAATATAAAACACAAATGATGACTAACAGCATCTTTTGAACTAGTTAAAAAACATGCATTATATTTCCACATTTTAATCCTATTACCTTCAGAGGGATGGAATTTGTTGTGGATTTTGGTTATAAAACTAAAGGTGTCCTCCTCACCCTCCAGCTCTCCCAGTGACCTTGAGTCCACCTTGTCCTCCATTCACCAAACTGGGCTTTAATTCCGTAGGCTGGGGCGACCAAACGGAAATAAAAAGCCCATTATGTGTTGCCCGCGGCGGGGGCTTGTTGACTGGGTTTTATTACAGCGGGGGATGAGAGAGCTTGATGCCTTCATTTAGGGCCCTGAGCACCCTGCGCTGACAGCACTGTGACAGTACTGGCCCCTGTGGCACTGCTAAAAGAGACCGTGACAGAAAGAGACACTCTGTCTGTGTGTGTGTGTGGAACAGCGTCTGTGTCCTGGCTGTCTGTAGTCCAGGCTGGCATGGTGAGGCTTGCTCGTAAAGCTGACAGCTAGACATATGTATGGATCCCCCATTAAAATTTTACTACTAATCACTATGGTTGGCGTGCCTGGCTACTAGCTGGCTGACGACTCAAACACACACACACACACACACACACACACACACACACACACACACTCACACACACACACACACACACACACTTGCATACTGTATGCACACACAAAAATATGCAGACATGCACAGGAAGTGAAAAATGTGCACCTGAAGTCACATTTAAACATGCATATCCATGCATTGCCTGATATTAAACCACCAACTGACTGACCGACATCCAATGCAGTGTTATTAACAAGATAATAGCCCATACATAATGTACCTTAAAGATGCAGTAAGCAACTGATTGTTGAGTCTCATTTCCAGGTAGTCAAATACGAACAGTTTGGGTTGGTGGCTCCAACCAAACCAGAGTGTTAGTATTTGACAACCTGGCAATGACACTCAACAATGTCTTTCTGCAGAATCAAATGTTTAAACCACTGAAAACTCCACTGTCCATTTTAAAACTTGATAGAGAGTTCATAAAACTGCTCTTATCAACACCTTAGGATTAGTTAGACTCTACAGTAGCCCTTTAACATCTGTCAGCACTCATGAGTCCACTGTACACACCTGGCAATTACCAAACAGTAGACAAAGTTAGCATAATATGTCAGAGTTGTATTTGTAGCAGGTTGCACTGCCCTTAATTGGCCACAGAATCTTTAAATGCTGATTTCAATGTAGATTTCAAAAAGCTAAATGCAAGTTGTAAGTAAGTTAAAATATCATATTTGTCAAGAATACAGACAAAACTAACTGAGATTACAGGGAAACTTTAATCAGGTGGAGCTAATTTCAAATACCAGAAGCTAGCTAGCTCTGGTTAATTTCAATTATTTTGACAGTTTGAGCCATGTAGACAAAGTTCAGTGGTGTCCCTCCCTAGTTTGGACTTTGCTGTAGTCTCTGTGTCATTAGTTTTTTGTATCGTACAGTATATGGCACCATTAAATCAATAAAGGTCGTATGATTTGTCCACCACACCAGATTATACTGATATATTAGCAGCTTACAGGGAGTGTCAACACAACTTGCAGGGTTATTAAATTAATTAGTTTATATAGTGATTATGTACTGTGAAACATGTTAAAAATAGTACCTGTGGGTTCACATTCTACTGTATCTCTATTCATAACAGCATTATGCTTTGCCTTTCTCGTGCGGTGGATCTAGGTAAAGTTCATCACGGGGTTGGCAGACTCATAAAAGTCTATGTTGCGTATCTTAAGACCCTCCTACGTTGTGTTGTAATGTTATCAGCTGAAGTGTCAGAGGCAGAAGAAGTGGGGGGAGAGGAGGGTAGTGAAGGAAACGTTGTGGAAAAAAAAGTGAAGAGTTGGAAGGATACGTGTGGAATGACAGGTTCTCCCTGCTGATAAACTAGATCCTTCAGTCACCTATTGACAGAGGACGCCTGTGGGAGACTCAGACCTCATGCCAGGTAGTCTCCAACAGACAAAAACAATTTTTGTGTGTTTATGAAAATGAAAGGGACAGTTCACCCTAAAATCAGAAGTACATTTTTTATCAGCCTGTAACACTATTTATTAATTCAGATTGTTTTACTGTTAGATTTTAGAGATATCGGCCGTGACACTTTATAACAACCCTTGTGGTAAAATTATAGTAAATTAATCTTTAGTTAATAGCTATTTCACTGTTATCAAACAGTGTTATGATAATTAATAGTGTTGCTATGATACAATATCGCACAAACTAACAGTAAAACAACTATTAACTAAGTTTTATTAAGTTTGGCATTTATTGATGATGGTTAAGTGTCACTGTGCTAATTTCTTTATAACATAGAAAGAAAGTTGTTCATACATAAAACTACATGAAGCCAATATTCCCCAAACTTGACAACTCACATCAAAACAAACTAGATGGAAAAATAGGTGTTTTCCATTTAGGGGTGAACTGTCCTTTTAAGTTCATAAGTTGTTCTGCATAAACTAGAAATGTGAAATTTGTCTTTTAGTGGACCAGAGGATAAGACATGCCCTCATAAAAGCTTTGATGGGCTGAGGATGGGGTGACATTTATGTATATGGAAATGTCACATGTTATTATTACTATTAAGAATATGATTTACAGAAGCTTGACTGTAGCCCCTCTTTGCTCTGGTTATAATGATATATAATCAGTTTGCACACCAGGCAGAAATCCATCCTTCCTTCTGTCTTCCTCCATATTCATTCCATCCTTCTGTGTTCTGTCCCTCCTTCCATAAATCCCTGTCCCCTTAGTCTCAGGTGAAACTGTATGACTTCAGGAAGGCCAAAGAGTTAGTCTCAGTCTGCCCTGTGTTGTGAAGGTTATCTAAATCAGTGTTACTGGGGCCTCCATATATACCTCCGTGATGCCCCTGTTGGTTACATGTGTGTGTGACCGGCAGCGTGTGTCAAGCGTGTGTGTGTTTGTGTGCGGCGAGTAAATAAACACATCGTTGGGGAGGTCACAGAGGCAAAGGTGAAACAGCGGTTGCAATCGATACCCCCAGGGTGTGCGTGTGTATGTGTGTGTGTGTAGGCAGGTGTAAGCACCCCTCCTCCCTCAGCCCTCTCTTGCTAACTCCGTTACCCCACTTGTTAGCCAGTGAAGGGTGACCCCGCACACTCTCTCACACCCACACACACACACACACACACACAGCTGATAGAAGCACCTGACTAATGGGCTATAATGAGAGGCGACCAGAGAAGGAAGCTTCCTGAACAGCTAGCCCAGGGGACTTGGGACTTTGTGTGTGTGCATGTGTGTGTGTGTGTATGCATGCTCATAGTTCATTTGGTGTGTGTGCATGTCTGCATGTGTGTGTATAGGTGCACCGTGGGTGACCCTGTTACAACACCAACGTGTCTGTCCTAATGTCATTAGCTGAGGGCAGTGTGAGGTCAGGCTGCTGTACGTAGAGCATCCTTACTTACCGTAGAACCCAGAGGGCATATTAGAGGGTCGGACGACTCGGTAAGGCATTTTCCTCGTTATCACAAATTATTACCTGCATTTCTTTGAGTTAACTATAGATTTTAAGATGCAACAACAATTTCACTCTCCCACATCTCCCTGGGTGGAAAATGTCCATAACGAGGGAGAATGAAATAGGAGAACATCATCTCAATTTGGAAGCAGAAGCCAGCAAATGTTTGGCATTTTTTCCCCAAGAAATGACTTTAATCAAAGTGTAGAATCAACTAATGGTTTTAGCACCAGAACGGGATTTGGAGGTAGAAATTGGATTACTCTGGGATGCATGGATTCTTATAGTCATTTGGAGTTGCCCATCACAATTTCCTTCACTGCAAAGTCAAAATTGATATCAAATTCTTCTTTTGTCTGAGAAACAGTCCACTTAACCTCACCCACCCCTCTTTTCCCAAATATGTAACAGTGGCTCTAGCAAACTCTCATTTAGCTAGCCTCTAACCAGCTCGAGGAGTGATAGAGAAGACATGACAACACATGGCATTTAACTTCAGATTTTTTTAACCAAAATATCAAGGCAGTTGTGTGAATGAGTGTACAGTGAGGTCCCTAAGAGTGCCTGAAGAACTTTTCTCAGTTACGTTTGGTATTTTTTTGCTTAGAAAATGGGTTTAAATAATGTAAATGATCAAAATTGTCCATTGACTCAACAGTCAATCGTTTATTTATTACAGCATCAGCAGAAAATGAGTTAACTGTAGGCAAGAGAGAACAATGGATGCAACAAATTGCAAATCTTCTTCAACATCCATATATCCATTCCCATTCTCAAATAGTAACCACTGATTATGGCCTGTCTGTCATTGTAATGCCTCATGATTAGATCACCTACAGCATGCGTTGCCTGGACATGACCACCAATCCTCACTCCCTCTTTCCCTCCCTGTCCGTCACCCTCTCTGAGTCGATAAGCCTCTATTCTCCTCTTTTCACTGATATGATCGGTGTCTTCAGAAGCACTCAGGCCACTTTTACAGCAACCGCTAACTAGTGTTCCAGGCAGCTCGCGGCTATCAGGGAAAATCACGCGAGCCTGTCTGCCTACGTAAGTGTGTGGCTGCCCTCATGCGTGTGCGCGACTCCACTCGTCCATCTAGCTGTCGGCGTCTATCGACCAGGGCCATCATGTGTGTTTTGGCCTGAGCGAGGCCACAGATGCTGCAGGGCTATTAGGTGCCCATTGTTTGTTTTGAATGGCAACGGAAACAAAATTGGTCTCATTCTGATCTTATTGTGGGTAACCCTACCTCCCTCTGTGGCCAGGGGAGGCAAAAACCAATCCTAATTCACTTACCCCACCCCGACATTGGCTTTTCTAATGCTTTTTGAGGGATGAAAATATGGCAACATGCAATAAGTGTCAACAGTACAGAGGTCTTAAAAGCAAGAGGGGGAGACAAATAGATGGACAGATAGAGGTAGAAGATTGGGTGGATAAAAAATCTCTTCTCCTTTGTTTGTTGTTTCTTTCTTTTCTAGCACTTTTTGCTGTATCCACCTTCTCAGCGTCTTTCCCTCCTCTGTCCAACTGTGCCTCTTTCCTTTCCTCCTTCCTTACGTCCTTGCTTCCTGCCTCCTGTGCACCGCCGCTCCAGCCGGAACATTACTGAGGCATCATGATTGGTTTGTAATTTATGGAGTCCATAAGTGGGCCAGATTGATAGTGCTGTTTAAGGGGAGCACACAGAGACACCACTTTATTTAATACATAGAGACAGACCCTGAAGATATAGGTTTAACCTCAGTTAGCATGAACACACACATGCATGTTGACATGTATGTATGTCCTATACATACACTGATATAGCTATACACACACTTATACTCTCATTAAAGGTGTTGATCAAAATTATATAAACCCTTTCTTTTTCAGCATTAAGTTAGAAAATATGTTTTGCTGGAAATTGTGTGAACTGGCCCTTTAACATAGACACCCTCCCTTGAATGCACATACAAAAAAAACCCTGAACATATAGGAAATATAATTCATAGTCAAGGAGAGAATCTGGAGTTGATGCATGGAACAAGGTAGATATGGTGCATTATGGGAAATGTATGCATATGCAATGGTCAGAGTTATTATAATAAACAAAGTAGTATAGTAGACATTATAGACTTATTGTCTATATGTGGTTATGACTAGAGCTGCAATAACTAATGGATAAATTGCAGCCCTAGTTATGGCTCTTTATAATCACTAATAAATTATGATCAATAGGACAACTGTATGTATCAACTTTTTCAAAACTCCCTTTACTCAAACATGCATTTGACATTAATGATATACAAACTAAGATATTTTGGTAAGCTTTTCCCCCTACAGTCTGCCATGTTTCTTGTTTTGGTGTTTAAAACACAAATCAGGTCTCATCTGCCCACTCCCTGTCAGAATAAACCCTCCACTCTCAACCCAGCAGCACGCAGCCAATCCTCACGGGCCAAAGCTCTGGAGAGAAAGACGATCTGCCCACAGCGGCCAACCCTGCCCTCTCATCTGCCCTTCACACAAACACACACGCACACACACACACATGCGCAGCCTTGCCCTCTCCTCTGCCCCCTGCACACCAGCTGTAATGATGTCTGTTGACCTCTAACACAAAGGCTGCCCTGGCAGATTAGTTTACAAGTGGCCTAGGGACTCTGGGTTTCAAATCCTACCCCCGACAATTTTCTGCATTGATTATGAATACTTTTTTTTTCCTTTGTGGTCATGCCACCATTGTCAGGACAGCTTCTGAGTGATGTAACACTGATGTATCCACAGAACTACATGTCATATTTTTTAAGGAGTCTAAGTTCATGAATCCTCTAAACCACATATTAGGAAACTTGTCTAAACAGTGCCCAACTCAGATACTTTAAAAATAAAAAAGCACAAAATAACAGTCAACAACATTAACATTGAACAACATTGGCCTTGAATTTCCACACCAGATGGCAACTCATATACAATATGATGATGAAGTGATGGAAAATCTGTGTTGTGCTTTGGTCCAGTAGGGACCGGTTGTATAGGAAATGGTCACATCGGTTTCAGTTTCAGTACCCAAACCTAAATACTTCTTCATGCGTTCAAAATATCACAAATAGTTTTACAAAAAATATCTTAACTCAAGATTTTCTTACTCGCTATTTTGGGGCTTTCAACTGCATCTTCAACAGGTGGAGTTTGCTCAGTTGTCATCAGCCACCAAATTCTGTGTTTTTCTAAACCAGTTCTTGGAACCTTGGTACTATCTTGCAGACCAGCCCACGTTTCCATCAGTTTTGAGTGGAACCATTGTAATCAAGGTTGTCATCAACAATGACCATTTCACAATGCACAGCAACCTGTAGAATATGACATGCACTTTTGTTCCCAATGAACCAATTTTCTGAGTTTTGAACCAATCTATATTTGGTGAAACGGTTCACAATTAGGTGCATGAACCATAACAGGGCCATTTCAGTGTTGCTGGAAAAGGCCTAATGAATATGGCATGATATGACCATTCAAACTGAGTAAACTTTGCTTGCTGATGAAGACCATGGGATGTAGAAAAAGCTAGTTAGAAGATATTGATCAATTTGTTTCTCTTTTTTCTTTTTTCCAATTATTGCTTCCGAGTAATAATTAGCACTCTGCCTACACTTTTATTACTGCTTAAGTTGCCATCCTTTCTTCCCTTACAGGTTAAATGGGGTCCAAAAATGACTTGGATAATATATAAATATAAGCTCAAATACATACACACACACTCCTTCACAACAAACATAAGTACCACCAATCCCTAAATGCACACTCTGTTGCCTCTAACCAATATATGCACGCATTCAAACGTGCACACATTCAGACGTCAGTGAGGATAAGTGGCAAATAAGTAATAGTCTAGCTGTCTGGCAGCCAGCTGCTAGGCCTACTGTTTACATGCCAACTGATTACCCTAATTTCAAATGCATGCATGGCAGCTGGGCTGATAAATAGTCCCCCAACACCACCTCAACCACCACCAGCTTCTATTTCCCTATTGTCAGCCACTGCAGGCTAGTCAGCCAGTCGGACCCATAATACCTTTTTGATTATTCAATAAATAACCCATAATTCGACATTGATTGGGGCCATGAATGGGCTTTGCAGGAAGGAGGAGGAGGAAGAAGGGATGGTGGGGAGGAAGGATCGGTTAGGTGTTTGAGACGGTGGGATGGGTGGGAGGGTTTCTATCGACCAGTGGTGGTCAGTGCTTCGATGACCACTGGTCGTTGGGGTCACAGCTTTGCACGAATACACACACATAGAGAGAGGCGTATGTGTGTAGGAGCACACACTTGTGCCTCTCCTCTGATGTGATTAGGGTGAGGGTCATTAGTTCAGCCTCATTGCTTATTGTCCAAACAAAGATGTCCAAGACTAATGGAAGCTACTTAATAATTTGGGTGAAAGATGAGCAACAATGAGGCATTGCAGATGGACATTCTGTAGCCATCCACCTCCACCTAATCTCTCATTCTTTATTAGATTTAACCATCACAGGTCACATTTCCAAACATTTCTGGTATGTTTTTATCCACATTTAAATAATTACATGTCAGTCAGTTACAAAGCTTTAGCATTGGGCAGAAAGCAACTGGGCAACCTACACTCTCAGAAATAAAGTTGCGTAAAGGGTTGTTCTGCTTGTCCACGTAGGAGAACCCTTTGGGTTTCTTAAGTACTTTTAGAAAGGTTCCACTTGGAACCCTTCCATGGGCCCTTTTCACCATCATGAAACCAGCCTGTTCTGGTTGTTGCTCTTCTTCCAAAAAGGGTTCTTTAGATGAAAACTGTTCTTAACGGTATCCTTAGTGTTAAAAAGAACCCTTGATGAACCCCTTCTTCAAAAAATGGTTCTTCACAAGCAAATGGCTATGGGTAGAACTTCAGCCCTTTAGGAATAACCTTTTTGGAACCCTTTTTGTGTACCATTTCATCTCACCAGAAGGGAACAGCAGCTTGACAGAGATTATAACCAGCAGTATTTGGTCACATTTGTTGGCCTTAGGCCCATTATGTTAACCACCTTGATGAACATTGATTGCTAATTCTTATCTCTGCTTCAGGCAATATGACCTCACTTCATTGCTTCAAAAATTTGCCAATGTATCTTGGGTCCCAAATTATCCCCATTGCTGTTGGTGAGCGCTTCACTGTGACATGGTTAGTATGGACCGTATTGAAACCTGTCCCCAAATGGATTATTCCTTTCTCCTAAGTAGGATGGATTTTATGGTGCTTGCCTGATCACTATCTGAAACCCACTAATCGTTTGCGTGTGTGTATATGTGTGTGTGTATGTGTAAACCCTGCTGCCTTGATGTTGCCATTGAAGTGTCCCTGGCGTTGTACTTATTGGAGTTCCCTGATGTTAGATATTGGAATATTGATCTTAGAGAATGTTTAGCTTTCACTCTTCTCTGGTTTCATTTATATGCTCACACAGCTGACGCCCGCTTCACACAGCAGTACAAGCTGCAGATGTGGCAGTACATGAGGGACCTAGATCAAATCAAACTCTCAATCAATGCTGGAGAAAAAAAAATCTGAGTAAAAGATTTGGGTTTCAGGGGGATTTCGCACACAACATCTTGCATATCTGATGGGAGATTGGAGCTAGATCGTGTTAACAAAAATCAATTGTGTAAAAAGTCTTTGAAAATGAACAATTCAAATTATATTACATTGTCTTAATTTCGTCTTACATTATGGAGGAAACTTTTGAAGCAATGGAGAAAGATCAGACTGTTAAATGGGTTCAGTGACAACACTAAAGTCAATTTTAACAGAGAAAGAGATATTTTACACAAGTTGCTGTTGCTTAATGCTGTTGCCAGAGGTGGACTCTGGCTTTCTGAGGGTTAGGGGCAAAAAAAAGAGTAACAGCTGTATGTGGTGGGGCACCAGCACGTCAGAAATCACAAGGCATTGTGTGCTAAAACAGTTCCAATCCCTGGTTTAGATTAAACTTGTTTTATTATGTGACTTGAAGTACAACTACTATACGTCTTTAATAAAAACACTCAGGGTACAATTAACTATTTAACCATTTAGAGGCATGTGGAGACCAACTGATTTTCTAGCATGTACTACACTACATGCACTACATAATTTTTTCTCCGCTGGAAGGGCAACCCACCAGGGACTTTACAATTTTTTCTCCACTGGACAGGCACCCTGGAGGGCACTTCATCATGTTTTATCTACCATAGGGGCATCCCGAGTCCACCAGTGGCTGTTGCTGCTATTTTGGCCAAACGTCGCTTGTAAGGCAGCAGTTACACTTTGTTCTGTTGGCAGTCTCATTACTGCATACGTTGACATCACAGTTCAGGACACACACACATTCAAGTGTCTCCAGAACAGACTCATGCAGTCATCACCACTTAACAGGCAGCTGATGACTTCAAAAGGAAAATGGCGAGCAGCAGCCCTCCACGTTTCAGAGACAGCGGCTGAGTGAGTCTCCCTTTAACAACAGTTGCATTACAGCACAATGTCGGTTTCCTATTAAATACCTTCTCCCAATTGCCCATTATTCCCCCCTATAAAACCACTGCAGACTGCATCGGAGGGCTGTTTTATCCCCCAATCACCCCACGTCCTTTTGTTTCGGAAAACATGTTTCAACTAAATGCAACTAAGAGAGCTTATGAGGGAAAGGGAGAGAGAGGGAGTAAGAAGGGAGGGAGGGGAAAGAAAAGGTAATTTAATGAAGTGAAACGTTTGATGTTGTAAATAAAAAGCAGACTGGTCGTGGGTGAGAGGCTGGGGCTAATGGACTTTGTTGGATGGTAGGTGTGGAGCTGCTGATCTTTGAAAAGCCTAAATAAAAAAAAGTGAACTTCTCAGAAACGATGCCAAGAAAACCCCCAGCCCACTTTGCTGGATCCCTCGCCTGGGGCATTCACATCACTGGTGGGGCTTATTATGCAATTACAGCAAGGTAAAAAGCACTGCCAATCCCCTCATCGGCGTGCGTGGGAGTAGGATTGTGTGTGTTTGCATCCATGTATGTGTGTATTATATACCTTTATACACTTAGACTGGGTTGCACCAACAAAGATAAATTTAATCCAAGGTCAGTTCTAATCAGAGTTTAGTACACCTATGTTTACAATTAGTACATCCAGAAAATATAATATATTTCACAATTCAAAACTAATCTCCGGTTAGGCTTTATCTAAGTTAAGTGATGTAAACCAGAAGTTTAATCAATATGGAGATGCTTGCTTACCTAAATTGAAATAAATAAATAAATAAATCAAATTGCTAGTGACTCAAAAGGTTAAAAAAGTTATGTTCTTTGCTAAGTGGCTAAAAAGTAACAAACATTACATTGATTGTTAGCTAGCTAAAAAAAAGTAAAACAAACTAAAAGCTAAGAGCAAACAAAACATCTTATTGCTTGCTAGCTAGCTAAAAAGTTGGTTACCTTTGTTAGCCTACTTATTTTTTCTCAATCCATATATAGACAGCTCTTTTAAAAATTAAACATCCTTAAGTGTAAGTTTACAGTTATTCTGGATTACATTTTTAAATCAGAGTTTAAAGTTTTGGTGCAACAGAATTAAATTTAATCTAAGTTTAGGGTAAAACGAAACCTGAGGTTTAAAGAGGTGGCTCAACTTAATCTCTCTTAATTTTATGACTTAATCTGGTTTAAAATTTATCTTTGTTGGTGCAACCCAGCCTCATAGTTTTAATTTCACTGCAATGGTCCACTGATTTATGGAAGAACACAGAGAAACAGAAAGGAAAGGAAAGTAGGAAATAAGTAGTGGACAAAATGGAGAGTGTCAGGAAAGGAAAATAGAAGAGAGAAATAAAAGAAAAGACAAGAGTAGTTAAGAAGTTAAAAGAAAAAGGGCAAGGAAAGAGGAAAGCAAAGAAATGAGAACACACGATTATGAAGGTTAAACAATGGCAGTGGTCATTACGCTTCACTTTCAATGAGAAGGAGGAGAGAAATCACCCCCCATTTATAATTCATATCCTCAATTACCACTAATAAAGTGGCATGAATGGGGCCAGCCCAGGGAATGGTGCAGGCACAATTACATGTAGTATAGCCTGGCATTAACATTTTCTATTTGAACATTTTTCAGCCTCAATTTCTCTTGGAGTTAATAAGAGCGATGATCCCTCCTTGACTTTTTCATGAAATTATTGTATGGTTATAATATTCCAATCTATTAGCCCCCCTTCTCTCTAATGTATTCTACCATTTAATAGTCTGACCTGGCTGAACAGAGGGATGGAAAGAGGGAGAGGGAGAGAGAGAAAGGGAGAGAACATGACATTGATGAGAGGAGTAGGTCTTGTAGTTTTGACCCCAGAGGGGGTGAGACAAAGGTCTGATATATCCCATACAGTGTTTGAATTGAGGTCCCTCATGAGGCCATGCCTATCATCTGAAAAGCTTTCTGTAGAAGTGCTGCTTTTTCACCATCCTGTTGGGAAACCACCATCATACCCTGAATTTGGATACAGATGCTAAATGGGATGTATTACGTGTGATGTAAACATGATAACAGCCTAGACTTCCAGATATTTGAGGTTGAAATGAACTGAAAACTTCAAGTCACCCTGTTTAAAAACCACTGAATCTCATTTAAATTTTAAGGAGAAAATTCAGCACTTTTCATGCACATGTCCAGTCGGTGCAAAATCCGTTGCTCTTCCTGCATCCAGTTATGTCACCGTGATGTCATTTGAGGAAAGGGAGAACCTAACCAAGTAGTTCTGGTTCCCAAATGTAACCAAACTGCAACTGTTCCGCAACCCTGCCTTGTGGATCAGTATGAGATGCAGAGGGGCATGACAAAGCAGCGTCACTACTCAACAAACTTGGACAAGAATGGGTCGGAATACAGTGGACATCAGCTAAAAAAAAAAAAATCAGGCTTGAGGCAACAACAGCAAGTTCAATTCCATACCAGTACTATTTGGCCCAATAAAATCTGCCATATTATTGTGTCATTTTGCTGACATTCTTTTATTTTAGGCTGCATCCCTGTTCAAACTATATGCGTATAGCATATAATAAAGAAATACTTGGATGTACATAGTTGTTAGCTACAAATGGGAAGTTTTTTCTTTCTTCTACCTTAGTCAAAATGTAGAAAACAACAACAACATCAGTGAGCGACGGATCACACAAGCTGTTTGAAATGTGTTAGAACTGTTAGAAATGCATCAAGGCTAAAGGAAATACTCAAATGTTATCGTCATAGATAAGGCGTTTTTTCAGCAGGACACAGGTTATAGTAGCTCTGTAAACTCCAGTGTTAGCAAAATCAAAAGGAGCTTACAGTATAATCTAACCCAGAGACACATAAAAGCATCAAAGGTACAGGGCTATGCTCCAGCGTTGTGTTGCATTATAATGCCGCTCGCTGCAGTATGGAGCCACGTGCCTGATCCTCAGACTGGTCGTCTAATGGGCCTGTTTACTCCACCTTTCTTCTCCTGCTCTTTCACTGCCTCCCTCCATCCCACCTTCATCCTCCCACATAAAATGGCAAAAGTATTCAGCAAACCTGCCCGCCTGCTTTTATATAAAATAACAAAGTGTTCAGAGCTTGTAAAACACTGCAGGACTGACAGTTTAGCAGACTTCCCACAGTCTAGAAACTTCTATTGTGGAGGTGGCAACAAGGATCCGAAGGACATAGAATAGAATACAATAGAATAGAAATGGTGACATCCTAAATGCAGACACAAACCATTAGGGTAGAACTATTAAATCTATCCTCAAGTCATTGTGGTGAGGAACCACCTCTGGTACAGGGATTTCTGTGGCAATCACACCCCTTGCTAACACACACAAACACACTGCAACACACACGCACACACGGAGAGAGAGGCAGACAGATTGAAAAGCACCCTCTCTCACTTACTATCTCTTTTCTTACACACATTCACACACAAAAATCACACACACACACACCATGTGGCTAGTTGAGAGCCAGCTGTTCCTTTCCACTTCACATCACTATGGGCTAACGACTGCTAATCCCCCATAGCTTTTCCCTCAAAGGAACTAAGGCAGCAGCCATGATCTAACTCCTATTGAATTCCAATTACCCTCCACCGGGATTTCACAATAAGAGTCCCCCCTACCACCACCACCACCTCTGCTAACACCACCCTTACTTCCCACATGGATCGTACTATCACAATAAGAGCCACCCACCCACGTACAGCCTGAAGACACAGTAACATCAGGAACACATGTTCATTGTTATATACTAGTTATTTATTTTTATGATTTAAATTCAATTATATTTAGGTGTTTTGGCAGTACTCACTTGCTCATGTACTCACTGATAGCGCTTACTTGACTTCAACCAAACTGAGCTGAAAGGGACCAAAGCACACTACTGTATTTTCCCCCCACATAGCAACAGTTGCATCCTTGACTGGACTTGCCCACCC
This sequence comes from Lutjanus erythropterus, assembly GCF_056507025.1. Classification (NCBI taxonomy): domain Eukaryota; kingdom Metazoa; phylum Chordata; class Actinopteri; order Lutjaniformes; family Lutjanidae; genus Lutjanus; species Lutjanus erythropterus. The sequence continues at coordinate 31,117,919 of NC_139328.1, read as the reverse complement.
CTTTCTTTTTACCCTGGCAGGTTTGCCCCTCTCTGCCAGGCAGGATCCCTTGTAAAAGACCAGCTTCAATGAATGGAGGCCCAGCAGGGAGCCAGGCAGGCTTGCACTCCTAAACCCTCCCCTCCCTTCAAGCACACACACACACACACACACACCCTCCTTCGTCTTTCCCCCTTTCCCCTCCTGCACTCTTGCTCTTTCGGTTCTGGTTCTAACAACTTTATAGGCATGTATCAGGAACAATTTTGCAATGTACAAAATCACTAACAAACAACCCTTTATGCATTCAAACAATAACAGGATGATAAATTTCATGGTTAGAAAACATGTACAATCCAACAGCTCATAACCATCAATATCTATAATAAAGTGTAACAGTTCCAAAACCAAAGGTCTTATAGCAGTGCATATCTTTCTGCACACCCCCTGCCCCCCTTCACCCCACATATCTGGTTTGATTTTACCCCATGAAGCGTTGAATTCCAGTCTTTCAGGGAACAACATTGGGCAATAAAACAATGGGTGTCTCTGGGGTGTACGGTAGGGACAGAGGGCGATGGGATTCCTGGTAAAGTCTGAGACAAAATGCTGCTATGGTTACAGTGGGTGGAACTGGGATGAAGACGGCGAACATGGTGGGAAAGTTAGTGTGGTGTAAAGAGGAATGCCAGTAATCAGGGTTGAAGTGGAGCGTAAAGCAGTTCAAATTTGGTTGACGCACCTCTTTGAGATCTTATTTTATTTGCAAGGAAATAAAAACTATTAGAATTTTTGCTATTGTGTATTTTCTTTTGAATAGACAGCACATTTTTGGACATTTTAGCATCTTAACCTCTGTGTGATCATTGCCAGTGATGGGCTGCTGCTGCCATAACCCTGTACATCCCACAAACATTGATAGTGTTAGTTATGATTTAGGATGTCTGTCTGTCTCTGACATTACCATTTTGGAGGCCCCATCATGCTGTTATGTTTGTGTTTCAGTCAAAAAGTGGAAGCTAGCAAGCTAGACTAATGAGTGTCCACCTAGAAAGTGGATGCTAAGCCCCTTTTCCATGCCCATGTGCTGGCTTGGTTTGACTCAGTTTGACGTGACACGCCAGTCCAGCACGGCAAGGATTTGCATCTCCATTACAACAGCGCTACCCACTTCAAGGTGTGTCTTTTAACTGATGATACGGTGTAAAACGGTGAATAAACACATTTCATTCCCTAAAAGTTCTTCACAATAAGCTGAACTCACAGAGACTTGAAAACCTCTTTCTCTCTGCTTTCCTGCAAGAATGTGAGTTGAGTCTCACAACACATGCTTGTTTGACATCACCGCAACCTGCTTGGAGGCAGGTCAGGCATGCTTTGGTCCTACTCCAGAGATGGTTAATTTCGGGCAGGACTTGGTGCGTCTGAACTGGTTATGGAAATGCACATCAGCATGGTTTGATTCTGTGCGTCCAAAAGTGACAATGGAAAAGCCCTAGTTAGCCTAGCTAGTCAAAGTTAGCAATGATTCCCAATAAATATTACGCTTTTTAAACACCTGCTGAGTTAGCTGCCTCTCTTTCATGATGATGACTACAAATGAATAGACTGTGAAAACTAACAGCAGCAGGTTTGTCCTGTAACCTCAGCACTCCATACATTTCCCCGTTACTTGAATCATGTCACAACAACAGTAACAAACCACAAATTCACACCTCCTGAAGAACACTAATGTGGTAGCTGCCATTGCTGCAGACAAATAAATAAAACTTTATTCTTTCTGGTAATTACAAATAACTTAACCAGTCAAACCAAACACCAAGGGTACATATACTGATTTCTTCAACTTTAGACCGTTCAAATTACAGCATTAATTTAATTTTCCCCAAAAACATAATGTCATTTGGTTTGTATTAATGATTGTTTTCCATAATCATCATCATCTGGATGATTTTTCCCATGACACCACTCCTCATAATAACTTTGAGGTGGTTGAATAAAATAACAGAAAACAGGTCCTGTGTTAAACTAGTCAAATTATTACATCTCCAGCTCCCTGTGTGTCTGCTGTAACTGGGATAGAGGCTAAAGGTGAAAGCAAGTTTGTGTGGCACTCAAACTGTGGTATTGGCACTAATGTTTTTTTCCCCTTCTTAAAATGTCCTCATTCCCACTTTAATGTCTCTCTCTCTACTTTTAGATGATTACAGTATAATGGAGAGATGGAGTCATGGCATAGTTTATTACCACACACACACACACACACACACACACACACACACACACACACACACACACACACACACACACACACATACTCCCATCCAAATAGCCCCAAGAACGCAAGGAGACGTAGCAATAGGACTACTCCAAATAAGAAGATTAAATTTGAGTTTTCCATGCTTAGACAGTTTGGTATGTTTTGACCTTTTGAATCTGAACATGACTCAAATGCTGTTTGCAGCAGAGCTGAGTATATAGACCAAACTCCTGTTTAAACTGTCTTGACTTGAATGGACATTTAATATGTATTTCAAAGACACACTCTGCAAAAATAAATTAAGTGTTGTAATTGTAAGCCAACTGAATTTGAAAAGACAAGCCAAGTTTTTTTTTAATTATTCACAACAAAACAAATTTCTCTAGTGAAATAAACATGATATTAACACAAAACAGTACAAATAAATTTGATTTCCCTTTACAAAGAACCGCTGCTTCTGTTGGAGCTACTTTGTCCCAAAGATGAAATGTGCTCCCAGTGAATTTGTTACATTTAAGTGTAATCTTAAAGTGTAGTCGAGACACACAATAAGTTTTCATCACATCATATGGATTTCCGATGAGTTTTATCTCTCAAACATGCATGCTGGGAATATGCTGATCATGCGTCTTTAGAAACTTAATTTATTGAGTTGATTAAACTATCTAGAGTACATTCATTCAACTCATCACTTTAAGTCAAAAGACTTAAAGTTAGAAGAACTCATGTTCCTACATATTCTGAAAATACTTAAACAAATAAAACACATATATATTTATGTTAAGTTAATTTGAAAAGATTAGTTGATTCCACTAAATTCCTATATGATTTTTTTTCAGTGCAAGTTGAAAAAATTTAAGTTGGATCTTTCTCTTTCCCTTTTCCTTTCCTTTATTCCTTCCTTAAGTTTCTTTTCATTTCATTTACTTCTCTAACTTTTCATTATCTTTTCCTTTCCCTTTCCAGCTCTCTGACAGTTACATCCACTGTATTTGTCTCCATTTTCTGGGCTTAGGTTTAATATTCAGCCAGAGCACTCTAACAGAACTGAGGTTTATACAATCAAACAGCCATCAAACAAGAAACTGAGGCAGAGTAGAAGTGTTTCACACTTCTTTTTAATCACTTTTTTCTGTTTGTTATACCCTCGCCTAAATTTTACACTGACGTGTTTGAAGTTAAAGGTTGTACAGTATGCGGAGCCATGTACAGTTCAAAGGAAAAAAATTGAAATCGTATAATAATAATACGACTCTGTTTTTTCTTTGTTACAGTAATGCAACACGTCATTTTAATATCACAAAGGTGCAAAGTCTGGAAAATAGGCGACAACTGTTTCTCACTGAAAAAGGGAGCGTGCAATCATTTTCACAAAGGAAATAAAGACATCGGGCTCTTCAGCCAGCAGAGTTTTGTTGTTGATGGTTTTTTTCCCCCTCCCGATATTCATGGTAATATATCTCAGGTTTTACAAGCCTCCCCGCGCAGTCCAGCTGTTAAACGAGACTAAGAGACAAGCAGAAGTGGGAGGCGATCTCGGAACAATCACAGTTATACGGGAACGCGAGGAGATTCTCTGCCAGCCCCGCGCTCCAATCGGAGGAGACTGAGCCTTAAATGTCACGGCAAATTGGACATGAGGGTGCTCTGCTTGTTATGACTTGAACGGAAAAACATGAGCGAGGCATTGTTTGGTTAATTTCCTTTTTCTTCTGTGAGTGAGTGTGTGCGAACGTGTGTGTGCCGCGGCCATCTATCCTCTCAGACATGTTTAATAGGGCTTTGGCTGCGTTGACCGAGGGTGTAAATGTGTCATACTTTATTAGAAATCCCAAAGAAGAGGGCTAACATTAATCACCGGCTCTTGTTTATGAAAGTCATAAATGTTTCACTGAGTGCTTTATTGTTGGCTGCCAGATTTGGAGAAGTGTAGAGGGTCCTTACTGTGTGTGTGTGTGTGTGTACTGTAAGCATGTGCGTGTGTTCAGTCCACCACTGCGTCATGATAGCACCCCAAACCTATGAGAAATTATCTCCCTCTGTCGTGCTCTGTCTCTCTCGTAGGCTTTTTGTCATGTTGTCAGAAAGTATGACATCACCCTGCCCTTTGACCCACATAGTCAGGAGAGCCCTGATTGGATGATTGGCTTATAGAGGACATCCACATTGACTCCAAACTCAATTCTGCTGATGTCAGGAGCTATTACAAATGACGACATGCGCATGCACACACTGATAGGACAGGACAGTGTGTGTGTTTGAGTGTGTATTCGTGTGTACAGTATGTGTGTGTTGGTGTGTGCAGACATGTTCAGGGTTATATAGGTCAAGTGTCTGAAGCTAGAACATCTCCCAGCTGAAATACCAGGCGAAATGTCAAAGTCTGCCACTGTGCAATCCCTCAGATCAATAGTTCAATTGGACATAAAGGCATCATTCTGTTCGCTGGGCTAACACGCTGTATCGTGTGCCAGCCTCTGTCTGAACTGCTTTAACCATAACTGGCTAGAACCAGTACTGTAGTACACCTGCAAAAATTAAGAGTACGTCTCTAATTCTGTGCAGAGAATTCTATTCTATTGTAGTTCCTTTGAGCAATAATCAAAAAAGTGAAATATTAGTGTTAAAAGGGATATAAATCAACATCTCCGTGAGCGTTGTTTTCCAGGTTTTTCAAATGTGAATGCCCTCTCAGCCGTCAGCGAAAAGCAGTGACGTAGGTTCAGCTTGGCTCAGTCAGAAAGAGGAACATTAAGCGGAGAGAGGAACATTTAAATGTAGCAACATCATCATGTGGAAATGCACGTCAGGTCAAGTGGGAAAACTTTTTGCAACTAAATTTTTTGGCTTTGAATAAGTAAGGGACACTTCTGGGAAGCTACAGAATGATACAGAAATCTCAAACAACAAAATTAATGGTCCTGGACTTATGTCAGCCATAAAAGTCATAGGTGTAAGAAATAACATTAATGATTTTTAAGCTCTACATGTCATGCATGGAAAGCATTAGCAAAAAAATGATAAAATCAGAACTGGAAATATTAGCTAACATTAGCCACAATGATCTTAAGGTCATACCCAACCAAGACCGGTTGTAGTGACAGCAAAGCTCTTGAGTGTGTGGAGCAATTTTGCATTTTATTTCTTGTGAAATAAAATGAAACTAACTTTTTGCTCACACTAACTATATCCTGACAATAGTTCATGAGACAGATAATATGTGATAAAACCAGCTTCCTCTGGCTCCTCCTGATGCTCCTGTGGCATTTGCAAGAATGTACCACACATGAACAGAAACAGCCAATCAGAAGCAGGACTGAGCTGTCAACCCAAAACGTTGGTATCTGACAACCTGGGATTGAGACAAATAGAAGAATAAGAAGATTATGAAAGAAAATATTGCCCATATGTCTATAACTTAATCCAGTAATGAGAGACAGATTAGATCAAAAGTACAATATTTTTACATATTTCATGCACAGGGATGCTGGTGTATGTATAAAACAACACAGATTCATCTACACACATATTATGGACCACACAGTTGCATGTAACATGAGAAACCTTGGCGACATGCTCCATCCATTTTAATAATCTCTGGTAGGTGTTGAACTTGTATTTTCCACCCAGAAGCCTTGTTTAAATGAAAACTACCGTACATCCTATAGACATATTATGGAGCTGTAAGATGACTATTACATGGCTCAATTCTCAGGTTCTTATTAGAGGTCCCATTTTGCCTCTTAGGATTTCTGTCGAGTCAATGTTCCTTGGAAGCCTCCCTCAGCTCCAGATGCTCACTTTAAACAGACTATAATATTCAGTAGATCCATAAGCTGACTGCTGTACAGCTCCACTGTGAGAAGTCATCCCTCGTCTCATGATCTCTGTGCGATCATCGCTGCTCTTTTAGCCGTTCCCCAAAGTCCCACGCCAAAGCATAAAAGTCATAACGATACATCTAAAAAGACAATGGTTCGCCGCCGCTGCGTTAGTCATGAAATCACGACAAATCATAAATTCAAACAGCCTCCGCCCCTCCGCCTCCACCCCCCGCCCTCCTCGTCCTCCTCCTAGTTAAGTGTGGAATAATGTCATCTTAATGATTATTTTTTTGCGGTATGCCATAACAGCATAATTCAGAGAGGGCGTAATGATTTTTTATGCCCCTGACATATTGTTTTGCGGGGAGTGACATAAAAGCACGGTGACATGTGGCATTTTGGGAAAGGTCAGGCGCTCCGTCTCGGCTGCCCGTCCATCTTCATAACGTCGCCACTTGTCATATGGAAACTGGCATCACCAATCTTTGTCTCTCCCTTGTCGCTTGCTGCCCCTGCTATCCTCTCTCGTATCCTAAATCTGCCTCTTTTCTCTTCCTCCTCCTTTTTTGCTGCTTCTCTCCTTTTATTTTCTGCTGCTCTTTTTTCCTGTCATGTCATGTGTCGTGTTTTGTTAAGAAGAGGGAAAGAAGCTTTTTTTTTGTTAACACAGAGAAAATTATCACTGTAGGGAATAGGAAACAAGATTTCACACACACACACACACTTGCAGAAACACTGACACAAACACACAGGCACAAGGCCTCAGGGGTGCTGCAGGGGTCCAGGGACCGCATGTCAACACCAGCTGTGAGGATTGCAGTGACAGAGAGAAGGGCTAATACTAATGTGATAAATACGTCAGCACTCACTCCAGGCACATTGTGTGTGTCTGTTTGTGTTTGATGGTTTTGGGAATCTGCTTAGAGCCAACCGCCTCTGCCAAATGGATATTTAGACAACATTTTGTCACATTTTACCCTCAAAAAGATGCCAGTTTGTGGATGTGGAGACCACAAGTCATTAATGATTCAGAGGAAAGTTAATTGCTGTAATCAGAATGCAACAATGTAGCCTTAGATAATGAATCGTTTCCCTTCCCCCTCTAGAAAGGATAGCTGCTTGATTATTTTACAACCCAAAACAAGAACAAAACTAAGCATTTTAGAAGGTGCTGTTTTGTTCAGTTCAGATGTATACGCAGTTAAAAGACAACTACAAGAAATTACTTTTAACCTCAATGAAAGAAAATGAATCTGAACTCAGCTTTAAAAAACTGAGGTAGTAAAAGCAAAACATTACCCAAAGTTGGGGGACTATTTCAGTTGTAAAATGACTTTTCCTTGTTATGGAAGCAAGCGTATTTATTAGGGGTGTAGTGTTATAGTTTCATGTTACCATGTGGTCCAAGGTCTGACATGTTAATCAACAGCAATATAAGGTTCATGCAAGGTGACTGAAGACAATAAGAGCCATAATTAACCTTCTCATTTAGACTTTAACCTAATGTGCTATGAAAGAATTTGTTTTGAACAGAATTTATTCCACACATTATTCATTTCCCCCCATAAACTTAGCCATGTTGCGCTTTAAGATAGGGCTGGAGGTACCTTAAGTTTTTTCCTTTTTTGTGTAACCATTTAACTAACTTGTCAGAAGAAAAATTTAAATACTCAAGTGGTTATTTTAAGGAAACCTTAAAGACTTAAGGGTGTTTTTTGCAAGTGATTTTATTTTCAAGACACTTTAACTTGGACTTCGTGGAAAATCTAACTTAATGTGTTTCATGCAACTGGCCCCAAGGCTTTTGCCCCTGATTGCCTCAAGTCAGTCTTCATTCACATCGGAGACACACAAACATCCCTAATGATCTGCTCTTAACACATTTCTGTATAATTACAATGTAAGTGATTAAATAGTGCAAGTATATTAGAATACAATGAAAAACACAATAATGTCAATATCAGTGCAGAAGTACATATAAAATGAGAATTCATTTATTTATGTATCCCAGTGCATGCTGGGAGCTTCACGCTTAGTTTGGGGTGCTACAGCATAAACTCATAATATTGTTTTTAGGTTGTCTTACAGAGACTAAAAGAATTCTTAAAGAATATTTAAAACTCTTGGAATTATATATACATGAGATGAACAGCACTGTCATCCTTTTCATAATAATATTTACTTTAAAGAGCAAAAGCAACAATCATGAGACAGGCAGTAACTCATGGGAAATGATTTCATCTTGACAGACACTGATACCACTGTGATTAATGATGATGATGAATTGTTTTGACAGTTGTCCATTTCTAAAATCATGAAATACATTTTTGCACTTTTATGATAAGTTGATGTTAAAAATTGCAAAACAAAGCAGCTTCTACAAGACGCAGCATCAGAGCATCTTGCAATCTATGAGTCTTTTCTTCACTTCCTCCTCCCTCTGTCCCTGTCCTCTCTGTTCTCGTTCAATCTTCTGACTTTGTCAAACCCTCCTCTCTTATTCCACCAGCCAGCAGTGGGCGTGGTCGCCCTGACATCCTCCATCCTTTCCACTTCAAATCCCCATTTTTCTGACAACTGTGTCTTAAGGTCTTCAAACAGGTCTACCTCCTGCCTCAGTTTTTGAGCCCGTGTTCCTCCTATTAGTAGGAGTCCATGACATCCTTTACCAGCAAAATACAATATGCGTGTGTGTGTGTGTGTGTGTGTGTGTGTGTGTGTGTGTGTGTGTGTGTGTCAAAGAGGGGTGGTCTGTGGACTACTAGTTGAAACTATCACAGTCCCCTGACACATGATGGACATAATCTTCCATGTTGCGTGAACAGAGAAACACACACATGCAAATACAGTCAACATTATTTGCACACAGAGCCATGAGTGTGTGTGTGTGTGGGGGGGGGGTGGTGGGGCGATGGAGAGCTTTGGTGTGTTTGCAGGTCGCACGGTGTCACGCAGGGTGAGTGAGGTGTAATTTCTCGGCAGTAATACTCAACACTCCGGCCCTGACAGCTTTAATGGTGATGGCCTTATTATAGAGAAGACGCCGTGTGTGTGTGTGTGTGTGTGTGTGTGTGTGTGTGTGTGTGTGTGTGTGTATGTGTGTGTGCATTCTAATGGTGATGGCCATATTATAGAGAAGACGCCGTGTGTGTGTGTGTGTGTGTGTGTGTGTGTGTGTGTGTGTGTGTGTGTGTATGTGTGTGTGCATTCTAATGGTGATGGCCTTATTATAGAGAAGACGCCGTGTGTGTGTGTGTGTGTGTGTGTGTGTGTGTGTGTGTGTGTGTGTGTGTGTATGTGTGTGTGCATTCTAATGGTGATGGCCATATTATAGTGAGTGGAAGACAGCTAAAAGGCTTGGATTTATACTGGGCCACATTTACTGACATAAGAATAATAGGGGAGAAGATGCTCTATGCCATGTATATTTGTGTGTCCTAATGAATGCCATATGGTGACTATTGAAGAAGTACAAGTGTAATGAGAGCTGTTTTATGCTCGTGAGAAGAATAGAATTGTCCACATATGGCACAGAAGAATAGATAGATAAGAACAGACTAGGGTAAAATACAAAATTTAATGGAGCCTTCCCAGTGGGCCGTCCACACCAAGGACTATAACTATAAAATTATCATTGTAAAAATTGTTGTAACTCAAGTGGATGGCAGAGTCCAGACTGCAAAATTATAGTTGTGGTGTCAACTTCACCATCCTTTTGAGATAGAAATATTTTTAAAGCAATATTTTTATAGTTATAGTTAAAGTTCTTTGTGTGTACAGCTCTTAAGTCCCATCCCTTTTCACTTTGTGCTCCAATAACAGCTGAATAAGCTTGGTACCTGACAGGCCCTCTGTAAGCTTTCTCCTTTCCTTTTTAGCTAATCTTAGCAAAATGCTAGCTAACGAGCTAGTTAAAAGTTGATGTAGATAGGCCATGGATGTATTATATGAACTAGATACAGCACAGTCCAGTGAGTATTTCTTGCCCGATGCAAACTCTAAAAAAAAAAAAACTTTTTCTAACTTCCAGGTATGCATATACAACAAACTGATAATGCACAGTAGTGTTTCCCCCTCTTGTCACCGCCCCCCAGTGTTAGCTTGGGCATTTATATTGTGATGATGTCACAGATTTTTAAATGATCTTTTTGATGGCTTTTGGAAGGTTTTACAAATGTAATACCTCTGTGGGTCAAAAAGCATAATAGAACGAGTCATAATTGACTTTGTTTCTTGTCCTATTTGGGCCAAAGTGAGATTTTTTGCTGCAATACTGCGGCCAAACTGGAAGCAAGGCTGAGTGTCAGTGTCTTTGTTCTATTATACGTCTAGGAGATTAATGAACTAGTTAGTTGGAGCTTTTTGTTAACATTAGCTATCAGTGATAGATGATCTAGCTAACTAACGATTGATGTAATTTAGCTAGCTAGTTAGCTACTGTTTTGCTAACATTGATTAACATAAGATGTGATAGTATGTGGCTTTTTCATCTTTTAACCATCGTCAAAATTTGGTTTTCTTTTCAACATAGACTAGCTTGACGCATTGCATATACAGAAGGCAAGAAGCTTACCAAGCTTGCTCAAGTGTTATTGGAGCACAGAGTGAAAAGGGGCGGGACTTAGGAAGGGTCAATTTGATGTGTCATTTGATCATTTTTCAACATTTTTAATGATCAAATTCATACTAATAATGCATTGAAGGAATTCTGCACTAACTTAGAGAGAGAGTGTATGTGTGTGTGTGTGTGTGTGTGTGTGTGTGTGTGTGTGTGTGTGTGTGTACACTTGCGGTGTGTTCTTCCAGTAGGAACAGGGTAACACGACTCTGTGGGTCTGTGGTTCATGTTATGTTGGTCTGATTTACAGTCACACACACCCAACACTTTTTTGTCTCTTCTATCACCCAGGCACCTTTCCTTCCTGCTTCCCTCCTTCCACCACAATGTTAGCTAATCTCCTCGTCTGTACTCGGGGTGAAACTCACTTCCCATAACTACACAATATTACAGGACCAGCACCTGCTGAGCCGTTGCAGTAAGAGAAAAGGGCGGTGTGGTGTCTGTGGTTTCAGGAGAGCTAACGGACAGGCTGTAGCTACACTGCAGCATAAATTGTCAGACGACGTTACCTAACCTCTTCCTTCTATTACAAAACTGCACCAGGCCCCCTTTGGTTTTTTCATAAAAATAAATCTGTCATGACACACCAATCTTGATACAGTTTTTCTCTATATTTACATGTTACAGTAATATGACAGAAGTGTGTTTGGTAAGCTTTGGCCGCAGGCTTCATTTGAGTGCAGGAGTGACAAGAGTTAAACAACACAGAATGGATGATTTGCTGTCTGTTTGTGTGTCTGATTGAGAGCTTAAAGTAGTTTATGCTAAGGACGCCACTCCTCCAAACAACGAGAGCACTTGATCCCAAAAGATCCGGCTCTCATTTCATTCTGTAAATAAGCCTGCTGTTGTGTGTTTACCCCCAGATCACTACGCTGGGCCTAAACATGGCTCCCCTGCTCTAAGGTCCCTTAATAGTTCCCCTAAATAGGCATATCTGAGCAATAAGCACCATTATTGCTCTCCCAAATTATTATGTATGACTTAACAGGTATATTTCAATGCACTGGTTCACTGAGCAGGCTGTGGATAACAAGCATCCTTAATATGACCCTAAATTATTTTTATGAGTCCTGAATTATGTTTTTGTTTGTTTGCTCTGAATCACCACGTAGGCCTCGATATGACTACCATACTTCCTTATTAGTAGGAATAATAAGGTCCATTAAATTACTGTTTAAATACATGCACATGACAGCTATTAGTAAAACATTAAAACATGGGTTTCACTGTTCAAAGCCAAGATGAACAATTTAATACCAAGGCCTTTATACAAACCTATAACACACAACCTTCTAAACTCGGTGCTGTTATTTTGCAGAAAAAACATAATTAGCTGCACAACACAACATAGAAATCATATCGTTAAAATGATTAGTTTTGTCAATGGAATTCTGAATTAAAATTAGACACAATGTAAACAGCTTTTCTGTTTGATTATGCATTCATGTTGTTCTACCTTTTGATCAGAAGCAAAATTCTGCTTCAACTGAGTGTCACATGTCACCATCATGCTGTAAAAATAAACTCTTTGTTTAACTTAAAAATGAGTTTGTGTCCAGGCTGCCTTCAAATTTTAGGTAATGATTCAAAGCAATAAACTTTTCGAGTCAAATATAAAGTTGATATTAATTCAGTTATATATGAACAGTTCTTGAGTCACACTGACAGACATTTATGACCTTTAACAATTATTACGGTTTATTAAATTTTAAGTGTTAGTGGTAGGTACTGAATACATCATGGTTCTCAGTGTTTTCATTAATGTGAAAACATTGCGAACCACAAAGAAACCTTGACTTATCTTAAAGTGAACTGAAGACGCACAGCAAGTTTTCATCATGTTTTCTTCAAGCTATAAAAGAGAAGGGTCTCAGGAGAGTTTTAACTCTCAAAAAATGCATGATGGGAAGTCTGCTGATCTGCTAATCATATTTCATTAGAAACTTCATGACTTAAATGAAACTTTAATGAGCTGATTGGACTCTGTACAGTACATTTATTCAACTCATCATTTCAAGTCAAATGAGTTTTTCACAGTGGTGTATTCATGCCAGTGGGAATAATATAGTGTTTCTATCCACAGCCTGCATGTCTGATGACACCACACGTTGAGACTGTTTACTGAATAAGAGGCCTTCCAGTGTGCTTAAGGCAACATTTTCATATCTAGTGATCTCGTCAATATGCTCTTATTTGTGTATTGAAAGAGTACACAACCGATCAGCTTGTTACTCTCTTGCTCTGCCTGCTCGCGCTCTGTAATGGAAATGAGACACAGTTGAAAGTCCCAGTTCTGTGGCAGTGCAAAGTGCTGTGCCTGAGGTGTGTGTGTGTATTTGTGAGTGGGTGGATATGTAAAATACAAATATCTGCATCTCTTTTTGTGCATGTGAGGCTGACTGTGTGCATATTTTTTTTTGCTTAAACTGGCTTTATGTGGGTACGTGTGTATGTGTGTTCGCCTACCAACAGCAGACACCCACAGACACACAGGCCTGTCACATCCTGTGTGTATGATAAGCTCTAATGACGACACCTTGTGATTGATTGAATTTTTGATTTGTCTGCTGACGTCTAGCTGGCATCCTTTTCATCTTGGATAAAAATATGGTGTCTCGAGTGTGTGTGTGTGTGTGTGTGTGTGTGTGTGTGTGTGTGTGTGTGTGTGTAGGAGCCTGTCTGCCTCTGTACACAGCAGGTGATATTTGCCAATTTAACTCTGCAAGAAGAGGCGAGTAGAGCTGTATTTGGGTTAGCGGTGTGTATTTAAAGAAAATTGTATGTGAGTAAGGGTTATTATACTTAAATTAAATGATCAGGCTTGTCCACGACTGTTTTTTCCCCTTCACAAATATATTTTAACCTCCCCTGACTCAACTCAAGTGAAATGCTAGGTCCAAATCGGTGCCAATGGCACTGGTTTACATTAGCCAAATCTTCTACCAGGCTTTAGCGACTGTAAATGACCATTAATGCTAAGTGTATAATATTATAATAAGTATGATAGTTATGTCAGTCAATTTACCTGCGTAGGTTAAGAGCAGTGGAAATTTGTTTTCAAACTAATTGGCCAACAGAACAATGGCATGGCACCATCACTAACAGTGCTAATTATTATGTGTTTTTTGTTAGCATTAGCTAACACTGATGCTAATCGCCAACATTCCCTGCACATATACACACATAAACATATATATCCCAGCTTTGCATGTACTCTGCTCAGCTTCACTAGGATTTACTGGTATTTGTGAACCAAACAAATCTTCTGTACATTTACTGTAAATGGGACAACAGTCCAGAACAGAACATATTTAGCAACGTCATTCATATCATTATCTGGCTTTAACTTAGTATGAATCAGCTATGTTAGTGCTCTTGACTGTGAACTCAGTCCCCCATTTCTTCAGTTACAGTAACACTAAAAGGACAGTCTCTTCCTGCATGTCTACATCTATGTCCTCTGATCTCACAGGCAGCTCTCTGTCCAGATCCACCCTCTTGCCCCCACTGTCCTCTAATCTTGTTTGTCAGAACTAAATGAGCTGCCCCAGCGAGGTGTGTTAGCCACTAATGAATTTATTGCTTGATAAGAAGGGGGGCCCATGCAGTTACAACTTACTGCAGTCATAAAGCGGTGGAAAAAACTACGTAATTAACCTTTACTAGCTGTGTGCATAGGTGGTGCTGCTTGATGTGGTGCGTGTGTGCCAGCAGGGGAGACGTGTGTGTGTGCTTTCATTTTGTGCTTGTTTGCATGTTTGCGTCAGTATGTTTGCATGTCTGCCCGCTGTGTTATGAGTGTGTGTGTGTGTGTGTGAGAGAGAGCTGGGCATTAATGGGGGAAGAGGCAATGCTATTGATAACGCTGCAGCTATCAATTAATCGTTAATCGTGTTCGGCCAGATTAGGGCGTCATCCGATAGACTCCAGACTGACTGGAGACAATAAATACATATAGTCAATAAAACAGCAAAGCATGATGGGAGAACAGGGAGATACATGGGGCGGTGTTGGAGGTTGACACATGTGCCAGGGTGCCAACATCACGACCATAAACCTGATGATGGTTATAGCTTTACACTCTCTTGTCTTATCTGCATGTACTCAATTAAATGAGGAAGAGAAGAAGAAGAGAAGAGAAGAGAAGAAGAGAAGACATCATTAAGACTGATGTCCACACTTTCCCTCACCAATCATTCACTCACAGGAAACCGCTTGTCGTCCAGCAAGACATACAGTATAAGACCTGCTATTCTTCTTCTTCTTCTTGTACCACTGAGCCATTTCCTCTATTGTCAAAGACACATACACACTCTAATGGGCAATAGATGCAGGACTAATGCCTGGGCTGAGGAATAAAGATAGATGGGTAGGGAGGGAGGGAAGAGAAGGAGAGAGGAAAGAAAGAGAGGAGTGAGTTATGAAGCGGTACCCAGGGGGTTAATTTCTCACAGGCAGTTTTCATACGCCACACACACACACACACACACACACGCACAGCAAAGGTGATGTCTGGCCGTGCCAAGCCGGTAGCATGCTAGTTAAAAGTGAATAAGTTTATGGCCGGTGTAGGCCCTCATACATCAAGGAGCAGTTTGTTTAGCCAGCAGTGTGACAGGGTACAGTAACATGGGCAGGGCCGCAGAGTGGCTACAGCTGTGATAAATGGGAGATTGCAGGAGGAACGGTGTCTCAGTCTGAGAGAGCGGGAGAGAAAGAGACATCAAAGCATGTTTTTAGCTCTCAGATTAATGGCGATTCCACTATTTGATCTAAGTGATTTTTTTCCTATTTGAGGAATCTCTTTTTGAAGCTGTAAATATTGAAAACGCCCTTCTTGAATCATCTCACAGGAGCCGGTGTGAAAGGATATTTCTCTGCAGTATTGACGAAAGCTTATGGGTTGCAGGATAATGTTTCAAATTGCAGAAGATTATTTTTTCCCAAACAGAACTCATACACTGTAAAATAAAGTATTTGATTTAGCTTAAAAAAGTTAGTGTCCAGGCTTCCTTAAAAATATAAGTTGACTAAATTTGTAAAGATGTTGAGGTAATTTCACAATGATTCAAACACAAATTAACTTTGATTAATTATTTAAGACAAATTAACTTTACTAGTCAAATAAACTTGATATTAAGTCAGTTGTACTTGCAAAAAAAATAAGCTTAAGATATTAAGTTGAACCAACAACACTCCAGTCATACTGATGAACATTATGTAAAAAAAGTGTTTCCTTAATTTAATGAGTTGATTGAATGCTGTGCAGTACATTCATTCAATCCATCATTTCAAGTCAGAAGAATTCAAGCAAGAAGAGCCCATGTTTATAAGTTCTGTTTATAAGTGTTCTTAAATAAATTCTAGAAATTTTAAGTTTAATTAACTTGAATGTATAAAATGTGTATATTTGTGTTATGTTAATGAGAAAAGTTTAGTTGATTCCACTAAATTCCTGTATGATTTTTCTACAGTGTAAGAGTTAGATAGTTTAAAAAAAGAAAAAGTTAAGGTTTTTATTTGGTTGTAAAGTGCGTAATCCCATGTGGTCAAATTATTGCATTTTTGAAACGCTGTAGCGCATAATTTTCTTCCTCTTACACTCAAGAATTGGAAGATGGCTAATTCCAAAGATGGATCTATGTTCAACTGTTATTAGTTTATAATTTAGCGTTTCATATTTGGCCCACAGTCTCTACTTCCATATCCAAGTGCAACAATCGCAAGCCTCCAACTTTTTGGAATAAATTACTGGAGAAACCTTCTAAAATGCTGTTTATGTAGCATATTGATTTATCAGAAATAATAATACAATAATCTAAGACTCTGATGGGAGTCATTCTGCATGATGTGTACTTTTGTACTCATTTTTTCTCGTGTGGTATTTACAGTAGTGCAAAGTAACTAAGTACATTTAATCAAGTACTGTGTTTTGGTACAATTTTGAGGTACATGTATTTTACTTGAATGGCTCCATTTTATGTTACTTTATGTACTTTTTACTCTGCTACATTTATTAAATAAATTGAGTTAATAGTTACAGATTCTCCTTCTTAAAATATTATAAACAATAAGAATTAACCGATCAAATTAAAGTTTGTAATATATATTATTCTGAAAATGGGTTATTCTGTAAGATGAGTACTTTTATTTTATTTGATGCAGATAGTTTTGTACTTTTACTGGAGTAGAGTTTTAATGCAGGACTTTTGTTTGTAACAGACCATGTCTACACAGTGATATTGCTAGTTTTACCTGAGTAAATGATCTGAGTACTTCTTCCACCCCTGGGTATTTGTACCAAAAACATCTCTATACTCCCCCTCCTTTGTTTTCCTTTATTTTATCTATTCATTCCACTCTTACCCATCTCTCTTTCCATCATCCTTCAGTCCTCTTTCCTGTCCACCAACATGTGCACCCTCTCCTCCTCTCCTTTCATTCTTCCTCTACTAACTCCTCACCTCCTTCTCATCCTCACCCCACCCTTGTCCCCGTCTCTGCCCTGCACCGATCCAGCTGTGGATCCGTCTGTACCACGGTACCAGTCAGTCTATGGAAGGGTGTGTGCGTCTGCAAACAATAGGTTCATTATCACTTGTCTACAATGAAAACAAGAACTTCTTCTGTCCTCCTGTGCCTTCGTTCAGTGTGGTCCTCTCACTACAGCCAGTTAGTTAGACACTGGGACAGACAGATGGAGAGGAAGACAGCGCAGATCCAGGACGATAAATAGCCACGGGAGACAGACAGACAGGTAGATGAGGCAGCGAACGGAGTGAGCCATGCCACCCAGCCAGCCGCCATTTCTCCCCCAATAACTCACTTTTCTCCCCCTTGGAGAGGGAAAACAATAAGATATAACAATTGGCAAATGGCTGAGGCAGGCAGAGCATTACAAATGAAATGTAATGTTGTTACAGTTTGGAAATAATGAATTATGAGGATAAGCGGGGATCTGTAAAATCGCTGTAGCGATTTACCGGGGTTTCATTTTTCAACTGTATTGAATTATGGGGAATTGGCCTCAGTCAACTGCAAAATACAAAATGGGGAAAAGGATGATTCACCGTTTCACTGTGTGTGTGCATGTGTGTCTGGCTGTGTGTGTGGATGTGTAAGCATCTGACTGTTTATTTATCTGTCTGTGTTTATGTGCATAAATGTGCATGGGTGCTTGCACATTTGCGTGCATACAGTGCGTGTGTGTCTGGACATTTCTGTGTGTGCATGTGTGTGTGTGTGTGTGTGTGTTCCTCCCCCTAGACCTGTTGAGGGCTTTCTCTGGCTCACCCCGCCGCACATGTGATAAATGTCCCTTATCGCCTCTGTCATTGTAATAGCCCCACAACAGGCCCAGAGAGGGAGACAGAGAGGGGGAGAGAAGGATGGAAAGAGGGATGAGAGAGGGGAGAAGGAGGGGGTCAGGCATAGGGGTGTGTTGAGAGAGTCACAGCGACAAAGGGAAAAAAAAAGATGGTGAGAGTGGGAGAAAGAAGAGAGCAGAGAGAGGGAGGGATGGCAGCGTGGAATGGGATAGCTGGAGTTATCAGCCGGTCTTGTAGGGGAAGAATACGCATCAAGCTGCCAATCATCCGGCCTGAAAATTGCTCTGAGATTTGAGTCCCCAGACGGTGTGTGTGTACATGTGTGTGTGTGTCCAGAGAGAATCCAAAGCCCCTGTCGTCTCTGTGCTATTACTGCCCCCATCCTTCCATCCACCCGTCCCTTCATCCGACCATCTCACCCTCTCGCCTGGTTTTAAAGCTCAAACTCAAAAAAACACATCTCTCCTCTCCCTGTCACTAAAACCTATACTCAAGCTGTTTGAAACACTGCTGTCGTCAGTGGCACCGGCTATTAGGGGAGGGCGAGAGACACCGAGAGACAGAGAGAGAAAGAGAGAGGGCGGGATGATAGGAAAGATGGCAAAGAAGAACGAGAGGAGAAGAGAGGCAAAAAGAGAAGAAGGGTTAATATGTGAGCAGAAACCATTTCAGTCTCTTTAATTTTCTATTGATCTGAGCTGCAGACCTGTACCCTCAACCCTGTGTGTGTGTGTGTGTGTGTGTGTGTCTGTGTCTGTGTGTGTATTTGGAGTTGAAAGCCTCCAAGCTGTCTCCATACAGAATCTGAGAGTATCTGAGACTGCCATGTCGCTGTCTAGTGTCGTGGTTCTCAAATTGGGGGTCCGGGGAGTCCCTAGGGGCCTTGAGGGGGCACCAGGGTGTTCCCAGCAAAAAGGAGAATCATTTATTTTCATTGTAACTATATCCATAAGTAACATGATGACGTGTATGAGTATTTGGTTATGGGTTTCATAAATCATGGTTTCCTGTGTATTCATTTAGCAGCAACCACAGCAAGGAAATAACCACCACTGCGAATAGCCTCAATGTTACCTGTAATTAAACTAAGTGTAATCCAGATGCTCAGAAGTAATGATTATATAATAATTCGTAACATTTGAACCTCAACTTTAAGCATCATAAAGGCCTGAACAGCAACAGATAAGAGACAAAACTAAAATTAATGCACAAAGCACCACACTGTATTAAAAATACAAAGGAAACTGTACACTTTGCATAATAAAAAACCTAAAACTTTGGGACCTTGGGACAAAATCTTATCAAATGTGGGTCTGTTGTCTGATTTATGTCAGTTTAGAGGTCCTCAATGAGAAAAGGTTTAGGAACCACTGCTGAATGTATCTCCAAATATTTACACTTTTTCAGATGAAATAAAGGTTTAATGTTCCTTTAATGTTCTTGTCATAAATATCAAGCTGAAAAAACATCTCCAGTTTTATCCCAAAACATTTTATGTAAAGCAATGACATTTTTTAATTCATTTATTCAGCTAAAGAACGAGGAGACTTCTCTCAGCTCTTGGGGAATTTAATCATTCAGTTTATCTGAAAAATTCTAACTCACTAGAGCTAATCAATTAGTTGATTAGATGTCAACTATTAAATGAATTGCTTACTATTTTTAAAATCAATTAATCATCAGTTGAGTCATTTCTTAAGAACAATTTTCCAAATATTCTTAGTTCAGCTTCTCACATGTGAATATTTTGTTTATTTTTAGTCCTCTATGACAGTGAAGTGAATATTTTTGGGCTGTGGACAAAACAAGACATTTGAGAATGTCAAACAGTGATCAACATTTTTCATAATTTCCTGGCATGTTATGAACCAAACAAATGATTGATTAATCAAGAAAATGGTCGTCTGATAACTGATAATGAAAATAATCGTTAGTTGCAGACCTTTAAATCAATTTTGCAGGAGAACAGCAATTTGAAAGAGAGAAAGTGAGAATGTGCAGGTACATAGAGTTCAACTTGTTAATCTTTTTTTAAGTGTATGTTAATGTTCCTGACATTAGTGGACCAAAACATTTCAATCCCGTGGAAGTGGAAATTCTTTGGTGAAAAAACCCCCAAATATTCATATAATTGATTGTTCACTGGACTTCATTTTTTTATTTGCTTTTAGGCTATAAAGATGAATTTAAAACTGAAGTTCGGGATGAAATGATGGACATTTTATGGAATGTTACTTCTTCAGAGAATAATACCAAAGGCCCTACAAGAGTAAAGTGTAGAGAAACATCCCCCTCTATTGGACAATACGATATCGCCAGGCAGAGAGAGGGGGAGATGGAGAGGACATAAGTGAAAGGAAAGGAAAAGGAAGTGAGAAGAACAGGATAGGAAATGAGAGGGAAAGGATGGAGGAAGAAATGATAGGCCTGTAGAGCAGAGAGATAGCCAATTCATAAACATCACAATGATGTCCAATTGGAGCTGTGTGATGCAATCGCTCCGTATCTGATTGCCACAAATGCACAAACTCGCCCACACACACACTCATACAGAGAATAGCCTCAGGTGTGACCTGAGCAATACCCACTCCAGCAGATAGACATCTTTACTCTGCTCCTATCAAACTTAGATATATTTTTTCCACAGATTTTTTCCCCCATTTCTGGCTTGTATTATTATACAGGGAATGAGAGACAGACAGGCAGACACACAGACAGACAGGAGCGGCAGAGTGAGGCATTATAAAGAATGCCATGTGGGTATAGAGTATTCATGTATTTTAGGCTAAACCAAAATAAGACAACATGATTTTTCCATCTGGAACGGGTCTTTTCTCAAGTGGTACAAGTCAGTGTGGGTAACAATTTGTTCTAATGTTTTCCTTTTAATTTATTTTTATTTTTATTGCTCTCTAAAAGCTCATTTTAGAACAAAAGTGCTCATATAAATTATATTATGTGAGCGGTATATAAATGATTCTGTGTGACATTACGAAATGCTGTGTGAAAGTCATGTTTTCACAAGCAGACCCTTGTAGTCTGGTCCAATTCGGTGCCAGGGAACGCTACAATTCTTGGAAGTCAGGGTGACCCGCAGCACCCACTGTCATGAGGACGTGGCAAGCACCCAAACCACAACACAGCACCCCAAGGCGTAGGCCTGACCAGGAACTTAGGGAAAGTTTTCATTATTTGGGTTGCACTCATTTTCCAAAGGGTCCTGTGGTGCGTTTTTATTCCAGCTGGGACACATGACACCCAAGAAAAACACAGAATTCCCATCAATAAAATCTCAACTTAAGTGTTTATAGTCAGTGAAAGTAATGACACCATATCTGCAGTAAACTTTGCACAATCTCACCGAACTCTGTACACAAAAACTGTGACTTTTATTCTCATCAAACTTGCCATCTATGTTGAGATTACCGACATGCAGGAAGTTTGCTTTGTGTCCGTTTGATTTCTATTCCGGTGACACTGCGGTGAGAGGGGTAATATAGCAGACAGCTAGACAGACAGCTAGATAGATGGAAGGCCAGACTGCTCCCCTTGTATGAAGGATTATCCCCTATCCTCTGTTTGTGACAAGAGCTGATAAGGGCCTGAGAGGAGAGGCTGCAAGAGGCTGAGAGGGCTACTGACACACACACACACACACACACACACACACACACACACACACACACACACACATATGCACATATAATCCACAGCGAGAGAGATATCAATCCATCATTTAGAGCCGGGGATTCAGCAAGAGGAAATAGGTTCTTCTCAATCGCTGACAACCCCAACACACACTTGCGCTAACACACACACACACACCCCTACAATAGCATCTGCTGTACAAAGGGCTCATGAGGTTTGTGAGTTGAATGGGGCTGTTTGAATGACTGTTCAATTTCATCTATTTATCTGATTTACATTTGGCTATTGTTGTCACCACGGCTGTATACCCGTGTGCGTTTAGAGCTGTTATTGTGTCCGAATGACATCAGTGTCACTAATAGAAACCATAAATCTAAATGTTCTATCGTTAGCTTTCACAATCACTTTTTTCATATGCATTGTTAAAGTAAAAGACAAGGGTTTGTCTGTATGGATGTAGTGTGTTAAAGCTATAATATGTAACATTTCCTGATGAAAAAAATGTCTAAAAATGACAAAAAAAAAAAAAAAGGGGGAAATTGGTAATTTATTCAAGGTAATGCTGCGTTTCTTACTAGCTGCTAGTTGCAATCACATCTGGGAAAACATGGGATATGTCAAAGAGTGAGGAAGGAAGTTAGCAAACACGAATAAACATAATGTAAATAAAACTTGAATATTACCTTGTCAAGAACTTTATTTCTGCAGGCGACGTGCTAGGACAATAACTCCCATGATACCATGCTACCTCACAGTATCATAAAACTGTCTTTTGCTATTGCTTTGATGTGAGAGAGACCCCTATTGGAAGATATTATGTTGCAAATTATTTATCGTATCGTATCGTATCATATCGTATCGTCTTGTATCGTATCGTATCATATCGTATCATATCGTGTTTTGTGTGTTTAAATCCTTTCATTTAGATTTTATTCACAAATATCTTACTTTTCCGAAGAAAGTAGGTATCATTTAAAAAGTGCAAAAACACAGAGTGAAATAATCTCAATTTATTGTCAAGTTCTTCTTTATTTTATATTAGCATGATTTTTAAGGTGAAATTCAATGTTTGGATGAACATTTTTGTAGTGTGAAATATTCTGTGATCAGGACAGCAAAACAAAATTAGAGAAAGGATGAACAGTGGGAGAACTGCAGAAGGCGGTAAAGTAAAGAAAAAGGGTGGCACAGCAGTCAAAGTGTATGTGTGCCTCTATCTAGTATAGATTTTTTTTTGTCTGAATGACACCAGTGACACTCGTAAAGAAACCATAAATCTAATGATGAAATATTAGCTAATGCTTTTGTTAATTTCATATGCATTTCTAAAATAAAAAAGAGGGGAGGCTAACCAGTGATTTCCATATAGAATGAACCAGATAACATGGGTACATACAACACAATCTATGTTAAATCCTTGCATTTAGCAGAATTCTAATCAGTCTCTTGCATGATTCTTAGGGTGAAATATGATGTTTAGATGAGCATTTTGCAGTGTGCAATATCATTTTGTCGTAGAGTGAGAAAAAGAAAATTAGGGAAAGGTGGGATGAACTGCAGAAGGTGATAAAGTAATGAAAAAAAGGTGGTATGGCACTGCAGAGATTCAGCCTCTTCAGACTGTGTGCATGTGCATGAGTGTGCCACCGTTTGACAGGAACATGAAAATCCTTCGCTCCGCTCCTCAACAAGACCACATCTCTTGAGGGATGTGTGTGTAACTTACGGTGTTAACATGGACTTGATATGTGTGTTCTCCTCATGAGGGACCCTCAGCACTCAGAGCACGTGACAGGCAGAGAAAAAGGCGGTTTCATTCATTTATTCCTTCTTTTGTCCTTTATTTTCCTTCTTTGTCACTGTAACCTTGAACGTAGAACACATGCACTGATATCTGAGTGTGTAAGAGAAGCAGGGGGACTTGTGCTATTGATTACAGTTTGCAACAACAGGTCAAAGGGTTAACATGTGTAAGAGGAACCTTATTCCAAGGTGTGGGGGTGCTGCAGTGGGAAGTGGTTAAGGGGTCTACAGGGGGCTTTAAGACAATATAATACACTCTCGCACAATCTTGCAACGGCTGTAAAGAGCTCAGCTTGATTTCTTGAGATATTAAGCACTATGTCACAATTGCAATGAAAATTTGTGATTTGGATTTCTTCAGACTTTTTCTGGATATTATTGAAGGTAAACTTAGTTAAAGTGGGGAAACATCCTTCCTCTCCTGTTTCTCCACTCTTTCTAGTTGCTTTGGAAAAAAAAGGCTGCAAGAGAAAAGAAAACCGATGAAAAATAGAAGGTGACCCAGAGAAGGTGAAAGAGATACAAAGAGTAAGGAAAGAAATAATCTAGTCTGAGTGGGACAAAGACAAAATGTGTAAGAGAGACGGAGAGGGAAGGAGGGAGGGTGTGTTTGGCACTGCATTGCTGAGCGCCAGGTTAGGTGGCAGGGCCATTTGGCGAAGGCGCCGGTGCTAGACTTGATGGATGAGACAAACTGCAGGCTCTTCTCTCTTGTAACTTTAAAATCATTAAGCCTTTTACACGGCCATGCAGATTTTTATGGCCACCTCAGACAATCTGCCGCTTGTTCATGTCTTTAGATCAGCAGGATGGGAGACGACACACAGAGGGAGGACATGGATAATGTCATAACTTTATCTAATGTGGTTCACATCTCTTTATAGTTATATTGTTGATTTACAGTCTTTTATTACTTTGAATTTGTAGGATGTAATAACATTTCATATTTGAATATTAGATGGAACTGTTCTGTCCTGTTCATGTTTGTGTCAATCAAGCATCTAAAGTTTTTGTTTTATTATTTTTGTAAAGGAACACAAGAGATTAGTTTTAATAAAGATTTAATATGTAATCAGTTATGCTGCTCTATAAAAACAGAAAACAATAAATAGAGAAATGGTACAAAGTAGAAAAAAGGCAGATCCAGAAAACTGTGTAACAAATATCAAAAGTTTGTAATTCTTTAATTTTATACTGTCATAGTTCAGAATAAAATGTATATAGTGTGTGTTTGTCCATTTTGGGGATAATCCACAGCAGGTGGGTCATTATCGGTGAATTAAGACCCCTCCTGTTTGCATCAGGATCCTCAATCGCCCTGTTGGGGTTTATTTCACAATAATGACCTGCTCTGTGTACATTATACCATTTATTACACAGCTGCTTACCAAAAAATCCAACAATTGGACACAAAACATTGATTTAAAATGTATTTTATTGATCTGATCTGTGATCAGAACTGCATTCATAGCAATGGTCTGCTAGAATACCATTATTTGACCAATCAGAATCAAGTATTTAACCTAGCTGTGTAATTAATATATGCTGAAATGAATATATCAATCATCATACATTTAAATATGTGATTTGAAGGTAGCTACAACAGACAGAAGGTATTTTACTGCTTCCTTATTAAGCTGAGTTTGGCCATATCTTTCTCTCTGGGTAGCGTTTACTCGATTTTCTCTCCTGCTTCAGCTGTCTAGTTAACTGTCTCTGTTAAAGAGTACAGCAGGACAAGCCAGAACACAGACACTAAGTCAAGTTATGAAACTTGTAGGTGTAGGTGCTTTGTTTTAGCTTTGAAGGGCCTTATTGAATTTTTCTTAAATTATACTATGGTTTATGTTCACTTTGATGCGGTTTCGTTTTTGAAACTATCCAAAGGACTTGGTGTGGTTTTGAGTCAGGAAAATTACAAAATATGTAAAGGAAAAATAGGCCCATTCAGTTCACCAAAATCTGAGACACAACTTGCAGAACACACGGTGCTGGATAAAAAGATTCACACCTTCTAAACCACATAATGTGGGTTTTAGCTTTATGCATAGGACCTTTCAGATATGCATACATTTCACATCTCATCTCTCATGATCCTGCCATCACGAGGCAGGTGAAAATGAAGTTGAGGTACGCAGCAGGTAATCCGGCGCTGGGAGGA
The DNA here is from genome assembly GCF_056507025.1 of Lutjanus erythropterus. Lineage (NCBI taxonomy): Eukaryota > Metazoa > Chordata > Actinopteri > Lutjaniformes > Lutjanidae > Lutjanus > Lutjanus erythropterus. The sequence continues at coordinate 31,092,292 of NC_139328.1, read as the reverse complement.
CAGCATGACATTGATCTAAGATTTTAATCTGCTGCTCCTCTTTGCCGGGCACGTTTTGCAATAACAAATACAGCTCGGTATAACCAGCAGATACATGGTGAGGATATGAGTTCTATTAAGAAAACTCGGTTAGCTAAGACAAACTTTTACCCAGCAAATAACAGTGACATAACATAATCATATTGTTCTTTATAGTATCCTATTTCTTCCTTCCTATGAGCATATGTGTGTGTGTTTAATACATAAGGTGTCTTGTACGACAGGCCAATAATGTTAATGATAAACCAGCAGCAACAACAGGGTGGGTGTTCCTGCGACGCGCTCTAAATATTATCAATAACAGCTTGTGTGTGTATGTAAGTGTGCACATGCCTCCATCTATCCATCCATCTATCCATCCATCCATCCGTCCCTCTCATTTCGCCTCCACAGGCCGCCTCCTCTGCTGTTAGGATTCAATTAACACAGTGCAGGCAGCCATGGCACCCTCATTAAAGCTAATTAGTTAAAACATCAGCCAATCTAGCGTTAATTGGCTTTGGTAATTAATTCAGCTGCTAGACCATATGAAAGCAGCGGGGAGAGAGATAATGAGAGGGAGCGAGAGGTAGAGACAGGACGGAGGAGAGTGGGATCATGAGAGAGGGGATGAGCGAAAGGAGAGATGAAAGAAGACGGAATGAAAGAAAAAATGAGATTAAATGAGGGAGATAAAGAGAGATGACTAATAGAGAAGTGATGTGTAGGGCGGCCTCAGTTCTGTAGGTCCTGTGTGTGTGTGGGGGGGGGGTGCGTGTGTGTGTGTGTGTGTGTGTGTGCGTGTGTGTGTGTGTGTGTGTGTGCGCGTTTAGGGCTGACTCAGGGTGTCTATTTCAAACTTGCTGATGTCCCTCTTTGCCCACTGACACGGCATGTTCCTGTCGTGATGAGGCCCTTTGGGATGGAAATGAGTGCCGACAGGCCTCACGCCCACACCTCTCTGCTAGGTATCCCTCCTCCTCTTCCTCCTCCTCCGCACAGCTGAGGAAGGAGAAATGGAACAGAGACAGTCAGCAGAGACAGGAGGAGAGAGGGGCATAGGTCAGTGACAGCAAAAATGTCTCCTTTAGTCATTGTGTCTCTTTTTAAATAGCATTATTACACACCTGCAAAAATAGCAATATATAGAAAAGAGTTGACAGTGCAGTAACAGCATATTGAATGTACAGCAATAACAGTCAGTGTGAAATAGAATTTAGTGGCATAAACTAATCTTTTCTCACTAACTTAACATATGTATATGTTTAATTTATTTAAGTTAATCAAACTCAAAATCTCTATTTATTTTTAGAACACTTGAGAACTTATAAACATACGTTTTTCTAACTTGAGGTCTTTTGATGAGTTGAATGAATTCAATCAACTTATTAAATAAAGTTTCTAGAGAAATATGATGAACATATTAGCAGACTTCCCAGCATGCATTGTTTGAGAGTCAAAACTCTCCTGAGACCCTTTCTTGTTAGTTGGAAAAAAATATATTTGATGAAAACTTGCCTGTTTTCACAATAATAAAAACACTGTGAGCCATGATGAAGGTTAGTAGTGAATTAGTTAATTAAATCTTTATAAATTAAATGTTAAATGTTATAAATCTTAATACGTTAAGCTTATTGATGATATTTTCTCAAGTACAACTGAATAAACACATAACATATTTATCTCAACTTGTGTTTTCAGATTCAGCCAATTTAAGATTTGAAGGCAGCCTTTTGTAAGTTAAAACAAATAGTTTGTATTTACAGTGAAGTCTTTTCTGCTCATACCAAAATCTGATTTTACAGGGAATGAATATTTTAATTTGTCTGCCTTTTTTGGTTTAAAATGCACAATGTGCAAGTTTGCAAAATCATTAAATATTCATGTTTAATCATGATAATTAATTATTCAAGTTTGGATTATGGTAATGATATGGTCAAAAATCATTTTATGAAGTTGCACAAGAGAAAAATTGAGTACAAGAAATCCTTACGATTTTTATTTTCTACGTTTGTCATCTTTTAACTAAAAACTGAATGTCATTGTTTTGTTTATCTACCTTTAAATTTTTTCCTATATCAGTGAGTGCAGTAGCTACAATGATGAAATATTAAATGCTCATGCTTTAATTCCCTTTCTGACACATAAACTCACACAGCAGGTTACAGAAACTTACACTTGCTTTTGTCTTTATTGAATAAATTTGGTATTTTTCCTGCAGAATGCTGGCAGGGAACTATGATGTGAAGTGTGTGTGTGTGTGTGTGTGTGTGTGTGTGTGTGTGTGTGTGTGTGTGTGTGTGTGTGATAGGGGTCTTGAATTGAGATTTACCCTATAGCGGCTAGTTGTGCCTCTGCTTTGTGGGTCAGTGCTTGGTTAATGCTCCATTAATTTACTCCTTTCTCCCTCGCCACTGACTCTTACACACACACACACACACACACACACACACACACACACACACACACACACACACACACGACAAGGTGATTGATTGAATAAACAGCTGTCAGTAGTTGGAGATAACCTCACTAGCATCACACCGCTGTCTTTCAGACAGACACACACGTGCGTGCAGGGTCCCAGGAGGAAAACCCACATTACACATGCTGACACACACTTGTAAACTGACGCACACACACACTCACGGGGATCATCAGATGACCATCTATCAGTGTGTGTTCAAAACCAGGCAGCTGAGGATTTATGACTTGTTAATATATTGGTCCTTTGCTTTTGGTTTCCCAAATCCATGTATATTTCTTTGGATTTTAGATTCAATGTAAGAGCTGTCCACTGATGCCAAACCTTTTCCCTATGACACAATGAAAGAAAATAATACATGTACTAAGAGTCACAGTGTTTCCATGTCACCAAAATGTTCTGATTTTGTAAAATACATGTATTCTCTGATTTACATTTCACTCTTTCTCAAAAGGCAACATGCATTTTGGTTTCTCAAATTCACCAAATTTCATGTATATTTCTTTTGATTTTAGTTTTTCTTTAACAGCCTTGAAAATGCTGTCCACTGACACCAAACCTTTTCCCAATGACAGAATGAAAGAATATCCAACATGTAGTAACAGTCAGTGTTCCCATGTTGCCTGTCCATTTAAAATAAATGCATCTTCTGATTTAAATTTCACTCTTCCTCACAGTGTAACGTGTACATTTACACATAGAAATAGGTTGATTCCCTTGACTTTGGCAGCAAATACATCCGCTTTTCTACAACACACACACACCTTTCCCCTCTCTATCCCTCTATCTGGCCATCTCTTCATCCCTCCTCTCCACCGTGCCGACATTTCATTTGCTTTTCTAAAAGTGACAACCCCAGGGAGCGCAGCGGGGAGGGAGGGAGGGATAGTGAAAGAGCCTGGTGATGAGTTTTGAGCAGGGCGTGGAGGAGTGCTATTTAAAAGCGCCATGCATCATTGTCAGGCTGAGAGAACGCGCAAACACACACACACACACACACACACACACACACGGTCAGACAGACACAAGAAAACACACACACATATGCACGGAGTAGCGCGACGCAGCCCGGGTGGCAAACTGAAGTTGACCCCCGTTCCATTTCATCAAATGTCCTCTGAATGAGCCGCACAGCCTCATCTATTTTGCGCACACACACACGCACCGAGCTAGTGATCAGCCTAGTGTCTAGCCTGCTTAAATCACAGCTCACTTAAGAGAAAAACCATCTCACCTCAGTGGGAGACGCACACGCACACCTTGCTGCTCCCATTTGTGTTAATATGGCCCCTGGTTTTGGGCTTTAGGGCTCATATTTGCCATTATGGAGATGATGGCTTTACGGGGGCCCCTCACCTCACCTTGCATTGGTCGGGGGAGAAGAGAGGGGAGAGTCGAAATGAAGGCTGACACCTCGGCGGGATTTATTTGATTGTGGATGCGAGGCGGTGTCATTCTGGGGAAGGGGTAGAATAAGGGGGGGATGAGATGCAAGGAGGAGGAGGCCAGGACCCTCGGGCTAAGTGAAAAGAAGAAGAGGAGACGACAGCAGGGTTGAAGGGAGAGGGGAAAGGGAGCGTAGGAGAGAGAAAGAAATAAAGGAAAGGAAAAGGAAGAGATTGAGGGGGAGCAGAAGTGGCCCCTCTTTCCCTTTCCGTGAATCAAATCAAATTCCCCTTATCGCACATTATTTGAAGAGGTTATCGGGCGCGGTAATGCGGTTACACGCCGGGCCGCGGCTGAGAGATTTCCTTGTTTACCGATGTTGGCGGGTGTTATAGCTAACCGGCCGGGCGAGCGGCGAGGGGAGGGGAGGAAGGTAGGAGGAAGGGGAGGAGGAGGAGGAGGAGGAGGAGGAGGGGAAGAGGAGAAAAGAGGGGTAGCGGGCATAAACACTTGATGCATGTCAGAAAACTCATTTAGGGGAACAACAAGGAGGGGGAATGGAAGTGTGTGTGTGGACGCACACACAAGGAGAAGACAGTTGTTCAAGGACAGAAAAACAGCCTCTACATGTAGACACTTTGTAATTCCATTTGGGAAATGTGCTTGTGTGTTTTGCAAGTGTGCATGTTGCAGCCTCTGCGTGTGTGTGTGTGTGTGTGTGTGTGTGTGTGTGTGTGTGTGTGTGTGTGTATACGTGTGTCGCCCACCAACATACTGTATATGTGCCAACTCATAAATCCAGCCCTGCTCTTTTTCTGAGTCTTATTGTTGTGCTTAAATCCAGTTTACATGCGCAGCGCTCATTAGCTGATTGTGTGTATAATTTATACAAGTGGATTCAAGGCCTGGCAAAAGATATAAAAGATAGAAAATGGTCAAGTTCATGGTGAGTCAAACATTTCTGTGGGTTTCTTTGTAAATGTTCAATCCAACTGTTTTTAAAAGAGAACAAATTTAAATCCACTACAAGGAGTTTTTAAACTGGTTATGAAACAGTCTCAGTTTATTACTGAAGCCTCGGTATGACATACAGATAGATAACAAGAGCATCCAGAAAAAGATTTGTTGTTTCTCTTTAGTTCTTAATGTCTGCCAACAGGTCAGAGTCCCCTTGAAATCAGATAAAACAAGCCTCTGTCTACATTTTCCCAGGCAAGGTTAGATTGAGTAATACATTAACCAGTTAAAAAGAGGCAGGAGGAGATTTTTATGAAGATCATTTTGTTTTGATGTTATAATTTGTGTTATTTTTGCGGCTCCTGTGAACAAAAAGCTTTTGTTCACAGGAGCCTCCAAAATCAACAAAATGTGAAAGTTCCTTGTAGTAGATTTAAAGTTACTGATTGCTGGGTAACTTTGGTATATTTAGCCTTTCCCATGTTTTTTTAAACTTCTGCAGACAGCAATTTTTGAAATTGGTCCAGGATGAGGGAGACCGCTGCAGCTGTCAGAATTGAGACTAAGCTACAACATAATCCCTTCAGGCAAAAGTGCTTGTTTTTGCTACTGACAGATTCAGATTGTTATTGTAAGTGTCTGACAACATTATGGAAAGGATCACTACAGAAAGAGACATTGTTTTAAAGACAAAATATGTTTTGTTGAATCAGAAACAGCTCTTTTATGACTGTTGCCAAACTAACCAGACTCCCTTCAAAAAGGTGTAATCTTAACGTTGTCATTATCCTCTTCATTCAAACTCGACAGAAACAGGATAAAACTTGCAAAAAGCATTGTCACTCATCTTTTCACTGTTTCAACAAACGCCGACTCTATTTTGGTTGAAATAAACCCTTGATTCACAAAGTTAGATGTGAATATGTTCTACATGCTGTTTCTCCACACTGCTTCTCTAATGTTCGACCTCCCTCTCGCTTCTCTCCAAATATTTTCACATCTAAAACAGTTAATTGATGGTTTATTTCAACTAAACAATCAGAGGTGATGATTGTTGGAACAGTGGCAAGACGAAGTTTGAATGAAGATGACAATGTTGAAATTCCAGTTTTGCAAAGGGAGTCTGGTTCGCCTTGTGAGACAAGCAAAACATGTTTTACTCTTAAAAAAAGGTCTCTCTGTGTGGTATCCTTTCCATAATGTTCTCAGACACTTAGCCTGTCAGCTGCAGCGTTCTCCCTCAATTCTGAGCCAGTTTCAAAAATTGTTGTCCCCATTAGTCACTCAGACACAAAGACATGGGACCAGGTTGAAAAATACATAAGAACCATTTAATCTGTACATGTAGGATTTTTTGGTATTTGGTTTCAGGAACAGTCCTACATACAATCTCCCGTTTCCTGAGAGGTAGGAATGATGGGCGAGATAAAAGCGAAGGGATGACACGCAATACAGGTCATTAAATGGGATTTGGACCCACAGTGTTGTGAGTACATGGTTTGCCTCTTAGCCCAGTGAGCCATGAGGACACCCCAAATGGTTTTTTATCTCTGGTCCCATTGAGAGCGAGTATTGAGCTGACAATCCCTGTCCTCTCTGGAGGTGGCCTTTTACCTCAGCTCATTGTAGTCTGTGACTGGGAGCCTGCGCTATCTAGCATCTATTGATTCCCACTTCATCTGGACCAAAGCAACGCCGTAGAGGGTCGAGAGACACTGAGAGACAGAGAGAGAGTGAAGGTGTGTGTATGTGCAGCAGAGGAGAAAAAAGTTAAAAAAAAGAAGAAGAAGGATGCTGCTTCAAGTGTTAAAAAGGATTAAACTTGCTTCATGATGACTGACATTTGATAAATGTTCATCAACTATTGGCTAAAGCTATTTTGCTCAAATTTCAGTGAACATACATGCATACATATTAGTGCACAAAGAAGGACATAAAGAAGGTTTAAGGGAGTAAGACCGGAAAGATATGTATGAGAAGAAAAAGGAAAAAACAGAGACTAAAACAGGTTGAAAAAGGAAAAGACAGGAAAGGACAGGACAGGAGAGGAGAGGGCACAAAGACCAAACCATGGAGAAAGTAAAAATGCAAAGGAAGGAAAGCAGGAAGGAAAGGAAGAAAATTAGGATTAGCATGAAAGCAAGGGCAAATGTGAAACAAAGCAGAGATGGAAAAAAAAGGAAGATCCCTCCTCTTTGCTCTCCACTCTTCCGTATGATCTAACTCTCCCCGCCTCACCATCTGCTGTCCATAATTACCTGTCTACTTGTGTGTGTTACTCCTCTCATTATTTAAAACATATAGGGACATAAAAGTCCCATCCATAACTCCATAACTTTTTTCATGAAATATACATGAGCTTTGTTTTCTTTTTTAGAATTATCAGGATTTTATAAGCTGTTTTTGCTCTAGTTTATGCTGTCAAGCTGATTTATTTATAGAGTATCTGTGTTTTCTAATGTATTTTTACCTAAAAATAAGAATCCATGTGTTTTCATTATCGTTGAATGAGCCCTTTATATCTACAAATGGCTCTGGTTCTTTCTGACAGAGGCCACCATGCTGCACAGCCACATTTATATAGAAGCTGAAAACTGTCAAACAAAACACTGGCTATTAAGAGAGACTTTCACGGCCACCGTAATTTCTCTTACATTCATGGAAGGGGAGGGTGAGACAAGCAGTATTCAGTTGATTATGTGTGGAATGCCACTAAATCCTATGCAATGGTCCTTTAAGTCTATTTCCCAAGTGATGGGAATTAGAAATCAGATCAACAATCCACAAGCAGGCAACGGTCCAAGTCAACTTGCGGTTACCTAAAATGACATCTGTCAATTTGATGTAAATGAGTTACTTTAAATAACGTTTAAATTAAATATCCAATAGGAGACAATGAAAATAAATACACAAATGAGTTAACAAGTAAGTGTAATACACACAATACAAATGAATCGGTCATGATAATAACTATGAAAACTCAAAAACAGTTGTGCAAATGTGTCACAAAATGTATAGACTCAAAAAACTCATATTTAGTGACGTACACATAACAGAAGAACATGTTGTATTGAAACCATCAGTCTTGTAGAACTGATTTGCCACTTTGTAAATTGAATTTTATTTTATATTTTAATGTCAAATAGAGGATATATAAATGATGTGTGGCTTTGTTGTCATATACATCCAGCTGACAAAGTTGCTCAGCTAAAATAGGAATTAGGGAGCCTCTGGATTGAGTTAGACCAGACAAAGTGTACATGTCAGTGCTAAAGCAGCCAGTAAATAAATCAGACAGAAGATAAAAAAAAAAGTCAGTGGATATGTTTCCTGCCAGTTGGGTGACTTATTGTTTTGTGACATGAACAAAAACCAGTGAGAGCCATTAAGTGGATCAAGTGTCAGAGATGAAAAGGACAGAAGATAGTGAAAGAGGAGAGAGTGATAGAGGGGTGGTGGGGCTGAATTAAAAAGAGAAACAGAGACAGAGATATGGAAAGAGAAACAAAAGGGTCAAATCGGGAAAATGGGAGATAGAAGGAGTGAGAAATAGACAGATGGAAGGATTGAGAGAGGGAGGTAGGATGAGAAAGATAGTCAGAGAGAAAGAGAGATGAGACGATCCATCTTGGCACATTAGGGGGGGATCAAGCCTACACTCCATCATGGCTGTCAGAGAGATGCACACCTCCTCCATCCGCGCATCCATCCATCCCTCGTTCGCTCCGCCAGCCGGCATTTCACTGAAGAATCTCAGCACTAAAAAGTCCTGTCAGGCCTATTTCCTTGTTATTGTCCGGCCCTCTCCTCTCCTTCTTCCTCCTCTCCCCTCCTCTCCCCTCCTCTGGATCTGATACCTTCCCTCTGCTCTCTGAGATTAAAGGCACCCTTGTTGCGCCGCAGGCTTTGTGTGTGTGTGTGTGTGTGTGTGTGTGTGTGTGTGTGTGTGTGTGTGTGTGTGTGTTTGAGCTGTGAGGTCCAAAGCAGGACATGTGGGAAACATGTAGGTGTTTGTGTGTGTGTGTGTTGCCCCAACATTAATCATCTTTAAGGCTCTGACAAGCCTGGTGTGCGACATCACATCACATCAACACCCCCCGCACATACGCACACCCCTTTCCCCCCTTTCTCCTCTCCTCCTCTTCTTCTTCTCCTCCCCTGGATTTATCTGTCCGTTCTCCTCTCCACATCACTCACTTCCCTCAGGGAGCTTTTGACAGAGAGAGGGAAAGGAAAGAAACATGAGGGGTGAGAATGACAGAAAAGTGTGACAGATGGTGACAAACAAGTTGTAAAAACCCATGAAGAAGAAAAGGAGAGAACTAGGAAGAAATTAAGACAGTGGAGAGAAAAAAGATAAGAGTGAAAGTTTGACAGGTCTTTTGATTTTGCAAGATTTTGAGTCACAAGTATTGCAAATTTTTGGCAGACAGATAATTCATTTGAAATTAAATTAATGAATTGGAGTAAGTAGTGAAAACTTCAAATTTGTTTAGAAGATCTACTAACTTAAAATGTTGAGTGCCAGTAGAAATGTATTTCATTTTTGTTCATTCATTCATGAACTCTGTGGAATGTGAAACAATTGTTTTTTTAATATTTAAAATGATTCAGTTCTCTTAACTTATTGTGATAACGGGTGAATAAGTCACATTTACTGATATAATAATCAAAGAACACATGTACCACCAACTCCAAATATTTAAGTGCTGATAACTTCCAACTTTTGAGTTTATGAATTCAAAATAGATTTCCTCAGTTCTTTTGAGTATTGCTAACTTGTTTGGGTTTACGGTGTAGGTTGTATATAATACATATAAGCAATCTGCATAAACCTGTTTAGATTTTTAAAGTCAAAAATATGAACTGCAAATCTTACTCCACATTATTTTATTTTATGTTTTGCACTTTGTTTTACCTATTTATTTTGTGTTGCGTATATTTTGGGGGTTTTGTCATCATGTTTTGTTCTATATTTGACATATTTTTGTGTTACTTTCATGAGCTAAACACAGTTTTCCATTCTCCTGGATGATAAACTTGTATTCTATTTCATTCCAGAACCTTTTCATGTCAGGAACTCCCATAGTAAATGCACAGTAGACCACCGACCACAAATCTGGAAGGATTTTGTCTTATAGAATCGCCTCTAAGTTATTTTTTTTAATTTTTAGTTCCCTTCCCTTGTTGTTCCAACTTCCAAAAACATGTAATAAAAGTTAAGTTCTTCTATTCCTCACTTTGTTTGGGACCCCCCACGACCCACTCAAGAACCCCTTTTGGTCCCCAGATCCCAGTTTGAAAACCACTGTTCTATTTAATTCTATTCCGTCGCTTGACTCTGCTGTCCAATTTCCACCTGTTCCATCACATCAGAGCAGGTTAAATTTGAGTGTGTGTAGTAAGAGTTTGTGTTTAACAGCTTGGTTTTGACCCTATTGTCAGACAGCTGAATTCAAATAGATTCAAATCAATTCACACAACACAAAACTCCTCCACTTTAGTCTTTTCCTTTTGTTGATTGTTGCTGTTCTGTTGTCACACTCGTGCATTTACATTTCCTTTTCATCAGTTTTTTAATAATGCAAATAAAAGTCACACATCCATACAGAAAATTTCACAATTGAAAAGAAAATCACTGCACATTGAAATGCTAAAACTCACACTGTGCAAAATAAGTATTTACTTTTTTTAAAAAAGAATACATTTTTGACATTACAAAAGCTGAGAAATAATCAAGCGCCGGCATATGTTTGTGTGCATGCCTGTGTGTGTATGTGCGTCCATGTTCTCCAGGTGTGTGTGTTTGTCTGCGGAATAGAAAGAGCCCCATCAGCTGCAGACAGGGATTGGATCTTTCTTTGTTTGCTGTGGCGGATGGCGATGGCTTCAGCATGACTCAAATTATCTTGTCAAAGCAATAAAGGGGAGAAGGAGGAGGGGTGGAGAAAGAGAGATGGAGAAACAAGGAGAAAAAGAAAGGGAAATAAACTGAAGGGAGTGAGCTTGGTGGAGGAGACATGATGGCAGAGAAGAGGAGAGGGAAAGAGAGAAAGAAAGGGAGGTGAACATTGAAATAATCAAATAGGAGATGAGAGATAGAAGAAAGGAGGAGAAAGAGATGAAACAAATAAATGGATGGTTGGGAGCAGAAAATTAGAAATGGATGAGGCCAGAGAGAAAGAGCACGGAAGGGATAGGTGTGTAAAAAGAAAAGAAAAGAGGTAGAGAAAGAGAGGCAGAGGGAGAGACAGAGAGTAATCGATTACCTATTTTTCAAAGTCACTTAACGTGTCCAGTGCTGTGGCTCTGTTAAGTAGCGGTTGAGGGGAATGGGAGGCTGGTATGCGCACACACGCTCTGAAAAAAGGAAGGGTCGGGTGGGGGTGTGTGTGTATGTGTGTCAGCGTGTGTGTAGACGTGTGTGTTCCCCACTAGTTGTCTCATGATGAGTTCCCTCGCAAGAAACTGTTCTGACAGACCAATATGTGAGCAAGGATACGTGTCCCCCAGAGGGCCGTGTGTATGTATATGTGTGTGTGTGTGTGTGTGTGTGCGCGCCACCAAAGACAAGACAAATCAGGAGTCCCCCTACCTGGTCCCCTTGTTGCCGTGGTGACAAGCAGTCTAAACGGGATATCCTGGCTGAGGCGGAGCCTATTGTTCCCGGTCTAAAAAAAGCCCATTTGATTGGCTAAATACAGGAAATCAGGAAGTGTCCTCCAGCATTAAGCACTGAGACACTTTCAATAGAGGATATATTTATAGCCGACGCAGACAGACTCAAAGGTAAACTTGAAAAAGTAGGATGTATAACACTTGTACTGTAGTTACACACACGTAAACACTAAGGAGACTACAACATGCAAAAGGTACACACACTGTCCACATATACCCCCCAGAGACACACTAACCCAGACACACAAACAGGTGGGGCCCCACCCTGTGCCCTGCTGATCAAGGACAATGAAGTGAGGTAGTGTTGGCAGACTCTATACAGCATTATCTCATCCATGGCCGACACTTCTTTAAATCTGCTTTGACCTGAGAGGACACAATGGAGACTGTACAGCACTCTATTCCCCTTTTCCTGTGTGTGTGTGTGTGTGTGTGTGTGTGTGTAAAACTCAGAATTATAATGCTCATGTACTTAATGTGTGTGTGATTTTTAGAGTAAAACCAAGGTTCAGGCCTTGGTACTAGCAAGAATACACAATGCTGAAGTTTCCTTGAGTGTCCTTCCTGAATTGAAGGGCTGCCCAGTCAACTTTGTAGAAAGTGTGCGGCAGGACCATTGACATAGATAAAAATCCTGCTGTACAAAAATAAAAGCCAAATATGAGAGCTGCCATCTTGCACTGATGACGTCATTTGGAGCCAGGGTTCCCACCATGGCACTGAGTTCCCGCACGTAAACCTGGCAGACTCAATCAGTGTCAATCATGACCCCGCTTTTTATAGCATCAAATAACTAATTAAAACTGATCAAATACCTAAAATGACATAAAGAATGTTGGAGAAAAAAATATTTGAATTTTCCTCTGATGTTTTAGTTAGTGGCCATTTTTCCTATCTACTGAAATTTAAGATTTATGACCTATACTGCAACCAGATGTTTTGGCTTCACTTTTGGAGAGCTGTTATGTTGTCCATCTCTATGTGTCAATGGGCAAGACAGAGTTGTGAAACAATTTGGACTCTGCCTAAAGCACTATAATATATTCGCTATATGCGTCACTGGGAGAAAATATTCATTTCTTATGCATTTACGTGGCATTAGTGGCCCTTCCCATCAGATAAAACAGTTAAAAGTGAAATCTGATCAATATTGCTATCAATATTGATGCAATGTATCCAAACACAAGAACTGTTCGGGTGTCTGGGTCTTGTTTGTCCTATACAAATCCTAATGTTCCTTTCTTTGTCTTGCTTCCTATCTCGTCTCCAGGTAAAAAGAAGATGTCCCTGTATGACAGCCAGGCTCCAATCTGTCCCATCTGCCAGGTGCTGCTCAGGCCTGGAGAGCTCCAGGAACACATGGAGACGGAGATTGAGAGGCTAGCTACCATATGCCTCAGGTAGGACTTACACATGCAGTATGTTTCCTGCTCACACATACACTCACACACACATCATGTACAGTAAGTTCAGTTAAATTGAGGTTGAAAAAAAAAATGGCTCCAAAAATGTGTGACATAAAAACGAAATAAAGAAGAAGACATGGCTGAACAGTTAACTTGTGCAGGGGGTCTGTTAGCTTACACAGTAACAGCATGCAGCAAATTCCAACTTAAACAACAAAACATAACTCTAAATGAAACCTAGCTGACTTTTGAATTAATTGCCGACTAGTTTGCTAGCTAGGCGAATAAAAAATGTAACTAGGAGTTTTTTAGTGGCTGAAAGGCTTGATTTTACTTTTGACTGATGCTAGCTCTCTTTTCCCTTGTTTTCAGTCTTTCTGCTAAGCTAAGCTTAACACACCGTCTAAATCATGTTCGCAGAGAAATCAAACTGGTAGCAGTCCTCTCCAAACTGTGAAACAGCAAATTTTCCAAAATGTACACAGAGGTATTTCTTTAATATCCCTCAAGGCTGAATGTCTCGAAAGTCTGATATATTCATTTAACATATAGCATCATTAGTTTGCAGTCAAGTGACATTATCTAGATACTAATGGAGCAGAAAAGGTAAACAAGATTTTTAAGACAGATGCTCCACTGTCTCATAAAGAGGAATATTTTTTGGCACGGTGTGAAGGCTGAGCTTTAACTCAGCTATTATGTCAGCCTCACTGACTGCTATTCTGTGCGGGCACAGATTTTGGTGTCATAAATCTGCATAAAAGGCAGAGGCATGCCGTCGACGTAACGCTAAGTGTTTCCTACAGGGATTAGGATTCAAACCTGTGACCTCAAGTTCACTGCCGCCCCCTTCTTCTCCTCATGGCAGTTGCACGAGCTGTTTTACGGTGGATAAATCAACTCCAAGCCCTTTTAACGATGGGACACAACCATTAGGATCCATATTTCACCTTGACCGCACGTCTGGCTGTGTGTATGTGTGTGTGTGTGTTTGTGTACATAAGTGTTAGGCTGTGTTTGTGTGTGACCTGGTGTCCACCTAAGCGGCCCAGCTTTATGATAGCACCCATTAACCCGAAGGAACAGGGCAACAGATAGCGTCACCCCACGTGGAAATCATACTTCATTTACCCCCGTTTACACCTCTTACACCCCTCCTCCTGTCTGTCTGTGTCCGTATACTGTACCAGTCCTCCTCATTGCTCTTTTCCCTCTCCATTTTTTGCCACAATCAGTCTGTTCTCCTCTTCTGCCTGCTTGTTCCCCCGTCCTTCTTTCCTCTCTAATTCTTTCTTTTCTACGCCACACTTCTGTCCTCTGCAGTCTTCCCTCTTCTCTTGTTCTTCTTCTTCACAGCTATGCCATGTTCCACCCCCAACTCTCTTTTCCTTCCATCTTCTCCTTGTCTTCTAACCCATTCTTGTCCCTTTTTCATTTTATTTACTATCTTTAGAAATTGCAAGCCAGCATCAGACAAAAGCAGTGACCTGGGATAAACCCATTGTCCTCAGTGTGAGCCGGTCAACATGTTTATTTCTTCCTGGCTTTGTGAGGAGGAAGAAAATATGAAGAGACAGCAAGAGAGTTAGAGAGAAAGTTCATATGAGTAATGGAGAAAGATTATGTTTTTATGTGCCATTGAAGTCTGGGGACATAGAATATAGGGCAAGCAACTCAGCTTATGGAGGAGGTGTGGTGGATATAGGCTATGGGTCAAGCAAATGCCGGATTTTCACCCAGGAGACCAGGCTCTGTGTCCTGTGTGAAACCAACAGCCAAGTCATATAAGCCACTTGTCATATAAAGCAGGATTTGGCTGTAGTCTTTAGAAAACTAAGTCAGAAACCTTGAGTGGAAGCAAACTCTGTGGTGGGCTGCTATCCACTGCTTCGGATGAGATTGGTGTGCTTAGGGTGGTGTGGCCATAAGCATAGTCAGTCTTGAGAAGTCCACACTGACTTGGGCTTATGGCTTTCTTTTTAAGAAGTCGTGGTCACATAAGACATTACGTTACATTATGATTTATCCAAAATTCCAACAACTCAGCTATCAGCATGACAGCTGAGGGTTCTCCATCCTTTGATGAAGACCAGGAGATGTGGCTGAAAGCCCTGGGGAAAAACTAATGGATCTTGAGATAGAGATAGAGAAAATAGAAAATAGAAAGAGTTGAGTAAGGGTCATCATCCATTGTCTGAGTGAGGTGTGTGTGTCTCCATAATTAATAAAGGTTAGTAGTCTGCCCTTCCCTCTGTGGGTCTGAGATACTCTGTAAGCTCAAAACCCACATACACGGCCATTTAAGGAAATAGCACAGGTGAGATGGGATGGTGGCTAACGTGGAGGGAGGAGGGAAGAATGCAAGAATACAATTTTTAGATTTTTTTCGATAGAAATGTTCCTTTACATGCAAACGCACAAGAAGTCTGCATGCGTGTTGGAGGTAATAGAAATAAAAGCAGAAAGTATGTGTGTGTGTCTGTTTTATCTCAAAAACAACCTCATTCTATATCACACATACACTCACACACATGCACACACACACACACACACGCACACCGTCTCTCCCTCTCCCCGGCTCTCTGCATGGTAGCAGCCATCATTGAAAGTGACAGTGGGAATTTGGTCCAATTTGTAGTAAATCTGCCTTTAATGACGACCAGCGCTTGCTGAATGAAAGAGCTGTGGGTATGGAAACGAAGGTGTGTGTGTGTGTGTGTGTGTGTGTGTGTGTGTGTGTGTGTGTGTGTGTGTGTGTGTGTGTGTGTGTGTGAGAGAGAGAGAGAGAGAGAGAGTTTGTTGGTGTGAAAATCGTGTGTGTCCCATATCTGGCTGGTCTCCCCAATATTCTATGTTCTGTTCGTTTTCTGTTTCTCCTCTCTTTTCTCTTCTGTCCTCGCTGTGTGTGTGTGTGTGTGTGTGTGTGTGTGTGTGTGTGTGTGTGTGTGTGTGTGTGTGTGTGTGTGTGCATGTGTGTGTGTGTGTGATTACAACTGCCAACCTGTCCTCTCCTGCGACTGTGAGCTCCATCGCTTGTTCATGGGCCACAGCTTCTCGTGTAAGAACATGGAAATCACACACAAACACACACACAGTTGAGCAAATGGAAATCTATCATGCCCTGTACATGTCAGATGGCTCGTGGGGGCAAAGTAATCTACATACCCCATCACCCCCCTTCCTCCTCATACCCCATGCTCTTCTTCCTCCTCCTCCTCCTCCTCCTCCTCCATAATCAATTTGCCTCCACTAGAGCGAGCTCCCTCTTCTCCAGCGGACGACACAAAAAGGCAAAAAGCAATCAGTATCTGGAGGTTAGCAGCATCCCTCCATCCCTCCTTCCATCCATTCCACCAAACTCCCACTGAAAAAAAGACTTATTCATCTTTCTCTCCCTCTCTCTGTCCTCATTTGGTCGGGAGCGGAGGTGGGAGGGGCAGAGGTCCATGCTATCTGTCAGTCAAACTCAGTCCATGTCTACTTGTGTAGGACTGATGCAGATTTAACCAGGTGTGTGGAGAGGTGGCAGTTTTACTGAGTGGAGCTGCTTCTAAATTACAGATCCAATTCAAACTAGTACCATTGACATAAATACTGGAATAAGACCTGTAGCTGACATAATTTGGCTGTTTTAAAACTTCTTTTGGGTTACTTTCCCTTTGATTATTTTTTGCGGTTGCAATAATTTGAAATAGATTATTTTAAAAGTTTTAGGTCTCTGATAGACTGTCTCATTTATCAGTTTTTGACATGTTTAGGTGGAGGGAGCTTACAACACAAGTGTATAATTGAATCTGCAAACAATGAGCAGTAATTAAAAGAAAACCAGAGAGATCCTTCATCTTATTCAAAAGATTTTCTGAAATCACAAAAAAAAATTACATTAACATCTGAAATGAAGCCTATGATGATTCCTCACTACAGTGACAAAGTAATGTGAGTAATGGAAAGTAGTACAGATTAATATAACAGCACTCCACAGGAGTTCTGCAGCTCTGTACGCAGACATCTTTAACTTTCCTAAAAGCTTAATAGCTGTTTAATAATAAGGAGATGGAAATGAAATAGAAGTTGGAAATAAAACTTAATACTGTAGCTTTAATTGAAAAATGAAAAACATGCCTTTTTCTACTTTTTGCTAATTTAAAGGGGCACAATTTACTCATCAGGATGAGTGCTACTCGGCCTGTAAGACCAGAAATCTTGCATTACACTCTAGGTGAATGGAGTGCAGGGACGGACTAATGAAAAGCACTGCTGATTTGCTTCATGGGAAATGTAGGATCCAGTATTTAAAAAGTCTGGATATATGAACTCCTGCTGTTTCTCTTGCAAGTCCCTCAACTTAAGGGAACTGTGATACTGAATCACAAGAGTCTTACTTTACCTTTAATTATTTTACAGTTCCTTAATTATCATAATTTCTAATTCTGCCTTTAAATTCAACATTCTCGTACTTTGCTACTGTCTAAACAGTAATTTAATTCAGTCTCAAGAGGTTGTTATGATTACATGATATTTCGTGTAGCACGAGGGTTTACACAAGCAGAAGGTGAAACATAGTGAAGTTTTTAGATCAGTCACAGTCAAGTACAATAATGGTCTTAACGGAAATACATTAATTGCAGTCAGTTGATATTAAAGACTATCTCTTACTTCCTGACTTGTTTGAGTTGGTGGACACAAATTCCATCTCTCCTGCTTTTTCTCCTCTTTTACTTAACATTCACAGATGGCAGACAAACGAAAAAAAAGGCACATTTGACCCACAACCTGATCCGTGTTTATGATCTCACAGGTTCTTGTCCCTCCATTAGGTTTAACAAGTCCAGAGAAGAGACTGTGTGACTCTGTGTTGTGAGACTTGTTTGAAGCACCCACATGTCCTCACCTGTCTCCCCCTGTTCACACACACGCCTCATTACCACAACACATTTAAATTGCTTTGTCTCCCGTCTTTTCTTCCTTTTCCTGTCTGTCTGTCTGTCTGTCTGTGTGTTTGTTTCGCTTTGCCGTGCCGCTCATTTCCACACTCCTCTCCTTGCTTTGACATGGCAGGCAGCTGGAATTTCCAGGCCCATAACCCTCGCCATCAAAAATTCATAGAACCGGGCAAACAGACGTGTGAATGTGTGAGAAGAGGCGGCGACACACCAACTCTCCCATCACTCCCTTCTCTTCCTTTCTCTCGTTTTCTGTCTTCTTTCATCTTCCCCTCGCTCGATCTCTCTCTTCATGTTACCCGTTCTTCCCCCCCTCTCTCACCTCACATTTCATCTCCTTCTACCTCTTTTCTGTTTTCACCCCTTTTTTTTTCGCTCCCTTTCATCTCTCTATCACCCCCTCTGTCATTGTGGCAATTTTCTCCCATCGTGGCAGGCATGCAACTTGCTGTCCCCTTCTCCCTCTCCCTCCTTCTCTTGTCGCTGTTTGACACTGTCAACAAGCAGGTGGAGGTGGCTGTTATTGTTGATGCCTCTGCACAGGTTCCAGGTAATGAATAAAAGAGAGATAGAGGGGGAAGGAGAGAGAGATGACAGAGACAGAGATAGAAAAGAGAGGCGGTGGAGGTGGTGGGGTGGTGTTGGCAGATTCCCCTGCATTACACAGCAGCTTGACTGTGTCACCCATGTTTATTCTCTTTGTTGGTGGAGGTGAGGCCCGCTTCTCAGCTTTAACACACACACACACACACACACACACACACACACACACACACACACACACACACACACACACACACACACACACACACACACAGCAGCCAGACAATATACAGATGCAAACGCACATCCACACAGCACAGAAACAGTAATGACACGTTTTCACAGTCATGTTCACCATGCACAAACATATTTAATACATCCATGCACAGACACCTCTATATGCTGCACACTGATGCACATGCTCACTCTCACTAGCTAAGCTACTCACCTCTGATCATAAAGGAATCAGTCACATCAGATGAGGACTAATGAAAATCAATATGATGACTAATAACTAATAAAACTTTTAATATATCTTTTTTCAATGGTTTTATTTACAAATCTGTGTTAATCAGGGGTCTAACATACCAAAAACTCAAAGTATGTTAATACCACAATGAAAAGTCACTGATGTGATATTTATTGTGATATGAAAAATGACAACTTGGGTTGGATTAGCTGCCAACAGAGCAATATCATAGTAGCATTGTTAACAATGCTGACAATGTGGCTGGAGGCTAACCATCTAATACAGCTAGGTATCTCAAAACAAACAATCCAGTCAAATAATAATTATACCACCTCCAACATATTCCATTTCAGTCTTTAGAGAAGCTAAACATGCTCCAACTACAATTTCATTGGGCCTTTTAAGAGGTACTCCAGCAGCTTAGTGTTGTACTTCCATAAAGTTGAAGGGCTAAAAAGAGTCAGATCAAAAAATGGTCAGAATTGATTCAGTGGAGACCAATAAATCCTGACTTTGAGCTCCAAAAACACTGGGTCCTACATTTCCCATGATGAAACTACTTTCTTTTCATCAAACCCTTTGCATCTTTCAAACTCCACATGTGCACTTTGGAACATAGGCTCTAACATAGACAAAAACCTGAAAGTATAGATTCACACTTTTTCAGGTCTTAAAACAATAATCGAGTGGCCGTACAAACACTGAAGCACTTTGTGCCACAATCCTTCGATCCTTCCAGCTGATTTGTCAGGATGACACAGCCGAAGCCTCTAACTGTAACTACAGAGGAAGTTTAGAATGTTTTTTGCTTGGAGCGAGGACTGTGGAATGGCAGTGCTTTAGGAGGGATCTCTTAATGACCAGTGCACCAACAGCAGAGATGAGACAAAACACACTCCACATCACAGAATGTGCACAAGGAAAAAATACATTCATAGTACTTCCATACATCCATTTCATCATGCGTTCCTTCCCTTCTCTGTGTGCAGCTATGCATTATATTTCACTCTTATATTTTCCTTGTCTTGCTCTCATGCCTTCTTGTGCACCAGTTTGTAAATTCTTCTCTCAGATAAGTGACATATAAATAAGGCTTCTTATTCTTATTATCCACCCATCCATCCATTGAAAAAGGAAATCCCTTGTCTACCAAGGCATACTGTCAGATTAGAGGTCGCGCTCAATTCAGTTTCAGAAACATTCCTTTCCATGGTTTGCCACTGTCTGTCTGTCTGTCTGTCTGTCTGTCTGTCAGTCTGTGTGTGTGTGTGTGTGTGTGTGTGTGTGTGTGTGTGTGTGTCCGACGGGGTCTGGAGTGCTAACAGGGTCTCAAAGCAAACATGACAACCCTGTCTCGCTTTGTCAACGTCAAGCCTGTCGCAACGCTTCGAGAAGCTCAGAGAAATTTATCTCTGTGTTCGGGTGAAAGTCAGAGATAGAAGGAGAGAAAAGGGAGGGAAGAGAAGGAGGGGAGGGCGACAAAAAAAAAGAAATGAAAGAACAGATCAATTGAGATTGATGATGAAAGTAGGGGGAGTAAATGAAAAGAATCAAACAGTAGAAGTGTCAGAAAATGTAACATGTGAATTGAATTGTCTTTTATTTGCAGAATAGAGGTTAGTTGATTGTCAGTGTGTTTCATTCTGTCTTTCTTCTTTCTTTCTTCTTTGTTTACAAGTTAGCCGATTGTCCTCCACATATTGCAGAGTCAAAGTCACCATGGGCTAACTGCACTGACAAATCAAATCATTGTGATCATTTTTATTTCCTGCTTGTGCCAATACAACAAACAGCATGTGTGTATGTGTGATGAGTCAAATCTTGAGAATGAATGCTTCAGTAAAGAATATCCAGCCAATGTTCTCAACATCCTACTATTTACAGTAGTAGTTCAATTACCATCAAGTAGAATAGCAGGAGATACACAGATGGATGGATAAAAGGTAAAAGACCAATGAATGAAAGTGAATAAATGTGTAAACAAGTTGCAAACCCTGTAGTGTTAGAGTCAACCTTTTTGTAAAAGTCCATGATATTCTGTGATTTCCTCCAAAAATTCAGAAGTCTTAGGGGTTACTGAACACACCTTCCAAAAATACACAATATCTTAAAAATGAATGAGCTGTCAGACACGCCTGGAGGCTTAAAAACAAGCAGAAAGACCAGATTCAACACACCACTACACAACATGACAAACTCACTCAATTCTATTTTGTCTTCTTTCTGTCCAGCAGTAAGAACCCTTCACCCAAGGATGGAGCAGCCACTCCAGGAACCCCCAAGGTGAGATAACCCTCTTAACATGTAATAGGAGGTCTGTATTTGGAGTATTCATTTGGGCTGAAATCAAATAGATCTCTCATTATTGTCACTTATATTTGGAACACATTAAATGTTTTTGTACTTTGTGACTTTGCATTTAGTGAAGGGCAAAAATGTCAAATTCTGCCAAACAGAAGTGATCGTTACCTTCATTATAGATCAAATGGTTTTTATTCACATTGATATGGTGCTAAGAGAAGAAGTAAGTGATTGAATACTAAGTGAGATGTGTGCGCCATAAACCTTGTTCGATTTTAAAACATGACACTTTTTCAATGATACTGTGTCATGTACAGTTGTAGTTCTTTACTGTCCAACTCAG
Organism: Lutjanus erythropterus; assembly: GCF_056507025.1. Classification (NCBI taxonomy): domain Eukaryota; kingdom Metazoa; phylum Chordata; class Actinopteri; order Lutjaniformes; family Lutjanidae; genus Lutjanus; species Lutjanus erythropterus. Next base: position 31,070,763 of record NC_139328.1, on the reverse strand, counting down.
AGATGTTGCTCTGAACTCTCCGTTCCTCTCTGCTGCATTAAGAGGAAATCAGCTGTACTGTAGGCCTCTGTCTTATATCTCACACACACACACACACACACACACACACACACACACACACACACACACACACACACACACACACACACACTCTGTGTAGTACCAGTCTCCTGTGGTCCAACAGGCAGCAGCGCCAAGAGGCACTGTACTGTGATTGTTCCAATTAGAGACACCGAGATGCAGACAGACAGAAAAGGAAGGAGAAAAGAGACGAAAAAGACAGATAACGTCAAATTGTAGGAAGAGTGATTCATGATTCCATCAAGTAGACGTTCCCTTATAGTGTCTGTCTGTGTCCACTGACTCATCTGAACACATCACTAGCTGCCAGACTAAGACTGGTTTTAAAAGAAAAGAAGACCTTTCTATATCCTTAGAATTATCTGGAAAGAAAAAAAATCAGAGGACTTGGAACAAGTGGTATGGGTGGACTTGATAGCTTGGTGATTTAATGGATCACTAAAATACAGGAGAAAGATAAGAAAGGAAATAAAAAAGAAGGTGAGATAGCAGATTTTTTATGATGGGAATCAACTTATTTTTCGAGAAATTACTTCATGTCACTCTCAAACAGATTCTGAAAACCTATTTTCAGGAGGTTCAAATAATCTTACATTTTATGGTTGTTTTTTTTATCCTCAGGACGATACATTACTTCCATATGTCCAACATACATCAAATGTGCTTATTTATGAACCATTCCTTCCTTTTCCCAGAGATCTTATTTTTTTTTTGACTGTCACAAGGAAAAAGGGTGTCAGAGAGTATATTGTACAGATTGTAAAAAAACCCTCATGCAAATTTACAATTTGCAGTTATTCAAATAAAAGTGACTTTTCTTAGAGCTAACCAGTGTCATATATTAGCACAACAGAATCATTTTAGGCTCAAACATGAACTGCTAAAGTATGAACATTACTTGTCCTATTTTCTACTGATAAAAAAGGTAAGGTAAAGTTCCTTAAATGTAGATATTAGTGTTTGGGAACTTTATAATACAGTTAACATGTTGACAGACAACATATTTGATTTGATTATCATCAAAAAAGGCACTCTTGCAAGACACTTTACAACCATTGTGACTACAGTATAAAAGTCTATTGCAAAAGTCTGCAGTGACATGAGGTCTGATATTTATGTATTGATGTTAAACCAAAATGACGACCTGTACTTTATCTTAACCAAAGTGCTTTTGTTTGTCAAAGTCACCCAAAGTCGCAAGCTATCCTTACTTTATCCAAAGCAGTTTTGTTGCAGGAGTCTGGACATGAAACCCGGACTATGGTCCTACACTTAGTCAACCATCCTCACCAACCACCTTCTTGCAGATCCAGTCTCTTATATAAATGTGTTTACAGTGTCATCACAACAAAATAATGAAAATAATTTAGTAATAGTAGTAGTAATAGTAGTAAAAATGTAATTTCAAGGAGGCAGATAGGGTTGGAATAGTATATATATCTACAGTGCTACGTTATTGGTGAGACCCGTACCACCTAAAGCAATCAGGCTTTATTATTTCCATGTTTGTCTTCATTTCTAACTAAATCCCATGTGAAAGTCAAATGCCCTAACCCAGAAAAAGTTCATTCGACGTGCACATGAATGCAGCATAAGAGCCCTAAAATAATTCACGGGATCCATTTTCATTCCCACACACCTTTGGGTGCTGACCCGGGCTTAGAGCAGCACTCACAGCACTGTGGGTGGGCTTGTACTTGAGGGTGGCAGACAGAGCAGGCGTTAGCGCCGGCCTCCCTCTCCGGCCGTGACTGCGCATCTCACCACTGTTGTTTAGTATTCAGCAGGAGGCCATGAAGAATGGAGAGGGCCAGTCTGAAGCACATGGGTCTGTTGTCGTCGTCTCCTCCCCGGTATGCACCACCCGGCCCTGTTAGACCGGAGATTAACCCCGATGCACCTCCTTATGGGGTGTTTGGCTCACTCTGTGTAGTCGTTGCCAAGCTAAGGTGATTGGGTCAGCCTGAAAACATGGGATATCTGTAGGGCCACACACTCTGTGACATACACACATACACACTGACTGTGAAAAGATTCCGACATGTACTTGTCCTGTCGCTTTGCCTCTATTTATGTAAGATTTGGACATACAAACACAGATTTAAACACAGTTTACAGTCTTTACAGTCAAACAGAGGTGACTTAACCAGAAGTACAGATAGTTGTTTTTTAAAAACTCAGGTAAAAGTAGAAGTACTGTTCAACTTCTTTCCTCAAGTAAAAGTAAAAAAAGTACAGGCTCTGAGGGTGTACTCAAAGTATGAAAGTATGTTTTTGTGTAAAGCTAACTGAACCCCACCTTTTCTCCACCCAGTCTTGCCTGGTTACATCATTTTTGTCATGTTACATCTTTTCTTCTTGTTACACATTTTTTGTCTTTTTTTTGTCTTTTTTATTTTGCTGTCTTTTATGTTGTTTTTCTGTAGCTACATCTTGACTTTTACATCATTTTTGTCTTATGTCGTTTTTACCTTGTGATGTCTTTTATGTTGTTCTTGTCCTGTTACGTCTTTAATGTCGTTTTCATCTTGTGACATCTTTTACATAGGTTTTACCTTGTTAGGTCTGTCATGTGTGATGTCCACTGATGGACGCACCAAGTAATCGTCCTTTCCTGTCCTATCCTTCATTGATGCAATGATGTAAAGAAAAAATTATTAATTTATTCTCCTCAAATGTAGTAACTTAACTTAACTTAAGTAACAAGTAGTAGTACAACGTGCATACTGTGTAATTTTTTTAAAAAATGTAGGGAGTGAAAGTAAAAAACTTCTTAAATACAGTACAAAGTATTTGTACCCAGTTATTTCCTCCCTCTGCAGTCAAATTTAGGGTTAAAATTTGAGGTGCAAACCCTGTTATGTATCTTTAAATGCAACCTTTTTGTAGCTGATCCTTTTACATGTTGACTTAATTGGTTGGTTTTAAAAGACCAAAATTTCAATGGAAGATCTTCATGTATAATCTCTGCGTAGAATACCGTTAAATGTCATATTCTAATGATAAAACTTCAGCATATTCCCAGAACGCCCCCAGGTAAATGATTCCTGACCTTTTTAAACCTGAGTAAAAGAGAAAAAAAGACCACACACACACACACACACACACACACACACACACACACACACACACACACACACACACAGGCATAAAAGCATCATGCATAATGTCCAATTTACTGTGGCAGCACTGGAGGTTGGTCATTTCTCACATATTATTATTAGATTACTGCTGTCGAGCACTTAAGCCTCTGCTCTGCCCCTTTCCACTTGATTAATAGGAGACGACTGTAAATACAAATATTTCATAGCTGCCTTGTAAAAAAAAAAAAAAAATGCAGTAGCACAGGCACACATGAAAATATAAGCACACACACACAGCCAGAGCTCTGTCAGGACTAAGCCTTGTAAAAAAGTGATATTGCTCCTCTTTTCTTCTCTTCTTCTCTTTCTTTCACATCATTATCTGCTTGCTTCTCGTTCACTTGAGGAATTCCCGGGATTGTCTTTGTCACAGAGTGGGTTAGAAGAGTCTTATATATGTGTGTCTATGAGAGAGAGAAAGAGTGAGTGCATGTGTGTGTGTAGAGTGTTGTGAGACAGATTTATGGACAGGCAGTGTCCCGTAATGTCAGACAGTTACGCTCCCCCTTTTCAGATGTTTACCCTTCTTCCTCCTCCTCCTCCTCTTCTCCCTCTCTTTTCAATCACTCGTTCTTCCCTAACTCCTCTTAACGTCCCATAAACATTAACTCTAATCAGTGGAAGGGACTTTATAGACAAAGTCAGGCAGGTTACAGTCATCATCAATGACGTGTCGCTCTCAGCATCTCTGGCAGTAACACTCTGGAAATTCTCCAAGGGTAAAGATTCCCCATTTCTGTTTTTATCTTTTCTGTTTAAGACATCTGTATATGTATCAATTTGTACGAATGAGTATTAGGGAAAGGCATGCGGGGGGGAAATGAAAGGACGATCATTTTTCTCTAACTTGAGCATTTTGAGTATGAAGTACAAATCTTGAGAATGAAGTCAAAATGTCAAGAATAAGGTTGCAATACCATTCATTCTCTACAGGATATTTCAACTTTATTATCGATATTTTGACTGTATTCTCATAATGTAATTTAAAAAATAGATTTTTTCCTTATACCTGACACTATAGTGATAGTTTGACTGACACCAAAAGAAATCTAGATGGATAAATAGCAGTGCTGGCCAGAGGAAAAATATTTATTTTTGATTTTGTGATGAACTGTCCCTTTAATGTGGCCCTAATATGCCATTGAATATTTGATATTTACAGCAAAGTAAAATAATATTTTACTTTCGTTTTATTGCAGTTTTAGTTCACAATCTAAAGTAATTTTAAATTTTACTTGAAATTTGGCTCCTGCACGTCAACTAAAGTTTCAGCTACTTTCAACTCTTACTACATAGATAATAATCCAAGTACTTTAAGTGGTACTCTTCAACTACTTACATGTTTTACTCTTCAACTGCTCTCATCTGTTATTCTTTAAAGGACTATCAAACAACCTCCAGTCGTTTCTCTTCACTTGACATTTGAATATTTTTCGTCTTTAACTCTTCAACTACTTTCATCTCTTGTTCTTTAAGACTATCCAACTGCTTTCAGTTGTTACCCCTCAACTTCTTTGACCAGTTAGACATCAACTGACATTTTGACTGCTTTCATCTCTCTTTCTTCCACTTCCACTTCAAATCCTTTCATGTCTTATAGCTTCAGCTTTTATTTTATAATAATGCACTAATATCTTTCAGAATTTTACACAGGATCAGCACTTCAACTCACATTTCATCTCCTTTCAGCACTTGAATTTCAAATAATACTAATACACTTAAACATCAGCCTTAACTTCTTCTAGGACTTCAGTTTTGCCTGCTATTTTATAGTCTTTTATTATTTGTATTTTGATTTCCACTTCAACAATGCCTCAAAATTTCAGCAGCCAAAATGATTCAATTGATCTTACTGTCAAGCCAATCTGCAGTGGTCTCATCTCTCCAACAGTGAAATGGTATCTGTTTTCCTTACATGTATTTTTTTTTTGCTTTCCATCTTTCTTGATTGTTCCCATGCGACAGCTGTCAAGTGAGAACAGCTTCTGCTATAACCGTTGCTGCAGTGGTGATAATATAAGAAGGTCGTCTGCATATAGAAGACATTTTATTTCCCTCTCTCTCTTTCTACAGTCGATGCTGTTGTCGGTGCACATCAAGCGTGAGGGAGAGTCTCCTGTGGTCTCGCCCCTGTCCTCTGAAGACATCCACCACTCCGACAGATACCAGGTCACACTCACGGACACACGCACACACAAACAAACACACACAGAACGGTTGAAAACAGTCAGTCAGCTGGCTCTCTTCTCAGTTATAGTCAGATTTATCCTGTGTGTTCACAGCATACAGAACTAAACAAAACAAAAGAACTGCAATCATCCATTTCAACTGGAGAATGTACACGTTGTCAGGTATTATCACTTGCCAGCCAATCAGGGGCAAGAATTTAGGAGTCTGTCATTTCAAAATGTTTTAAAAATATATGGCTTCCACACTCACACCAACAGGCTGATAGACTCTATGATGACGGATAACTACTAACTCCACCTACAGTATGGAGAAAAAAATATGTGCAGCACGCTTTGTTAGTAGAGTTTATTGGTGAGCTACGTTTTATTATTCAGTGCTGTGGATCCTCATATGTGCTGATGGTGCTGGAGTTGACAACACATACGTGATGCCCTCCTCTAATGTTATATTCTCATGTCAGATAAGTTGAAAATGGAAAAGTAAGGCACATTCACAGCACTGCAGCTTTTGAGCCGTATTACTGTGTAGCAAATCATGAGACCTCCATAATGTGTTGAATCAAATTGTGAATTTCTGTAATTATGACAGATGTATAACAGTACAGCAGAGGATCATGGTAGATTTAGGTTTTTTTATGCCCTCTCAGCAGTAACGTTGACCAACAGGCCAATCTCCTTAAATCTCAGCTGTCTTTAAAGCCACCCTGACTGCTTTTATCTCTTAAATTCATCAAAGTTTGTTCGGGTAATTCTTCTGGCCATGATGTATCTCCGGGTTAAGTGGGTTTCCTCCCTTACACCATAAAATAAGAACTATTAAGTCCATGCAGACGTTACATCCATACGTTCAGGATGACACAGCTCATAAAGACCTTATAGCGATAAAGTAGATTTTCTCATTAAGTGAAACTGCTGAAATCACCTTATATTATACAAATGATTAAGTCAATGGTGACTCTTTTTACCACCCTGAAAATGAAGCATAATGGCAGACTTTGCCACCTTCTCCCTGCCTGTCAGCCCGTCTCAGTGCTCTTTCCCTCTTTACCTCTTCCCTTCCTCTAAAAACCTGACCTATCCGCAGCCATTCAGCGAGTGTATCATAATGATACGGTAGTAGTGGCGATGCGAGGCAAGTGGGCCTATAACTCAAGTGATGGCAGGGAGGGGAGGGGACAGAGGGAAGGAGTGAGGATGTAGGGCGAGAACAGAAGGGGAAGGCCTGACTGCTTGTCGGCTCTCGCTGATGGACGACGGGCCGACGGTGAGAGGACGGAACCGCTGCCTACTCACTGTTGCCGTGTCAAAGAGAGGGCATCCATAACTGTGACTGGGGATGCTTTAGTCAGCATACAGCTAAAGATGTACAGGCCTCTGGGTTTGAATCCCACAGGACCTTAGGTGCACATTCTGCAAGAGACAGAAGTGGAGAGGACAAAGAAATCTGACCTCACTTAATTTATTTCTCAATGCTATACTTTTAATGGTAAGATTCTCTGTATCATTAAGGTATTCTTAATGACACTGAGAATTCACCCCAGGCTGAACTACCCAAGACCCCAATGTTCCACATTCATTTAGATAAATGTAGAATTTAATTGTATGCCACAGTTGCCAGTGGTGAAACCTAACGGACTACATTAACTCAAGTAGTGTACTTAAGTACAATTGTGAGGTTCTTTTACACACTTTATACTTAGTATACTACAGATTTTACAAAGTAAAACATATGAAAAGATAAAAATACGTGTTACTAAACATTAAATCAGTTGTTCTCAACCTTTTTGGCCTGTGACTCCTTACAAAAAAGGACTATCTAGAAGGGACCCCCTGTGACATTTGATCATTTGACATATGGTGAAATCTAATATTCCTCTCCAAAAAAGTAAAGATTATATATAAAAAAAAAGAATATGAATGTGTGAATGTGAATAGGCATTTCTTTCTTTCTTACCATACAATTCATACATTCCATCATTTAAGAAATAAACAATTCAGCATACCTTTTCATATGGATTCTGTGGAATATGGAGTTTTCACAGCCTATACTTCTGTAGCTCTGCAGGATTTTGAATGAAACTTTACATTGTTGTGTTGGTACTCATACTTAATAAAAAGGGTTTGAGTACTTTTTCCACTACTGACAGTTGCATAAAAAGAACTTAGGTTGGATTTTTAACAGCAGCAAATCTGTAAATAATCTTCTGCACACAGAAAATGCTCTATAGACTTGATTTTCAATGCAGCCATATTGATATGAAATAGGGCAAACACAGGTGTTACCAATGATAATAATTAAGGTCATGTTTGGTCCACTTTCCTCACTTAATTAGTATCACTGGAAATAGTGTTTACACCACCATTTCATGTCAAAGGGCTGCTATGATCTGAGTCTGTACCTAAGGAAACCACCAGAAACCTCACTTCACTTCACTTTAAGAGTAAAAAGTAGAGATGTAAAGTTCAAACACCCTTCGTAACATCTTTGACAGACTTCAGTGAGTAAAACCTTCTAAAACTTATTTTTAGTAATACCCTGCATAAACAGAGGTCGTTAGAGGAGCAGTACAGTGGTTGTGTGTCTAGTTTATTCTGTTTGTAAAACACTAGACCCCCTTATTAAAAAGGAGACCGTCTAATGAAACCCGCTGCTTCCCTCTAGCGGCCGACATCCGGAACAGCACGTGACTTTTCCTCACTTCCGTCCCCAGCGCGTCACATGACCAAAACAAGCCAACATGGCGTCGGACATGAGTAGTTTTTGTCGATACGGGCGCCACTTTCAATCCTTTTCCATCCGTATTAAATAGCAGACAGAAGCTTCAGTTCGCGGTGATGTTTAGTATCTGGAGGCACAGCCGGACAGTTTACAGCAGTGAGTTTTCGCGGCTGTACTATGAGCTGTGAATGAACACTGCTGGCAGTCATGGAGGAGGTGCAAAACAATCGACAAGTAGGTTTGTTTACAGTGCAGACAAGCCTTCAGCATCCAAAGCAATCTCACTCTGAAAAGTTATATTTGTACTTGTAAACATATTATAATGTTTCTATATTATGTAACGTTTGTTTTACCCCTCTTCTTTCCCCTCTGCTTGCAGACATTTTTACGAGTTCGAGCAAACAGGCAAACAAGATTGAATGGTATGTACACATAACGTTTCATCTCCTGAGTGATATTTAATAATGCTTATTAGTATACAATGTAAGGCTCTAACGAATGCATTTCATTTAAATGTCCTTTATTATTATTTATTACTGTGTTCAAGCTTGTTTTTAGTCTTAAAATTTGGGGAAAAACATTATACAGATTGACCTAATTTCTGTATTTATTTTTTTGGCTGAGATGACATATAATTAAGTGGAACATAAAATAGAATTTAAAATATGTTGCATTATAGAAAAATTAGATATTATACATGTAGCAGTAAATTTCCATATGCTAACAATGAAATGACTACAGATACGAATGATGAAATGAAAAGAATATCATCAAATGACTGGTAATATCACCAGTATTAAGATACAGGTGACAAAGTAGTTTCCTGTGTAATGTGTCAGTGTGATGGTAATCTATTTATTACCTGATGTCATTTCTGAAAGATGTGTGTTTTGATGGAGTATATTTTCTGACTGTACATTTGCTGGAGTGTTGCTGATGTCATGTGACAGACACCTGTGGCTCCTACAGAGCGTTTTTGTTCTGTCAGTCTGAAGAAGAGCAATGTGACTGAAACTTAATTTGTGGTGATAACAAATATTTTGAGTGTTCAGTGTGAGGCTGTTTGACATTGTGCATTTCATATGTTTTATTTTTTACATATATATATATGTATATAATATATATATGTAAAAACACCCTACCATGACATTGGAGTAACAGAGCTACATGTGTTTTCTGGAAAATAATTCCTAGGCGATCTTTCAAAAACCCAGAAGACTGGTAAACAGCACTTATTGCTTGTTATGAAAGTATTTTCAGAATCCTCAGACTTTTTCAACCATCTGCATATAAAAAAAATTCCAGCAGTTACACAAGCAAAAAAGATTATTACCCAGTTTCCCAAGTGGCATCTGCATCAACTAAGGTAAAAAGAAATGATCTTTTGCCTCTTTTTGTAAAACATGAGCAAAATACATTAAACCAATGAACTTAATTTCTATCTAATGTTCTTCTAATTGTACAAATTGAGCATGAATGTTTGACTATTCTTGCATCTTTGTTTGGATTTGGAAAAAAGTTTGGGAAACGGGTTACATGTCTTGTGTTATTGGACAGAATAGATATTTTCCAACCTGATGGTTAGAAGAGTCTGAGAATTCTGGAAATAAACTCAACAGCAGTAGGGGTTGTTAAACTGCATGTAGGGTTTATTTTTTGGAAAATAGATTCTTATCTTAGTGACTCAAATGTAATCTTATAATATTTGGCAAAAATGGGGCTAAGCTCTGAGAAAAGGCTTATGAGCTTTTAGCTAGCTTTCTTGGTCAGCAAATACCAGGGCTAACTTGAGGAATGCCTTGAGTTACACCACAGTCCACACACCAGTTTTTAATGCAGGATTTGGTCACTTCTCCAGAGCCTTGATGGGCATTGTTGTGGACTTCATAAATGGTGGCACTATAAGATAATATATTCCTGTTAGCACTTTGTATTTACCAACATCAGAGGATGCCCACTCTTCATGACTGCAAATCTCACATTTTTATTTTTTTGGGTTTTTTTTTTTGCCACATTAGCAGCTGCCAACTGTAGTTTGTCAAGACAAGAAATGTCTTGTGTTTTTCATGAGCCTGCATCCACAGCACTGAATTTCTAGGATGGTCCTCAGGCTGAACAGAGATCAGAAGTGCTGCCACAGTGAAAGCTCATGATAATTAAACACAAATATCAGTTGACAGTGCTGTTTTTTGGTACCATATTACTAAATTAAGCTGTATGATTTCAGCTTTTTTCAGTCACCCCTGTCGACCTGTACTGAAAATATAATTGGGCTGCAACTAATAATTAGTTTAATTATCAATTATTTCTAAAATGTGCACAATTTTTTGATTTATCACCTAGTTGTCATGTAGGAGTAAAGAAACTAGAAAAATTCACATCTTGACATTTCTTCTTGAAAAATCATCATTTATCAAAATAGCTGCCCATTAATTTAATTAATTCATTTTTTTTAAATTAAGGGATACTGAAATGTTGTAAACCAAGAAATGCTAATAAAGTCAATATTTCTGTATCTGTAACAGCTGACTCTTGCCACTTTGGGTGTTGTCTCAATTGTGACACATTTATTGTGTCCAGTCCTGAGGCGACACTTGGATAACTCTTTTCAGTCAGAGCCCATGACAAGACCCAGTGAGGACTTAGTTTAAACTTCGCCCTCCATTACTTTCCTCCTGCCCTCATGTGGAACCAGGACTCATTCTCATGTGGGGTATAACAGCCGAGGGGGGGCAGAGATCCCTGCCGGACCTAATTAGCAGCCCCTTCCCTTCTCTATTTAACAACGCTCCCCTCGATTAGCGTCAGGGGAGAATTGGCGAGGAGGAGGAGGCCGTTTCTCTCTTTAACCCTCCCATCATCTTCCCCTGCAGTTACGGCGTATAGCCTTATGTCCTCCTCCACCTCCTCTCCCTCCATCCCTTGCCACGGTCCCTCTTGGCGCCCCCTCTGCTTTCCCAGCCAGCTAAAAATTAATGTCCCCGCGCGCCATTTGCAGTTAAGAAAAAACGACAGAGACTCGGGGCGCGATGACGGCTGTTCTGCTCTGTTAAATTTCTAATTAAATGTGTGTGTGTGGAGGGGGAGCTGTGACAGGAGGGCAGGGGAGGGAAGGGAGGAGAAACAGAGGGAGAGAAATGGCCTGAATGGGTGTAGAAAGGGGATTGAGATTGTCACGTCCGGCAGTGTCTTGTCATTTCTCTCCTGACACATTTCAGAAGTTTAGCCAGCTCAGCCTCCCCTCACATGCTTCTAGGCCTGTAAAGTATTTAGCTCTATTACACACTGAATATGATCCAATCAGAGAAGATTCATCTGACAAATGTTCCTCCTTGAAACCAGTGATATCATTGTCCAACGCAGACAATGACTTTAATCATTTCTCTCTTTCTGTCTTTCTCTTTTCCATCCGTCTCCAGCCCGTATAGGGAAGATGAAGAGGAGGAAGCCTGAGGAGGGGGGCCAGGTATGTCCGCTGTGCAGCGCCCCATTGGCTGGGAGCGAGGAGGAGATGAGTAGACATGTGGAACAATGCCTGATCCAGGTAGTACAATCCGGGCCCTGAACCCCGCCTACCTCCAGTTGGACAGCCTGTTGACCTCTTCTCTTCCTGTAGATGCTGTCCAGTCACCTCTTTACTTCCTTGTAGCTGCTGTCCAATCACCTCTGTAGTTAGTTAGTGCCGATACCAAACAATAGCAACCGTAGTTTCTCTAGATTTTACATGGTGGTACTGCATTCACATCATATGGGAATAACTGTCTGAAATTAAAATTAAAGACATTTGCCCCTGCAAAGCTGAAATAAACATTATTTTGAAGTAGAAGGCTTAGATCCGCGGTTTATCCCATATGACTTGGTTGCATCTAATTCATTGGCATGCAGCTCCCTTGGGAGCATAACAGTTAGATTTGTTATTCATAGATTAGGGTGAATGTGGTTTTGCTTGCTGTAGATTTAGCCCAAACAGAAAAAGAAAAATTTTTCTTGTCAGAGTTAGTCACCAGTCCTTCTTTCCTGTAGATGTAAAACAATTACATTCTTTCCTAGAATAGACAACAAATCATCACCACTCCTCCTGTATCTCTCCTCACTGACTGCTGTCCATTACACTAGTTGTAGAGACACTAATACCTCTTTTCCATTAGCACATTAGATTTTTCATTGCTGTACCGTACCATGTGAGCGGTGTTTTCATTGCATATTTGCAGCATGAGATGTTTCGGTGCAAGCAGCGCCAAAGCTTCTTTCTTCTTGTTCTAATTGATCAAATAGTAGGGGTGCAGCTAACAGTTATTTATGTCATTGATTAATCTGGCCTTTATTTTCACAAACAATCAATGAAGTCTATAAAATGTAGGAAAAAAATGAAAAAGGCTTTCCTTGAGCCCTTCAGATTGCATTGTTTGTCCAACCACCAGTCCAAAACCCAAAAGACTCTTTATTTACTTTATCATAAATGACAAAAATGCAGCCAATCCTCACATTTAGTCATTTACAAATGACTGAAACAATTCATTGGTCATCAAAAGAGTTGGCAGTTAATTTTCTTTCGATCAATCGATTAATGGAGGCATTTTTGCAGCTTTATCAAATGGACAGAAGATTCTCTGTTTTCTAGACTAGAGTTAGACATTTTTGGCAGACTTGTCATGTCCTGCTGCAGCTTCACCATAAAACATGAAAATATCAATACAGTAAACTTTGGCCGAAGAATGGATCATCTCCAAGTGCAAATGTCCAGAGGACTTTCATTATAAAGCAGTTGCAGCAAGTTAACTGTGAAAAACTTATAATAAAGGCATTTCTGTCAAAAATGAATCTATTTGAAACAGTTACCAAGTGGAATAGACTTCATTGTAACAACAACAAACAGCAAAACAAAACTGCTGAGAAAGCTGAGCCTACCGTCTATTAAAAACATTAAGTATAGGAACAAAAAGGTATAACACACAAGTTTAATGGTTTTGCTGTTGAATTTTGTGAAGAAAAAAATACAGAAGGAGAAAATAATTTGAGCCTCCAGCTAAATAACCAGGGTCTTTAGTGCTGTTTGTGTCCTTTTGACACTTTGCGAACGATACATGAACTTGCACAGCTGGTCATGGTATGGTACAGACAGATAGAGCGTGTGATAGAGATCTGGCCTGTCTTCCACCAAAACATTATTTAAAACATTTAAAAGTAGCTGAAATATGCATGACAAAAATGCCTTACTGAAACTCTGAGGGTTTTTTTGCTCTAATTAACATGTCCCTTTGTGTGTATGTGTGTGTCAGCGTGAGGGTGCGTTAGGCGATGACGACTCTGCAGACATGGATGGAGAGAATGGGCGGGGCTTTGAGGAGTACGAGTGGGCGGGGCAGAAGAGGATCAGAGCCACGGCTTTGCTGGAGGGAGGCTTCAGAGGTACAGACACACCCCCTCACACACACACACACACACACACACACACACACACACACACACACACACACCACATCTCATACAACACTATGCTGGTTTTATTTCACATCCGTTTCAGTCTCACCTGTCACAGCTCCATGGTCACAGCAGAGTCAGCTGTATCCCTGTTTGTTCTCTCCTTCCTTTTCTCTGTCTTTCTGTCTCCTTCGGTGTTTCTCTGCTCATCCATCACTCCCTCTGCTCTCGTTCAGTGTGAGCAGCATTAGTTGCGTGAGACCCGTGATGAAAGTGACCAGGGAGCTGTAATGGTGCCACTGGTCTGGTGGCAGTCTGGGTCGGCCCAGCTCGGGCCTGGCCCTATACAACCTTTTTAGCAAGGGGAAGGAAAACACATTTAGCTGGGCAATTGACCCACTGGTCACTGCTGCGCATGTGTGCGTGTGTGTGTCTGCCCAGAAATGCAATTATAGAAGTGGATGGGAGAGCTGGTCACTGGGGAACACGGCTGCTCTGTGACACAAACACACCTGCAGTGCTCCCACTTAGCTCTCTGTCACCGTCTCTTCTGCTCTTTATTCTCACATTCTTCAGACTTGTGTTATTATGTTCAACTAGTTTGTCTTTCTGTTTTTCTTGTGGCTAGAGCTTATTTAGATTTGTTTAGTAACAATTTTCTGTAATGCCTTCATCATCACACACTAGGGATGGACATTTCAAGCCAAAATGATCTTCCATATTCACTGGGCACTATTCAGCAATTATTTGAAGATTGTTTTTGTTTTTATTCTATCAACTCTTGTGTCCTCTGTGGCTGATGTAATGATTTTGTGTTGCTTTTCTGACACAGTGTCAGGTAGTTTGGAACCAGTAAATTTTCGGTGTCCCTCCGGCGGTACTACCTGTAATAACATGCGATCTGGTAGTACTGCATTATTTCCAGGTGCCGGTAAAATAAGGGAAACAAACCGGAGAAAATAGGTTTTAAAAGAAAAAACAATAATCACATGAACACATGATTTTAACTATTTTATTTCTATACACAACTATTCATATATTTGAATATTATGACCCTTCACTATCACACACCTCCAAATATTGAATAAAAATTAAGTGAACTTGGTTATTATCCAGTAATTAGCTGTATCTGCTCATTTCTACCTTTTAGTTAGATGTCTCCTTCATTTAGTTTACATGAGATCTGAGCAAGATCAATTAATACGAAATGACAGTTTAGTTTAGTTTATTTTTTTATCATTGATTTATTGGTGTTTTAATCCATTGTTGCCTCTATAAAATGTCAAAAAGTGAAAAATGCCAGCCATATGTTCCCAGAGCCCAAACTGACAACAGTCCAAAAGATGTTTTGTTTTTTTGGAATTACACTGTATGACTGAATTTTTCCTTAGAGTTCACTAATGCTCCTCTGGCTGAATGTGAGCAAATCTCTGCAGCCAGGTTTCAAAATCTGATGGAAAGTCCTCACAAGAGAAGGGAGGCTGTGTGTGAGTGCCTGCATGGTTTTGGGCCATATCATCTATATAAAACAAATGCCCAAAATAATGAATTGTTAATCAAAATCATTGAATAATTGTTGCAGCATTATATGCAAGGATGCATTTGTGATTTTCCCAAGTAGAAGCAAACTAATGCAACATTAAGAGTCGTATCTGCCTCTGATATACATTTTGAGGTTTGTCTCTAACACCACTTTTAAAATCATGAATGACTAAAGTAGAGCTACAGCAGTTAGTTAGTTAATCGATTAAATGTCAGCATTAATTGATCACCAACTATTGTTGATAATAGATTAATTGTTTTCAGTCTTTTCAAAGAAAAACATGAATATCTTTGCTTTGTTGTGGGTGTCATTTTGGGCTTTGGGAAACATTTTTCACCATTTCATGACACTTTATAGATAAAAAAAAATTGATTTATCTAGAAAATTAATCCATAATCAAAATAATTGTTAGTTGCTGTCTTAGACTAAAGAACACATCTTCAGTAAAAACGTAACACTGTCTGCTCACTCTTTTCTTGAAGAACCTTTCCTCTAAGTCCAAAAAATGTCTTTAAACGAGACAGATGCTCTTTCTGTTGACGTAACGGTTGGAATACATGTAGTTTGATGATTTGAACTGCACTGTGCTCCTTGATGGTCTCCCGTTGTGGCCTCAGTTGTGTTTGGGTGTAAAATGTGGAGAGAAATAAAGATGGAGGCAAACCATCAAGAGTGCACAGATGGAGGTAAAGAGTTTCTGTCATCTCTGAGAGGCTCTTTCAAACTCTGTCCCTGCTTTCATGTGTCCCTCCTCCTGCTCGCCTCCTTCTCTCCCTGTTCGATCCGTTGTTAAACACACACATGCTGAGTCTCACCTGCCTCCCTCTCTCCCCCTCATCCTTCCCTCAACGCCAGAGAGAGAGGAGACAAGACAGATCAATGTTGAAATCTCAACTAAACCGAGCCAAAGAGCAGCTCGTGGGGTGGGAGGTGGCTTCCCCACCCGTCCATCCATCTCCCACGATGCTCCTTCCATCCGCCCGTCTCTCTTTCACGTCGTTAAACGAGCAGACACAGGACCCTTCTGCCGCGCTCTAATAGGGCACCTTGTGATGTGACACAGATAACTGAGGTGGCCTGGGGAGAGTGACTTGAAACGTGCGCGCACACACACACACACTCGGCAGAAGGCTCAGAAGGTGGATTTTGTCTTGAAAGCTCCTCAGTGGTTCTAACACTCGCCGCTGAATCCTGCAGGCTCTCAAGAGCCAGCCAGACGGATATAGAGATGTTGCAGGGGGCCTCCTCAGCTGGCGGGATGAAGAGAGGGCCTATCCCTCTGTGAAGTGCCACCATCCTTCCCTCCCTTTGAGAGCGCGAGGAAGAAAGGCAGAGGGAACGAGGCCCTTTCAAGGGGGAGGCTAGTGTGGGAGGTAGGGAGGGAGCAAAAAATCGAACAAGATCACTTTATGATTCAACTCTGTGTGAAGGAAGACTTCCCTGTGTCTCGCACCGGCTCAGCCAGGTTGAAAGGACCTGCAGCACAGACACACAGCTGTCTTTATCCGTCTTAGTGGACTGTCTGTCAAGTCTGTTTCATGAGCTGGAGAGCAACTAGATTTTACTTGTTAACTTTGCAGGGTACGTGAAGAAGCATATATTTGAAGGGGAAAAAATGTTCGCTACAACAAGTTTTCATAATATTTCATTGCTTATCATAGGGTCAGGGTTTTCATACTAGTGGCAATATGACACCTGAATCGCGGTGCTAATACCAAGATTATGCTGTTTTGATACCTCACTTTAAGATATTTTACATATGTTTTTGTGCAAACCCCTTCATTTCATTTAATAGAAGTAGCTTATTCATTTCAAATGTTGAATGTTGTCAAGCAGCACCAAATGTAAATTTGGCAAAATCTGAATCAGAAACTGTCCAATCTAACAGTAAGTAAACACGATTGCAAATCCAGTCTGACATCCTAGGAGATCTAGGAATGCGTCTCTGTAACAAAGTCCAAAGCAGAGAGGAACCAGTAAGACAGATTGAAACAAGAGTGACTTGAAATCACTTTATTCAAAGATAAAATTGTTCAAATAACTAACATTCCAAACCCCGTGGTGCAATGGTAAAAAAGCAGCGAATCCTTACACCGAAACTATCAGTTATCTGCCATTCTTGTTAAGTTTATTGCTTTCAGTCCAGTGTTTAAGATTTGAAAGTAAGAATTGTTGTGTTTTCATGAGAAAGTTGTAAGAATGGTGGCCAAAACTATTATATAAAGTTATATGATAGTAGAATTTCCTTTCAGTCAGTAAGGTTTCAACAATTGCATTCCTAAACAGTACCTGTAAAAACAATAAGTAATGAAAATGTCATGATTTCCAGGTTTTTGCTTGGTATTTAAAGGTGTGTATGGTCCTGCTACGTCAGAAGTCAGCCAATCAGAACCACAGAATTATTTGTGAAGGTTCCTATTCATTATTCAGAAAGAGAGAGTAAAGGTTTAATATAGAAGTATCCTTTCAGTCAATTATGTGATTGCTTATGCAGTTCAGACCATGAGCCTGAAGTTAGTAATAAAAATCAACACCATAGTCTAATGCACTTCTCAGTATCTCTTAAAAGAATTAAATTCTATTTAAATATAACATATTCTATTTAATCCTGTTACTTATCTGATCTTGTTACTCAAGTTATTACTCCTGCTTTATTGTGTTATTTCATAGTGCCATCATTACATATCTTGGAACAACGTAGTTTATCTGTGAGTTTAGCCACAGACAGATGGAAAGGCAGACAGGGAGGCAGACAGACAGATCCTGAGGTTTGATATGAGGCCGTCCTGAGAGAGCGAGGAGGAGAAGAGGGGGATTATTGCAGGTTGAGATGGCCCAGAGGGATTGAGAAGAGGAGAAATCTGTGCTTTGTAAATGGACTTCAAAGATGGCCGTCTCATGTCTTTGTGTCTGTGTCCCTTTTCCCATCTCTCTCGCTCTCTCTCTCTGACCTGTAAATGGCAGAAAGATAGTGCGATGACCTTTGACACCCCTCCTTTCTGCTTCTTAGAGGGTCCCGATAATTGCTATGGTAACGGGATGTTGCAGAGGTCGGTCGATTGGTTGATCTGGGCTGTCAGTCAGCCTGATGAGTCCTTTGATCCCGCCTGCCTCTTCAGATCTGTACTTGTAGTGTTGTCGTGGTGACACGTATGTAGATTGAGTGTCTCCTGCGCTGCTGTCATGAAGCGTGTTAACACAGAGGATAAAATGTGTAGTTAGTGATGTTAAGAGTCAACGATATTCAGGAGATGGTTATGATAATGAGACAGACCAGCATGGCTCTGCTGGAGTCGGTGTGTGTGTATTGATCATGGCTGTCAAGCAGAAGAGAGGGGAAACAGTTTGTCGAGCAGGACTGGTACAGAACAGAGGGAGAAAACAAGTGATACATGAGTGATAAGGGGTGGTGGAAGAGAAGTAACAAAGCAGAATGTCAAGAAAAGAGTGGAAAGAGGACAGTTCAGGGGACTTTGAAGGAATAAAGTAAGGAAGAAGGAGTGATAACACAAAAAGGAGGGAAGGAAAGGTGAGGAAAGGAGGAATGAGAAGGAGGAGAGGTGAAGAAAAAAGAGTGGAAGGGGGGCGTTGGTGCATAATGTGAGTGAAAGGCAGTTAGAGTGGGGCTGACCTTTCCCTGGCCAGATTAGATTGGCCTGCCAAGACTGCTTAGAGGGACAGATAGAAGGAGTGGCAACACACACACTCACACACACACACACACAGAGCAAACAGGCCACACATACACTCACAGTTAACACACCTAAGACATGTTCAGTGTGTACATACACAAATTAAACCACGTGAAATCTAGTTTTCCAGTAGGTATGCATGTGTATCAATAAGAAACTACAGCATTACATCCATCGTTAAGGGATCATTTAAAAAAAACTTCCCAGAGCTCATCCTGTTTTGCATTTTGTACTGCAACATATTATATTGTGTTGTAGACACTTAATCGATAGACTCACCATCAGAATAAGATTAAAAAAAATGATCACCGTTTTTAAATTTAAATAATCTTGTTACTCTTCAAGGCTTTGGATTTGTCCCTTGTTGTGGATCAGGTTTAATTGCTGTATTTTTGGTCTTCTGGTTTTTGAGTCTGACCGTCTTTGGGTGACAATTGGATCGATTTTTTATTTTTTTGCCCCTGAAGTATTTTAAAGGACCAGTTTGTAAGATTTACTGGCAAGAAGCGGTGAGCTTGCAGATTGCAACCACCTTGTCTCACTCTCCCTTTCCAAGCATGTATGAAGACATATGATGGTCGTGACATTTGTACAAAATGCAGAAGGCCGTTTCTAGAGCCAGTGTCGTCTGTTCTGGGCTACTGTAGAAACATGGTGGACCTTTAAGCACACTGTTTCACATATATGAAAGCCTCTACCGTGGGCAGTATCCAGTCCTCCAAACCTATATGTCCATGTCCCACATCTTGTAACCAGTTGTTGTGGCCACGAGATCAATAGTTTGATGAGTTGATTAGATTTTGCCCCGACCACCACTGCCACCACCAACACACACATTACAGCACTCTTAGTGCATTAGTGGTTTGGAGGCAAAGCTATCTGTTTTACTTTCATCTAGTTGGTCGCTCATTCACAGCTGATGGATGAGACGCTCACCGCCACTCAAAGGCAGAGTACCTTCCCTGGCTTTGGCAGACTGGGCATTGTGGGTAGGATGGCAGAAATCAGAACTGCTTGTCCTACTTTTATGTATGGACTTAAATATGGAAGATTAATGTTTGTAATTTACACAGTGAACAAGGTGTTTGATGGTTGATGGGTGGAGGAAAAGTACTAATCTTTCCACTAAATTACCCAAAGTAGCAAGGAGGATGTCTTGCAGTGAAGATAGGAAAAATCCATGAAGTCTAGACATTTCACCATGTCAGTACTTTGTCTGTATAATGTAACATGCGCTCTGCTCGCCTCCTGCCTTGCCCTGAAAAACTATCACCCTAGTAGCCGAGCAGAGCCAGCAGGCTGCTGGATTTACACTGCGTGGCCATTGTTCCCATATGTTCCCCTCTGCCGCTGAGACCAAATAAAAGTTAAAAGGTCCTTTTTATTTGATCACTAAAAACCATGGCCCTGCTGTAAAACGGCTTAGCATTGGTGGCGCGTTTTATCACAGCAGCTTTCAGTTCCTTCCACGCTCCCATTCTCTCTCCTCCCTCCTCATTTCTTTCTTTATTTATTTTTTTTGCTAGAGAAAGAAATGAATTACAGGGTCAGGTGGGAGGAGAGGCAGCGGCGGCAGATGTTTAAATCCCAGAAGATCCGTGGTAGACGAGCCCTAGTGCCTGATTTGCACTTTGACAAAGACACCGCAGTGCCATGAGACACTGTAGTGCACCGAGACCGACTGTTATAGGAAGTCAAGTATTGAGACTTGTGCACACACACACACACACACACACACTGGGACTGGAGGTTAAATAAGATGGCTGTCAGCTCTGTCTAGCTTGTATCTGGTCGCCACACACACACACACACACACACACTCTTGTCACATACACACAGAGCACACTAGTCCAGCTGAGAGCTTGTAGAAATTGGGATAGGTGTAAATAAGATGGCTGTCAGGCCTGTCACAGGTAGACGCACACAGACACCTTCAGAGTCACATCTTAAGTGAAACACACACACACCTACCTTCAAGTGCTCCAATAGTCAGGGTGTAAGTGACATACACACTCCTGCACACACACACACACCTCCCTTACCTTTGCGTAGTAGATAGACATGGTGTAAGTGACAGTTAGACAGAGTCACACACTCTTGTGCGCGTGCACACACACACACGCACACACACCCCTTCAAGGGGTTGGAGAGACGGGGCCTAAGTGACAGAGGGACAGACAGTCTCAAACAAACACTGAGGAGACGCCTCTAAGTGACGGACACACACACACAGGCGGCTTGGTAGCTAAGTGGAGCTGAAGGGAGCAGTCAGGCAGCGGTAAGGGTTTGTCTGAGCGTTCATCACTGGGTTTATAGAAGTGCCACTCACAAACACACACACACACACACGCACTCCCACTCTCCCTCTCTTTCTCTCCCTCTCCCTCAAAGATTGATGGGTGATGCGTCAGTCTTCATCAGTTCAGCCCATGTCTAAATGCTGTTTCTCTGTCTTCACTGTCTCCTCTCTGACCAAATCTTCATCTTGTCTGCCACCATCTGCAAGTCTGTAATTGGTCAGGTAAAAGTAAAGTTTTAAAAGAGAAAAATCTTCAAGTTTGTCTCAAAAACAGTTAAAGCTATAACATTCCTGCATTAAACTGTCTAAAACAGCTAGACCCATGTTACATACTTATTTGGTACGTCAGATGTAAGTGTTTTCCACCAACATAGATCCGGCCTCCGTTCCAGTTCCATGCACCTAATTCTGAACTGTTCTGAGCATTTTCATCTAAAATAAACTGATTCAGATTATGAGTTTTGTAAGTTGGTTTTCAGATGGAAACCAAAAATAGGTTTTCCTTGGGAACCAAAGTGGGTGGGTCATGTTCTACAGGCTGCAGTTTGTTTATGCTGTTGTGTGACTTTGGTGTTTTAAAAGATTAGTTCAGATTCACTGAAGTCAGACAGTTGTGCAAACAAACTAACAAATCATGGCAGAGGCAGACCAGCAACCTCACCACCAAAGTGATTTGGAAGATAATAAGTGGTGAGGCCAAGGGTTGTTTTTTGATTGTATATCAGAACAATTCCATTGAGGGTTCCACATATCACTATGCCATTAGCAGATCTTACTCTCTACACACAAAATCCAACGTTCTCTTATTCCTTGTGTCGTATTTAGTACTTAAAATAATAGTTATGCTAAAAATGGTCTGTCTGTTATTTTCACAGGAACAGGTTTTGCCACGTGTAGCATTAAGGAGAGCGCAGCAGACAGTGACGCTGACCTTGACGTGGACGGAGATGACACCTTGGAGTACGGCAAGGCCCAGTACACCGAGGCCGATATCATCCCCTGCTCCGGAGCTGGAGAGGACCAAGGAGAGGCCAGGGAGAGGGAGGCGCTACGGGGAGCCGTGCTCAAGTATGAAGCCTTAAACACTACATAGTCAAACCTGCACAAGACAAACTTGCATTAACTACTGTAAGTGAAATGGTATGCACCTCTAAGGCTCTGTTCATACCAGTGTTTGTGTGTTTGTGTTGCAGCGGTGGGATGCCTTCTAACAGAATAACGCCTGAATTCTCCAAATGGGCCAGCGACGGTAAGTAGAGACAAAAACAGGTTTATTAGCTCCTCATTGTGGTTCATGTTTTTTAATTTTTCAGCAAGTTGTATAAAGTCTTATTGCAGGCTGAAAATTGACAGTGTTAACCATGTCACCTGTGTGTGTGTGTGTGTTTACAGAGATGCCTTCAACGAGCAACGGAGAAAGCAGCAAGACAGACCCCAGCACTCCTTCGTCCTCCTCCTCTTCCTCCTGTGCCCCACGCACCTGTAAAAACAGTGAGATCGAAAAGTAGGTTGCACACATATATACATGGACACACACACACACGCACACACGCCATGATCTAGTTGTAAAAGGTGAGAAAATGACTCCCACTGTAGTGTCACACACACACACACACACACACACACGCCAATGGTGATCCTATGACTTTCTGATGAGTTTTCTTACTTGCGGGAGAGTCGCCTTGTAGATGGTCATTAATGATGCATTTTTTGTGGATTCTGTGTTTGCTGTGTGTGTGACAGGGAAGGTCTTTTCAGGCATTGATTTTTTTTTCCTTGAGTCATGTTCTCTCAGCACAGAGCTGCCTTACAATCATTAATAGGCACATAGCAGATACTAGAACGCACACACGGGCTGTGAGGCAGCAGTGCGAAGACACATGCAAATGTTTGTTCACACAAACAAATGCCTTCAAAAACACTTTATACACTGTGACATGATGGATGGTAAACAGTTAAAGGAATAGTTTGGATTATTTGATGTGGGGTTGTTTGAAGTACTTATTGATAGTCAGTATAAGCTACTTTAGGTGTTGCTTGACACATCGCCAGTGTGGAGAAGCAGAGAGGAGTACCAGCACAGAAGGTGAGCAATATACTGCTGTGGACAGAGCAACAAAAGGTATTTTAGCCACTTATAAGAAAACTTAGCATGATTTTAAATGTGCGCTATATATAGAATATTTTCACCTCTTTGCCTTGCTGTCAGACAGTCTTTTCCAACGGGAAACTGCCGTTAATCACTCTCTCCAAATCAACTCAATCAAATCAATCAACTCCATAGGCAAAATCAGTCATTTTACTTCAAAGAACACAGGAGTTATTGGTCTACTGCTGCCGCCATCAGTTAGTTTGTTTATGTTATTGTGTGACTTTGGTGTTTTAAAAGGTTAGTTCAGATTAATTTAAGTCACAAAATAACAAACAAACTTAACAGATCATGGCAGCAGTAGACCAGGAACTCCAGTGTTCTGCGAGGTAAAGTGACATATTTTGCCTATGGAGTTTGAGAATGATAATTGGCTCATGTAACATTGGTTTCCTGTCAGAAAGGGCTGTCTGACAGCAGGGCACAGCATTAAAAATATTCTAAATATGGCATACACTTAAACTAATAATGCTTTTTATAAGATGGACCTTCTTTAAGTGGATAAAATACCTTTTGTTGCTCCGTCCACAGCAGTTAATTGCTTAGATTCTGTGCTGGTTCTCCTCTGTGCTTCTCCAAACTGAAGGCGTGATGTTTGCCGTCTACTGTGGGTAATACACTGACTATGTATAAGTACCTCATACCACCGTACATCAAATAATTCTAACTGTCCTTGTTAAAGTTATTCATTATTTGTTTTTGAGACACTTGGGTGAATGCAAGACCAAAAATATTACAATAATTAGCCTAACTCTGAGAGTTACATGCAGAGGTAAAGAAGGCAAATAATATTTTTGAGTTCATGTTTAGCAGAAGTACTCTGGAAATGTTTGTTTCTGAGAATAAGAAGACAGAAAGTTCCCTTCACCAAGTTGTGTTTCAAACACACACACACACACACACACACACACACACACACACACACACACACACACACACACACACACACACACACACACACACACAAGCAGACACACTGGCCTATCCATTAGAACAGCCAGTGTGTGAAAGGCCAGTGCTCTGTAATTCCCTCATTTCCATCTCCTCATCCATATTCTGCCACAAGTAAACAATCACACACACACACACACACACACACACACACACACACACACACACACTAACGCACACAGACACCCTCATACCCTGTCCCCTGCATGGGTAATAGAGGTCAGCTCATTGCGAGAGCGAGAGAGAGAAACGTCCGTGGGCAAGCGAGCAAAGAGAAAGAGGGATTTGGTTGATTGGTTGCTTCTGCATGTCTGGCATATTCTCCTGTCCTTTTGCCCCAAGAGATTACACACACACACATACACACATACTGAGCTGGGGTCAGCCTGCTTGTTGCCTTCCATCCCAGCCCCTATTTCTTAAAGTGATTTCCTTTGTCCACCTCAAGTGCCTTTAAGAATCCCCTGTAAAAATCACCACTCTCCTTTTGTGTTTCATAACGTTTCCCTCTTTGCTCATTTCCTCAGGGGAAATGTTAGTATCAATGATTGGAGTGTTAAAAGCATTGTTTTTCCTGTTATTGGAAACCTCAGTCAATGCTATATTGGCTCGCAGTCTCGTAAGCTGCTGACAGAATCTGATTAAGGAAAGTCTAAAATGCATATTTACTAAAAATACTTTTGTAAAGAAATAATTAACCTATATGTCTGTGATACTATACATTTTTTCATTCTTTGCACAAGTATTAAACATGTTCCCTGTCACCTCTGGGAAGGCTGCATGCGATAAATGCTTCATTTAAATGAATCAATGGGCACTCAGCGTGTGTGTTCCCCATATTAAATATCAGCAGAGGGGATAACTGGTGAATAAGCAGAGCGGCTTGAAGTGTATTGATCAGAAACAGCACTGCAAGGCAAGAGGTGTGTGCGAGTGTTTGCTGAGCGAGGGGGTGCATTCGATAAGTTGCCTGTAGTGTGAGCGTCCTTGTTTTACTTTGTGTGTGTGCACATGTTGTTTGTATCTGAGAGAAAGAGATGTAGGCAGGTCAGTGTGGCTGAGTAGAGTGGCAATGGTCAGACAGAGGTGATTGATTCACTAGTGCAGACACACACACAGGTGGTGTATCATGATGTCAGTGAGGACATGCTCCCCATGCTGCTGTTTGTACAGCACAAACACATACACAACCCAGCTGATTGTAAGACTTTCTGAAGAGATGATCTGGTGAAGCTTTCACCACATTTGAGAAACACTGAGGGTTGCAAATTTTGTGTATTTTCCCTAATTGAAATGAACTGTCAGTCGTTTCATCATTAACACACGCACGCACACACACACACACACACACACACACACACCTTAACATATCTTTTTCTCAGTTTAAGTTGTATATAATCAATTCTAGCAGCACATTAGTTGTGTAAAACATTAAGTTATGAAGCACAAACAATTTAAAGGAACAGAATAATAAAACAGTAAGGCTCAAAACAGCTACTTGTGTCCACCTCTCCTTATTCAATAAATGGATCAGAAATTGTGAGCCCTAATTAAAATTTAGCCAGATTTTCAGGTGAAAATTTCAATTCATTGGTTCAGTATCAGCGCCATTACTGACCTATCAGAGTATCAGCCAGACTTGACTGATCCACATATGATGCAGTTTCTTTGTCAGTTTCATAAAAAAAAAAAATCAGTGTTTCTGCTGTCAGCCACATTCATTCAGTCAAGTTTTTCTGCCAGCTGAGTTTATGTGCCAGAGAAATCTCTAAAACAGGATTCTAATATAGTTTACAGATTTTAAATTTGGGGAAAGAAGAGCACTGGCAGATTGTGCATCCCTAGTAGAGAGTCACTTGATTTAGAAAGCACATTTAAATTCAACACTAAGTAACACAGATAGAGAACTGAGACTGGGACATAAAAAGAAGTAATGAAAGTCCAAAAATGGTCTCAGTGGAGGAACTTTTAATGCTTTTATTTGTGTGGGTATTATTAACATTGAGAGGGTGAAAGTTGTACAGTCTAGGGAGCACAACAGTAAAGGACAGATTCCCCTCGTTGCATTTCAGCCAAAGCTCCTTAAAAGCCAACTTTAGGTCTTCCTCCAATCTTATGGTACAATGGCTACTATTGACTCCAAACTCTTATGTTAAATAGTAGATTATATGTGCTTTTACTGAACTGTATTGTACAAACAAAACTAGCCCAAACTTTCTCTGTTGGTTGCTATAGTTGTCAGCAAATGGTGCTGTAGACAGAGCTGTCACAGACTGGGATTGAGGACAGATTTTTATTTTCTTGCCACAGACCATAAATAACGTCAGACGAATGTTTGGTAAAGGAATCACTTTTGGAAATAAAGTAAATCTCTTAAGATTTCATTTCGTGGGAATCATCACTCTCCCCTAAAGCCAAGAACTACCTTAGGTTCTAAGAATTTCTGAACAAAATGTGACGTTATGACTTCTTTATGGCCAACATGTAGGTGTGTGTGTCGCAACATGATGTTCTAGCAGAGGTCTTAGTGAGCACCTGGAGCAGAACATGCCTTAATCTAAGTATCCATTTAGAGGGAGCCAACAAGATGCTGAATGATTGCAGTGGAAGCAGCAGTCAGCTGGCTGGCTGGAACAATTCCCTGCCTCACTCTTCTCCGCTTGCTATAAATGCACGTATTTGTGGAGCTTCTGTGCCCCTCCGTCCCCAAATGAAAATGAGATTTGTCTCCTTTCGTTACATTGATACATTGTACCCATGCGTGTGTGTGTGTGTGTGTGTGTGTGTGTGTGTGTGTGTGTGTGTGTGTGTGTGTGTCAGTGTGTGTGTGTGTGGGGATCTGCACAGGGCAGCGTTAGTGAAATCTCTCTGTCTCTGATCCCAGATGGGTAATGATCTGGTCGCCTCCCGGGGCGTCCTCGTTCCCTTGCTCATTCCCCTGCAAGATAAATGAGCTCACATACACACACACAGACACACACACACATGCACACACGTACGATGCCGGAGACGCTCTTTCCCCTCTAAGATAAATGGCCCCTCCAATGCCGCCAATGCGATTGCTGCCAAATTTGGTGCTCCAGCTGGAACAATGCAGAGAGATTTCCATGTGGTTTCTGCAAATAATTGAATCTGTCCTCAATTTGGAAGTGATGAAGCTAGATTTTTACCCTCCATAACCCCCCCCCCCCCCCCTCCATGTACACACACACACACTGGCCAGTCTCTCGCTACCTCTTCCTCACTGGGTCTTCTCTTTTTTGTTGTCGCTGAGCCACATTTCTCTCTCTTTCTCCCTTCTTTCTCCTTTCCATTTCTCTTTTCTCGCCGTCCTCTGTCTCAATTTTTCTCAGGCACTTACAAAACACGGCCCTCCCCTTCCCTTTTGCCATCTGAGACCTACACACACACACACACATCGGGCTGAGGCAGGGGAAATCAATAGTGACTTAAATGTTTTATCATGGTGTGTCAGTGTAGTTAAGGCCTCGGTTAACAGGGTGCAGCAGAGAATGATGCTCTAAAGGGATTTACCGCTGCTATTTTCCCGGCACATACATGAGATTTATTTCCCTACCTGGTGGATACAATGTTTGCTAGAATATCGTGCCAAAATACTTTTTTGAATTAATTCTTACGTAATGGTATCATCTGTGTGCGCGTGTGTTGAGAGAGAAGCTGAGTGAGGCCAAAATGTAGGTAGACAGTAGATTAAGACACGGGGCTGATTGAGATGGATGGTGGAGGTCTTCAGCTACACACAGACACACACACACTAATGAAATGAGAAATAGCCCCACACACATTGGGGACAGAGCGCTAAATAGAGGGGAGGCACAGCCATCTATCTGTCCCTGTCAGGCTTTCTTGCTTGCTTGTCGCCATAGGGATGACTGGAGATGGAAATGCACTACGATTTCACTTTCTTTCACACACACACACACACACACACACACACACACACACACACACACACACACACACACACACACACACACACACACACACACACACACACACATTCAAAAAGCCCTGTGGGGCAGTAACTAAGTTGGAGTAGGAGCATGTTGTGTGAATGGAAGTTGTATTTCAGTATTGGTTCCTCAGTTTTTATGATGCCAGGCCTTCAGATCAAGGCCACAGCTTCAGTTAAAACCCACCGAGCCAGAGCGTCGTCCCACTGTGCTCACAAACGCTGGAAAACACGCGGCAGTGCACAAACACAGAGCAAACAGATGTGCAGTACATACCAGTAAATATCTGGAGCTCCTGCTCTTATTTCATTAGCAGATAAATGTACAAAACATACAGGTAGCAAAAAGTCAACATTTTAGGTGACACCGTGGCTGCTGGAGAATGAATTTAGAATGAAAAACGCTGCTAATGGCAGGTCATGCATTTAATTGGCTGTTGCTAATTAACCTTAATTCCAGAGTTGTGGACTCACATTACATTTTTAGTTGGCCCTGAATCAGTTCATTTTCTGAACCAGCTGACATTAATGATACTGTTCATTCCTGTCCAATCAAAACACGTAATTCCCCAGATCCTTTGTCTGAACCAGCATCCAATCAAATTTCATGAGAGTATGATGAAGAACCTACATTACATTACTGAACTCTAGTTGGGAAAACTGTTTAAAAAAATGAATTTAGATCTTGTACAAAAACTGCAAGGTGGTCAATAACAGACAAAATTGCAGGGAGCAAAATGTGCAGGTCCAACATTACAGATGGAGACAAAACAACTTCCAACTTCGCTCAAAATTTGAAGTTGACAATTAACAGTAAATTGAGGCTTTGTTGAAAAAAATATTCAAAGTTTAGGACTTTAGGCTTGACTTGGGACGCGAGTGCAAAGATTTGAGATGCACTCGCGACTTGCTCCCACCTCTGCTTAATTCTAAAAGTAACTGGCTTAATGTGCTCTCTCGGAGCCAACGCCTATACTCAGTCAAAGATCCTTTGTTCGAGAAAGACACACCACTCTTAACCAACACTCTAACAACAGAGTCGTCTGTCGTAATACTGTTGACTTTATTACATCGAGTGTTGAAGCTAAAGAACATTAATTAGGTTGCGATTCAAAGAGTGAAGTGTTTCTGCCTTCTCAGCTGTCACACAGTGAACACAGACCTCAACTGAATCTGAACTAAGAAATTTTTAGAGCTTCGCTTAAAGATTTCATAACAAATTCCAAAGGATTTTGATCTGGTAAGAAAATTCAAATGTCATAAGATGATATTGAACTCTTCACACACTGTATGATTTACAGCTCTGTTTATTTCCCCATTAAACCTTTGCAATAGCCTGGTATAGCATGTTACCAGCAATATCTTGCATGCCAGACTGAGGAGAAGCTAAATCAAGCACAATGTTCTTGTATATTTTCTCACCCGGGAATCCCTTACATTTCAGGCTGTAACCCAAAATGAGCTGTTAGCTTGTTTCTGTAAGTCTCCATGACATGTTTGCTAAGCCTGTGTCCCACAGTGACATAAATTTCTGTATTTTGGCTCCAAGACTGAAAAGGTTGAAAACCCCTGAGCCAGCTTAAATCAGTGGCACACACAAAGAGCATAAAGGCCTTAGACTCAAGGATTTTCACTTGTGCTTCTTGCTGGTTGGGAGGCAGTTTATCTCTCTGTGTGTCACATTCAGCCCCAGAGAGTTGTCTTTCCTCTCCTTGGCACTGTGAAATCATCCTGTTCTCTGTTTTACCTCCATTAAATCTCTGCACCTCCACCACCCCCTCTTACTCCCCCCTCCACCTCACTGCCCCCCTGTTTAGATGATCACGGCCACATAAAGATAGATTAACATGTCTTTTTATAGCATTTGGAAATTAAACAACTTTTTAAATGTGGTGTTCTATAAATCAGCTGTGCTAAATGAATATTCATTGTGAAGATAGGAAGGATAATAGGAGACAAAGAGGCAAGTGTTGTTGAGAGAAAAGGGGAATCTTTTTGAAGAGTCAAACTTTTCTCCCCCATCTCTTTTTTCTTCGGACAAGGAAGGAGAGCCCCTTGGCAGAGTTTTGTGCTCGACTGAGCGACAGAGGGCTTTATTGGAGCTGTTAAAAGAAAGAGACAGCCTCGCTTGAGGGACAACCCCTGTCCAGCCCGGTCCAGCCCAGAGTCTACTGACGCTTTATAAGCTAGCAGGCTAATCAAGGCTAAATGGCTTTTTACAAGCTCAGAACTAATAAGAGGAGAGGGTAAAGCAGTTTATAGGGCATGGAGTGGCGAGTCAGGCTCAGAGTCCCAACTAGGACTTTATAGACACGGGACGGTGATGGGTTACAGGGAGGAGCCAGAACAGGTCGACTTTTCCCCAAGACCTTATGGAGGAAGCAAAACCTCCTGCTACATCTGTGGGGGTGTGAAAGTTTCAGTGTTGGGAGTGACCGTCCTTTCAGTCAGAGGACTTCAGGTCCCTGTGATGACAGATGTGCGTAAATCTTCTTGAGCAAATCATTGTAACGGGAGCTGAAGAAGGAAAGAACTACCCTAGTTACTTATGTTACATAATGCAAGAACAGGTATTCATGGTGCAGTGTGTGAGTGGAAGTGACACCATTCTTCCTATTAACACGTCAGCATAGCAGTAAAATGATTTTAAACCTCTTATTTTAAGGTACATACCATATGTGAGCTTGTTTATTTTTTAATCTCTCAATCGTTTTATGTGTATTTTAAGTCAGTTGTGTGATGTCTACAGCTGTGTGAGATGAGTGAGTTTTTGTTGCTCCTGGACAAGTTTCTGCCAAAAAGAAATTGAACTGAATGCAAACATAAGACTTTTCTGCTCAGCCTGAGGGTGTGTGTTTGAAGAAGTCTGGTGATGGCCACGCAAACCTGAAATGTTTAATTTTAATTTTAATTTAATCTTCAATTTAGTTTAAATGTGCAATTTATTTTAATGAGCTTGTTGGATTATGGGAAATATGACTTAAACTACTCATATTGCTGCATACAGTGAAAATGGATGTACAGACAGGGCTTTAAATAGGAAATTGAGAAAGTCCATCCTTGTTTTCTTGTCCCTGCAGTCCCTGCTGTTTGAGGATGCAGCAAATTAAGCCATATCCTAGGCCACACACACACGCGCACACACTTGTACACACACAGCCACTTATCGCTCTCCTTTGCGCTCACCCTCCCTTCCCTCACTCCGCTTGTCCTTCTCCATCCAGATCAATACCATAGATCAGCTAGCTATCAGGCTGCAAAATGACCACATCATCATAAACACACACGCTTGCTCCCTTTTTAAGACACACACACACACACACACACACACACACACACACACACACACTGCTATTGCATCTCGCCGGAGAGCGAGTGGATGGCTATAATAAACACGGGCTGGCTTGTGCGGCCTCGTCTCGCTGCACCAAATCATCATCATCAGCAGTGTTGTGGTCTGTGCGTTGGCTGTATTGATTTAGTTATGGCTGCTTCATATGCTGTCGGACAGTGTTAAATGCACATTTTCTGTTATCATGCTACACATTAATCAGAGGCTGCTTAGAGGCAGGAAGAAAGAGAGAATGGTGGACAGAATGAAGGAGGGATGAAGTAAGGACATAAGGAGAAGAGGATAAATTGTAAGGGATAGATGGAAAAGGAGGACAGGGCACTTTACTTGGAGTCAAAGCAACGGAGACTGAAGGATCAAAAGAAGGGTGGAATCCTTTTATATTGCTTAAATCTGTTGTACGATGGAACCTTTGAGGACATTGCCATGATAATTAGAAAAATGCCAAACTATACATAAGACAGAGAGACAGATGTCTTTTCAACAGAGTTTTCAGATTTATCTGTCTTTAATAGTCTGTCAGTGGTTGCTGGTGTGGAATTTTACACACTCTCATCCATCAATGTGTCTTCTACTGTCAAAAGTAAACGTCTCTCCTTCTGTCTCTCACTTCCTGTTCCTCTTACCCAGGGTAACAGAGGAGGAGTCCACGGCTACCACCATGGAGGCTCTGAAGGCTCGAATCAGAGAGCTGGAGAGGCAGATACTGAGAGGAGATCGGTACAAGTGTCTCATCTGCATGGTAAGTATCACATTCATGTGAATGTCCTGTGATCATCTCCACATCAAGTATTAATGGCAGCATCGGGCCTGTTGTCATCTAGTACTTATAAAACTTCATGTGGTACAAGTGTGGCCAAGATTCAGAGAAGTGATTCCCAAAGTTGGTTGATATTACCATCAGATATTTATGATTATTTTTTAAAAAGTATTCAGAGCTAATAAAACAAAACCAGGGGATTTAAATTATGCAATAATTCTTCTTTTATCTGACCTGGTTTAACAGGTGTTACACTGTATTTAGTGGCCTGTTACATCAGCACTGGGATATCTCTTATATCTCATCATTAGCAGGATTAGTCTTGTGTGTTGATCAGAGTTGTGATTAAAGTTTTGGGTGGGCCACGGATGATTTTCAAATTTCCATTTGGGCCGTGGCATTCTTAAGTTTGAGAATGGCTGGGAATTTAGAGGATTAGAAGTTAGTGCTCCAGTAGTACTTGTGGCTAATTTCCCATTTTGCTTTTTGCTCTGTTCAATGAAGAGTGCCCCCCTCTGGTCCTCCAGTCTAGCAAATTTTCAACCCGTTGCACACAGACATATTGTCCCAACTCACTGGCTGGATCCTCCAAAATCCACAGTATTAGGCTGAATGTATCAAAATGGGCAGACCAAACTTGTCCCGTATCAAAAGTGTCTTCAAATACTGTCTATGCCTGTGTAAGTCACAAATAGTGCAGTCTCTAAAAACCGAAGCTTCTAACAAACCACAGCACATTGGGCGTAGCTTGTGCACACATGGCTGTGTTGTTCTTTGCATATATTTGGATTGAGGTGGTCATCAGTCACTGGCAAATACACCACATGAACAACACTGGATGTACATAATGGAAGCCTGACATGGCATAAACTCCACTGTTAGTAAATAAGCATATCTTGTTTAGGGCTGCACAATCAATCACAATATTATCAAAATCACACTGTGACCAAGTGCAACTTTCAAATAGCTGAAGGATTGATAACAGGATAATGAACTGTATTGTAGTGCTGATACCCTGGCCCACAAATCTTGTTCTCCACATATAATGAATGGCACATAATCATTATTTTTCTTCCAGTTTATATTAATTTTTGATGCAAAAATGATCATTCCCACAAATCACAAATCATGTCCCAGTATGTCAAAAGTAATCACTATGATTTTTTTACCAGGTCATGCAGCCCTGCTCTTGTTATAGAGAAATGAAAATTATACAGATATGTTCACCATTAATACAGCAGAAGAGCATGTGCCAGTTAAACATTAAAAATTAAAATAAAAATTAAGCATTGTCCATATTTACTACTGACATTTGGCCTTCTTTTGGTTTCCCATTTGAGGACAACTGCCTCGTGATAAACTTTTTTCCTTACCTTGTTACATTAGTTTTTTGTCTCTGAGGCCAAAATAACTCATGTGGGGAGAAGGTGCAGGGTCAGCCTGGTACTTGGATTCTTTTGAGCCCCTCCTTTTGAGGATTCAGCCCCTGAATATGACCACAGTGTGAAAAAACTGTAATCAACAGACAGCATATGAAATAAGGCTCAGTGCATTGTGCTGTGCGTTGGATGGTCCTTGAAGTGTGCATGAAGAAACTGTGTGCCTCTCGTTCCCCTCAGTTTGTTGAACTCTCTTTATAAGAACATGAGCGGCGGTGGTGTTGTGTTGCTGTACTGTTGTGCATTTGCATGGCTTCGCAAGAATGTGTGGTGGAATCCGAGTGTGTTGATATCGTTTTGTTTTACCATCTGATTTAGACCAAGTTCCTTGTATGAGGAATGCAGAAAGACCTCAAAAACTGACAGGATATATTCAGATATATGAAGCTCTGAGCTGTATGGCATGTATAGGTGATTGATTGGACTCCCAGATCAATAATATAAGCCCCATGTTGGCAGGGAGGAACACTGTCAGTATTCATGTTCATCAGATGCTTGAGATCCGACTCCTCCTGCACCTCCATCAGTGTTTGTGTTCCCCACTTTATGTCAAGTACCCATCCTGTCATCCTTCAAGCTTGTGGACAGTGCAGCGTCGGCATCCTGTGTGCGTGCACGCGTATTTGTGTGTGTGTGAGAAAAGCGGGTAATTACCAACGCCTACGCTTCCTAAAGGTCGCTGGGTGCCTGAGGTGACACGGAGGGCAAGGCACAGCGATCGATCACTCACTGCCTCATGGACACACGGCTCCTCTCCTCTCATCTCATCTGTCACTGTCCCTCATCTCACACGCACACACTCAGGCATATAGAGAAACACACATATGTGTACAATGTCCACACATACACACAGATGCCTTACATCTAATCTGTCTCTGTCTGTCTTTAACTTGTCACCGCTCTCCTGCCCTGTCACTTATCTAAAAGTCATCAGATCTCTTTAATTAGTCGGCATCTTAAAGGGGCTGTGGGTTTCCCCTGCAGCTTCCTGAGTTTTATATCAGTAACTTACACTGTTGTGCGTGGATCATAAGCTTCCAGCGCCCAAATAGTTGTATGTAAGTAGAAAACAGGTGCTCTCTTGCTGCAGCCAAGTTGGCTCAAGTTATCCTTTGTCCTCTCCTGGTCCTAGAGCAAACTCAGTGCTGTGGTTTGGTCTTATCAGTGGATTTCTACCTCCATCTACTGGTCATTGTAGCAATTCAGCCTAGTTATGGTCAGATTTATGAAAGTGATAGTTTTGCCAGTGCATTTGTTCTTATAATAAAAGGGACTATTTAAAGTAATGCTGGTATCAATTATTTACAGGACCAAATTTCACCCAGACCAGGAAAAAAATCTTAGTATGACTTCCTTGCTAATTTTCTGAGACTGACACTTGGTTATACTACATATCTGTGAAGTAGCTTACAGTTCTTGTATTGACATTGTTAATAGAAATTAGAGGGTAATGATCAACAAACATTATCAGCAAATATTTTTTAAAAATAATCAATTATTTAAAAATATTTAAGTTAAAAAAGTTATTTATTCTTTTTTTTTTTTCTTTTATTTAAAAGCTTCTCAAATGTGAATTTTCTGATTTCTTTAGTCTTCTGAATATCTTTGGATTTTAGATAGTTTTCACAGTTTTCTTCAACATTTTATAGACTGAACGACAGCATTCACATGTTCATCACAGTGAGCCCATAAACACGCATCTCCACCTCACAGCATCTTCATGTTGGTAATGCCAGTTTAAGTTGGTGGATACTGAATACATTTATTTCAGGATTTACACGTCATCAGCTGCACCATCAAAAGTCAAAGTGAGTCAACTCCACTTTATTTATGTAGTGCCAAAAGAGAAGAGCAGGTCTAGATTGTACTCTTTATATTATTATTTAGTGAGACCCAACAGTTCCCACCAAGAGCAAGCACTAAGGTGACTGTGGTGAGGAAAAACATCCTTTTAAGAGGCAGAAACCTTAAGAAAGTCTTTAAATTGGTCCATACTGCGGTTATATAGCCTAGCTTTAACCAATGAGATTTCTTAAAAATGCTTTAAGAAAAAACTTTCACTGTAACAAAATGCATTGAATGCACAAATATTCATGGTGCCATAAAATACAGATTGAATGACTGCGTGTCTCGACTTGTTGCCGGATGTGAAAAAAGAAAAATGTTTGAAGCTGCTGCCCTTCAGCAACATAGTCAAGTCATCATCTTTTGCATTTGTCAGTGTTCGATGAAACAAAGTTGATGTGAATGTAGATGAAGAGTTTTATTAAGTATTTCCTCGTAGCCGTTTGTTCAGTGGCTGTCCGTGCTGTGTGTGTGGGCGTGTGTGTGTTTGGCCATGCGCGTTTTTTTTTTTTGGTTGTTGTTGCTGCACTGTGCTGTTTGTGTGTGCGCGATCAGTACTGGCCCGCATCTATGATTAGCTGCCACCTTTCGCCCCCCCCTCTCCCCCACCCCTCACCCCCCACCCCCTCCCTTCCGCAGAGGAAGCCTGCTATCCAGTCAGGTGCGGAGATCAAGAGCCTAGGGGTGTGGCCAGGGCCCCGGCCACTGGCCAATGAGGTCGGAGAGAGGCAGCCTAAGTCCCTCCCCCTCGGCCTGTACTGCCTGTACAGGGGCCTTGTGATTGGTGGCTACGGCAGCGGCATAAAGAGGCTCCTCCCACAGCCCCTTCGGAGGGTAAGGCACTCCCTCCCTCCTTCCCTCCTCCGCTCCTCTACCTCCCCGCTCCTCCTCCCTCATCTCTCCATTCTTTTCGAGAGGAAAAGAAAAGAGTTGGGTTCATTCATGGCTGTCTCACTCATCTTCTCCTCCCTCTTGCCTGCTTCCCTCCGTCTCTGCTCGTTGCCTGCGATATCGTATCCGTGTGTGTGTGTGTGTGTGTGTGTGTGTGTGCAGGTTGCCGGTTCAGTCGCTCCCCATGCTGCCTTGCTCAGTGGTTCTGTGGCTGTTGGCTGTGTCGTTCCATGGTTAGTGGTTTGATGACGTCGGTCAGGGAATGTACAGTGTTGTTCTGGTCGTTGTTAACTAGCACGTGTGTGTCCTTTAAATTTGGTGTAATTTCATTTTTCCTCTTTCCCTCTCTCTGTTTCTAGGACTCCTACACGATGCCACTCACCTCCATCCAGTGCTGGCACGTCCATTGTGAAGAATGCTGGCTCAGGACCCTGGTACGTACACACACACACACAGCCACACACACACACACACACACACACACACCTCCATGCTGCAGGGCAACTCCTCATGACATGCAGTTATTGCAGCCTCATTTCATAGTCAGTGAGTTTCTCTCTGTAGCAGTGCCCCATAGGGAGGAACTTAAATGGAATATTCCCCAAATGACCTGTTCTCTCATTGCACACACACACACACACACACACACACACACACACACACACACACACACAAATTGAGGCAATGCAAACACTTCCAGTTTTCAGTGGGGGAAAAGCTTAGATGGAATGGTCCCCAAAAGGCTTGTTAAAATGTTGGAATAAAGTGGTCAACGCGAACTTCCAATGAGTTCTACATAGTGCCTCGGGTCTGCACACACACACACACACACACACACACACACACACACACACACACACACACACAGACTCAGTGGTTTTGTTGGTTGTTAGTTAGTCTAATATATTTAGTAGTGTGTAATTAGCTGGTGCTAATGTGGTAAATGGAGCGCAGTGTGTCTGCTGCTGGGAGGATAAACAGTCTCCTCATTGGCTCTATTTGCTTTCTCTGTTATCTTCTCTTTTCATTTTTTCTATAATCTTACTGTCTTCTTTACCTTTTCTCTCTCAAGCCTTTTCCTCCTCACCTCTGTGGCTCTTTCTATTAAAACACCATCAGTTGCCAGTTTAATCACACATCAGCAGTTACTAACCAGCAGTTCCCCACCATTAGCTCCCTTTGATATTATACTTGCAATCATAAATAATAGCATCTTAGCATAATTACAGGACTAGACACACAGAGAGGGGCAGAAATTAATGACCTAAGGATTGTGCAAATTACTGTGCCTCATTCATGAAACATTCATATGCACATGTGTGCATTTTTCGACCAAGTAATACTAGTATTAAATACTAAACAGTAGTATTTTTACTAACCACGTAAGAGCTGCAGCTGGCGATGTAGGTCTTTCAGTCCCCTTTTTAGTCCCCTGTGGCCCAGATAATTTCTTGACAATTTCTTGGAGGGATTACCATGAAATTTGTCCAGATATACTTGCTTCCCAGAGGATAAATAAACTGCTTTGATGATTTCTTTACTTTCATTAACCAGCAACACCAAGTCAAATTTTTAACTTGTCCAATACTTTAATAATGTGACTGGATGTTAGAGCTGTGTATTGGCAAAAATCTTGACAATACATATCACGGTACAGGGGTTACTATTTAGTATATTGCGATACTGTAAGAAAGGCAATATATTGATAATTTCTTATAAGAAAAGTGTCCTAGTATAAAGAACACACCACTATATGCTTAAAATGTGAGTTAAAAAAAAAGTTTGGTATGAAATCAGAACAGTGAAGATACTGTAATAACACTGCTACCTAGTGGTCAGGGGTTTAAACACAAATATTTGCATGTAATGAAATAAAGCTCAGTGCTTTTGAGAATCAGGACAGTATCACAAAAATATTTCCTTGCACCCTTACAGGATTCTCCCCACGATAATTTAAATTCTACGCTTGTTAGCTTGGTTTTTATGTTTAGAGTTTTTTAATATTAAATGTACCCTGCAGAGTTTTTGCCACTAGATGCGCTGGTGGCAGTAATGTGCAAACAAATGTAGCAGTGCACCAAGGCAGCAAAGAAGAATGAAATGAAGTAAACAAGGATGTAAACAATGTGGGGTGTGAAATATTTTTTTTTTAAAAATCTGCTTTATGTGGAGGGAAATTCAACATGTATGTTTGACACTGAATGTAAACATAACTTTTGTTTGTTGACATCTAAGAGGACTTTAAGCTCCAAGCACAGTTAAAAAGTGACAAAGAAGAGCTGGGCCTGGAAGAGGTTAAAACATTATTTCCATTTTATTTATTAATTCATGCATTCATTCATTCAAAGCCAAATCAGACATAGGGCATATAGGCCTAAGGATTCCAGTCCTTAATCATGTTTAATTGGGCGTGTAGATGTGCTAATGATTGTCTTGAACATGTATCCAATATAAGATCAATACTGATTCATGAAGCACTTCATGCAGGTACAAAGAGTCTGTGCATGTTTTATTAATTACTTTTAGGCTTTTCTTTTTCTTCATTCATTTTTTAAGAGAGACCATAAGAAAACATTCTTGAATAAGGCCTATTGTTTCCATCTGCCATGTATCTGAGTACTGCGTGTGTGTCTGTGTGTGCACACGCGTGCATGCTGCCGTCACCGGTCTAATGTATGGAGCATTAAACTCATAGCCTGGAGACAGCTATAAAAACGGGAGGGCCAAGCTGATCAAAGTAAATGCCTGGGAATCTAGTTAACGTCAGCCCAGCCCCTCACCGCTTTAATGAGCAAGGCAGCTGGAGCGCAGCGTGACGGGCACACACCCACACACACTTACCGCCCACACCAAACAGGAGTACACAGCTCCGACAGGCGCGCAAACAAACAGGATACACACACTGTATGAATGAAAAACACTTTCAGAGATATTCAAACATAGTGCTCTTGTATACTGGAGTGGAACAGAGTCATATCAGACAGTTCAGAGGTTTTATAAATTCTTTGGGAATACTGTGTCTTACAAGTTAGTGTCTTTACAGGAACAGAGGATTAGACCTGATTGATCACACATTCATGAGGTTTCCAATCCAACTTAAATGGAAACCAGACAGATCATCTGTTGGTGCTGGCATACATGTTTTTGTTATTATTATTATTATTATAGACCCCAGGGACGTTATTTAGGTGAATTGTTGATTGAAAATGATGACATTCTTCTTGAGAAAAGCCTGACAGAACATTCCAGGTTGCGCTGTGTTCCGGCTGTGCTATTACCGCCGGCAGTGATTGCAATGACTCTACACAACGATTGCGACTTCACCAGAAGTGCTGCAGTGCGTTTCAGAATCACAGAGTGTATCACTGACAGAAGCGTGTCAAGCTGCACAGAGCAGATCAAGCACAGGACACAGGAGCAGCATAAAGAATCTGGACAATTTTCAAAATAAAACACCCTGTGCAGACTTTGTCATAAAAACAGTTCCCCTAAAAAAGAAAACATTTAACCGCATTGCATACAAAGTGTAAAAATCAAGGAGAAATGAACAAATCAACAAAATCTGAACAAGTAAACAAAGTCCAGTGGGCAAAACACTCCCCTTCTGAAACACTCCTGGTGGATCAAAACCGAGTTGCTGACAAAAGGTTCTTCATGGAAGCAAGGCATCAGGAGAGATTTTTGCTGAAGCATCCTTTAAATTACACAGAAATGGGCTGGGATTTGGACCTCCAAACGTTTTTTTTTGGAAGGCCTGGACTGATTGATCAGATTCATGGACAAACTGTTTATTTTTCATCATATTGGACTTGACTTAAATCTAAATGCTGCCAGTCTTTTTAGTCAATTAAAAAAAAAAAAACAATATTATTTTGGTGTTGGCAGCAAAACTCATATATTGTACTTGCACTAGTATCATAGGTGCCCAAATAACACCCAGTGCTACTGCAGAAACCTGTGTACATTCATTTTAAAACCATCCAAGACTTTCTTCTTCTCCCCTTCTTCACCTCCCCACTTTTCCCCTTTCTTCTGTATACTCTCTTGAGACCATTTTGAGTACTCTGGAGCCACAAATCCTCTTAGCAGGAGGGTGTGAGATCTGTCAGACTCTTGCGCCACC
Source organism: Lutjanus erythropterus (assembly GCF_056507025.1). Taxonomy (NCBI): domain Eukaryota; kingdom Metazoa; phylum Chordata; class Actinopteri; order Lutjaniformes; family Lutjanidae; genus Lutjanus; species Lutjanus erythropterus. Next base: position 31,030,193 of record NC_139328.1, on the reverse strand, counting down.
TCAGTCCTCCCGAGTGTGTGTGTTCGCCCCGCAGACTACCTTTAGCTCATGCAGCCACTCCAAAGAGTTTATTCAGTGGCTTACAGGAACAGAAGCCCATAAATCTTAGGGGTCAGACGAGGCTGTACATTTGTACCGGCCTGTGAGGTTTTGGAAGGTGCAGGTACTCCAGTTATGAGATCTCTGCATTCTGTTGTACCTGTGTTAGATGTCACACACACAGTGTTTTACACACCTTCTACACACATTACAGTGGACTGATGAAGGTCTCCACATACCAAAGAGATACTTTTGTGAGAGGTGATGGTCGGTTTTGTTACCCAAATATGTCTAACGGGTCACTTTTCAGGGGTGTATGATATGTAGGATGACATTAAATCATAAGACGGGTAGAAAAAAGTCAGGAAGCTTTTTTTAATAGTCTTTATTTGCAAAACTTGTATCATCGCTGGAAGCATTCAGAACATAAAGAAGTAATTGCTGCAGCTTCCTCTCCTAGTTAATGCCAGATGTTCCACTCTGCTTATTTACATAACCTATCTCGACTTTTATATTTATTCCTACATGTGTAACCAATGCACAAACAGCACAGTGAAAACTGTTGGCGGGAATGTGCCTGCAGCCAGCGGTTACCACCCAACACAAGAAAGGTGGAGGATGTCGGTGGAGACCACCCAGTCCGAATGCCGTTACACCGTCAGCCCTGTGTTGCATATTATCACCTGCTGCTTTACTGCAGATGGCACACTATCAAAGCAGGGCGGACGGAGAGGAAGAGCACTGAGGGGAAGACTGTGGGAGGAGGGTTTACATTCACACGGAGAGGGAGAAGGAAGAAGGAGATATATGACAAATATTGGCTCACCTGTCAAGACACATGCAGCCCTTACAAGGACCAGTTGTACTGCATAGAAGAGTGAATGATCCTGTTTCAGTGCGTGTACTAAATATGAGAGTTACATTGAAGAAGAAAAGAGCACAGGGACAATATACAGTGATGCAAAACCAAAAAGCAGAAAGCCCTTACATTTAAGAAACTCATTCATTCATTCATTTTCTGTAACCGCTTATTCCCAAAGGGTCACGGGGGGCTGGAGCCTATCCCAGCTGACACTGGGCGAGAGTTAAGAAACTGAAACCAACAAATGTCAGGATTATTTGAAGTGTGGTTGTATGAAGCACCTATTGATGTTAAGTGTATTGCCTGTAGTAGATGGAGGTCAGCACAACCTCAGTTTACAGATGCAGCAGGAGTACCAGTGTAAGAACTGAAGCAGTGTACTGCTGTGGACAGCTCAGCTGCAAAATGTATTTTAGCCACATCCAAAAATCAATATCAGTTCAAGTGTAAGCTATATTTAGAATGTTTCCACTGCTTTGCTTTGCCGTCAGACAGCCTTTTCCAACAGGAAACTGTTGCTGTACGTAAACCAAACATCGCTCTCTTGCTTAACCAGACTCCTTTGGCAAAAACAGTAATTTCGCAAAACCCTTGCAGAATGTAGAAGTTGCTGGTTTACAGCTGTCTTAATCTGATACTTTGTTTTTTGTTACTGGGTGACGCCAGTGTTTTAAAGGGTTAGGTACAATTCACAGAAGTCTAACAACAACACAAATAAACTAACAAATCAAGGCAGCCGTAGACCAGCTACTCCTGTGTTGTGGGAGGTAAAATGACTGATTATGGATAAGTACCTCATGCAACCCTATTTCAAGTAGTCAGAATTATTCCTTTAACTCATTTTCAAAGCAACAAAGCTAATTTTTGTCTGTCCATTCTTTACAGGGGAACAAGAAACTGTGCCCGCAGTGCAACACCATCACCTCACCCGGAGACCTGAGGCGTGTCTACTTGTAAAGAGCACACACACCCCTCCTCTCCCCGCCTCTTCGTCCTGCCAATCCATCCCTCCTCTCATCTTGGATTTCATCGCCCTCCCACTCGTTCGTCATTTGTTTCCCCCGTTCTCCTGGCCTGGATCGGCAGCTTCAGAACCTCCAAGAGTGTACAGAGACGAGACGTCCGTCTTTGGCTCTTTCAGGGGGTTAAAACTGGACGAAACTGAAGGACTGAGCAGCGCTCACTGACTCTGGCTGGCGACCTGGCCACCCACGAAAAAAAAAAGTAAGAGAAAACACAGAGACCTGCGATCTCACTGGTCATCAGGCTTGTTTTCCTCTGCCTCACTGACATGACTCCCTGTACATGTAACATGGGGTGCCCACTGAAGGACTCTGAGTCAGTGGAGACCCCCAGACACCCAGCTACGCCCTGCTGAGACCTGGTAGCTTCATGCATCTTGAGCTGGAGCAGAACGGAACTTATTAATACAGAAAATGAAGACTTTTTTTTCCCTCTCTAGCCACTCTTTGACATTTCAGTGGTTCTGGACAACAGGCTCTACCCTGAACACTCGACAGGAAGCTTCTTTTTTGTTCCCTATTCAGGGAGAGAACTCTTATCTACATGCCCCTGTTGCTTATGAGAATTAAAAAAGGGCCTGTCCACTAAAACTGAGCTTTCAACCAAACTGAAAATAACCTCACAACCTTGAAAAGGAGTTTGACACTCCTCCTCCTCCTCTTCCTCTTCTTCCTCCTTCACCTCTTCTTCTCGCGAGCCCTTCCCTCCCCGTCTTCCCTTTTTCGTGGTGTTCTAGTGAAGTAAACCAAAATTTCTCCCCCTCCAAGATGCAGTGCAAGCACATGTAATATAGTTCTATGTATGTTTACAATGTTGGGTGTAAATGACATAGAGTTCACACACACACACACACACACAAAAATGCAAACACATGCACACACATCAGCAGACACACACACACACACACACACACACACACACACACACACACACACAGAAGAATATAATATCAAAGTCCTGTTTGTAGTTGGAAGGGATTGGGAACGATGTTTTGGGGGGAAAAAATGGCTGGAATAAAAAGAAGCCTTCTGTATTTTTAAAAAAAGATCATTTGAAGATCAGTTGAAGTTTTATTTCACTGTACAGGAATAAAAAATTTAAGTAATAATAAACTACTCAAGACTAGATGGTCAAGATTTAGGTGGTGTAATTTTTCTGCAGAGTACCCTGAGAAAAAAAAAAGCAAGGAAAGATCTTTTTTTTTTTAGTTTTATCGAATGGTGAGATTCCTATACTGCAAACAAGCAGCACGATGGAACTGCTCTTTAGTTGCAACACTGTCCAACTGAGCCTCTTCTTCTTTTTAACCTCCACTTCTGCTTCCTCTCATTTGGAGTAACATCATGCTCAGATCATAGTCTTAGAAACGTTTTTGTTTTACCCCTACATGTCTCAAAAGAAAGCTTTTTCCATTGTTCCATCATATTGCTATGCTGCGAAAAGGTCCCAAAATGGCAACCCCCGAACGATAAGGGAAGTCTCTGGAAAGGAAGGACGGCCAAGGCTGAAACTGGCAACCTCCAGAACCTGCAGCATTTACCCCCCTCTTCCCTTTACGGCAGCAGCAGCAACCAAGGTGGTGGTGTGCTTTGTGTTTGTAAAACTATGTATTCTGTGACGTCTGTATTGTTGTAAGAAATGCTGAAAAAAAAGAAAAAATAAAACTTCTCAAATACAGCGAGTTGTCTTCTTCACACAACCTGGGTGTCAAAATAAGAGAGAAGAAAAATGTTCCTATGTTCACTGAAACAAAGGGTCATCTTATTCTGTTCATATGCATTTTTTTTTACTTTGTTATCAGTGTTAGTGTCTTATACACTCAGAAGAAGAGGGTAAGGTGAGGTGTTTGCAATATGCAAACTCATTCTGTTTATAATAATATGATTCTAAAAATGGTTTGAGTGTATAACTGTTGGATATACTGGTGTACTGCTGAGGCAGGATGACTGAGAGGTGAGCATGTAGAAGATGCTGCCATGCTAAAGCCTGTTTTCCATAAGGTGAAATAACCACATGTATATGTGTTAGATCATTGTCAGAGTGAGTCATTAAGACAAGCGTTGTCAGATGTTAATAAAGTTTTATTGCAGGGAGGAAACCACAGCAGGAGGTGAGTCGTTAACCCAACTGTTTTGCGATCAGTTTCGGATGGCAAGACGGCATGCTGGTTAGTTTACACTGATCCAAAAACCACAACGTCTTTAACATCACATTCCTGCCATGATACTCCATTACTTGTTTCTGTACAACTGCATGTTGACTATTTAAGTCCAGTGAGTTAGTATTAGACTTCTTCAAGACAAGTACACATGAAAAAAAGTTCAAATTGGTGCAGCAGGCGGATACTGATGCTCTGTGTGTGTGCATGTCAAACTTCAAAAACACTTCGTCCTACAATCCCTTAATTTAACTGAAGCATCTTTTCCCCCTCTGCCTTGTACAGACTCCATCTTTCAAACTAAATGCCTCAGTTTTGTAATGCAACCTTTCATTAAGAGTTTCTAGTCTATAAGCCCAAACTGAGATAACTTTGATAACTTTATTAAGGTTATTTTCTCAGACTTAAAAAAAAGCTCCTCCACACATTTTACACATTATACAGCTGTCCTCACAGGCTCCCCATGACAAGCAAATTTACAGCAAATATGGAGCAGGCAGTATACCAGCATAGGAATACTGGTTGGTTTCTTGGACTCAAGATCAAGATGGTTGATGGGTTGAACCACAAAATACATCTGTGCAAAGACAAGGAGTTGCGAGGAATTTATGGATTTCGCAATCTACAATCCATAATATCATTAAAATATTCAAAGAATTTGAAAAAATCTCTGCACAAAAGGAGTAATGCTGCAAACCAGCATTGAACGCCTGTGATCTTTGACCCCTCAGGCAGCACTGTATTAAAAACCCACATGACTGTATGAAGGATATTACTACATGCTGGTCCAAATCCTCTGGGCAAAAGACAAAAAGGACCATCCAGACTGTTGCTAGATCAAAGTTCAAAGCCAGCATCTGAGATGATATGAGGGTGTGATGGTATTCATTGCACGGCTAATTGTCACATCTGTGAAGGCCCTAATAATGCAGATGCAAACAGGTTGGGAGCAACATAAGCTGCCATCCAGGTGACATCTTTTTCAGGGACATCCCTGGGACACATTCTCCACATGATAACAATGTGGCTTTGAAGTAAGAAAGTTCAGGTACTAGTTATGGAGCAAAAATACGACAAGACACCCCAGATTGTTGAACACCTTAAGTCATATATTAAGCAGGATTGTGAAAGAATGATGCTTACAAAACCTCAACAATTAGAGTATCACAGTGGGTGGTGTCCCAACTTTTTGGAACATGTTGCAGGAAACAAATTCAGAATGTCCATTTACAAAAAAACAATCAACTTAATCAATTTGAACATTAGATATCTTTGTAATTTATTCAATTGAATACATATATATATAGATGTATATATATATATTTATATATATATATGTATATATATATATATATATATATATATATATATATATATATATATATATATATATATATATATATATATATATACATATATATATATATACATATATATATATATATATACATATATGTATATATATGTATATATATATATACAGCGAACATGCAAGAAATCGAGTACCGTCTTGATGTGCTTTGTGCAACTAATGGTGCCCATATAGAGGTGTATTAAATGAGGCAAAAAACTTCAATATCTACTTCTCATTTTGTAATAATTTCCACAGATTTGTCTATTCATTTGCTTTTATAATAAATTTGTTAAATTGTAAAAAGACTTTATGGACAGCCTGTATAAAAAATGCAAATCATTGCATTATGTTTTAATTTATTGTTTGGAGTTGGTTTGTATTAGTTTGTAAAAAAGTAGTGCTGATGGCATTTTCTAAATAAGGCAATAATTGTATTTATTTACAAATACATAACACACAGAGATATGTATGAAGGGTTTGTAAGTTATGAAGGTGGTTCAAGGCTGCTCCCATTTCTCTGCCTATGAAGCAGATCCAGAGGACAGCAGTGCCACCTAGAGGACATCAACACACAGTCACTGCTCTCTCCATAAAAGTCCACATAATCCCACTATTGCTGCTATCAGGCAGCTATCAGCAGATCACCAGATGGTGTCAGCATGCTGGGAGAAAAGGTGTGTATCTGCATACCCTTGTTAAACAGAAACCGACCCTGCCAAACATCAGAGCTCACTTAGCTGCCACCAGTAACATTAATTGGCAACAATTACAACAATATGATGTCTTTCACCAGTATGTGGGGCTCAGATCTGTGTCCAAGCCTAAAACCAAGGTGAGGCCTTATTAGACTCAGGCCTGCCCAGTAAGCGCTCCTGTAAGTGCTGTCAGATGCTAATAAAGTTGCAGTGAATGCAGTCAGTCACAGCAGGAGATAAGCTTTGTAGAATAATCAGATGTTGTCTTGAGTGTCTGGACAAACTACTGCAGTACTCTGTGAGTATAAATGAATACACACTTGAGTATATGATAAGAAAGTAGTTTGCACACACTGTCATGTCTTTATTGCTGTATCTTCATGTTGGCATTATACAAAACAAATGAAAATGACTTTTGAGTGCTGAATTTCTGCTTTAATTTGACTCTGAAGATGCTGCTTAGCTTAGCATGTTGTTAGCTAGCATTTTGTTTGCTCATGGTGTTAGCTGGTGATATTGCTAACAGGTTGTTGCTTTTCTGCTTGCTAGTTAGCTGGTGGTGATATTAGCTGAAGTGTATGCTTTGTTGCTGGTTAATCTGAGGTAAATTATTGTGTTGTTTGTTGGGTCAAGCAGCTTGCTAGGTAAGCTAGCTTAACATGTTGTTAGCTAGTAGCTTGCTTCAGAGGCCTGTGTTGACTCACAGTCAGCAGACAGTGATAGAAAGTAACTACTGATATTCACTCAGGTGCTTGTACTTAACTTGTATATTTCCATTGTGTGCTACTTTGTACTAGCCAGAATTGTACTTTTTAACCACTACATTTATATTACAACTTTAGTCACTTGTTTTAAAATTACAAAATCTAAATTCCAAAAAAGTTGGGATGCTGTGTAGATAAAAAACAGAATGCAATGATTTGCAAATACCTTTTGACTAGTATTCAATTGAATGCAGTGTGAAACTAGATATATCACTATTAGTTTTTTTCCTGAAAATATAAACTTATTCTGAACTTGATGCCTGCAACACATTTCCAAAAAGTTTGGACAAGAGCAACAAAAGACTTGGAAAGTTGTTGAAAGCTCAAAAAAACACCTGTTCGGACCGTTTGAACATTTGACAGTATCATGACTGGGTATGAAAAGGGCATCCTTGAGAAGCTCCATCATTTACAACGGCATTTCAAGTCAATGCAGTACAAAGGTAAGAAATTGCAACGAAACTGGGAATTTCAGCATCGACAATCTGTAAAGTCGTTAAGATTCAGAGACTCCGAGGAAATCTCTGCACATTGGGGACTATCCAGACTGTTACCAGTACTAACTTAAAAAGCCAGCATCTCTGATGGTATGGTGGTGTGTTAGTGCCCATGGCATCATGGGTAACTGTCACATCTGTGAAGGCCCCATTAATGCTGAAAGGTACATACAGGTTTTGGAGCAACATGTGCTGCCATCCAGACACAATGTCTATTTCAGGGACACCCCTGCTTGTTTCAGCAAGACAATGCCAAGACACATTCTGTCTGTGTTACAGCAGCGTGGCTTCATAGTAAAGACTTCAGGTACCAGACTGACCTGTCCAGACCTGTCTCCTTTTGAAAATGTGTCATGCATTATGAATCACAAAATGCAACAACAGAAACCCTGGACTGTTGAGCACCTGAAGTCATATATCAAGCAAGAATGAGAAATAATTTCAGTGTGTCCCAGTGTCCTCACCTCCCAAACAGAAAAGGTGATGTAACACGGTGGTAAACATGGCCCTGTCCCACCTTTTTGAAACATGTTGCAGGCATCAAATTCAGAATGAGTGTATATTTACAAAAAACAAACAAAAAAAACAAAAAAAACAAAACAAAAACAAAATTCAAATCCTTTTGAATATTAAATATCTTGTCTTTGTACTGTATGCAATTGAATATTGGTCAAATGTTTTGCAAATCATTTCATTCTGTCTTTGATTTATATTTTACACAATGTTCCAGTATTTTTGGAAATGGAGTTTTGTCAGTCAACTTATACAACGTGATGTACTATTACAGATTAATCTACCCAGCAGTAAAGTAGCTGACATTAGCTCCACCTTTACCAGCTGCAACATGAAAGAGATAAACACATTAATCCATAACTAATTATATTCCAGTAATATAATACATTACTCTGAAATGGGCCACTCTGTCTAGTGAGTACTTTTACTTTTGGTACTTTTAGTACATTTTAATGCCAATGCCATTTTATTTTACAGACTATACAAGTGTAGAATTTTATGAATAAAATTGTATTATTTTTTAGATAGGTTGGTACAACCGGCTGATGTGGGAAGGCAAGACCAGCAGTGTATGTCTGTTCTGTGTGTGTGTGTGTGTGTGTGTGTGTGTGTGTGTGTGTGTGTGTGTGTGTGTGTCCCATGTCAGATCCATGGGAATGTCTTTTGGAGGTCAGATGGTGTGTGTCCTTGTATACTGTGGATGTACACAGTATGGTGTGGTCATTATTGGCATTTTAAACACACACACACACACACAGTCAATCAATATGACAGTACTGTCCCTGCCCCGTCTTCCTTCCTGCTTCTCCCATAGACACTCATACATACAATACATTCACAATGCACATACATAGACCCATAAATACACACTCACAAGTACACACACAGTTTGACACAAACTGCATATTGATTCAATCACTGACTTACTCTGAGCGGATGAGGACAATAATATTGGCTAGTTCAACCAGACTCTGTGTGTGTGTGTGTGTGTGTGTGTGTGTGTGTGTGTGTGTGTGTGTGTGTGTGTGTGTGTGTGTGTGTGTGTTTAGTTCAGGTTGGGTGCCAGAGGTACCAAGAAATCTATCCAAGAGGCACCTGCAGAAAGAGGCAGGAAATTGAACCAGTTGACAGAAGAACCCCCTCAAGGCTGGTTCAGAGTCATTAGGGCCATTTAGCCCAACCAGCTCCACCCAAACCACGAGATGAGTCCCCGTGGTGTCTGTCCTTTTCTCATTCTGCTGTATGAGTGTGCTGATCTAAAAATTATCATTATGTTGAAGAAGTATAGAAAATGTGGATGTTGGAATTGTGCAACAAATTGCAATGTAATGAAACAGACATGTCCTCTGTGAAACACTAAATAAAATGGTTGCTGGGCCCCATGTCCAACCCTGATGCCAAAAAGTTGGGACAGGAGCATGTTTACCACTGTGTTACATCACCTTTTCTTTTAACAACACTCAATAAGTGTTTGGGAACTGAGGGAACTATTGTTGAAGTTTTGAAAGTGAAACTCTTTCTTATTTTTGCTTGATATAAGACTTCAAGTGCTCAACAGTCCAGGTCTCTGTTGCTGTGTTTTGTGCTTCATAATTCATCACACATTCTCAATGGGAGACAGGTCTGGACTGCAGGCAGGTCAGTCTGGTACCTGAACTCTTTTACTATGAAACCACACTACTGTAGCATGTGCAGAACGTGTCCTGGCATTGTCTCGCTGAAATAAGCAGGGACGTCTCTGAAAAAGACGTCTTCAGGATGGCAGCATATGTTGCTCCAAAGCCTTATGAACTTTCAGCATTAATGAGGCCCTCAGCCTTCCTCTTAGCCATGTCATGGACACTAACACACCATCATACGTCACAGCTGCTGACTTTTGCACTTTGAGTGGGTGACAACCTGGATGGTCTTCTTCCTCGATAACTCAGAGAACATGATGTCTCTGATTTCCAGAAACAATCTGAAATGTGGACTCCTCACACCAGAGCACACGTTACAACTTTACGTCAGTCCATCTCACATGAGCAGAGAAATTGGCGGCGTGTCTGGATGATGTTGATATATGGCTTTCACTTTGCATGGCAGAGTCTTAATTTTTTTAGATGTAGTGATGAACTGTGTTCACTGACAATGTAGTCTGCCCATGTAGTTATAACCTTTATACAATCATGCTGGTTTTTAATGCGGTGCTGCCTGAGTGATTGAAGGTCGGCCTTGCTCTTTATGTGAGGAGATTTCTCTGGATTCTCTGGATTTTTTAACAATGTTATGGACTCAGATGGTGGAACCTTTAAATTCCTTGAAACTGCATGTTGGAAAACGCTTTAACGTCTCTAACTATTGGACCACACAGTTTTTCACAATGTACTGATGACTGAGCCTTTCAAGGATGCCTCTTTAATACCCAATCAGATAGTATTACCTGTTATCAATCCTGTTTTCCCAGTCTTTTGTTGTCCCTGTCCTAACTTTTCTGGAATGTTTTCCAGGTATCAAATCCAGAGTGAGAGTATATTAACAAAAAAATAACAAACTTAGCTTGAATATTAAATGTCTTAGCATGTTTCAGTTTATGAGCATAGATCAGTATCTTTGTAGGTAACTCAGGTTGATTTGTAACCTCAGTAATAACTTGCAGTATTTCAGTGTTCTCAACTATGTAAATAGAACCTGTCCTCTTGTAGTGACATGAAGTGTCCACCAGGTGGCAGTTTTTGATAGCAAACACCCTCCCATCTTGTCAAACAAGACTCTGTAGGTGTTCTTTAAATCACATTTAATGAAAGATGTAATTTTTTTTTTATTAAAATCTGTTTTTTTTACTACTTTATCTTGAACAGAATAATAAGATGTGTGCAGAACCACCAAAAGGACAATTCAAGATCAGAGCAGACCATTTGATAATCTGTTGCAAACCTGTAACAGGTGTAACATGTAGGTGAGTCACTCACCAACCAGCAAAAACATAAAGCACATATGAACCATAAGCATGAAAACAAACATGAAGAGACACTGAGTATTTGAAGCTATATTACCTTAGCACACTGTCAGAACATGGCAAACATGAATGAAACAGTGGTATTTACATCGGCTACACTAAAGCTCGCCTTAATTAATGTAGGAACACTAGAGTTCAACATGTGACTGAGGACAGAGCGAGCTGAGAGAAAAGATGAAGAGCGAGGTCATCTCATCTGTTTCATCTCCTCCTGTCCCCTTCACCACTCCTCCTTTCATCTTGGCAGGCCCCCCAGGGGAGAACACTGGCCCTCTGTGTGTGTGTGTGTGTGTGTGTGTGTGTGTGTGTGTGATTCTAGGTTGGGGTGGGGGGCTTGGGGTCTTGCCACAGGATCCCCGTATCTTGAAAGGGGGAGATGACAACATGAGATAATGCTGAAAGGACTAACAGGGGTGTGTGGAACATGAGTCTGTGTGTGTGTGTGTGTGTGTGTGTGTGTGTGTGTGTGTGTGTGTGTGTTGTGGGGCTCATTCCCTCCCCAAACCCCCCAGAAAACCTGTGACAGCCTACCTGTTAATTTTTACCCTCTCACTGTAGAACATACACTGCTCTCTTTCTATTTTACAGTCCCTCCAGGATGTTGCTTACTTTTTTCAGATCATTCCGGCCTACAATGCCTGATTTCACAGCAGCTTTTCTAAGAAATTGTGATGCATATTGCAGTGTTTTTAGGTGGGAAAAGTCAGTGAAAATTAGAAAAAAAAGTTGCACATTTATTTTGTATAAATATATATAATATATAAATATTTCTATATTCTAGGGAGAATAAAACTACAGTCCATTCTGAGTGTTCTAAATAACTTTACCAATAAAATCTCACAATTACTAAAATTTGGACAAGATATGCTTTATTTGTAAATGTCCACCTGGGGAGTCTTCTACAAAGAAGCAAAATTTCACATGCGAGCCCAAGCAAAAAATTAGGCTATAAAATATAAAAGTGCATAGTGCATTGATAAATATCAGTAACATCAGCAAATCTTGTGTTCTTCTCAGTACCCATGACAGAAAATATAAGAAATAATAAACACTGAGTCAGTTCATGTGTAACGTACATGTATGATGTTTGTTTATCTGTGAATATAATGCAACCAGGATTTACATTGAAATGATAAATGGACAGCATTTTATATAGTGCTGTTCTAGTCTATAGACCACTTTACAACTACATGTCACATTTTCCCATTTGGGATTCCATGTCTTGCTCAGGAACACTTCATTAAGTATTATGTGATCAATAAAGTTAGATGTATCTTATCTCGTGTGGATTGAAGGAGCCAGGAATCAAACCACCGATCATCTGATTAGCGGACAACCAGCAGAGTCACAGCCGCCCCGTAAATGTTTGACTGTTTTCAATGTGTCAAAAATACATTGCAGCTCCTTACATGCACAGGTTTGAGATGACTCAATTGCAGATGACACTCTTTATTGTCAATGACATGATTACTTGATGGATATGTTTCATGTGGCGCGTGTAAAGCAAAACTCACATCCTGCTCCTGTGTCAAACAGAAGCAAGACATGACCTGTGTTCACCTGCTGATCCTGATCTACTATCCACATCTTAATCCCAACCGTGTGGTGAGAACACAAGACAAACTGTTGACATATTAGGAGGGGTGACAGATAAGAAAACATTGCATTATGTGGGTCAGTTGGATTCCATGCTAATCTAAGTTTGTTAGTGTGGTTAATTTTATAGCTTGGCACACAACCTCGTTTCATGAGCATTCATTTCTCAGAAGGGCTGCAACTGATAATTATTTTCATAGTCGATTAATCTATCGATTATTTTCTTGATTAATCTATTCATATTGTTTGGTCTATGAATGCCAGAGAGCGGTGAGAATTGTTGGTCAGTATTTTCTACTGCACAGGAGGACATCCTCAAATGTCTTGTTTGCCCTCAAACCTAAGATATTCAGCTTACTGTCATAAAGGAGTAAAGAAACCAGGAAATATGAACATTTAAGAAGCTGAATTCAGAGAATTTTGACTTTGTTTCGTTAAAAAATGGTCAAACCAATTAATCAGTTATCAATATGTTTGGTGATTTATTTAATAATTGATTTATAATTGATTAATCATTGCAGCTTAATTCCAATTCTGACCAAAAAGGTCATAAAAGTTAGACTCTAATGCAGATCCCCTCGTGGCTGTTACAACTGCTAGTACATCAGTTTTGCTGCTTATTTTTCTTTTCATGAGATCATAAAAAGTAGTAAGAGGACAAAAACAGTTGGAACAGATACATAGATATACAGATATAACAGCATGTTAATAATATTTCATATCTTTCTAGCTCCATGCACACTTTTCTGTCTGAACTAGACTTTAATATCACCCATATTTTGCAATCTAAACAATTGTCATGTTAAAGTTGACTGTAAGCGTTACACAATAGGTACCAGCAGGCCTGTTTGAAGGCCCAGCTAATCTTTCAAAAGCCTGACTGTAAAGTAATGATAGGTTTTGTTTGCCTGCTGCTTTCTGTAATCCCCAAAGAGCTCAAGCAAAGATCAACAAGAGGTGATAGACAACACACACCAGTGGTTCCTGGTTGTGGTCCTATTTGGATATTTGCCACTTCTGATGTTTGAGGCTGAGAGATGGAAGCTGCACTTCTTAAAATGCTAAAAAAGTATAAGAGTAAGATAAATGCAGGCATGAGTGAAATTAGTTTAGTATAACTGAAGGCTCAAAAAAGCTGGAAAGTTTATCTCATTCACAGGAAGTTGGTACCAGCAGAAAATAAATCTAAAACACAGCACATAGTACATACTGCAGCTGCCCTTACAAAGTACATACTGGGAACATATTGCCCAGTCTTAACATTTTGTCTTGAACTTTGACCCTCTTGCTAATTTGAAGTAAAAAGAAAAGGAATGTGATCTGGAACGCAGCTTTGCACTTGAATGCGTTGTCATCTGTCAGTGAGCTGTCCCCTGTCTGCGCTCTTGGCAGCTCAGTCGATGTGACGTACCTTCCACAGTCCATACTAGCATACTAAAATAGTATGATCATATGGGTACTAGAACGCACCCCGTGTCTTTCACAGATTCTTGTTGTTGATCTTGCTTTTATTCTGACTTTATAAAAATGGAACAGGGCTTTAGTCAGGATTACATAAGGCAAATACAAAACAAGTCCAAGTCCAAGCAGTTCTGAAAGTGACTCAAGACCAAGCCCAAATGAGCATCATGACGGAGTTAGAAAAAACAAAACAAAACAAAATTCAGAATCATTCATACTGTTGTATTATGGAGATTACAGTTCTGGGGCAACCCAATAACTCAACGTAAGAGAAACTACAGTCATGTTACTATTGCAAAAAATATAGGCTTATATTTAGCGGCCCTCACCTAATAAGTGAATAAATATAGCCACTGAAATTAGATAAAATGCAGACAGTTTGGAGATATTTTAATCAATAGCAAATATTGTACATGTAGGCTAGGTGATGCTAGGTAAGAACTGTATGTATCTATGGGACCAGACAGATGATTGGACAGCAGAGCTCATATCCAAAAAAATGGTGTATGACTCAGAGGACTGACTAGAGGGCAACAACTTTGAAACCAACTTCAAAAGCTACAAGAGTCATTTATTTAAAGAAAAAAAAAAATCTTTGATTTATGCTTGAACTTACGATACTGAGCATAAAAAATCTTGCTTACACTGATTCTAAGAAGCCCTTTTTTAATTTATGCAGGTGTGATCTATAATCTCAAATGAACTTAAATTTCTCAGCAGTTACATACACGATGCAGCACAAATGCAGGCTGAGTCAGGAACAGACATGGATCAAAAGAGAGAGGCAAACTTTTGGAAGACGAGATCACAGCAATGGTGGAGGAGACTGACATCAGCCAACACGTATTATCTGAAAGATTTTATAGTGGGTTGAAAAGCAAAGCCGGACATGTATCTTGGGTGTTTTAGTTGATTAATTCCTCTCGCATTGGTCATAAAGCTAGAGCAAAGTTCACCACGGGCTTGAGCAGATATGTGTCTGCAATTCTGCAAAAGTCATACTTGGTTCAAAATTGATTATGAGTCAGTTTTATAAATGAGACTGCTCTGTGGGGTGATATTCATCCTTGTAGGAAGAAGATGTTGGTCCAGGATATCCTTCAGTGAACTTCTGTCTGAACAATCAAATCAACTCATGATAGACAGCTGTTCATCCCACCCCCCCGGAGCCCCCTCCTACCTCATTGTGGATCATCCCTCAGTTCTCACATGCTAACACTTCTAACTAACAGCCTGTATTACGCTTCATAATCCTGTGATTAAAACAACAGTTTGTCAAAGGGGAAGAGTCCTCTGTGGCTGTTATTGTTGTTAAGATTTTTACAAGCAAACGAGCAAACTTCTCGTTCATACTCAGGCAAACGGTGGAACAATGCTTGGTTAGTGGAGGCTTAGCTCAGACTGTCTGTAGTCCTGCTGTTTTAGCATTTGCACACATGCATGCACACACACCCTTTCACACACAGAGGCCTGTTGACTGTTTGAGGAGGATCAGAGTAGCGTGCATCGTGGATTGATAGAAATACTGAAGTACTTAGCAATAAGAAAATTGGAAGTTTCTATAAGCAGCAAGCAAATTTAACTCCACCACCATATTTCACAGGAAGTTCATAGTACACTTGGCTTGGAGCTGTTGGGATTTCATGTGCCACTAATTAACTTAAATTTCAGATTGAGTTTTGATGAAGCTGTTTTTTGGACCATTTGCATAATGACCCATTTATTTAGGCTTGTAAAGGTCACAGACACACACATAACCTTTTTAAGTGGTTAGGTGTGTTCACAATCAAGTGTTTGTGCAGGCCGACTGCTGTTTGCTCACTGTGATGTAGAATGAGCTCAGTGTAACTGACGGGTTTTTGCACATTCATCATTAAAGTGTACAGAGCAACTGCAGGGAGTTAACCAGCACTGCCTGTATTTTTGTATCAGAACGTAATGCAGTCATATTCTTGGAATATTAACAGCTGTGTGTTGGTGCTGCTTTACAGAAGTCTCTTTCTCTCTTTGGTGTTCTTTTCTTTTGACCTCTCAATCAATTTCCTGTCAGTTTTCAGAACAAAGGAGATGTGTCAGCTTTGTTTATAGCATCTGTTTTCAGAATACCTGGCAGGCTGTGAATGCAACCTGTGTTATGGAGGGATCCTACAGCTCATCTTAACAAGAGGAAAGACAAAAACATTTTGTATGCATGTCTTGCTTGACACGTGTTCATTAGCCTACTCTCATTGTTAGAAATGAAGTACACAAAATTATAGAAAAAACTTTGTGTATAACATCCTAAAGTACCACAAACGACATCCTCTATGATGACCTGTTGAATCAATGTCAAAGAGTTTTAAAAGCCCCAGTTATGAGGTTTTATTGACGGATATTTATTTATTTGGAGTAAAATAAAAATGTCAAAAAAAAAAAAAAATGGAAAAAAATATATAACTAAAACAGTGCAGATTACTGTCAGGCAACAGATGGTGAAGCACCTACTGCAATGCCACCACAACTTCCAGATGCAAACAGCGGAGATTTACAAAGATTTGAATTAAGTTTATTGTATAGTTTAGTATAGCATAGACGTATGCACCTTAAATAAAACTGAGACTTTACATACGCACAATAGTGTGATGATATTGTAACCAGGTGTCCCACAAACAAGACAAAAAGTCAAAACGTGTTTAGATTTAGAACTTATTTAGATTATTACAAGCAACCATTCAGTTTTACAGTAATGTAAAAGTTATAGAAATCTATCTTTACACTTGATTTTGCCTACTGATTGATCAGGTCCTGCATGTTCCACTGGATGTTGTGTCTATTCAGAAGGTTAATGTTTTGGCATAGAGATGATTAGATTGCCCCCAGCAGTGAAACTAACAAAAAAAGGGGTTTATTTAATTTGTATTGTGCTTAACTTCAGTGGATGATAACATATAACATATAAAATGCGTCCCTGGGGGCCGGATGTGGCTGGATGCTAAAGGTTTCATGAGACCCACAAGGCCATCATGGAAAAAAGAAAAATTAAAAATCTGGCAAAGATACTCAATAGCATTTTGCTTACCATTAAACCATTAAAGTATAACTTTATTCACTCAGTGCTGTACATCCATGTTGTTTAGGTTTTTCATCTTCTACTTTTGCTGTTACTATCATTGCAGCCTGTATACAGCACACATGATACACTTTAAAGTATCACGTTTTGGACATTGCAGATATTAGCCCGCATCACATGGCAGTTCAGCAAGGAAAAAATTGCCCACCCCTGATATATAAGATATGGAATTAATCTGCAAATATTCTGGTTTTGGATGAAATTAACTTTTCTTTGGATGCGGTTTTTGAGCCAAGACAAAGGCCAAAATGTGACCTATTGTTTTTTTAGCTGTTGATGACTTGCCAAGCACTCAGTATAAAACAGAGCAGTCAATAAAATGGTTTTCTGATGGTTTTTCAAAAATCAATGAGAGGTCCTTCAGCATGCAATCATTAATTTAGACAAATAATGTTAGGATGGTGGGTCCAGTAGTCTGTGAGATTAGCTGCGGACACAGACGGTAGCTGGTCCCTCACACGCGACCTCTTGCATGATCCTGACAGAGATGAAAATGCAAAAGCATTCTGTTGGATTAAACTCATGGACTCTTTTTATTTGACAATTTAGTATTATATTAGCGGTTTGGTCCCACATCTGGTCACATTTTGTACATCTGAAGTGCACACACATGCTGCCTTCAGTTACAACAGGAAAAAACAAGAAAACAATGCAGATACTCATTGGAGAGACAACTGCAAAAACCCATGAAACGAAAGCAACTGAAAATAAGTACAAGGAAGTGTGTGTGTATGTGTGTGAATGTATGTGTGTGTGCGTGTGGTGGGGAGGTGTTGTTCCCAGAGAGGGGGGTGAAATGAGGGATGAATGAGAAGGTCAGAGGAGAGCCGTCTGTCTATATGTGTTGTGTAGCTGAATAGATGAGAGCCAGTGTGGCCTCAGGCTGTACCTGACAGGCTGGCTCGCTGCCTACCTGCACATCATTCTTTGGCTGACTGTACTCACCTGTTCAAATACATCCCTGAACAGAGGGGAAGAGGGGGAGGCGAAGGCTGGTTTTGAAAGTTACAGATCACCTCGTATTGTGTTGATCGAACTTGTTCCATGCTCTCGCCTTCATTTCAACGTTTGCGCTGTCCTCACATACCCTAGATTTCTCAGTATTTGCGGTGTTCTTGTTAAGTTAGATGCTTATTTTTCAGCTTTTTATGGCCTCTTTCTATTGATCTAATGTAACAATGGTTAAAATGTAGTCATTTCCTACAGTACAAAAATTTTAGGTTGATTTCTAGCCAGAAAAGGAGGATAAATGAGCAGAGGAGAGTGAATATGGTCCCCATTTTTAAAAAATAAACAGATCCTACTCACAAGTATTGTCTGTGTAGCCAACACCTGATGGAGCTTATTCCTCTATGTCGTAAACAGTGTTATACAAGCTCATACTACACAATACCTGGCTCAAAATCAGTTTGCATAGATTACAGCCAGTTCACAAATTTGAACTTTGAAAGAAGTTACAAAAATGTGCTAGTTCATGTTAGTTTCCTACAAAAAATTCCAACTTTCCAGATCATATGAATACACCAAAATGGATGAGAACTGCAAGAAGATGAAGAAAGAGACGAGAGGCTCTATCTCAGTTTCTTATTGTAACAGTCTGCAGTGTAGCCTAGGTCATACACTTCACGCTGCATGATCAAAAGATGGTTTTAGGCTATATCACATCAACATTTCTGTCCATATTGATTTTGTACATTCTCTCTCACTCTGCATCCATTTTTTTTCCAGCTGATGATGTGAGCATCGTTCACTCTCTCAGGAGTGAATGACAATCCCGATTACGAGCTAACTGAACGAGGCAGCTTGTGGTTGCTAATTACTATTGTTGTTACAGGAGTCTGGTGGCTTTGGAGAGAGTGATATAACAGTTTCAGTTCCCCATCAGAAAAGGCTGTCTGATGACAAGGTTAAGCAGTGAAAATATTCCAAATACAGCCTGCACTTAAACTGATACTGACTTTTTTTTTAGGCTGCTAAAATACATTTTGATACATTTTACTGCTTATCCTGTCCACAGTGCGTTTCTCAGCCTCCATGCCTATTACTCCTGCCTGCTTCTGCAAACTAGTGGTGATCTGACCACCATCTACTGTATGAAATTCACTGACTAACCCCACTCAGTAGGGAGACCAATGCCACTTAAAAAAAAAATCCAACCTATCCCTTTAAAAATAAAAAGTCTTGGTTGAGTTTTCCCTCCAGAGGAACCAGGAAAAACCAAAATTTCCCAATGTCAATACCAAGTAGTAAAACGGATCCTCTTTTGTCTTGTTGTTTGCTTTGTAAATGTACTATTCTTTATGGCTGTGGCTATGCAGATTAAACTGTGGCTTTCAATCAAACTTTAGACTGTGCATGAACAGACACGCATTCAAAGCACAGTTTTATTTTCCACCTCAATCCTCTTAAAAACACAAAGAATTCCATCAGTGATAAAACAAAGGGGAAACACCAACAGGTGCCTCTCTAATGTCTGCTCCAGTCCTAGAATACATATCCCTCTTTATTATCCTCCAAACATGGCATGAAAACGCAAAAATATATTCTCCCATCCTCCTTCACTTTCTCGTCCTCTCCTATCCATCTTGCCTCGGCTCTCTCCCTCCCCACTTCTCTGCCCCTGCGTAGAGGCACAGGGATTTTGATGTTGTCCCAGACAATGGACAATTTGGGTGATTTCCTGTGCGCCAGTGTCATATGATTTTGTCCCGAGGCAGTGCTGTTCCAGAGCCTTTTGTCTGGCTGGCCTGAGCCATGGAAGTCAGACTTCCCTCTTTCTCCCCTTCCCTTTTCATGTGGCCTGTGTGAATGAGCCGAGTCCGCAGCTATTGTGGCGTGATTTAGTGATTTATCCATTGGATCCAATGACTGAGAGTTTGACATGCAGTGTTAACTGTGTATCTGATACTACCAGCCAGGTCTTTCACAGGGATAGTCTCTCCACATAGGAAAGACTTGTGCATTGTGGGAAACAATAGCTTTTGTTGTGTTGGATAATAGAGGTTTTTAGAAAGGGTATTCATGTTCCTGTGGTGATTAGATGGTTTTAATGTTTAAGTTGCGTTAAAAATGATTATAATCCTCTCTTTGATTTCAGTGACGTCCTCGCTGTCAGTTTTTTTCTCCTTAAAGTTCAGAATAAATGAGCTGCTGAATGTCAGTCAGTCAAAGTCAAGAACAGTGTTCGTGCAACATATTTAGCTATTGTGAGCGTGCTTGAGGAGGATGCCTGTGTGGAGCTGACACGTCAGGGAGCTAAGTAGAACTGACGTGGTGCATTCAATGCAGGAAGTGTGCGTAAATATGTGCATGAAATGCCAGGTGATAAACTGGATTGACATGGATGGTTGAAATGATCTTAATTCGGAAATGTCAGCCTTGGATCCTGTAGGGATCCTCTCTGCCCCAGCCTGTTCATGACCTGAGGATATCAAAGAAAGATGAGTATGTTACGAATGTGACAACTGGGCCTCAAATTCCAGCCTATGCTTCCCATTCAGGTAGAACAGTTAGAGGTACTGTGATCGCATGTGAAGGAAAGAGGCAAATGAGGTGAGATCATGCAACTTCATTATAAATGTAGACTGATGCCTAAAGTAAAGAATTTGTCCCTCAGTCTTTAATCAACACTGGGAAAAATACAGGACCTTGAATAACGCCAAAAAGGAATGGAGGAAAGGTGGATGTGTGTACAAAAGCCATGTGGATCTTTCTGACCAGATGGTGTCACACACTAATGCCATGTTTCACTGCATGGTGCAGCTTAATTCAACTGCATGTCCTTTTGGTAGCAGGTACTTTTCTCGATTTCATTTTCCACTGCAGCTGGTACCCTTAGTGTAGGGGGGATTCTTAGTTGAATGTCACAGCAACATTAGATGAAGCCATTACCCTGTTTGAAGGGGACACGAACGCGTAGGAACAGTGGAGGCTGTCCTTTCCATTTGTGATTCTTTCATGGGCAAAAAATAAAGGAACACTTGATCAGTTGATTACGGCATGGTTTTTCAGCTGCTGTCTTCAGTAAAATCCAGATCCAGTGAATAAAGAAATTGTGGCTGCATTTTGCGGTTGATGTACAGAATATTGGTTCCACTTGATTGGAAGCTCGACCGAGGCGATGACAGAATAAGTATCAGGTACTATCCACAACTTTTGCTAATGGAAATCAAGGTTCACACCAAAAGGTCTGCTTCCTGAATCAAACTAATGCAAGGATTGTACATTATTATTATTTTACAACTTGTGTGTTTTGTGTTCACAAAGTAAAAACCCACAGTCCAAGAATAAAAGCAGAAGTAAAAACAGCACAATTTCTAGCTGGATCCTGAGCACATATCGGCAGACTATAGAGGAACATGTATAGGAACAGCAAGTCCTCTGCCAGTCTACATCTTTGTAGCAAACATGCTAGTAGCTCATAACTCACCAGAACAGGAACCAGTTTTAAACGCTCCATACTTTGGTTCAACTGGACTAAACACGGCTGGCATGAACCCCGCTCTGAGTCACTACATGAGAAACTAAAGGGTTCAGTATGCTTGAAACAATGTAGGTGGTTTCTAAGGGTGAAGTCTCAGGGTAGAATTGTTCATACGTATTCTAAGCGGCCACACTCAAAGGTGGGAACGTTGTAACAAAGAGAGGTTGGGTAACAAGTTCAAACCCTGCCTTACTTTCACACCTCTACACACTTGTCCAACCGTAGAACGTGGGAATGATTCAGACCGAAAAATATGTTTTCTCAGGTACTGATGAAACAATGAGAAGCAATTCAGGAAGTCTAATATGAATAACAGATCTGTGAGTTTGAAGATATATCAAAAGCCAGAAGTTATAAATCAGCAGTTGATTACATCTTTCATCCCAATGATCACAAGGTATGCCGTTAATGTTCCAAAACCAGGAATGTGCTCTTGCAGGTGTTTGACTTGCCAGTGCAGCTAAATCTAAATCTAAAATCCAAACTGTTCAGATTAATATGATAAAAAAAAAAAGAAAGAAAAGCCAGAAATCTCAATACTTGTAAAGCCTGAAAATAGCATTTTCTGCTGTTTTGCATTTTGTGTCAATAAAATAGTCATGTAATAGTTCTTTTTTACCCCTTGCTCAGCTGAGCAAGTGATTTGCCAGATTTACTTGCCTGACATGTCATTTAACTTGCCCCAGGCAAGTGGGCAATACTTATTGTTGAGCCCACAAGGAAGAAACCACTTTCTACCTCAAACTTAACTGAAAAACAGACCTAATTCTGAAAACTGCCCTCGTACATCGCCTGAACATTTCCTCTGTGTGTCTGCAGCTCTGTCTGTCACCTCCCATGACCTCCAGCGAGGACAGACCTGTTGGCTTTGATCACACACTTGTTCTTCTACAATGTGCACCACACACACACAAACGCCAGTTCAAACACCCACACACATACACACACACACACACACACACACATACAGGAGGGCCTCCATAATGCTCGTCCTTCCTCAAGATAAGCTCCATCAGGTTGTGGTCGTAACAAAATCCGTGTGCACATTTGTGTGTGTATTTCTGTGTGTGCGTGCATGTGTGTGTGTAATTGGATCCTCTTATAGCAGATAGATGTGAGTGAAATGTTATGATCAGACCTGCTGATACTGAAAACTAAGAGCGGGCATGACATATGAGGAGAGAAAGAAAAAGAAAGAGTGTTTTAAGAGAGAGAATCTCTGAAACAAAGCAGATCATATCTCAATAGAGATATAGAAGAATTTGTTTCTATCTTTAAGGGACACCATTTTCAGTATTTTTGTTTAATAGTTGTTAGATTAACACTCCATTAGCAGTCACATCACTGAGCAGTCTTCTGTGCATGTGTTTTTGACCTACTGTTTAAAGGTTCATGAAAACCGTGAAATGCCAGTTACCAGGTGGATCATGAATGTAGAAAACTTGAAGCTGCTGCTTTCACTGGCATGACCTTTTTTTTTTGGACAGAATGGAAGAAAGGCTGTGAATGCGAGAGGGCTTAAATTGCATTAGAATGATGAACTTAAAAGAAAAAGCTCAGTCAACAAGGAAAAACACCAGAGCAAAATAAAGGTGTAGCCAAATTAAGCTAACCAAGCTGACAAGCAGGACAAGTGAGTTTTGCTGATTTTCTTTGTGCTTATTCTTGGTAAAGTGAAGAGGAAAAAAATGACAGAACTCAAACCTATTGTCAGAAACAAACCATCAAAAATGATAAAGGGTTGGTTATTGCGAGTTTTTTAAATGTAATTAAACATGCATTTAAAGCTAAGGCAGAAATGTAATTGCTCCTGTGGTGCTTCTGCTAGCATAGCTTGGCTGCTAATGGTTGGCATTTAGCAGAGTTAAAAGACTCATTGTTTAACCTTCTGAGCACGCACGACTAGTGTGTTAAGTTCTTGTCACCGCAAATGGTAAACACTGTAGAGCTAAATGTGTTTCAGGCAAAGTCCTTGTTAGCCAAACATTAGCATGTGGTTGACCACAACTGACTCTTATTCATGGTGTGAGGCTCAGACTGCAGCTTTTACAGTAACTTCTGGGTTTTGTAGTGATGGCTGAAAGTGGGAAATATATTTTATCACCCAATATTGTTATTTTACTATGTTGTAATTGGAAAAAAAAGGAAGCTGATAGAAACAGCCTGCTGTTAAAAGGATAAAATTCTGGTTGAATGTTTGAGGCAAGGCTGCTTTGAAAAGTGTTTGAGTTTTGAAATATGAATTCAGAGGAACTCCTGACCACTCATTAGACGATCCTACAATCCTCAGACCACAGCTGTTATGTGGCTAAAAATGACATAGTAATTTACACAGGAAAAGACAGACCCCTATAAATTCAATATTGGTAAAAGTTTTGGCTTTCATCCTTGTAAAATCATCAATGTCGTGATCATGTCTGAGGTACTTAAAGCGAGAAATGAGATTTTCCATGATGCAGTCTGAAATGTGCAAGCTAGTAGCAGGATGTCCACGATAGTCAGTGGAGATTATTAAAGTATGCATCAGTGCTGTTATGTAACACTTACTTCGTTACGTGAAAACCTGATTCTCAATTAATGATGTAGGTATGACAGGCTCCAGTACACACTAATTACTAGTTATGTAACACACACACCCACACAGTTAGGTCGATATTTTTTGTGTTTGGCTGTTACAGTGGAACTAGTCAATTAGGTTATTGTGTTTGGCAAGTAGAGACGTCAAAGGAAACACTCTCACCATGCATAATGCTCGGTCAAAGTCGGCAAATGATCAAATAGAGATTTGACATTTGACACCATCAACATACGTTTAACCCAGCAATTTCACTGCATATCTGTATATGACAAAAATACCAAAGAAAATAAGAAATTACTCATTTAACTGAATATTTTTTATTTATTTTTTTTGTAAAATCACAGATTAACATATTATTTAGTTACAGATTGCTAAAGAAAGAAAGGCTTAACAGAGATGGATTTACCTTTTTGAGGGTATAGCAATGGGAACATTTTTAATTTAACAAATTTCTCTTTGAACAAAGGCATAGTTCTGAGGTGGGAATCTGAATCACTTGCAAGGGCTTGTTCTCGCCCACTCTGTTGTAGAGCCTGCTGTCTCTATGGGGCCCCCACCCCAAGGGCCCTCCTGTAACTGCACTGCCAGTGCTGTCTGTATTTATGCCCCTGTTCTCCATTTAGCAAGGTTGTGAGTAGCTGCTGGGTTGTGAAAGCTTGTTCTCATATTCAGAGTTGTGAAAACTTTAGCTCAAGACCAAAGCAGCATTATGATAAGTTCACACAAGAATAAAATATGTTATGTAGTAGCCCTGAATCACCTGAAAGGTGATGTGACCTTATATCTTTTTTTATTATGACTTTCTGAACCAACTGTATGTCTGATTTGACTTTTCTTTCCAAGATCCTGGCACAACACAGATGATATATAACAGAATTATAGATGCAGACAACTGCAGAATATGACATGAAAATTTCAAAAACAAGTCACACTTCTCTATGTATTACAGAAAAAATCCTTGCCCTGAATCCAAAAGGTCAGCGACATCTTTGAGGCATTTGGAAACACCCAAGAGAAAGTTCAGCTATTGGTGAGTTGAGCGCACAAACTTATCGGTTAACTTTTGACTCCAGCATTGATTATTTTGCAGTGATGGTGCATGTGACCTTGTTTTTACAGCATCTGTTTATGATCTAAGTCCTGTGTTGTGCATTCCTGTGTCAAGGGTACAAGTCCTACTTGTAATACTGCTGTTATTGTTTTTTCTGCTCTGGGTTTTCCATCTGAATGAGACCTGTGTGGATCAGATAAAAAACTAGTCCATAGTCTTGCAAACGTTACTGGTGTTAGACGGTCCTCCAGCATGCACTAGTAACATTTTTTGTCCACCACCCCCACCGTCTAAGCATGTTATCAATACTTAGTCACATACGCTACAGTTATAAAGTGAAATAGTCTGCTCTGTGCTGCAGCACAGAGACAGAGTAGAGTCAGATTTCAAACGTAACATTGTAGGTTAATCACAGCCTGACATGATGCTGCTTGATGACTGCAGGGTTTGTACAGCTGATGGAAATTCTCAAAAAAACAACTTGCAGTTGCATTATTTTTATAATAAAATCTGAAAATGTCCTTTTTATATAAAGAGACATCCCCTCAGTCAGTTATACAGGCAGCCATGTGTACTTACAGACAGCTGACACATTTTGAGACATGAAAATGATTTGCGGTTCCCTACAATTTGGCATCCTTCTGAATGAAGAATGCTTTTATTTAACAAATTTTGGGTTGTTTATAGCACAACAGCATCTGATTTAATGTGACAAAGAAGTGAAATAATAATTTTGAGCACATGTATATACATATGTAATACACTACAGCTGTAAGGTGCCAGAAAAACTTGAAAATGCACCTTGAAAATTCTTGAAAAGTGTTTGAAATCAAGTTCAGAAAAGATGTAGGAACCATGCAACTGGTGCAGACAGTCATGGGTTGTGGGCAGACATAAAAGTGAGCATTCTGTTGTTCTATACTTTAGCATGAAGGCGTTAGCCGCTGCTTATTTCTCCAAACTAAGGCTAACTTGGCCGCTTAATGTTAGTGGAGCTTCACAGGGCTCAAAATAAACTTTTTTTCCTCAGTGTCCTGCAACTCACCTGAATTCTACTTTTAACTGTCCCAGAATTAAAAACCATTGTCTATAACTAACTATATTTATATTATAAAATACACACATCACCTCATTGACTCACTCTGATCTGCCATGGAGGTTCTGCTAGTTTTTCTGCTAGTTTAAATGCAAACCTGTTTCTGATTGTTATACATTGTTGTGCTATCTGTACTGTCCCTGGGACATCTTTAATTTCGAGCACTGGTTACTTTACAACTCCTCCGTGGACGTCAGCTGCAGTTGTTGGGGTCAGTGTGGAGGATGTCTGACTTCAAAACCTTCTAAGCATTCACTTTGATCGTTAAAGGTAGAACTTTCTGGAACTTGTTTCCCTGACCTGGAACAAAATGAGCACTCTCACGGTACAGATTCTTAGCGTCATTGCTCATATCTTTTCTTGCAAAATGTCTGCTGTAATCGCTTACACCAGTGTTGGCTTGAGTTTTATTGACTTTATTAACTGCTGGGAAAGTTTCCTCACCATGGCATCCCTGCACCTGTGCAGATTTTCATCGTGCATGCAACAAAATAGACAGCCTCAGCCTTCCTCTTGTTGATATGCACAGTCTTGCTCAATTTGAACACAACAGTTGTGAAATAGATACAGTAAAGAAAGATTCAGGTTTTACTACCCATTCATACTCATTTATGAGGACGCTTATCAAACCGGC
Source organism: Lutjanus erythropterus (assembly GCF_056507025.1). Lineage (NCBI taxonomy): Eukaryota > Metazoa > Chordata > Actinopteri > Lutjaniformes > Lutjanidae > Lutjanus > Lutjanus erythropterus. Next base: position 31,003,282 of record NC_139328.1, on the reverse strand, counting down.
ACAAATGCAGGTCAAACATCAGGATGTGTGCTCTCATGTTTTTATTGCTCCTTAGTTTTATGACTTAATATGCCTTTCGTGTTGCTCTGGTTTTAAAGGTGCCCTGAGGTAGCATACAGTGAATTTGATCAAAAGTGTACGTGTGTGTTGGGTTATAATATTATGTTTCGACTCACAAAGGGTTTTATTTTCTCAAACATGTTTTGGTTTATTTTTCCATTCACCCTTCACATCAAGTGATGATAACAGACACCACAATCACTCTCCAAAACCTAACACTAGTAGGTGGTTCACTGCTGATGCCAAGTGTTGACTGATATAAGACAATTAGCTTTTGTCTAAGACCATTCGTCCTTGCCCGTGTGTGACAGAAGTTACTCAATATTTTTCTTCATGCCCGTATACATTTATTTCATCTGCTGACTTCATCCCATTTCACTTTCAAACTCGTCAACCATACCAGGGGTAACACTCCCCAACAACAATCGGCAACAATTTGCTGTTCAGAGCTGGGGTGTGTTTCACAGATGGAGGTCAGTTGAGCCCAAACAAACAAGCCTTTCATCATAATTTGGTCACTAAGAAGAGATAGTAATCTAAACTGGACTGATACAGAGGCAAACCGCATGCAGCAACACAGTTATGTAATGCCTGGAAACCTGCCTACCTTGTGTAGGGGTGTGTGTAGGGGTGTGTGTGTGTGTGTGTGTGTGCGCGCGCGCATGCATTTGCTCATGTTTCTAACTATTGCACAACCGCACCTGAGAAAACAGGCCTCTGGTGCATCTGCAGATGAGATGGTGATGCATTTTAACTTTCGTAGAAATTTAAGCTGTTAAAAGTGCTTTTCAATAAAAACAGAACACATTTGAAACAAAAAGAATATGATTAAAATTCATAAAAACTAAACGTCTTATAATACACAATGAGAGTAAAACTACGAAATCAATGAAAAGACATTTTCAATGTGGGTTTTAAACAGTGGTGGAAAGAGTACTGAAAATCTGTACTCAAGTACAACTACTATTACATTACTAAAATATTACTCAATTACAAGTAAAAGTACTAGTGTTAGAAAAATACTTAAGTAAAAGTACAAAGTATTTGTAAAAAAAAAAAAACTACTCAGAGTATTACTTACTTTTAACTGATGATGTCACCATCACCTCTCCAGACTAGGGCTCTAAATTTTCTGTTTTGCTTTACCAATGGTTAAAACACTAACAATCAATTAATCATTAATAATCATTTTGATTGGCTGTTATTTTTTGTCTTTTTTTTCTCTAATTCCAAGTTTTTATTATATATCTGGCAACAACCAGCAGAGATCTCATGGAAATCAACTAAATAACTTTTAGCTAGGCCTCTCATGTCTTTAGATGTAATCACTAATATCTTAAAATCAGTTCTAAAAGCTTCAGGTCTCCAATGTAAAGAAGCAAGGATGGGTGAGATGTGCTCATGTTTCTTGGTCCAGGTCAAAATTCTAGCAAGTAAGTTTGTGGTGTTTGATTTTCAAAGGACACAGAGGAACGAGTCCAGGCATTCCTGGCAGTGGTCACTTGAGGGCAGTATATTCAATGTTAAATGAGTGAATGTGAGCCTACTTCATTGTAGAGGGGACTGCATGGTCCAGTTGAACAAAGGCACCACAGGGTCCAGTGACAATAAAATAAGCATCTGTGCCTTTCTTATTTTTTGATCCAGTAATAATATTGAAGTGTAATTTTCCCTCTGTGTTTCAAAGATAGGGATGCCCATTAATAAACTATTTTAAATAGAACTTGAGCTAATTTCTGTGATGATTAAGTAGATTTAGATTCATGTTAATATTTAAAACTTTATTGTCCATTAATGCAGGCAATAATGGAAATATGTCTTTCATTGGTGAACGGCACACATGAGAATAGAATATAGTACATGTAAAAACTTCAAATGGACATACATTACCTGTAATAAAATTTTAAGTATGTAAACTGCTGTGCACTGACAGGAGTAGGAGTTGAAAGTTAAATTAAATAATTAGCCTGTGGTAAATAAAAACTACTACTGACTTTTAAGTATTTCTACCCAAATCTGTCTTTTGTACAGTTCTGGTTACAGACTCTCTCCACCTCCCTACACTTCAGTGTAATTCATGTGCCAAAAAAGCGACCAAAAAAAAACTCACCATAAGCCAAGTTAGAGATGATGTTGACTGATGGCATTATTTATTTATCTATTTTCAAATTTTCTGTGGAAATCACGATACAGGGTGGCAGTAGCTCTGTCCTCAAGGACTTGGCTTGGGGACCAGAGGGTCACTGGTTCGATCAAAAAGTGCAGAGAGAGCTGGTAGCTGGAAAGGTGCCAGTTCACCTCCTGGGCACTGCTGATGTGCCCTTGAGCAAGGCACCGTACCCCTAACTGCTTGGGCCAGCTGTTTCTGGGCAGCACCCATCACTCTACCACCTGTCCCACAAAAAAATGCATGTGTATTAAAAAAAAATCCTCCAAGGGGGACTAACAAAGGACGATCTTGTTCAACTGTTATCATGAATTCTTTAGATCACGATAATTGTGATTTATTATTACAGCACTAGTAGGCATTAAAGAAGACATATTCTAAATTAAAATCTGTTTTAGTTTGATGACCAGCAGCACAAATTTGCTGAAAGTGACTAACTAGATAGGTTTTATTGCCCAGCCTGTAATACCTGAACCTGTTGAATCACCACTAAAGCCTTTAATTGTATTCACTCTATTCACATAAGGCCTCATTTCTTTGTGCTCTTGTTCTCTTTATTTACTATCCCTAACCACACATGTATGTGTGTGTGTGTGTGTGTGTAACTACCAGGATGTAAGGCTATGTTATTAATGTGTTTGCATGCGTGTGTGTCTGTGCACGTTTTCCTCTCCGTCCGGACACTCGTCTGCCTCTTTGTTTGTGTATGGCATGGCCCGTGATAACCTATCAGAGTCCTCCAAGAGAGGCCGGTCAGATGCGTGAGTGAGTGTACAATCGTGTGTGTGCGCGTGTGTGTGTGCGTGCATGCCTGTGCACCATGGGATAAGCTGAGGTTAACTCATCACGTCTCCTCTTCCTTATCAGTCAATTATGTTTATGAGTTGTCTGTATGGACATAATGACTGTGAGGAACAGCCACACACACACTCATACACACATTCAATACTGAGCGGTACAACAGTCATGAAGGGAAGTTTATGAGGTTTATATGATGTTTTATAGAAGGCGTATGAGGTTTATAGATTATAAGCAAGCATTCTTAAATTGATTCATACACTTTAGACTGCAGACAAAAAATGAAACTTAAGAACACAGGAGGGCAGGGAGGGAGACATTCTGACAGGACATGAATCACTGGGACACTTGAAAGCTCTGACTAAAACAACACATGACACGGAGATACATATCAAACTGTAAGACAAACAAATTGGCTATTGGAGTTATCATCAGTGTTTATACTGTTTGATGTGGAGAGCTATGTCAAGCATGCATGGACTGTATTTTTCTCACTTGGGATTAAGACTTAAAAGAAAACAGTGGAAAAATGAGTGTGTGAGCAAACGAAATGGAGTGAGAATGAGGTCAAACGAGGGAGTTAAAATAAAAAAAGTGGGGGTAAAAAAATAGACAGCGACAGAATTCCAAGTGTGGGGTTTCCTAGATATGTGATAGTGCTGCTGTGGTGCCACGGCCGCAATAGCATCTAAATAGAAAATCTCCCAGAGCAAATGAGCGTCCCATCTGGGGCCTTTGAAGTTCCTCGGCAGCGAGACCCGACGCTTCCTCTTTGCATTACAGAGCCAGTTTGTGGTTGGTTTCTCAAGGGAATTAACAATACGTGCCTTGATCCATGCATGCCTATGTGTGTTTGTGTGTGTGTTTATCATAATCCTGTGAGCCAGACTACGCTGGACGGGTGCCACACTGCTCCAAGCTGGAGAGTTATTGCACATCTCTTCTCTTCTTTCATTTTTATTTCATAATCACACACACACTGCAAATATTCGCTGAGACACAGAGAACAAACCTGATATAACGATACAGTACACATAATGACTTTCATGCTAATTTGCTCTTGTGTGTAATGTAGCTTAACGTCGGTGAAATACCTGATAAGAGAGTAAACTGAGCACAGTGCTGATAGGATTTCATTTACATTCTTGTTAAATTAAGTTGGTTATGTCTGTCTACTATTTGGATCGCTCATTAAGCCATAGACATAACTGTTATTGTGTGTGCTGTGCAGTACTGGCGCCTCATTAAGATGGTGGGTTGCAGTTAATGTAAAAAGCAATAAGGAGCATTGAGTGAACGTTATGGAAATAACGTTCCTGGAACGTTACAAAAATAATATTCAGGGAACATTACTGAAATAACCTTCAGGCAACGATACAGAAATAACGTTAAGGTAACATTATGGAAGTAACGTTCATGGAACGTTACGGAAATAATGTGCTGGGAACGTTGCAGGCATAAAGTTCAGGGAATATTCCGGAAATAACGTTAAGGGAACATCAAGGAAAAAACATTCAGGGAACATTACGAAAATAACATTTCAGGAACGTTGCGGGCATAACGTTAAAGGCATAGTTCACCTTGTACTGTATATACTACTGTATGCACAACATATTCTCTTTTGCTCAGTGTTGGATCAAGCATCACCAGAATATTTGACAATACACCTGAAGATGTGTAGAAACTGGAAAACATGTCCTCCCAGTGATACAATCTGTAACTCACCTTCTCTGGAATACAAAGGTCAAAGGTTTAAATCCCCATCCGCGGAGTCCTCCAGGAGGCAGTTCTTGCATATGAGTCGTGTGCTTCTTGTCAGTACTGGTTTCTTACAAGCATCCACACGTTCACAATCTGCTTGGAACCTGTCATTCCCGCTTGCAGCTATACTTGTTAGTATTTTTGTCATTTTCATTGCAGGATTTGTAGTTTTTCAGAACAGCTGTATTATTTTTCTAAAAGTATCAAAAAGCTGCACCTTGGTCCTCAGATCTTCATCATGGCCAAAAACATTGTAAATACATGACATGCCTGAGTAAAATTTGACTTTCTTTAATGCTAACACTTCACAGTTAAAATGATACTTTTTGAAATTGATCATAAAAAATCATTGTAAAAAAGGCTTGAGCAGGCAGCATATATTGTATAAACATCTCCACGGTGGGTAGAGAGATGGTAAAGCGGTATCAATACAGAATGCAACAGCAGCCTGACTTGTACTGTCAAATGTCTCCAAATGCTCCAACATGCAATTATCCAGCTCTGCGTCTGCTCAGAAACAGGACTTAATTTCCTTTGTTTGCTCTGCTCTCCACATTCTGCAGGTGTACGAATAAACACTATCAAGAAGGCTGTAATCATTATTGGCTTGTGGCCCAAAATCATATCTCCATTGTGATGTTATTGTTTACCAGATAGCATTCAAACTTCATCCAACACCTGTTAGAAATTACGTGCTGTGTGTTTGAATATCGAACCATAACAGAGCAGGAGATAATGTATTATAAAAGGGTTTGGCAATCCAGCCTGCATTTCTTTAGTGTACTGTATATACAGTACAATGGATTATGAGTTTAAGTTAGCATTAACAAGAGGTGAAGTTATCACTAAGTGTAAAATAGCTAATGCAGGACTTGGAGGCTTTAATATCAATAATGGAACAACTTGTGGTGAGTCTGGAAAATTAAAACATGCACATAATGCCTCTCTGTTGTTCTTCTCCCAATTTAAACTTGTCTCGAACATTTCAACATGGTGCAGCAGTTTTTGTGTTAGTCACAAGTTTGCAGCTGCTGCTCATTTGATTGACTGACAGTGATTCATTGTCCTGAACACTGTCATCTACCGTAATTATGGTTAATCAGCAAAACCAATATTGATCAAATGTGACAGGGTGAGAGGTAAAGACAGGGGTGCAGTTAGTTTTGCTTAATATTGTTGATCTGGTGTAATAAAATTTGAAAAGTAACCTAAAATTGTGTGTTATTTCTGACTACTTCTATACTTTATTCTTTAGTCCTCAGAAAGAAACTGTACCCCTTTCCTCAGGCTGTGAGACTCTTAAGTTCATACTCAGCATTCCACCATGAATAAATATAATAATAGTATTTCTATTATTTATCATTTTATTTATTATTTATTCACCCATTTGCTGTATATAGTTTTTGGTGTATGGGATTTTTTTTATGGGTAGCATAAAGGGAACTACAGCTATTTTATTTTACAATGCTGTGCCCTAAAAGATATATAAAGTAAATTAACCTTGTAAAAAATTTAAAGTAGGCTACATACAAAAGAAACATTTATAAATACTTGCCAAACAGTTGTTTCCAACCAAGGTCCCGCCTCTCACTGGACATATAGCCAATCATACTCAAGGAAAACGAGGTGGCACTTGAGGTGGCCAATCAGATTTCAGGGATGGCCAGTGCCTCCCCATGCGCCCCCTCTGGAAACGCACCTGTTGGTCAGTGCCCCTGTGCTCCAAACTATGACACTGTAGGTACCCCTGTAGTGTCATTTCTGGAGGCGTCCCTCTGGTGATATTTATTTGCCCTTGAAGTCTGTTGTAAAGTAAAGTTCATCTAGAGTTTGCATCTTTATTATTGCTGACTTGACTGCATCTACAGCGTCATAGTTTGAGGGGTAGAGCCAAAGACCAATAACCAAGCTGCTGTATTTCATGCGATTGTGTTAGCAGGGTGCAAAAATCTCTGAATTAGCCCACTAAGACAACACCACAACAAAACCGTCCACAAGTCAATACTTGCATTTATTTAGCCCAGAATCACAGGTTTGTCTCAGAGGACTTTACAATATGAACAACATGTGACATCCTCTATCACTGGAACCTTGATTTTGATGTTACATGGAACTGATCAATCATCAGCTGCAAGACATGTCAAGGCGTAACTCTAGCTGATCTTAAAATAACAAAACACTCATGCACAAGTGAAAATGCTGATGAACTCTAAACTATACATTATGCAATGCACAAAACCACACACAGCTGTGTTACTGACTCATTTGGTGGACACTCAGCCAAGCCGAGCTTCTCCTTGGTTTAGGTAACCACACCTTGGCATGATAAACCTTGTGACTGATAAGGACTCCTATTCAACGGAACTTAGTTCAGCAAAGACTGATTTTGTGATCGTCAAAACCTACTGAAGTACTTGCAGATGAGTAAAATTGATCATATTGGATATATGGTGTGTATATGTAGTTTCCCAAGGTTCTGACATGTTATAATGCAGTTTTTTTTTAAGTCTGACACTGTGGGCTTCCTCTCAGAACTCACACACTTTTAGGCTATTCTATGTGATCTCCTTCTCACAACTAATTTTATATTTTTCACTTCATATCTGAGTCTGCCATGAAAGGGTCTGGAGCACCACTGGGGACACCAGCGTGCCACATCTGTTGTAGAATAATAAAAAAAAAAACTCTTATCTATCATTACCAAGTTTCCTTTACTAGGAAACAAGAGTCAACAGTAAAAAACACTCACTAACATTAACATGCTAACATTTAAGATTAAAGACTTTTAATGTTTTATCGTGACTTTATTGAATTTGCAAGTATGTCAACCTCAAATGGTGCATTTGTACTTAATTCTCACATGTTTACAAAGAATAAGACAGGAATAAGACAAAATATCACTAATAACAAGCACAGAATCTAACCAATACATAAAATATACCTATGTATATATCACATTTAAGGAGCATGTCGTGTAAAATACAACTAGCGAGGGTGCAAAAGCATTCAGCAGCAAAAGTACAGTGCAAGGTGTGGTTTGACAGATCTGGAGTGTTTTTCTTTTTAATGGGGTTTTGAATGATGTGTGGTTGGTGTAGGAATACTGCACAGAGTCTTGTCAGACTGAGGAAAGGTCTGAATTCAACACTGTCACACCTTTTAGGGAAGAAAAGCTGTTTTCTAGTCTATTTGTGTGTATGGTTTGATCCGAAACACACACACCTGGAGTTTGACCAGATGGTGTCCAGGGTGTATGATGTGTTTTATGATGTTCTTAGATGTCCCCACATAGAGCCGTGTGAAGATGTTCTAGTGATGGCAGCTCAACACCAACCATGTCCCGAGAATCAGATCGCAATGAATGAATTGTTGCTTTCACGCATTTATATGACAGGACATTGTCTGTGTCAGACGTGTTCTTGTGTGTTGGAAATAGTGATGGCGGTAAAGAAGCCTTACTCCAAGAGGGGTGGTAGACGTGCAGAGTAGAGTGACTCCAGTCTGCTGTCCTGGAAGGAGACACAACCCTGATGTTTTCACATCACAGATGACAAAGATGGCATTAAAACATGAGCTAAAAATGAGACTTATGTAGACCTGTACCGTTTGGCCGATAGTCTGCATGAAACTGAAACAATGAACGGGTGGAAAGTGATATACAGGCAGCAGAAAAGAAAGCAAGCAGCATCATCACCACACCCACTTGCTCACTTCAGACACTGAGCTGTTCTATTCATACATGTGGGAGCTGGCAGGGTAAAGTCTGGAGCAACTAATTCAGACATTCGCTTTCACACATACAGCTCCTCCATCTAATTCAAGTGCAGAGTTGCAGTGCATGTGCATCAAAATGCTAACATTTGCCAATTACCACTAAACACACCGTATAGCTGAGTCTGACGGGAATGTCATCACTTTTGTGGGTATTTGGTGATAAACCAAAGTAATGGACATATTCAAGATTTGACATTATGGTTCCACAAGACGTAAAGTCAGGGAATCACCAAAGTTACAATTCATTCTGTGTTGGCCATGAATGTTTATACCAAATTACAGAGTGATCCATATGATAGTTGTTTTACCAAAAGCCAAAAGTTGTCATGGTAACTCTAGAGGAAAAGTCAGGGGATTACCAAAGTAACCACTGAGGAATACATTCTCTGGGAAACATGAATGACTGTACAAAATCTTGTGCCAATCCATCAAGTAGCTGTTGAGACATTTCACTGGATAAGTGAGAACTTACTAAAAACACAGAGGAAAAGTCCCTGGATCACCACACCAGAATCAGTAGGATTCACTTTGAGGAGACCAGGTATTTCTGTACAAAATTTCATGGCAATCAACCCTATAATTACTGGAATATTTTAGTCTGGACCAAATTTGGTCGTCGACTGCCATGAGCCCCTTCCCCTTAACATGGCTTTAAAAAAAAAAAGCAACACAAGTAGCTAGCTTCAAAAGTCACAAAAATTGCCAGATGGTGTCATGCACATTACTTTACATAGAGCAGTAAGGCAGATTAGAGAAATCTTTAGCCTAATAATCGCAAACTCACTACAGGAACATCATATTTTTAAAAGAAACAAGTTTAAATGGTAAAAGGAGGGAGAAGATCAAACAAAGTATTTAAATATTTACCAGATTAATTTCTATACTTAAACTATAGGGACATGCAATCCAGAGATCTGGAAAGAAGCTCAAACTAACTATTTACACATTTACAAGCTATACGAAAATCCTAATCCAGAGATCTGGAGGCTACCTGACACACATATGACTAAACCTGCCTGTCTGCAGCACAGCAGAGGAGGAGAGACAGAATCCAGCACTGCTGACTAAAGAGCCATGGACTCATTACTCTGAAGGAATCACACTCTATTACAACATATTATACTGTAATATACGGTGAAGCTAATTTTGACAAGGATTCAATTTAATTCAATTTTAGTCTTAATATTTTTATTTTAATTTTAGCATAATTTTAGTCAGTTTCATGATTTACTGTAATGGATCTTGCTGATTTTGCTTTTCTCCTGCTTGTAAATATTTCAGTGGGTAGTCAGCATGCCATAAACATGTTTAATCATCTGGGCTGAAAATATTTTATTCATACGTTCTTTGTTTCTTTTATATCATAAGAATGATGTCTAAGTCACTGGTGTGTCATTATTTTCTTTCAGACTGATAATCTTCATTACCTGATAAAAACAGACTTTTTACATATTGAGGTTTTCTTCTAAGTTCAGTGTCACGTTTCACTCAGTTGAACTTTGTTTTTAGCTAAAACTAATAGCGAATTATGTTAAAAATTTGTTGAATGAGTTAGTGTCTGTTCATGAGTTGTAAGAAATCAAAAATGATCTTTTAAAGAAGTAGGTATCTTTGAGCTCGGCTAACAAAATGTTAAGGAGCATGGTAATGTCCATTAATCCAACTTTTTATGCTAACATTACATTTAGTTCTAAAACAGAGTTAACATACATGTTACTGAATCAAGCAACTTGCATAACTGGTATTTACTAGGGATGTGCATAAGTAGTCACCACCCTTGCTTGTCGGCACTAGATGTTAAACTATTTATCAATATTTTATTCATGCACAAGGCCAGTTAACTGTTGCCTCTAGATGTTATGCAGCTGGCCACCGTTAATCCGGACTGTTGCCCTATCAGACAGCAGCCCCTCTTTCCATACGCCATAAGCGCGTATGCCCCGATAGCCCACGCAAACCTGGTTACTTATTTGAAAAGTCAGACAGATGACAGCTCATTAAACCAGTGTGGTTTGGCAGTGTTTTATTCTAAATAATGTAAATAATGTTGAACGTGGACTATAACAGAATAAACTGGTATATAATCACTCAACTGGATCAACATGTGACCACATTCAGCACAGACATGGACTTAAACCTGCAAGGAGAGCAGCTGCTGCTAGCACTGCTAATGCAGGCTGGCAGCTAACGTCACTGCAGGTCATTTACCCGCAGATACTGTGATCCTCTTCGGTCTGAAAAGTTGAGGCATTTAGAGAGTTGCTGTCATGTTTTGTAGGTTAATTTGCAATGTTTTTATTGCACAGCACAAAGTGACATTGCAGTGGCATTTAAAATGCGGTTTGGTGATTGTAGACTGTGATTAACAGCTTCAAATGGCTCTTAATACACACAGTATTCTTCTGGACAGTGTTTTAAATTGTGTCTTAATTAAATTTTGCATTAATCAACAGGGAAATCAGTCGCTAGGAACATCTTTAGTATTTAGCTCGGCAGGCTTTTCTGTGCATTTAATCTACAAGGGGCTCTGTCTTAATTGGTGTCAGTCTTACTTTTGGTGTTGATACAGAAGTGTCCACTCACAGGTTATCTCTTTTCTTTTCTTTCTTTTTCTTTTCTTTTCTTTTCTTTTCTTTTCTTTTCTTTTCTTTTCTTTTCTTTTCTTTTCTTTTCCACTGAACAAAGCCCACTATTTCATCTTGCCTTTATTCATCAGACCATAATGAACACAGATTTTGTCGTCATTTTGTTGTCAACCTTTATTTTCATTTATGTTGTTGCTACAATTTAGTCAGGAAATAAAAGGAATTCAATGAACATTTATTGTCAGAATTGTCAAAATTCAAACAGTCAGAATTAACACTGATATATGGTCTGAATATGTTGCTTTTTAGAAATAAAGTCACTAAGAGGGTCTGAAAAGTCACTAAATTGGCAGCACTGGTTGTTTAGTGTATTGCGTAGACTATTGGTGTCTCCAACAACAAACCACACCACCACCACTCAGTGTACCGTATCATTCTGTCTTTCTTTCCATCTGATTTGCAGCTTTTATGTGTGCCATTTCCACAGCAGCGGGAAGTTGGGAAGAAAAGGCGGCTCAGTTTCCGTCTTCCAGCGCTAATGGTGCTACTGGGTAATAGCCTCCAGAGAGGTAGCATTTCCTCCACTGAGGGAAGCACACACGCTCGCACACAGAGCCGCAGTAGTTCCGGTAGCCCACTAAGGGATCCAGTCTCCTTCCCCCACTTTGGCTTGTCTCCATCAGTTAGCCCCAGATTATTAAGAAGGGCCAGTGGGGGCTTGTTAGTGGTCTAGCCTGGCTATTTCTGGTCTCATACTACATGTGTTCATACAATAACAAAAGAAAATGTGTAGGGGGTCATGGGAACAAGTGGCTTTTTTCTTGGTTAGACCTATAAAGAATGTGATTTCAATTTTGAGACCTTTTATTTTTCAGTCTCAAGTAAAAAGACATCTGGACAAAATTTCAAGTATGATGTTTAATCATTTTATAAAATTTTCTTTAATTTAGTATAACTGATTCTTTCATTTACTCACTTCAATGTGACTCCTGCTTAATTCCCTACTATGTCTATTATTTTGAGGAGTTTTCAAAACTTCCCACTAATATTCAAAAGGGTCTGGTGAGGCTGTGAGCAGACTGGAGTGGACCTCTTGAACCTGGGGTCCACAGGCCACACAGAAAGTGGGGATTCCAGGGGTTTTTCCCTCCACTTCCTACACCACCACGGTTGACGTGAACAGTGGCGACAGGACCGCATGGGAAATATTTGTCTCACTCAGAGTGAAAGGGCAAGTTATGGGTGATGTGCGAGAGAGATCACAAATCGAAGATCATATCTTCAACCCGATCACATGCAGACTAAGTGATCTGGTTCCTGTTCACTGATATAATCTGTGTTTTCACTGCTGAGATATGTGTATATATATATATATATATGTGTCTATATATGTATATATATATATGTGTATATATATAATATATATATATAAAATTATCTTTTGTGACTCAAAATTGTGAAACTGACTTATATGATGGGTTTGCAACGTCTCACCATGTTTCTCACTCAAGTGCATTGGGGGATTAACTCCAGTCTGACCCCAACCCTCACAGATTGGAGACAATAAGTGAGAATGTGCAGAGACAAAGGGAGGGTGCAACATGTAATGATTGAATTGTCCAAGTCTTGCAGTGATGAGGTGGAACAGATGAAGTATAAAATGATAAAGTTCCCGTTTACTCTGGAAGAATAAGGCAGACTGATTTGAGATTACATTGTGTTCTTGTTGTTTCTTTGGAACTCAGATATATACTAGAGACAATCTTGCTATTGGATCACACCGTGACGCCCGATCACATCAGCCACAACACCAACTTACATGTTCACATTTAGGCCCATGAATCTCGTCAAACCTCAGACCTTGTTTTGATATCAAATACAGACAGACAGATGCACCCTGCTCAGTGCGGCTGAGTCAAACACACTTTTGGTCATTTCAGGGCCATGTTCTCTTCGTGCACCTGTGGCATGGACACAGGGTGGGATCAGAGACAATACATCACTGGGTGCATTAGAGGCTGTGACTCATCTTACCAGTCACATGCATGACTTTTTTTTGAGTTTTTTTGTTTTGTTTTCAAAGGTTAATTTATGGCACATTTTATGGACCAAACAACAAATTAATTAACAGAAAACGGTCGACAGATTAATCAGTTACATTAATTTCTTGAAAAATAGATCCAGACATGTGACACACATAGACAAAACAAGACATTTGAGGAGGTCATCTTGAGCTCTGATTAACATTTTTCACAATTTCTGATAATTCATGGACCAAACAGCTAATTGATTGATCGAGAAATTAATCGATGATGAAAACAGGAGTTAGTTGTAGCCCTAAAAACACTATATTATCTTAAACAATTTCACCACATTTTATATTGAGGTAATCCAAAAGTAATAAAGTAATCAGGTTATATTACTTTAATATTGTGATACTTGGATTACATTACTCAATGCATTTTTTAACAATTATTAGTAACTAAAGTAACCCTCCAAACCCTGATTACGGAACATTGTTGTCTTAGATATCAATCTATGAAGAGTGAGACAGACACTTTCCCCTGAAGTTAGGTTACTGAAAGTTGTTAATTTAGTCTTATGATATCAAGTGTCCTTGGCATATCACCGCATTTTATCAGCTACCAACATGAGACAAGAGGATGTTCAATCAGTTAAGGGCAGGTTTGTTCAGATTTATTTGCTTTCGATGAGGAAGAAAGATTTAAATCACATATTTTTCATTTTAGTTGCCTCACTGCTCATCTTCTTACAAAACCTTGTGCTGCTTTCTCTGCTGAGCTCATTAATTGCTCCTCTAAGTGTCAGTTTGACAGCCGATTTCCCCTCCAGCTAAATTCCTGAGAGGTGTTAGGTAAGAAGGAGCAATGCTGACTCACTTGTACTAAACACCGTCATTACCGTCATCCCAGGACATGATTAAGGAGTTTGGGCTGGACTGGGAACATGCTTGTGTGTGTGTATCTGTGTGTGCGCTAATGTCTGCCAACGGGAACGCCAGAGGTAGGAATTCCATTTGCCACAGCAGGGAATGGGTGTCGGCAAGGCTCAAGCCAGTCTGGTGAAGAGAGGTGCTAAAATGTGCTTCGTAAAAATAACGTTTCCAGGCTCATGAAGCTCACCATGATCTCTGTGTCAAGAACAAAGTGATAATGATATATTTGAATATTGAAAATCAGTTTTTTCAAGTTCTGTTCGAACTTATAGCTGTATTTAAATCTGCTTTGGCATTAACATTAATGTACCAACACAATTTTGACTAATTCATGTGAGAATTAGTGCTTTGAGGAGGAGGAATTTTAATTGGCTGGGACCATTTGAGAGAAAAGAGGTATTTAAATTGAAATGGCAGAGTAATTATAGCTTAGAGTAAAGGGTGTTTACACACCTGCTACCTGCTAAAAGGCAGTGCTTTGGTGTCTGTAGTGATGTTGAGTGATTGAGAAGTGAAAGAACTTAAGTAATTTCTCCACAGGGAATGAAAAAAACTACAAAAACTAATTTAAAGAGTTTTTTAAATTGATGGTTGTACCCGGAGGGGTTATCCAGATAGGGAGAAACACAAGTGTAAATGCTTTGTGATCAGATCAGACCTGCTGACATCTGGAGGTACTGTGGTTTGCATTGTGTTTGGATCTTAGGTGGGTGTTAACACAGTCCATACAAGGATCTAGATAACGTATCTGCATACAGATCCCATTTTAATACCAGGTGTAAATGGGGTGTTAGAGATTAAAATGAGTACTTCCTCAGAATAAAATGTGGATTTGTGTACATCGGTATGAGTTGCCAGTATTTTTCATGATAGTAAGCATGAATTTTAAACTAATAAAGACAAATGTAGCATAACGAGTGATAAAGTCCACAGTCAGATGAGGTTGTTTAGTTGGATGGGTCAAACAAGGAGACTGAGGTTTGGTTCCGATGTGAAACCAATGTTTCAAAGTTGATTGTTGTAAGAAAGTAGTCATTTAACCCAAATCACAAGCTTTTCCTAAACCAAGCAGCCCTTTATTTTGAAAGGGTAACGAGACGTTGCATTATTTATCAGGCTATTGCTAACTTGACTACGGAACGACGGCTCATTTATACTTTTTATTTATTCCAACGTTAGACATACGTATGGATACGGACAGAGCCTTCTGTCTGTTCTCTGCCTTAATTTCTTCTGTTATTCTACACATTGTCTGAAAGCTTACAGATGAAATGGAGCGGTACCACTGGCATGTCTTGTGGGGCAATGTGGCAGTATAGGCAATAGTTCAAGCTAGACACAAGAATGAAGTTTTAACAATCTTTCAACTATCGGAAATTGCCGGTTAGTTAGTTAAAAGAATCCTCTGTCCTTCTGTCATGATGCATTTAATAATGGCACAAACCATGATATCAGGAACTTTTTTCTCCTCTTCTACTTCCTCTTTGGGGTAGCTTTTGGTTGCAAGCAGCGCCCCCAGTGGACATATGGCTCAGCATCAATGCCAGCATAAAGGACACATGGGCAGTGTGCGGGCAGTGACAGTAACATTGTTTGAAATCTGTTTCCATTGGTAAAATGGGCATACATTAATTCGTGCTGTGTCGTTAAAAAGTTGGCAAATTTGTGTCCATGAACATGAATGTAGTTCCTAAAAAGTTTGTGAGTTTTCATTGCGTAATTGTGTTTGGACGCACCTTGTATGTTTGCATCATCACAGACGCATTCACCTCTTGGATCAGACATTCAGAAGAAAAACGTCATTGAATTTGTCGTTTCACTGTGAGGTACTGTAGGTGGGTGCAGAAAAAAATGCAGCCTGGCCAGAGAAGCAAGTTCATTACATAAAAGTCTGATTGAGCCATCAATCATTTCGCAGGAATAAATACTAAACTGGAACTTTCTGGAAACCCAAAGCATATTCTGGAGATATGTGAAGGCTCAGACCTGTCTTGATTCTTATCAGTGATGAGATTGTCACACAGAGGACGATACCCTTGGGGTTCTCCCTCCTTCCCCTTCTTAATGTCTTTATGTATTCATTGCTTTTGTCTTTTCCTGTTTAGGTGTTGTCTCAGTATGGTAAAGAGAGAAAGAATAGGTAAGAATGTTTGCTTTTCATCTGAGTTATGGCAAATTAAAACGGATGTAGATGACACAATTTCACTACATGCACCTTTTTATAGCTGGAGAGTAGCTCTATTGGTATTGTGTGCGCCCCATGTACTGAGACTGTCAGTCCTCTGCAGTGGCTGCCAGTTCACCCACCTATTTGCTGCATGTCGTTCCCTCTCTCTCTACTCCCTTTCCTGTAATATCTTAAGCTGTCTCTATCAAGTAACGGCAAAAATGCCTGAGAAACCATCTTCAAAGCATAGCTTGACAACCATAGCATGGGCACAACAGGTCAAGTTACATGATGTACATGGTGCTCCAGTCGGACTGATATTCAGCATCTAAAATTTTTGGAGGGTTGTGCTTTTATATTTGGGCTAGTCATTCCAAAAACATAAGAATAAAAGTTTAAGGAACTGATTAAACAGTGTGTTATGTTAGCATGCTTGGCTATAGCTTAATACTTCCAACAGAAACCAAGCATTACTTCCAAGGCCAGGGAGCATTTATAAGCTGTCAACGTTTTGTGGGGTCGCAGGTTACATTGGGGAAAAAAATCCTAGTTCATGAAACCACATCCACTGTGTAGTATATCCCACTGTATGGAAACTGATCCTGGATGCTGCAAGGGTGCAGGGTAACGTTAGCAGCTCTGTCCAGCTTTCTATTGGATTTGTGATGTTTACACTCCAGAAACCCAAGCCAAACTCACCATCAGAGACAGTGTTGTGTTCACCAAACACACTGGTGCCAAACAACAAAGCTTAAACCCTCTAGGGATGAGTTGTCAAACAGGGTTATGTTAGAGTGGGGAAAAGATCAACCTCTTAATCATATTTATAATACTTGGACTAACTAGCTCTACACTGCAATACAATAACCAAAGTACTTTTTCAACAGTTGAAAATGAGGCTCCATCAGCTGGAAACATTGAAAAGCAACCAAATACAAAGTTTTCAAGCACCTCAAGGAGCTAACGTTAGCTTGATTAGCTAGTTAGCTGCAGTTCCTAAGTTCAGCAGACAATGTCAACCGCTAGAAATGAGAAGATGCATATGTGTCTGAAATCAAGAGCCCATTGTTTCAAGAATTACTATGTATTTTGAGGAGTATATCTGCCACTGTTATCACTGTAAACTGCAAAAGCACCAAATGACAATATAAAGCTTGACAGCGTAGTGATGAGCAGTTTTCTCATATCTGCATTTGTCCCATATCATTCCTGTATCTATGTATATTTAACATAGACTGTTCCCAGGTCAAACTAACTTCCTCACACACAAAACTCACTCTTTGTTGCCCTCTCTGTTTGAAAATTTAAATTTTTTGTTAGTGGTGTAAATCAATGAGTTGTCTCCTTTTTCAGCTCTCTTCTCGGCAAGTTGAGAGAGATCGGGTACAGTGAGTTCTAACTGCTGCTAAAAGTCACATAAAGCAGGAAGGGTGAAGGAATTAACGTCATTAACAGTGGGGAGAGAAAAATGATGCCGGTGTGATCTTTTAGCTTCAGCCAAGAGCCACAAAAGGAAGGAAATTTGAAGAACCACACCAAAGTCCAACTTCAGCTTACTCTGCAGTAAGAGTTTCCATCATTTGAGTTACCTGCCTTCATTTAGGAAATATGTCCA
Organism: Lutjanus erythropterus; assembly: GCF_056507025.1. NCBI lineage: Eukaryota > Metazoa > Chordata > Actinopteri > Lutjaniformes > Lutjanidae > Lutjanus > Lutjanus erythropterus. Next base: position 30,985,399 of record NC_139328.1, on the reverse strand, counting down.
CTTCAGTCCTTTTTCATAAGGAGCTTAATTACAATATATGAGTACAACTAGTATTTGATATTATTGAAGATATAAAGTCACAAATTAATTGATGTTCTTGCCATATCTTATTATTCCTCCTTTTTTCCTCTTTCTTCACTGAAATTTAACTATCTTTAAAGATGAAAGGTGTACTTATCATATTTTAAGGCCCAGAATAGAACAACTGTTCAAATATTATTCTGATATGAAAGGCCAAAACTAAGCTTTTCATTCCTTGAACAGAATATCAATGTTGGGCTGTCAAGTCGGTTCACCACTTTGGTCCAGACTGAAATATCCCAACAACTATTACACAGATTGCCACAAACTTTTAATTTACTTTTAATTGTCCTCAGAGGATTGACTGAATGGTACGTTCATTCATTTGTTTTTGGTTTGTTTTTTGATAAAATGTCTGGTTATTGGATTGCAATGGACTTTGGAGAAAATATTCATGTCCCCCTCAGGATGAAGTGTAATAAGTTGATGTATGTCAAAACACACATTCATGGTCCACACAGGATGAATTATAACTTTGGTGATTCCCATACTTTACATTTAGTGCAAACATCAAGTCAAATTTTCTGTCTAGTTTATGATTGTAGTTGACTATATGCTTTAAGAACTAATAATGTTCTCATCAGCCTCAACTGCACTTTTTGTTTTGTGCTCACTAGAGAATCTTAGGATGCTAACACATGCTAAACTAAGATTGTGTTTTTGTTAGACATTATACCTGAGCATCAGCATGTTAGCATGTTGATATTAACATGTAGATGAAGACGGCTGGAAACCGGATGTGTGACCAAGTCATTGTTTTTCAAGTCACAAGTAAGTCTTAGATTTTTGCACTTAAGTTACAAGTCAAGTCCCAAGTCAATACTGACAATTCCTGAGTCTCAAACATTAGCTTAGTATTATCTTTCAAACTATGTTAATATTAGCCTCGACTTACCGTTCTTTGTGCAACTTCAAATGTCAAATGAAGTTGGAAGTTCTTGAAAGTCTTTAATTTTCGACGTGCACGTGTTACAGATTGTGTAATGTGTCTTTTGTTGGCAACCTTGTAGTTTTTGTATGTGAGCAAAGTTATCTTTAACTGGTGCTCAGTGATGTAGCATTAGTTCGTCAAGGTTCTCTCCTGCAATTTGATTGCTCTCAGACTGGTTCAAACAAAGCCTTAAATCTGCAGAATTAAGTGTTAACTTGTTGAACATGAATAACAGTTGATTCATGAAATTAGTGGAAATGAATTAATTTGTGGCACACTCTAAATGACATACTTTTTAATCTTTGGGCTTGGGGGAAGTTATCAAGTATTTTCAAGACAAAAGGCTCAAGTCCAAATGAAGTCACGAGACATTGGTGTTAAAGTCACGTTGCAAGACTTTTTTGAGTTTTTCATGTCGACTAAGTGATCAAATCTGTGACTCAGATCTCACCTGAGTGCACGCCATGTGGCCTGAGTCCACACCTCTGCTGGAAACTCTTAACTTATTTGGGAAATATGCCTGCAATTCTGTTTTTTTTTTTGGCTGCTGGTGGTTAAAATTCAAATTCTTTCTCTAATCTAATTTTAGGCAATTATATTATCTCCCAATGGTGTCTTTAAATGTGTCAAAACCTTGGAGGGGAATTCTGTTTTCTCATCTGCACTGAGGACAAAGGTCAAGTCCTGGAGCTATTAGTAATTCCTCTTGTGAAGCAGTCAGGGTGGATGTTGACTGTAATAAAAACTTGAACCAGAGCTGTGTGATTGGACAGTTTCGGTGTTTCGTCCCACCTGTGCCCCGCACTCAACCCACGCTGCATGTTCGTGACAATACAGATAACTGACACAGTGATTTTCATCGGGTTGTTAGCACTAACTCAACATGACCTGTTGGACATCTGAGCTGAGCTTTGTTCTGTCACCCTGCAGCTTACAGTAGGATTAACATCCATCCACACCTAGAGACACACACTCACACACACAGACATACAGTAGACTTTTAGGATGCAGAAACGTACTGTACATACACATCCAAATACACACAAATACTTAAACTTGCATATAGGCTATAGTATATATACACATACTAAATGGACATGCACACAGAATTTATTAATTAACATACTGTAGGCAATGTACACACACACGCTTGCACCCATATCCACACACAGAGGCTGGAAGAATACACACATGTATACATATACTGCTGCACACAGAGTCTAATAGTGCACACATACATCCTTACATTCTATAAAATGAATATAAATACACAAACCCACATCTACACACATTCTCATGTGCACATAAGCTTAAGCTTTGCAGTGTACACACAGAGAGGACCCTGCCCTCTCTTACTGACACTACTTAGTGTATATTGTTTCTCTTATGACCTGACTGTTACTTTAGCACTTCTTTGCACACCTTGATCCCTACATGAGAGATTACTGCCAGTCTTTGCTGTTGACATTGCGCTGTCTTTCTTGGTAATGACAAGTTGGCGTACACATCCTGAGTTGTAGCCTCTTTGTCATCCGTGGGTGTGTAAATAAGTCAGGCCCTCTGCGGGCGAAGGTGGAGGGACAAGTTTGGGATTAAGTTGCACTGTGGTGCTCCATCAGGCCATGCAGGTTGTGGATGTGTGGATAGTGTGTGTTTTTTAATGTGTGTATATATGTTGGATAGGGCTGGGTTTAAACATTTAAAAAGATTTGATACTAGTACCAATAACAGTACCTTTAAAGGGATAGTTCACCCAAAAATGAATATTCAGTCATTATCTACTCACCCTCATGCAGACTGAAGGTCGGTTTTAGTTTTTTAGTCTGGAAAACACTGCTGGAGTTTCACAGGAAAACAGTGTTGCAGAATCTCTCAAACAACTGAAGTAAATGTTGAAGTCAAGGACTCTTCTGTCTGTCAGTTCACACGCTATTTAGTAGTTTGACATTTTTTTCAGAAATATGTTTATTTGATTGATTTGAGTTAGACATACCACTTTCCAGGCTTGGGGAGTAGTGTATTATGTGTAATGGGATTATGTAATCAGGATACAAAAAAGGATAAGTGTATTTTATAAGTACAGATTTTTTAAATGCAGGTTTAATCTGGGCTGATTGTAGTTTCTTATATGTTGTAATCTGATAATGTAATCTGTTGCTATCCAATCTTGGCAGTGGGTTATTTTAGTTTAGCATTAACACTGGAGACAGGGGGAAACAGATAAATATAAGTGTTATTTAGTAAGCATCACTCAGAAATTCCACCAGATGTGGCACGTCTCCACCACAGTTCTGATTCGTCCTCTGAACGGCTGCAGTGCCCACCAGTAGTGTTTCAGCAGTGGAGCGTTTTGTCCGATTATGTTTACTTGCTCAGATTTTGCTGATTATGTTCTCTTTACTTGCTCTTTCTGCTTGTACCATGGATAAGCAGAGTACAGGGTGAAATAGTTTCTTTTCTGTTTGTCATTGTGATCACGACTCTGCACGGGGTCTTTTATTTTGAAAATTAATCCGATTTTCCCTGCTTTTCCAGTTCTAACTTCCTGCCCATTTGATCTGCTCTGTGCTAATTGACACAGCATCTGTCAAAAATAGACTATGCATGTATTTGAAGAGGTGAGCTGCCTGGTGGAAAATTGCAAGTTAGTCATATAAGATTTTTGCTGGGCAAAGCCACGCTTGCTGTTTGCCCCTGTTTCCAGTCTTTATGCTCAGCTAATTTAACTGGCTGATGGATATACTGTAGGTTGGCAAGAAAGCAAATTAGCATATTTCCCAAAATGTGAAACTATTTCTTTGAAGAAATATAAAAGTGAAACACAAAAAAAAAGGTAACAATTGACCTTAGTGAATGAAACTGAACATATTGTGTCAGTAATATTATTTATTTCAGAACTATATACAGCATTTAAAAATGTTTTACCATTTAAGAATGTCATATAAATTAGCATTTTTTTTTTTATTCTGTATGCTTTACAAGCAATAAATCAACATTCAGCAAACAATCCCCAAAGGAATAGATTCTCTGGAGGAACACTTCAATCCACCTTTTTTTTCTTGCATGCCACTTTAGTGAGCACAATGCATTATTCACTACAATAAACAAGTCCTGACAGACAGACTGACTGTGTGTGAGTGTGTTCAGCCGGTGTGTGTGTTCTCTCTCCTGCAGTGTTATTTGCTGTTATCCCGGGACTCTGGGGGTGTTTGATATCATCCCCTGCGGTGCCCTCTTTAGACCCTCTTTAGCTCCTGTTGGGCCGGCCCAAAGGCGAGGGCAAGCCTGTGATTGTAGCCCCCCACGGTGCTGGGAATGAGGGGCCTGCCTCCCTCCAATTACACCCAACCCAGCCCCATGAAACGCGGGGCTTTACGGCTCTTATCCAATGTGAACCCCAGGCAATAGAGGGCAGGGAGAATAGGGCAGCAGCAGGTAGTAATGGAGCTTAAATGGCAACAGGCATTCCACAGTGTGAGGCCTCTCCCACTGCAGGAGACAGGTAGGACGACAGGTGAGCGATGGATGGTATAGCCTAGGAGAGGGTTCACGCACAGCCACACATGAACACGGTTGCACCGAAACATGCCTGTACAAGCACCGGCGCACACACATACATCTCTTTGAGTCAGTCACTATGTTTATTACCATTAAGGTCATTTTTACTTTACCTGAATTACAAATGTATGAATGTTTAGTGATATTAGTAATAAAAAAGACACGTTAAAGGTGTTGCATCAGATAATGCAAATATGACTGGAAGATTAAATATACATTTTAGTGAAAAAAATGTATTGCTATGATAGTAATAATAATACCTTTATTTATATAGCACCTTTAAACAGAGTCTACAAAGTATTTTGACAGGCAAAGCAAAAGAGCAGGCTACTCAGAAAACAATATAACAACAGAATGAGGCCAAACAGCAAGAAAAAAATGAAGCTAAAATTGAAATAAGACTGAAACACACAAGAAAAAGACACTAAGACTAAGGCAAACAGTAGAAGATGTAAGAACAGGAGAACAAGAAAAACATGACAATAAGAACACTCATAAGTCAAAAAGGAATGGAGATGGCTGGTGCCAATGGCCCAGGGCGAAGGTTTGGTCATTTGGTGTGAGACACACTTAAACATTTTGGGTAAAATGGTGCCATCACATACCAGTCATCTCCTTCCCATTGTCCCAGGAGAATTTTTATTATATTTAAACCAAACATCAGACAGTAAATGAGCTGTAGGCCATCCATAAATAATGATTGTGATTTTTATGGTAGGAGGGGCCTCAGGAAAGGGGTTGACCAGGTATTGTAGCCCCTGCTGTGAGGCCCACTGGGCAGCCCCATGAGGCACAATAGTAGCAGCACAACCCAGGTAAATTATGACTGTTATAAATCAAAGCTTTTGAGATTTTTAATGTGGTTCATTTTCATGTGAAGTCAGATCAGTTTACACTGTCTCTTTGGGCAGATAACACACATTATTTCATTATTTCATTTATTTCATTAAAGAGATAGTTTGGATTATTTGGTATAGGGTTGTAAGAGGTATGTATAGTCAGCGTATTACCTACAATAGATGGCAGGTAGGAGAAGCAGAGGGGCACCAGTACAGATGCTATGCAATGAACTGCTGTGACAAAAGGTACTTTAGCCACTTAAAAAGGGGCCACCTAAAAATATCTGGCATTTGAAGTGTACACTATATTTAGAATATTTTCACCCTTTTACTTTACTGTCAGACGGTGTTTTCTGATGTAAATCAGCCGTCTTATGAGCCAAATATCACTCTGAACAAACCAACCAAACACCATAGGCAAAATCAGTCATTCTACCTTGCAGAGCAGGGAGGTTGCTGGTCTGCTGCCTCCTTGATCTGTAGACTGGTAAGTTGTGTATTTTTCCCATAACAATCTTGCGTAGCGCGTGATTAATAAAACCAAACAGCAACTTAGGCACCATGAAAGACTTAAACATTCATTACCGCACCCTTGTAAATAAGTGTGAGTAAGGCAACCAGGAGAGAGGGTGGGGCAGACTAAAGGAAAAGGTGTTGGCCAGGTATAGTTGCCCCTGCTGCTAGCCCACTGTGTAGCCCCCATGGGGTAAACTAACCGATCTTAGGTGTGGATTCAATTAAACACATTGTTCACATTTTACTAGATATATTTAAAGGACATTCCTGTCCTAAATGCCTGATGGTAACTTGAGCTGCATGAATAATGATTGTAATTTTATGGTAGGAGGGACCTCAGGGAAGGGGCTGGACAGGTATTGTTGCCCCTGCTGTGAAGCCCACTGGGCAGCCCCATGAGGCACAGTAGTGGCAGAACATCCCAGTAACAGTCTGACTGTCAGTTGGAAATCAAAGCGTTTTTCATACACATACAACTAAACATGGAAAAAGTTTTGCATCGTATGTGCCTGTGGGCTGTCATCTGCCAGTGAAAAAAGTTATCAATCATCGCAACATATCATTTAGGAAAAAAATTCTTTGACAGTTAGTCTTTTCATACTGAGCAGAGCAGAATTTATGGATTGTACCAAAAAGAAAAAGGAATGGGACACTAGCAAGTCAACTATTTATTTATCAATAAAACTAATTCAAGAAAACTTAAATACAATGTTAATGTAGACACACAAGGCAAAAATGAATGGTGGTATACCAGTCCACTTATTCAGTGAGTCAACATAAATCTGACTCATGGATACTGTCTGTCCACACCCAGAGAAAGACAGTGGTATAGGCTACAGTTTGAACTTGTAGTGTGTGCGTGACAATGCAGTGTCCCGGTTTAAACCAGCTCTGGCAGGTTTTTTTTTTTTTCCACAGACAAATTTGGCTCATCAGATCAAGGTAAAGGGTCAATGTAATCTTTATTGTCGCCGAGGGGAAAGGTGTTGCACAGCCAGCAGAATACGACATCAAACCATATGGTACAACAATTCACACACACAAAAAAACATAAAATTGCATAATGCTTTTCAAAAGACCAGGAGCAGCGGGAACCAGTGGGTTCTTAAATCTCTTCGTCCTGCATCTTGTCAGATTTTATCTGCAACCAGATGGAAAAAACCTTAACTCACTGAGCAAAGGGTGAGCAGGCTCAGCAAGAACTGACTTGGTGGCTCTGACCACACTTGAATACTTGACTGAGAAATGGTTTACATTTGTGCCAACAATTTAACTGCACATGAAGTTTGCTCATTATTATTCACAAAAAGTGAACTCCATGATTACTTCAGCAGTTTTAAAAAAAAAGGTTGCATCCACATTAATCACTGATTTAAAGCACCAAGATTATTCCCTTCAACTGAGGGTTATTTTTAATATATATATATATATATATATATACCTTAGACTTTCTATTTCAAAACAGAAACTTTAAATTTTTTAAAAATGTTTTTTTTTCGGTTTCTGATTTTTAACCCCAATATCGCACAGTTATAAAACTTCTTAGCTTCTTTTGCACAACATTTGGTAAAAATCATAACTTTATTGTCAGTTATTGTCCCCAGATACTCAAACTGCTGAAGAACTTCCACCGCCTGGAAGTCGGTGTCAAATTTATGAATAATTTGATACAATAAAAAAACATATGTAAACAAATATAACCAGTTAAACAGTCACACAAATACTTTCTATCTAATTCACAGGCAGATATGCAACAGAAAGATGCAATCACTGCTACTCCCTCTTGTACTATGTTGTAACAATGTCTGTACAGCAAAATCCAACATGGTAAAGTGTTTTATTTTCAGTTTGTGTTTTAGTGGTGATTGTTGTGTTTTGCTGCTTCCAATTGCAGTGTTGTCATATCAGTCTGGGTGTTTTGTCACACAGGGATAGACTAACATTTTTTAAGCACTGGCCACCAGTGGGGCTGTTCCACTGTCACTTATGGACACCGCCAGCCAAACCATAATCTTCAGAGTAGGGCCAAAGCGAGCCTGACCCACCTCCAAGCAGGCTAAAGTGACGTCTGTGGACCCTCGACAATCTCCCGTTCTCCTTGTCAAACAAACATTTATTATGAGAACAGGTCTCTGTTCAGAAAGACAGTTTCAAAAGTGTCTATGTGTTCAGCTCTTAGCACTTTTGTACCTTCAAAGTGAATCTCTGTGGTTTGAAGTTTAGTTTCTCTCTTGCGACGCTGTTTGTACTTTCAGGTATCTGCTATATTTTACTGTTTCACATTCACTTTCATCTAGATAGGAATCAAGTTAAGTTATTGCTGATGAAAACATTTCCTGATTTTGCTCCATCATAGTAAAATCTTTTAGATAACAAAATAAGTTTTAATGTGAAGATCTTTGTAGGAAATTAAATGTTTGTTTGCCATTTTACAACTACTCAACTCAGCTAAGCTAACAGCTAAGCTCTTGGCTGATGTTCTGAGTCAAACTGAGTCTGCCAAGCCAACACATGTGTGAGGAAAAGGGGTATAAGCCTCTAAGTTTGCTAAATGTCAACCTATGTAAAAAGAATACAGAAAATTATGATTCTGATGAAAAGTATTCAGCTACATTTGGAAAAAGTGACGATACACACCACAGTACATCATGTGCATAGAGGTGCCATTCAGTACTTGACCTTGAATCAGGCAAGGTCTAGTACCGAAATGTCACAAATAAATGACATATTGCAAGTTCGACAGTGTGTCGGAGTCCTTTTGCAATTTTTTGGTCTTCTCTCTCCAACACACCTGTGTTGTTGAATAGATGTGCAAAGTGTTTCCTTTGGTTCTGTAAGATAAAACAGGCATTAAAACCTCTCTATCATTGAGATTCATGTACTGCTGCTATAGCACTGAGCAGATTACCCACACACCTTTGCTTTCCAATCTACTTTCCTTAACAAAATGCCAATTCAACACAAATTACACTCAACTATTTGTATCAAATAGACGGCATGAATCAGTTTGAGTAGGCTCAGAAATCCAATACATCTTTCACACCAAAATATTGGTAGCTAGCTGGTGACAAGCACTGTTGAGTGTTTTTGTAGAACGTTGAACTAAAAGGTGCGAGGAATTGGCATGTTTGTGGAACTGTAGGGTGAAGACTCACAGTATGGGGGTAGTTGGTGGCCACAGGATAACTTTTTGTGGCCACTGGCCATTGAACGGTGTTGCAGTCTTTGACTTTATGTCAATCATTTGACATGTACAAAAGAAACCAAAAACTAATGTTTCCATGGAGAAAGGAAACCTTCGGATATATTCTGCTGTATTGTGCTGTTTTAAACCAGCTGATCCATTTAATAATGTTTGGCCCCTTCACCACTGATGAATGTGACCACGGTATCTAAAGGAAACTCTACTTATTGTTTTTCTTTGGCAGTGGAGCTGGTGTTGTTTTTGGCCTGAGATCATCTGCCTGTGATCCTTTTTTTTTTTTTTTTTTTTTTTTTTTCAATGCCATCTGACCCCTGGCATCTGATCCGCAGTTATGGAAGCACTTCCCTTCTGCCAGGAATTTAGCGAAGCAATTAACAAAAACTCTCTCTGATGTCTTATCACAAACCCCTCAGTGTGTGTGTGTGTGTGTGTGTGTGTGTGTGTGTGTGTGTGTGGAGTTGAAGTGGAAATAGAGCAGAGGTATTATTATAAAGGTTGTGGTGTGGCAGAAACACTAACAGTTGCTTTGCCAGTCATGAGAAACTGTTTATGGAGTTATGGACTAATTGTGCTAATAAACTAAAATGTTCTAAGACAGTATCAGCTTGTTGATAGAACAGATATAGTTTTGGGATGTGTAAACTAAACCTTATCTCAGAATATGTTAGGGTACATGAAAACACAACACGTATTTCAAAGAATATTTTTACATAACTGCTAAGAATTTACTAACTATCTATGAACTACTTTTCTACATATATCAAGCATTTTAATAAAGATATTTCTGTTTAAACTAAAGAATTGCATGTTTCCAAATGGGCTGTGGAAACCCTGTCGGATATACACAACAAAACAATGTCATTGGGCTAAACACAATTGTTTTTTTCTCTCATTCATGTATCAGACATTTCGTGTTTTTATCTGATGGCATCAGTATACACTCCAAACCTCTCCTGTTTTTACTGCAAGCTGCCCACATTTGAATATGAATAAGCCTTGTAATCAAGGTGTATAAACCTCATTGGATTCCCCTTGTAAACTGCCAGTTTGTCCTGGTTGATGTTACAATCACAGTGAAACAACCCTGGTTGTAAACTTTAGATTCTCTCCTGTCATTTTAAAGGAATGAAGCTGTAAAGTTGAACCACAGTACTGCATGTCTTCTTTAATCTGGTCTGGATCAGGATTCCTTAAGAGAAGTTTCTCAGGCTCCCTTCATCCAGTCTGATGGTCGAGACCACAGATTCATGTCTTTTTTCTCAGCCAAGGACCCCTTTCAAGATAGAAAACATACCAGGGACCCCCTCATCTGTGTCCCTTGCTGGATTCAATTACTGACAGGGAAATGTGCTTGACTGAATATTTATATATATATATTTATAAATTTATTTAATTTTTAAATTGTTGGAACATAATCTATGAACTAGTTTAGACTGAGAATTTAAATATTGGGCATGTGTTTTGACCTATTAATCCTTTTGTATAAAAAAGAAAAAGAAGAGGAAGAATTGTTTTATATTATGATAATTAATAATCATAATATAATTAATTAAAGTAGTGTAAACTTCAAATTGGCATGTTGAGCGTTTTGTCTTTGTGCTTATTAAACTCATAATTTTAAATTTATATTCACTGTATTGAAAATTAAATTTATAATTAATACAAATAATTCTGTTCCATTAATTTATGGCAGTGAGAGAGGTGAATGGAAGTTGCATGTATTAAAAATATTTGAATTAGTGAAATCAATATTTTCAGTTTCACTACAATCAAAGCATACATGTAATGCTAACTCAAAATATTTAAGCTCTGATAACCACCAACATCAAAAAACTATGTGGCAACTGATTGCCTCAGTTTTTTTTTGAGTACTGCTAACTTATTTGGGTTTACAGTGTTTTGGTGTCAGGCCATGAAGTAGTTTTATTTGTTTGGGCAACAAAAATGAAAATGTTGGTATTGCTATAGTAACCCATGTGAGTGATAAAAGACTAAATTTGAAAATCTTTTAAAATGCATATAGTGCAAAATAGTTACTCCACATTGTTTTATTGAAGTGATATAGTTGCTGAATTTCATGAGAAAATGGGAAAACTTCTGTGGTTCACAGCATATAATATCCCTGAATATTCTGTGAACATGGATACAGGATTTGACTTTTCTTGCAATAATGCTCATTTACATAGAAAAAGGATGGTTTTGTGCTAATTGTATGCATATTGCATAACTTAAATATGAGTGAATAGCACCAAGCACTCTTTGCTTGACAGCACAGTTAATGATTCATTTCACCATTGCGGTTGCTTTGAGGATTACATTGTTTCTTTTTGTGCAGATTTATTGTGTTCATCTCACAATATACACAGCAAATAACACAGAAAAAGTAAATGTAGATGGAAGCCAACACAGGGCAGGATGATATCACAGAAAACACTGTTAAGGCTCAAGTGTAGCTGCATTTCCTGTTATTCATGACTTCAGTTGTAGAAACTGCGAAAGACCTCAAAAAGGCAAAATAACTTTATTTTCAGACACTTTTCATCAGGGTCATCTATTAGGGCCAGAGCCGGAGACGTGTTGAAAATGAAATTGTACAATACAAGTGTTGCTGAAGTTTTGCCGTTTTACAACTTTCTGATATATCGTGCTGGCAAAGACCTAAACAAAAAAGGACCAAAACTGGAACCTCCTTGACAGATGAAAAATAGTTTCAGAAATCAGACATGTTTGACAGCTCTGTATATACTGTATGTGAGCTGACATTTACAATTGAAGGGACAGGTAGTAATGAGCGTGGAACTGGACCTCTGGGCACAGAAAGAGTAAAGCTGTGAATTAGCATCCCGCTGTTTTCGGCGGAGTCGACTTCCCTCTACTTACCAGGTCAGATGAGGTGGGGCGCTGGATCCCTTGCTGAGCTCAGGTGTGTCCAGGATGGGTGGACAGCATCAACCCCCCACCACCACCCCCCCAACTCCCATGGAGCTCGTAGACAAGAGTGTCTTTGCTCCCACCCTCACTCTCTGCATCTCTCTTTCTCACGCCTCTTCATTGATTTGCCTGAGTTAGTGAGGAATCACACCAGATGGAAACACTATCACAAATTGGAATTCTTGGCCTTATGTCTGTCCGTACTAGCAAGATATGAATCTACCCAGAAAACCTCTGGCTGACTGTTACTGAGTATTCCAAATGCCATGTTTTCGCTGGATGCCACTGTGACAGCCCTGACAGGTGTATCAGATTTGGGAATGCAACTCTCCCTTAAATAGAATAAGAGTGAGATGTGATCAGTTTTGGGTGTAACTTTCAATTTACCAGCCAATTGTTTTCTTTTTGCCAAAGAAATTAGATTTTCTGATGCCCTGAAACAAGTATTTATGTTAACATGACTTGTATGCAAGATCAGTATATACAAGTTGAAATGGTGAACAGCTGAACCTGTTAATCAAACAAGATCTAGAGATGATGCCCGTCTTCTTGCGAAAGTCATGACTGTCAAGTTACATAAAGGGTTTCAGTCTACCGAACAACACTGTTACTTATCACCGTTCACTGTAACAAAAAGAGTGAACATGCACAGAAGTCCCCCAGTCAGTTTGCGTGTGTGAGAAGTGTGCAGTCTTTAGATCCAACAGTGGTTTGTCTTGTTGCAAGTCAAACACTGATGCGTGGGAATCCTCAAAGCACAAAGTGTAGACGTTCCACTGAAGGATCCATGTTTGCTCTGAGTCAGTGTGTCTTTTGATCAGTTAGCTCTGTGCAGGCACACATTCAACTTGCAGAGTAACTATTATAAATTCTTAAAGAAACAGCCGGTATTTAAATAATGGCATTCGAGCCGACATGTAGGGTGGGTAAAAGACACTGAGTTGTGGTGGAGTGACCTACACTTTACTAGCAAGGTCAATTTAGCAGAAAGTACATTTACAGTGCGTTAACTCTACAGTCAGTGTCATAGTCTAGTGCTTCAAGATTTTAGAGACAGTGAGGTCAGTGGTGGCTGTCTGAGGAACAGGGGCGAAAAAATAAAGGGGCACCACATGTATACGGTTGGACACCAGCAACAATGTGGCACTAGAGGACACTTTACCACATTCTGTCGACTCGGAGGGCACTATAGAGGGGACTTTACCACATTTTGTCCACTAGGGGGCACTTTAGAGGACACTATACCATGTTTTATCCACTAGAAGGGCACCCTAGAGGACACGACCATGTTTTTTCTACTGGAAGAGCATTATACCACATTTTGTCCACTGGAAAGGCACTTTAGTGGGCATTTTACAATGTTTTGTCCACTGGAAGGGCCCTTTAGAGGACACTCTACCACATTTTGTCCTCTAGAAGGGCACCCTAGAGGACACTTCACCATGGTTTGTCCACTGGAAGGGCACTTTATCACATTTTATCTACCCTAGGTGCACTGACAATAAAGTTAGTGAGAGGTGGCCGTCAACAGAAGGTAACCAACATTAGTGACTAATGCTTCTTCCAACTGTCCCGTCTCTGTCCGTTTGAAGGCAAAACTATTCTAGAAACTATGCACAATTTTATTTGCAGAGACATGCTGATATGCAGCATCAATAAAAACATTACTGTCTACTAATGTCAATGCAATACACATATTTTCCTGTGTCTTATTCAATATTAGATATTAAAAGAGGAATTTACTTATTAGTCACTGAAGGGCAAAGTGGCATTATTTATAAAAACTGTCCAGTACTGTCTAGTGTTGCTTAGTTGGCTAGTAGACTCTACACAAGTCTAGAATACACTGTAAAACTGAGCTTGTGTCTGTTTACTGTACATGCTCCTATAGAAAGAAGAAATGGGCAAGGAGGAAGGGAAGGGGAAAGTGTTTTTCTTCTCTATTATAACTGTGATTCGTACAGTCCTCAGAATTACAGAATTAATGTTGATTTTTCTTTTTAATGCAGTTGGAGAAGTAAAGGCCCACTAAGTCATTTATTCTGTGTCCAGTCTAGTCGTTTTTGATCTGGCCATGCTTATAAAACAGTGAAAAGTTGGACCTGAGTGGGCCATTAAGGATGATTTTGGCCATGTATGCATGTTTTTACAGTAGAATCCTCTGCTGCTTAAAAGTTCCGAAGTATGTCAACATTTCAAAAGAAGCCATGACATTAGTCATGAGTCAAAACAGAGGGAATCTGATCAAAAAATAAGATATGCTTGCCCCGAAGGGAGACACAACTTACACTGTAATGACACACACACACGCAAACAAAGCCCGCATGCACCTGAGTTCCAAGTTCGGTATTTATGAGATGAAATACTTGCACACATTAGCCGCTGTGTAAAGAGTGGTTATGCAAACTAGTTTCCTGAGAACTCTTGGCACGGGCGTCACTCTAGAGGGTAATCGAGCAGTTTACAGTCACACTCAAATAAAAACAGTGGGTTTAACAAGTTAACGTTTACATCCATTAATGCTCAGCATCAAACACAACGATTCATCGTGTGTTATGTGTGGGTTGTGTATTTCATGCACCTGTTCAACCAGCAGAGTGAATAATGAGCAACGGTAATGTCTGTTCATATCAGCTACCTATTGTTTCATCTATTCTGGGCTTCAGTGAGCGTGTGCAGACTGACCTTTGAACCCTGCTGCAGGTGCATTGTCCATGTTTGAGGGGTTGTTGATGTCATCAGAGAGGGCGGCGAGGTGACACTGTGCTGTGACCTATACACTCTGCCAGCTTCCTCTTTCCAGTGAGAGGCTCAGGTCCACTGTGACAGAGCGGGAACTCTTTATCACTCAGGTGAAATGATTTTCCATGGAAAGGAGTGTATGCTGGAACACACACACACACACACACACACACACACACACACACGAGTGTTGTCAGCATTTTATTGCACGAAACATGCTCCCACATTTAATCACGACACAATATTATATTGATTGATATATATTGATATTGATTCATACAATACTTGCTGATACAGAGTCTGCAGTGATTTCAGTTCAGGTTCCTATGCCAGATAAGTTTCAGTATGATTATACCCATTAACGCAATCAATTACAGGAGACGCTGCCACCCCTTCCTATTCTGCTTTTGGCAATTAAAAAAATCTATAATAATTCCAAATAACTATAAGTGCAGTAGGCATCATTATTAAGTTAATCCTGTGGCATTTTAGATTGCATAAATTAGCCTAGCAGCTAGCAAACGTTACCTCTACTCATAGCTAAAAGGAATAATATACAACATTGTTTTTTATTTGTTGTTTTTTAGGACAATTTATAGACTCATAATCATAATCCCTTTCAATTGTCACTTAAGACCCACAATAAATGTGTGGTGGTGTCTGTATCTGCAGAGACTCTGCCCTCTGTCTGTATTTCCTTTTTTTCTCATAACCCAAAATGTCGCTATTTGACACCCTGGGATTAAGACTCAACTATATCCTAAGCCTACAGATTCTGTTTTTAACTAATTACATATATTAGTTTTTTTTTCTTACTTATCGTTGGTTTAAGTCACTGCATCTCCTGACAGAAAACCACAGCTGAATTTCGGGCTGCATGCATGGAAGCAGATGTCATCAGCATTTTACTGGGACCCACCCTCCTCAAAACTGAGAAAACAGAAACAGCACATAACAGAAAAAAAAGAAATTAATACACAAATCTCTCATGTGCAATAATCAAAACTGTTGTAACTTTGTTTTGCACATGAGGAACTCCATTGCCTCATGGCTCAGAATATTATCTGACATCATTATGTGTAACATATGACACACAGTCACATCACATAAGTTTACACTGATTAATTATGTCACACTGTTTTTATTATATGCCTTTACTTGAACAGGTCTCATTGTCTCCTTAAGACTGAGATTTCAAAATATGCCTTTGTACAAGAACGCACAAGACATAACAACACACAATGGCGGCTACACATTAAGAAAAATAATAGCATTCAAAATGTTTGTGTATAATACTCTTCAAAAGAAATGAGAAAAGATTTTTACTTCAGAACTTTCTGTGAGTATTTCCGTTCTGAGTGGTGTAATATCCAAAACCAGTTTTTCCATTTTCTGTTTGAACTGCATTAAAGTTATATCCTGTTTCTTGACATTAATTACTCATATAGTGCAAATAGTTCAGGGGGTTTTTTTCCAGTAGAGCTTAATACTGTAGATAAATCATGTAAAGTGTGACTCCCTTCTGTCAGCTATAGAGAAGATTATTTAAGACACAGTGGTGAGTGAGGACTCAATCAACTGTATTCTGTACATAATGCACAAGGTACACAGGTGGAATATCACAATGGTAGGCTGAACAATAGTCTTTTAACTAGCAGAAAAAAAATTCATACATAAATGTTGAACATTTGGTCTTTAATTTGCTCTGTTACATCAAAACAAACACTTAATATGTGTAAAACAAAAAAAAGTTTGCTTAGAATCATGGTTAGGTAAGAGTGGTGTGAAAGCCAACTTTATGGTGATTATAGAGATTATAATTATCGTGTCAAATTCATTCTCCGCATCAAATCCCTCCTAGTATTAAGAGCCGTGAGCACCTATTGTGCAGTAGAGTGTGACACTGTCCCAGCTCACACCTACAAAAACAATCCAGTTCTGTCAAAATTCCACGACAGAGTACAAAGACATTCCTGTCCCGTCCCAATCCCGCAAGAATGGCTCACATGTCATCCCATTCCCATCAATCCACCATATGCATATGCCATGCAAATGCATGGTTGGGGAAACCAGAGCAAACTCATGCAGACACAAAAAGAACATGCAAACTTCACACACAAGGGCCGAATTTGAACCCACAACCTTCTTGCAGACGGATGACAGTGCTGCATTACCTATAAAATATATCTGAAAAATAAAAGTACAGTAATTATATACAAGTGCCTCTTTAAGTATGTTATATACATTCATAGATGATGAATATTGATCCAGTAACATTGAAGCAACACTGAGCCAATCTAAAGTACTGTATACAGGCTATTTTTTGGGCATTTTTGCCTTTATTGACAGTGACAGCTGAAGGTATGACAGGAAAGGGGGGTGAAGAGACAGGGGATGACACGCAGCAAATGAGCTGCAGGTGGGATTCAAACCGGCAGCTGCTGTAGAGAACTAACAGCCTCAATACAAGGTGCACACACCCTACCGACTGAGTTATAGGGGCACCCCTGTGTATACAGGTTTTTAATAATGCATCATATCTTCTGAACTGATCATATGATTTGTATGTAAAGTATTGGGTGGTAAAGTAACCGAATGTGGTGGAGTAGAATTATAAAGTAGCATAAAATGAAAATAGTAAAGAAAATTTGCCATACTGGAACTTAATGAATTAAACTGTGCTACAAGAAAACTAATCAGCTAACTTCAGTAAATTCTACTACATCTGAGTTGAACACCGAGTTTTTTTCATTTCCTGAAAAATGACCGTATTTATTTATTTATTTTGTATTATTTATTAATTTAATAGGCAAATGCTGCTGCTGTAGGTAATTTGGTGAAACATACCACTTTGAGCGTCACTGTTGATGTAAAATGATGGAACAATCAGTAATGATTTAAGGTAATTGCCATTACTCCAACCCAGAGGTCATGCTTTGTGTGTGTGTGTGTGTGTGTGTGTGTGTTTGTGTTTGTGTTTGTGTTTGTGTTAGTGTGTGTGTGTGTGTGTGTGTGTGTGTGTGTGACTGAGTAGACACTGCAGTTGCATTCATGCACACACAACAGCCTCAGGTGTGCAACACGCATAATAACACACAAAAAGACTCACATTTGCCCCTTTCATCAGTGAGATTTAATGAGCTTATTATTGTGGCCTTCACATGATGCCATTCATATGTATCACCATGTGCTTTGTTAGCATGCAGTGTCCCCATTCATCATGAAGTGTTTCCATCCGTCGTTTTATTCGCAGGACAGTGAAGCACTTGTATGAAAGGTACCTTGGTGCAAAACTCTCGGGAAATTGCAATCTGAAATCTGAATGGATTTTGTTTAGCTTGTTTTCATCCAGGCTGCAGCTGGACGTGAGAATGTAAAGCATACGTTTTGTTTAGCAAATTGCCCGGTGAAGGACAAGAGGACCAATTTAGAGAGATGGCAGTCATCTGACTGTCTAGTAACAACAAGAGATTTTATGAGAGAATCCTTGTGATTATTCTCACATTTATTTTTTAATATTTTGAAATTGTTCAGGTTCAAACTGTGGATTGTTTTTCTATTATTTTAAACTACTACTGTCCTACCAAAAAAAACAAAAAAACAACTGTAAATGTTATTAATACCAACACTCCAATTCCTTTCTTCTTTTGAGAAATTTTCAAGGATTTATGTACATGAAATATATGACATATATAAAATGGTTTTAATATCTAAAACTGCTCTGTGTCTCTTTCTCACTTCCTGGTTTAAAAAAGGCAAGACTACTGCTCAAGCACTGTTTTAACTGTTAACTTTCTGTTTTAACAAATTCATTAAATAATTTCGCAATCAAATGTGTCTCAACATGTCAACTCCGTAGCCCTTCTAAATCTAAGCTAAATAAGAATTATGGTGTATTTAGATTAGCATTAAGAGACTGCAATGGTTTATGTGAAATTCTGCTTAATGACATTTAGTCATTCACAAATTCATCAGCGACATAGTCATACACTGCTCTGGGTTAACTTTAGACCAGTTTCAACGGTAAACGAATTCTTACACTTGATGTTTCGCAATTAAAGACTTCCAGTGAAGACGATGCAGGACAAGTATTGTGAAACAGAAGGAGGAGGAGTTGCGATAAAAGCAAACTAGTTATATAACAGTTTAATTTGTTTTTCTTCCAGGTTTGGATGAAGCTTTGTTGTTTTAATTGCTTGAGACCACATGTAAGAAATACACTACTTTTATGTTTATTTTGTTAATTTTAGAGGTACACCTTTTAGGTATCAATTTCGGAACCAATCCAGTGTTGCCACTTTGCCCTTCTCCAGCCGCTCCTTGTGCCTTAGACAAAAACATTGCATAGAAATTAATAATTATTATTCTATATCCTTTTGATTTTCCTTTATCAGTACAGATAGTTCACCCAAAAATGAAAATTCTGTCATTATCTACTCACCCACATGCCGATTGAAGGTCGGGTTTATTTTGTTAGTCCACAAAACACTTCACACTGTCACAGGAAAACAGCGTTGCAGAATTTTCTAAACAATGTAGGTGACCAGTTTTCAAATGTAAAAAACATAAAATGCCTCCATACTGCTTGCCTGGCATGATCCAAGTCTCCTAAAGTTCTGACATGCTGTTTGCACACCGTCACACCACACACATCCAGTTCAGACAGTGTGCATGTGTGTGTGAACGTGTCTCCAAGCTTCTACAGTGAAGACTCAGGCTAAATAACATAGACAAGTTGGCATGTTGTGGCTTTAGGAGACTCGGACACCAGACAAGCAGTATGGAAGCATTTTATGTCTTTCTTCTTCTTCTTTTTTTTTTTTTTTTTAGCTGGTCACCATTCACTTCCATTGTTTGGGACTAAACCCGACATTCAACTTCAATCTTCAGAGTCTGATAATAATGACTGAATTTTCATTTTTGGGTGAACAATAAATACATTCTAATAATCTACATTTGCAAAAATGTGTAGTCTGCTCCAAATTTTAAATATGTAATTTAATATTCTGTCAACTAAAATGTGCGTCATAGCCTACGTCTATGGCTCAGTGCTTTTTCCTCTAAATTTTTCCAAAGGCTGGTCTTTAGTCTCTCCATAGGCTAGTTATGGAGGACAAATCCAATAAAAAGAAAAATCTCCAGACAGATTTTTTTATTCTTCTTTTGGCCGAAAGTGTCTCTTTTGAATGTAAAGGTTGCTGACCCCTAACGTAATAGATATCCGGGACAAGACTTCCTCTTTCATGAACTGGTCATTGTTTACAGTTTGCTCACCAATGTCACAATCAAGAATGGATGACAGCTGACATTTCGACTAATCTCTAATAACAGATATCTGCAAATGAATTCATGAAAAGAAAGCTAATAAAAAACTAAACTGTCATCAGACAGTAGCTGATGGGTTGCAAGATTGCATTTCGGCTATTGTGCTTCACCTCTTTTGCTCTACACACACTGTTTACCTGCAACCAAATGCAGCCAATTCCTGCCCAAACATGATTGGTCAATACTGCACACTTCTACAGCACTAGAAAAACAAAATGAACATTTAAAGAGTCAGAACTGTTTTGTTATCATAGTGATGCCAGTTAGAGTTGGTTTGGTCGGAGTTATGGGATATGTTAAATCCATCTCAGGTGCAGTAGAGGTTATATGAACTTATTTTTAAAACACAAAAATGTGAAGTTATCAGATATCTTATCTGGATTGGCCATGGGGAACAGATAATTATCAGTCACTGGTATCAACTGAAAAAAAAAAAATCCATGTTTGCATACCTCATTTTCATCGCACATATCACATCATGTTTTGTCTCTGAGTCATTCTGAAACAAGCACTGCCAACGCATGCTTCCAGGAATATCCTGGTTACCCATCCTAATCTATATGATCTAATACAGAGCCCCCATCCAGTGTAGAACAGTTGCATGACAATTAACTGGATCTGCTGCAGGAAGGTTCAGACAGGATTTTGACAACCCCTCTTAGTCCACATGTTGGAGGTGTGGTCACTTGCAAAATGTTACTAAAATAGACCTAAAATGATCCTTTTCTTCAGTTTTTGTGAAGCAGATACCGGTCAGTCTCAAAGCAGGCTATAATTGGTCAGCCCATTTAGTCAGCTGACTCAGATTCTGTAGTTTGTCAGGAATGCTGTTGTTCATTTGGGAGGGTTTCAGCAGAAGTGGTTTGTACATTTTCCTTATCGCACATCTAGAGTTAATGTTAGCAGTGACTCAGATGTCTTCAAAGAGTGTGAGCCCACATCCGAATGCATCATAACTCATAAATAAATGCTGCAGCACAGTCCTGTGTTGACAGACTCACACACTTCCTTGATTCCTGGATACGGTAGCCAAAGCCGTTCCTTAGAATGGCTTCAAACACAGGTTATTCAGTAAACAGGGTAACTTCTGAACAGGTTTATCATCGTTCAATATTTCCATAATAGGGGATTAAAGGATGCATAATCTGGCTTCCAATCAGTTTGAGAAAGAAATCTGATTAGCTCAGGGTTGAAATTAAATTAAATATATGACATACTCGCACGTACATGGAAATGCACAGCAACGCAGTCGATTGCAGGGTTACTTTGAGAGAAATGGCTACTGTTTCAAAGTCAAAAAATACATGTATTAATCAGAGCAAAAAAAAAAATCAAGAAATCAGCAAGGGACACAGGCAGGATTATTCTGGTTCTCATATATCCCATCAAGAATCATAGCCTGCATCAAACTTCCCCCAAATGAAAACTTAATCTACAGTGAAGATTTAGGCTAAAAACACGGTCTAAATAATGTCTTTTAAGTCAACTTAGCATTTCGGGCCTTTAGGAGACTTCATATCTCTTATCAGACCTTATATCATAGCAGATTCCAATTATATAGGTCTACACTTTTTTAGCATGGTGTTTGTCTGTGCTGTATAGAAAACAAAATGTTGAGACATTTCACTCAAAATGTGGCCTTCATTGTGGCCATAGGATCAACACAGTCATAAAGATTCATCCTCTGGGGGACATTAATGTCTGTGCAAAATTTCACCAACCCATTTAGCAGATGTGGAGATGGAGATATTTTACAGGACAGGTGAATACTTTGATGTGTGCTGGTGGCACTAGAAGAAAAGTCAGGGGATCAGCAAAGTCATTAGGATTCATCCTCTGGGCGTCATGAATGTCTGCCCCAAATTTCATAGCAATCAATCCAATAGCTTTCAAGATATTTCACTGGGGGTGCTACAGAAATAGAGACTCCAGGGTTTGTCTTCTGAAGACCACAACTATTTGCATGGCAGTACATCCCACATTTTGTTGACATATTTTTCCTGGACCAAAGCTGTGGATTGACCCACAATGGCATCAATTAATCAAGTGTGACTGTTTAATCTCCTGTATCTTCAACAGTCATACCCTAAAGCTTTTTACTGGAATTTTCAGTACAGGAGTTCTCTATGTAAACAACAAGAACCACTAACTGAACCTGGAAGTTCCACGCATGAAGCTGGCTTGTCTGTGTGAATATGTATGCTTTCTAGGACTGTCAAGGAAGTAACCAGACTACTTCAGAGCTTTCGGATTCCTTGACTTCCGATTTGCTTGACATCTGAAAACATTTTCTTTTGATCCTGTGGCTCACCCCTGAGAATGCAGCAGAGCAGGCAATGACACTGAGAGAGAGTTGTGCTGAAGAATGAGAGGGAAAGGAGGGAAAACCAAAAGTAAGCCAAGAGAGAAAGAGAGTAGGACGGATCATAGCGATGAAAGAGAAAAAACGAATCAGAGGAGGGAGAGGGGAGAGACTGAGGAAGTGAGGGGTTACTCCTGAGGGCTTTGGTTACGTAGGTAGAGAATACAAAGTGTCAAGAAAAAAAGAGGATGGAGAGGTCACTCCATCCAGAGAGCTGTGTTTCACTGTCACAGGATGACAAGTGAGAGGGCCTGGGAGTTAAGAAGGGGTGTAACACAGATGAAGGATAACATGTCACTGAGAGGTTGTACTCTGAAAAAACAATGTAAGGTCAGTACCTTTGCTCAAAGAACCGCTTCCTCAATAACAAGATGGAAAATGATCTTACATGTTAGCTTTTTTTTAAGCTGCAGAAGTGCAGGTGTAGAGGTTTTGCAATATTTTAGCTTTTTCTAGATATGCAAAATGTATAATTTCCTGTGCACCACAATAATGGCATAATAATAATAATAATGATCATTACATGATGCTATTCACAGTTTACATAGAGGGTTAGACTTGGTGTTGCATAACTTACAATAAAACATCAAACCTTTGTTTACTCTGACTGATGCAAATAGAGTCAGTTGGGGTCAGACACATCAGTGACTTACTTTTTACAGTGAAAGCAGTGGGGAGAAAAGTCCATTAAGTCATGAAACTTCAGCTGTTTAATAATCACTATATTTGGATGTCTTCTTCAGTATTAAAATAATCCAGGTGATTTCATTGTTTTGCAAGTCACAAGTAAGTCTCAAGTCTTTTCCAGTTAAGTTTTGAGTCCTAAAAAAGTCATAATGTAACAGCCTCAGTGTTTTAGAAAGTTCCTTGGCTTTTAGGCTAATGTTAGCCAAACATTAGCTCACTAACTGTGTTAATGTCAGGCTCAACTGAAGCTACATCCACATTGCTACAGTTTTGCTTAAAACTGTGATTTTTTTTTTCCCAGATGGCAGTTTTGGCAATGTTTCAGGAATAATGTCCGTCCATACTAACATCTGAAAACACATATTACAACCATTCACGTACACTGGGCATGCATGTACCATTGTAAACAGAAGTCAGTGATGAGGCAGGGAAACAGAACTGTTTTTCACATAATCCTCTTATATAATGATTGTCAGTGGAATTATCTTCTTTTTCCTTCTTTCCTATCATTGTATTTAAAATCTTGATTTCTGTCTAAAGATGGTGGCTGAACTCACTAACAGCAGGCTAACCAAAACTAGCAGCTAACATATAGTAGCAAACTTTAAAATACTGTTGCATCAAAACAAGTTCAGTATTTTCACACACACACTTATGAGTGAAAAAACTTGTCAGGATAGTCCAGGTGCGTTAGTGGTTTTCTGGAGTACTCTCTCATCACCGTGAGCTCTGTTAGCCGTGTCATAGTGTCCACACACACTGTCAGCAGCTCAGAAGTGACAGAATCAGACCCGGTGATCCAAGAGTGATGCCGAACTGTAGATCGGTTGTTGGACTCTGCACATTTCGCATACCGCAGTTCATTTTTGGCTGACCACCTCATAGTTTTGTATGCAAATAAAATTGTCTCTGGTATCAATTTCTTCCATCTAGAGCTCATAATATTAGTTTCTCATGGATCTGTCTTGCAACTTGATTGGATGCTATCTGATTGGTTCAAAAAGTGGATCCAACGTGGAAATTAAGTGTCAACTTGTGGGGAATGAATGAACAAAATGAAATCATTAATGGAATAATTTTTAAAAAGCCTAACATACTTCCTTTGGGTTTGAAGGAAGGTATTTTTACGTTAGAGGGCTTAAGTGGCTAAAGTGACTCAGTCTGACGCAAGTCCATGTAACTTGGGTCCACACCTCTGGTGTACACCCATGGTTACAGTGAAAACGTAACTGTAAAAAGCTTGTTCAGCGTAGTTTTCCATGGTGCAGATTAACTATTAACAAAAACTGGGCTCAGGTGTAGCTCACAACTAATGGACTCAATAGCAACATCAGACTTCTAATTCATGTCGTTCAAAGCGTGATGGGAACCCTGGTAGCAAACTCTCAAATCATATTCATCCCACAAGATCTATACTAAACTATAACTATAAGAGTGACAGAATCCATGAAAATAGAAAATAAGTCTTAGTCCCATCACGTGGTTCTGATACCACTGCAACAAACACTTGCTGCTGTCGGTTTGTAGAGATATTTCCAGTACTTTAAAAAGCAGTCTGACATCCAGGCAATGAGCCAAATGACATGCAGTGACTGTGCCACATGCCTGTGAATAAAAGGATTAAAAAACAAGCTAAACAGCCAAAGGTTCAAAGGGTTCTCATTAACCCAAGGCGTGTCAGTTAGTCAGGTTTTTGTATCTCTAGTTCTGTGTTAGGCTGCTGCTCCTTGACTCACTGATTCTGTGCATGCTGGGTTTCGGTATGACAGCCATAAATTCAACCAGTTCATGCAAGCAGAAAGTAGGCATAAATTTCTCTCAATGAAGAATATTCAAGCCTATAGCCTTTTAGAATTTAGTATTTTTATATGCACATATTAAAATATACAGAATCAAAACTGTTTTGTTCAAGGACACCTTATGACTAACACCAGCTAACGTGCTACAGTTTTACGAGCGTACAAGATGAAAAAGAATGTACCGCGGGTAATGGATGATACCTTGAATAGGGCTGAGGAGTGTAAAGGACATAGGTGGACTGTGGGAGTTGTCCTCTGACTAATTGCTCCTGTCCTCAGGGCACAAGAGGTGTCGAGAGGGTAAAGGTCAAGGCTATCTGTCAGGCTTTGGTGAAACTCATTCAGTAAGTCTGAGTCTGATACTGTTCAAAGACTTAGATGGATGCCATGGTTCGAATTTTAGCTCATTTTAGGCTTTCTGAGAACTATAAGATGTATTTTTCCTTCAACATACATCTCTTTTTATTTGAGATTGTGTTAAACTAGTAGTTTCGTTAGATGTTGGTGGTATGGGCTATGTTACACGTAACTATAATAAACAGTGAAGAAGCAGAAGTTGCGAACTGGAAACAAAACCAGTTGTTTGCCCACTGCCAATAAGCCAAAAAGAAGAAGAAGAGATAGATTTTAACATATTGAAGCACTGGGCGCACAGGCCTCCAAGGCCCTAAATTTGGTGGCCAAAGTAGATTTTTGGTGGCCCAAATGTAGACTTCCTGAAGGCATTGTTTCTGATGAAAAAGCAGATAGACTTCTCTGCAGGTTGAGGAAACCTGTGGCACACACCGCAGTACATTACATCCTTATGTGTCATATTCTAGTCACGTAAACTCCTGCTTACATTCACTTCCGTAAGAATTGGGTTGGCTAAGTAAACCCATACTTCAGTAGCCCAGACATATTGCTAGCTAGCCGGAAATAAGTACTGTTTGCTGTTTTTGTGGAATGAAGAACTAAAGGCGCAAAGGAAATGGGATGTTTGTGGAACTGTAATGTTGTGTTGGTGAAGGCTCACAGGATAAAACTTTGAAGGCCACAGGGGGCCACTTACAAGGACTATTTGCATACTTCCAATCCATCTGATTTTCTGGTTTTTCATTGCCTTCTCTCGGTTTCCTCCCAGGGTCAGAACTCTCCCTCATTTCTACCGATTTACAACAAGGTTTTGCACCTTTTTTTTCCTTTTCGGTATCACAACCTGTTTCTGACCCTGTAAAGCATGTGTAAGCCTGTCCACCTCAGAGAGTGAGAGATGGAGAGAAAAATGGAGAGGACTAAAAGAAAAAAAAAATACTCGAGCAAATTTGAGACATCCTGGAAAAAAGGATTCCTGTTTTTTGATGGAAAGGGACACATTTTTTTCTTAGAGCAGCCTAACTAACAGGTAGGACTGGGTATTGTTTACGATACCAGTACCCTTAAAGTGATGCAGATACCAATGGATGACTTCATTCCATACCTTTTCTTGAAGGTGCTTCTTTACAAAGAATATTTGAGGTGATTGGCTATGAGCGAAACCACATAAATAGTCATTTTATTTCTAGATCTGGGTACAAAAAGTATCAGTTGGAGGTATCGTTTCACTGGAGAAGTTTCGATAATACATGGTGCTGGGTTATTCCAATCGATACCTTAAATGTATTGAGTACTGATACCCAGCAATACTTACAGGCCATCTGCAGGCAAGATCAGACTTTTTTTGTTATTTTGATTGTTTTATTTTGAAAATCTACCCTATTTTCAAGGTTGGTAAGTCTGGTTGGTGGTTTGTGGCCACAGAGTAACTTTGTGTGGGCACAGGCTTCGGACCATGGTTGATATCAAATCCTCAAGAAAAAAAAAGTCACGTTGGCCATCTATGACAGAAAATTGTTAAGTGTTTTCAGAAGAGTTCTCAACTGAACAAGTTGTAATTACTCCTTTACATCAGCTAGTATCGGTCATGTTTCATGCTGCCTGGAGAACTTCTTCTTCTTCTCTTCACTTCTTGAAGTGGAAGGAGCTGATCATGTAGATAAAATGTTGGCTATGTCAGAACTCTTTGAAGGAGGCAAAAACCACCTCAAGTAAGCATAAAAACTTTTTTTTGTGAAAATCATGAAGTTTTTTCCAAATGTTTTCATTTGCATCAACTTTTTCTAATGTGATACTTCAAAGTACTTCAAAAATAAAAATGTGCTGATGGAAACATGACAACTGAGACAGTTCTCAGAAGCAGAGCCTGTAAACCAATTACAAAGAATCCACTGCTGATGATGGAGACCTTCGTCATCTGGTTTGACTTTGAATGTACGAGTGAATTCAGACTGTCAATATTGACAAAGTCATTCTGTCACTGAAACATTTCCAAAATTGAGTAGACACTGAGTAGATGAAAGAGGAAACTGGTGTCACGCACAGGATCCTCTGAGGGTATATCAGGATGCATAGCCTGTAAACATTGTAGTAAGGAACAATCCCATCAGGCACCAGTGCACACACACACACACACACACACAACCAACTTTACTTTGCTGGCAGTTACTGTATGTCTATTTTGTCTATATGCACACACACGCACACTCACATTGTCCTGTGAAAATAATCCAAGATCAGCTCATCTCATCTTACACACTGTGACAAACTTACAAAACAACAGCAGTGAAAGGTAACAGGCTTCTGTTGCAGTTTGTGTGTTTGTGTGACTGTATGTGTTTTTCTGTGTGTGTGTGTGTGTGTGTGTGTGTGTGTGTGTGTGTGTGTGTGTGTGTGTGTGTGTGTGTGTTTGATAACCTGTCTGTTGGGGGGTATAAAGTTTCCAGTGTGGACGAGCTCCCGTAGGAAACCAGTGAGTCCCATCTGTCTGGGGAAGGCCTGAGGTGTTAAACCAGAGAAAGGTTCCAGCCACAACAGTTAGCTGTTGTGCCTCTGGGGAGAATTAATGTGGCTGCACCAGCCTGAGGCACATATCACATCTGTGGTATCAGATGTAACTAATGTGTAATTTTCAGTCGTTGTATTTACCTGTCTCTCTCTGTCTGGTTGCGGTTTTTCCTTTAAAGAAATTCTATTCTTAGCCCAAAGTGTGCATGCTGTCGTAGCTTGAGCCTTTAATTCTTTCATTTTTAAAACAATAGTAAAGATCATGCAAAGCAACAATAAACATGTGCTCTGAGTTTTTCACATCATAGAAACACATGTTATTAACCACCCAGCCAAATTTGAATGATTAAAGAAATGGCCAAGTATATAAAATTAGCTCTCAAAATCATGAAAAACTGGGCACTTTTTTTTGCTCTGAAACACTGGGGTCATTTCCGCTCCATGCCTTCAACAACCTCTGTCTAGCATCTTTATTGGATACATCCAGACATGTTTGAGCCACCAGAGCCAGAGGACAGTAACAGGATGCTTTCTTCTGTTTCAGGTTTTTGGAACTGAGGTGAACTGTTGTGAATGATTTGGACTGAGAGAGGCGCTGAAGGTACATTCCTGAACAACAGAAGTAAAAGCGGACCTTCACAAAAACTTAAATTATTTTTCTCGTTTGGGGGCAACCGCAACATGGACACCTTAACACTGAACTAAGTTTTGTAAATGTAGATATGTTAGAAAACAAATTTTTAAAACAGACTAAAAAAAGTACTAAACTAAATACAGTACTAAACCCCTTCAGAATGATTCAATACCCCTCTGCTCCGCATCTGGGTCGTGCATCATCCTGTCAGGATTTATGTCACAATTATAAATGTAACTTATTCACTGTACATTATCCCTTACATGACAGCTGCACTGCCTGGTCAACAAAAAGTCACCACCTGGGTTTAACTAAACAAGTAGGTAAAAGCCTTCCATTGGATAATTACTGCAGTGATTAATATATTTCAGCTGGTAACAAGTTATTTAACCTCATTTCTTAAATAGCCTTGTCAGAGGACATATCCTGTGGTCATGGAAAAGATGTTACTCTGTTTCAGAAGGGTCAAATTATTGGCCTGCATCAAACAAAGAAAACAACAAGGAGATTGATGAAACTACTAAAATTTAGTTAAGAAGTGTCCAACACATTATTAAAACCTGGAGGGATAGTGGTGAACCATCATCTTTATGGAGGAAATGTAGTCGGAAAAAAATCTTGAATGATGGTGATCAGAGATCACGTAAACGTTTCGTGAAATCAAATCATAAAAAATCAACAGTAAAACTCAGGGCTATGTTTAATAGTGAAAGTGAGAGCATTTCCACACACAATGTGTAGCCTTAGAAAACCACTTATCAGTGAGGATAACTGGAAAAAAAGGTTTCAGTTGGCCAGGGAGCACAAAGATTGGACTCTGGAGCAATGGAAAAGGTCATGTGGTCTGATGAGTACAGATTTACCCTGTTCCAGAGTGATGGGGGCATCAGGGTAAGAAGAGAGGCAGAGGAAGTGATGTACCCATCATACCTAGTGCCTACCGTACAAGCCTGTGGGGGCAGTGTTATGATCTGGGGTTGCTTCAGTTGCTCAGGTTGAGGTTCAGCAACGTTATGAGCCCAAAACATGAGGTCAGCTCACTACCTGAATATACTGAATGAACAGGTTTTTCCACCAATGGATTTTTTTTATTCCAAGATGACAATGTAAGGATTCATCGAGCTCAAACTGTGAATGAGTGGTTCAGGGAGCATGAGACATCATTTTCACACATGGACCGGCCACCACAGAGTCCAGACCTGAACCCTATTGAGCATCTTCGGGATATGCTGGAGAAGACTTTTGACATTACAAGTCAAAGCTTATCAAAACAATGCCATGGTGAATGTGCGCTGTAATCAAAGCTAAAAGCAGTCAAATGAAATAGTAGAGTGTGTGAAGTTTTTTTTGGCTCGGCAGTGCATGTTCTAGTCACTACTGTTTGATTATTTTGGACATGTTAAGATGTGTCAATCAAGCTCTTCCAAATAACAATGGTGAGATTTGTTATGTATCATATTACAAAACAAGCAGATTTGACAGTTAGAGCAAGATGATACCATCTCAGTTACTCACACTTTAACTGTAAAGCCTATTCATTCGTATTTTCTATTTCTGTTCTGGTCATGATGGAGCCTATCCTAGCACACTGAGTGACAGGTGGGGAAACACCCCGGACCGGTCAGCAGTCACAAGCTAACATATCAACAGTCACTCTCACATGTACGCCTACAGGCATTTTAGAGTTGAGCCAACCCTCAGGTCTCTATGGAAAGTGAAAAAACTCATGTATGCTTGGAAAAGCCTCCAAACCTTTCCTCTGTGAGGCAACATTACAAAGCAATGAGTCATACTGCTGCTCGCACTGCAAAACACAGCATATCATAATCAGCAATCAGCTGTTTACTTTCCAAGACATAGAACTTGAATTCATTCTTCAGTACTCTGGTTTGCAAGTCATTTGGAAACAAATGCAAAGTATAAACAAAAATGAAACCATTATCTGAAATTTTAAATGATGATACCCACTAATTTATAGCATGATGGACTTTGTGTTGTGAAATGTTATTAAAAAAGTCATTTAAGCCTACTGTATGAAGACACGGAAGAAAAATGTTATACAACTATTTATTCATTTAATAATCTTAAATGTTACCTGATTGGGTTAGCGTTGAAATCTCAACTTAGACTGGATGGTCATGACCTGACTGCACTAGAGGGTGGCATGGGAGTGAATTTTCACTGCTGTCTTGTCCCACTCACACGAAAATACGAATTGCTCATCAATATGTTAAAAAAAGTTTCTGTTTGTTTGTTTGTTGAGTTCAACATTACCTGTCAAGCATCTTGTGGCTTCTTGCTTTGTGGTTTGCACATGACGCTTCAGTCTGCCACAAGTTTCATGAATCCCACATAGGGTTTTCTTATTTTCCTTTTTCTGCTTTGTTTAGGAACAAGTATAAGAGAAAAATAAGAACATTCATGAACGAGACTTACTGTTCAGAGAATGAGAGAAAATGTCAACTTGTACTTCTACCTTCTAAGATCACTCATTGCAAATTCATTTCAATCTTTTATGCACAAAGCAGTTTAATGAACTCTAAAACACTAAGAAAGAGCAAACTTGAAG
This sequence comes from Lutjanus erythropterus, assembly GCF_056507025.1. Lineage (NCBI taxonomy): Eukaryota > Metazoa > Chordata > Actinopteri > Lutjaniformes > Lutjanidae > Lutjanus > Lutjanus erythropterus. Next base: position 30,954,358 of record NC_139328.1, on the reverse strand, counting down.
TCCTCGAGGAGATTATTATCATATCAGATCAGTCCATAAGAACTAGGTCCCATCAAGGTGGGAGTAAGAGGAAGAATATTGCACTTTACATAGACGATACCAGCTGTCATTTATATTCACTTCATCAGTTCAACACAGGCAGTGTTTCCACCGACATATTTTTAGGCACATAAAAGTATCACATTTGAAAAGGTTGATGGATACAACTGATTTTTAAAAATGTTTTTTATGCAAGCTTGAGGTTAATGAAAGAGTTAATACACTTAGTGAGATATTGAAACACCTTTACTGAATAATAGCAAACATTCAATTCACATGGCTGAGGATGAGCTGGTTCTCCTCTAGAAGAAGACGTTTTCGGTGTTGGTGTTCACTGTCCCACAAAAGAATAATTACAACTATAATTGCTAAAGACCTCTCCATTTTTGTCTGGTTTCCTTTCTTCTTCTTCTTGTCCTTTTTTAAGGTTTATCTGTGATTGACAAACAACTGGTTTCATTTCTGGTTCTCTACTTCTGCTACTCTGTTTGATTAACATAGTCTGTACCACCAACTTCTGATGAAACTTTTTTATTTGCTCTAAACCAGTTTATGGAAATAAGACTAATTTCCGCATATGCCGTCCGTATCTGAAACAAGACTTCAAACTCAACAGTTCACTTACGGCCCCTAGGGGTCGGTTAAAAAGAGTGAGAAGTCAGCTGTCGATGGTCATATAAAACAAAGAATATGTAGTGAAGGTTTTTAAGGAATTTAATATGGGACGTACCACTCTTCTGACCTGTAATGTTGAAAAGATTTAAGAAAAGATTTTAAGTGTATTTTTTTTTTTGTGTGATTCCAGTAAATAATTTCCTGGAAGAAACATGCTGTCTTCACTTAGAGACAGAGGAGTACAAAGGACTGATAGAGAGCTGAACATTATGAGGAAGTGAAGTTGATCTTTGACCTTTTAAACATGAAATGTCATCATCTCATCATTTTATCCTGTTAGATATTTGTGGGAGTTTTTTTGTGTGTGGGTTTTCAAGGTTTTCAAGAAGTCTGAATCGCAGACATCATTCGGCAATCAGTCCTGTGCACAAAAGAAAAAACAGGCAGATCGATTTAGCAGTATTTGAGATTAGCTCTGGATTATATGCGGATCAGTTGATAATGTACAGGTGGACCCACTCACTGACTCACTGAAGAGATCACATAATCCCCTCCCAGATAATTACCCAGATTCCATGCTGTTCCTGTGTCTGACTTCTGGCTCGATCTGCTCCGTGCAGCTTGACGTGGCTTCTGTCAGCAATAGACCTGATGCATATTCTCCATGGAGCAGGACAGAGAGACACATCCGAGCTGCTTCTGGTGAATCCTCAAGCATTGCCCAGGATGGCCGCAATTAGTTCTGGTAGAATCAAACAGTGAGATTGGATAAAGTCTTGATTAAGGCTCGGTTAGACTGCCACTGAATACAATGGCATCATGTAAGCTAAACAAAATATAAAGCATTGCAACAGGCTGTTCACCTTTGCAACATTTTGCATGACACTTGTGTTTCCAGGGGAAGTCTTTGTCATCTCACTCCACTGTCAAGATTTTGGTGGTTGGACTGTGTGTTTTTTCCAGTAAGTGTTTCAGTTTCATAAACATATGGACACATTTCACAGATAAACTGATACTCCCCTCCAGCGCTAGAATGAGTCCTGACCCAGCGGCACTGATTTATTTCAGCTATGTGAGACATGCCTGAGTTGCAGTTTCAAGTAGAATTGTTGTGGAAACAACCACATCTTGCAAGAAAAGTTCCCACACCTGGAATGACTCATCGCCGACAAATGAGATAGAAGACACAATAAAAGACGCTGGAAGCTACAGTCGTTGTTTATATAAAGTTTAAATAAATTTAGGTCTTAGTGAATGCGACAAAAGGATGGAGGAAGGGAAGGACATATGCAGAATACTATCCTGAGAAACACACCAATGCTCAGCATGCAGAGGTGACTCACTTTTAATTGCAGAGCTTTTTTTCTTTTGTCTATGGCTTTTGTCTTTCTGTTTTCTCTGGCGCTCACCCTGCACCACCCAAGAGTTCGGTACAGCAAAGTGTTGGCACAGCTGTACATTCTGCACCGTGCAGTCATAACTCATCAACTGAAATATTTTCTTTTTAATTGATTCAGATGTTACACCTTATTTGCATTAGTTGATACTGTCGTGCGTCCTTCATATACCACCAGTGTACGCTTGTGTGTATTAGTTAAACATGTTTACGCGGTGGTGCGCACTATCATCTGCTCTGTTCCATCAGCACTAATGATGTAATTGACTGTTGGTTTTTCTCTTCATGTGGTCACAGCGAGCGATGCTATCAGCAAACCACAGGCGCCATTTCAGGATCCAACCAATAGAATGAGAGAAAACAAATTAAAAAAACAACAAAAAAACAACTGCCAATCTGCTCTCTGGCAAAATGTGTGGTCTGCTGGTACTGTAAATATGTGTGTGTGTGAGTGTGACACAGATATGGTATGTTCATCCAACTCTTGAGAGTTTGGGTGAGTCATTAAAAAAAAAAAAGAAAATTGAAAAATTATTAATACCAGCTCTAATGTTGGCTGGGTGGTTGGTGGGGATGTATTCTTAAAGGATTTATATGTATGAAATACATCTTTTAAAGTTTTGGTTTGCTTTAATGTTGAACTTGCTCTGTGCCGGAGCACACCCTTGTCCCTTTTTTACGAAAACGTTGAGCACTAAAGTTGTGTACCAGATTTCTGTCGACTCACTCAGATTTTTACAAAATCGTGTTTTAATCAGACATTAAAAAAAATTTACATCTACCCTAAAGACCTCTGTTCCACTTCCTCATTTAAAATAGGCAGGAAAACTGCTCAAGTACCGGCCAACTTTCTGTTTTTGACAAATTCTTCAAATTATATTGCTATCATATGTATCTCAACTATAACATGTCAACTCTGTAGCCCTTTGAAGCCAAAGCTAATCAAGAATTATGGTATAAAAATGTGTGTTTCAATGCGCATTAAAAGCAACTTTTTTTAAAAAAAGGCTTCTCACTAGGATTATGCTGTGAGATGAAAGAATGTAACATTATGTCAACTCCGTAAAACGTCAGATCAGATCCATCAGATTTTCCATCTGACATGTGCGCTGTGGATGCAGTCTACTGCTCCTGCTCTTTTTTCTATTTTCCCAACTTTTAGTTTTCTCCTGCATCATATTCGTCTGATTATTTTGTAAGCAACTCATTTAAGCTGTGCCCTCTGTAAACATGCTAGTGGAAAGAGTTCTGGTCTTAACAATTTCAATATTTGATTGATGCAGCAGTAATATTAATCCATAAACATCACATAAATGCTTTTACTTAACTAAGGTGTTGAATGCTGGATTTTACTTTGTGGAGTATTTTCACAGTGTGGTATTAGTAGTTTTATTTAAGTTGACTGAATCCAGACAGCATAATGAGGATCTGATGAATCTGTCAGCAGTATGTCTTAAGCTAACTGGTCAAATCCAGGTGACGGAAAGTGAATGGTATGTGAATGACTTGTTATACAGACAGTTTTCAAAGGCAGGTCTGCTCCGGAAGCAGAAAGTGTCATTGGTTGCTTTAAACCTAAATGGGTGGGGCCTATTAATAACTGATGCTTTGATCCAAATCATTCTTGACTAATGTACTACTCACGTTTTGTACAGAAGAGTAGGCTTTAATTGGCAGGCATATTGGCATGTTTGTTCTTTCTTTCTTTCTTTCTTTCTTTCTTTCTTTTGAATTTTCAGAATAAAGTGGAGATGCTGAGAATGGGACAATGAGGAAGAGAAATATTCTTTTTCTTTTTTTTCATTTTGAAAATTAATTTGAAATGTTGAGAAGAAGTCAACATGTCTAAAATAAACTAAAACAGCTATTTCAAGAGTAAAGTGGAAATGGTTTTTCAACTGTATTCTCTGCATTTCAACTTCATCTCAAAGTGCAAGAAAAAAAATCTTCTGTCTATGATTTATTTTTTGTCATGATGGGCACTAATACTGAAAGTTCAGCTTTATTCTTAGCGTTTCGTTTTCATTTGCAAAATGAAAAACATCCTCCTCCTCTCATTTCCCCCCAACTTCCAACTCTAGTAGCCATCATATAAGCAGAGTATCAGTCAGGTGTTGGCTCTATAACCAGAATGCAACAGTGCTAAAGGACACACAACAGCAAACCATGTGAGCTATTTAAGAATTGTTCAGTTATATAGGTTATATAACGTTGTTCCATCCTGAACATCACATGCAGGTACACCTATGAACACACAACAGTGCCACATCTCTAATCACAAACATGCCAAACTGTTGATTAAACGCTAGTCATTATATGTGATTAAACAAAACAAGTAGACTTGTCAAAGGAGACACCTCATTATATAATAACTCACATTTTATATTTAGATCTATCCATCAATGTGACAGGTGGATTTCCATGAGAACTCAAGCATGAAATGTCATTTAATGGGGCGTAATATATTTTGTCAACACCAAACATTTGGAAAAGCCCTGTCCAAACAAACACATCAAAATCAGAAGGAAAATTGTGTACAGCAGATTTTACAGTTAATACCTCTACTCTTACTGATCTTAGAATCATGCACTTTGTCCAAAAGAAATAAGATATTATTGAATCGTTTTATCATAATATCTAAACTGATGGCTTTAGTTCAACTATCAAAGCATAAATATTTGTCTGTATACACTCATGTGGAACAATTCAGATTCTTAGGATGCTGCGTACCTCTCCATTTCACTTTTGGGCAGTGGTGGCTGGCATGTAACCAGAGGGTTGTCAGTTTGATCCCCAGATCAAAAAAAACTACATGACAGCAGAGCATCAGCAGCTTCAGTCCTCTGTCTGCGTCTACACATGGTGCGTTCAGGGACAGTATGGACCCAGAGTATGACGTGTTTTGGCAGCACTCAGAGTCCAGCTTTAGATACAAATTATTCCATTTAAAAAACAAAAAAACAAAAAAAAACTTTTTCACGTTGAAAAGGGAACTTTAGCTGAGCAGAACAGAGAGTAGTTCTGGTAGATTCTACTACAGAAAGAAAGTGAATTATCTTGAGTAACTGGGCCATTACTTTTGCAAAGTGCTTGTCACACAGGACATTACACTGGAGAGGAGGCAGACATTTTTAGTCTGTTAAGTCAATGATATCTCACTGACTTTGTGGTGAACTGCCCCTCTAAATCTGCAGTGGGAAATTTTAAACATGCACAACATTCCCTAGTCAATGTCTGACTCGGTGGTAAAAAAAAAAAAAAGACACATAAAACTTTGATTATCCTTGTTAGTACAGAGTTGCTGTGATTGGTTAGTTTTGTGTTAGCTAACCCTGATTGGTTGTTGTTTCAAATCAAGTCCAGTTTTGTAAAAACCAAAATAAAAAGGGGAAGGTGCTCACAGATGCATGTTTTTAAAAGAACCCTTCAACTGAATGTTTTTAGTGACATGAAATTATAAAAATTAGTTATTTCAACCAAAATTATAATTAAAAAATATTGCCTACTGCAGCTTTAATGCTCATACTCACATTCATACTTTGACCAACCACAACCACCAATCTGACCACCTGGCGACGCACAAGTAAGACAAAATGAATTACTGAAAACATAAAAAAAATACCCAACAAAAGATAGCAAACCCTCATGCTCTCTGTTTTTGAATGCAAAGCTAAGACTTTCTGTGGGCTTTGAAATTTATGTGGGTGAAAACACAATCATCTGAGAGATAATTCATTCATAGTTTCCTTTCTAATCCATTGATACTCTAAATTATCATTCATGCGATCCTCTTTCTTTTCTGTGGAAAAATGATAACCAAGTTGTGCAACCAAGCACAAGTTGTGGCAAGTCATCTCCAAACTCTTTCTTGGTTCTCCTGAAAAGAAGGACAGAAACAGAAACGAATTGACAAAATTACTTTGGCAACTGTGCAATTCAACGCAGAGAAACATTTTACAAAACTGGTAAGCAGACTCGAAGTCGAGCTGACTAATCTGTGATGGACACTCCGGGCAGAGGAGCGGGCTGGGTCAGATAGCGCCTTCACTCCAACGGAAATATAAGAGGCCAGAGTGTGATAAGAGCTGTGGAGAACTGTCCAGCCCTCTGCGTGTGCTACATGGATGAGGAGATAACACAGATCAGGATTCTTAGAAAACATGACAGAGCATCATGTGCTGATGAGCAGAAACCTTCTCATCTATAAGATCCACATGAATCAGTTTTCAAGTATTGTGTGGACAATTATTTGCTGAATTTTGATATTATGCTAATCAAGCATACAGCCTTCGGATGAAAGGAAAATACGCTGCTTTGCAGATGATTATTGGTTGAAGGTGCGGGTGTAATCTCCGCATATAATAAACGTTCATCAATTAATTTGGCCAGATAAGTCATGTTTGGATTTAATTACCAAACCATGTCAGTTATCAGTCCACCTGTTGCTTTCTGAAGTGGTAAAACAAAACAATATCTGTAGGAGTTCCATTTTTTAGACCTCCATCATTACTATAAAATATGGTTTGAAAGCATGCATGCAGAAAGAAACATGAAGCAGGGGAGCCACTCCTCCTTGAAATTCTGTTTTTACTGTATGCAACTAATTTGCAACAGCAAATACACATTAAAGGAGACATAATGGCGACCAGATTATGTTTTCTTTTAACAAAATTAGGAATCATTACTGTATGTGACAAGTGGCAGAAATGTTGGTACTGAACATATTCTTTGGGGAAGATTATGGTCTGGTTTAGTGCAAAAGCTTCAGGGTCAGAGAAACCACAGTCTTCCTTGAACTCAAGAGCTTCTGTTGACTAAACCTAACCTCATGAGGGACAAAGTCCTGCGAACCAGGACAACATCATTTGCCCGTGTTTTCTAAAACTAAATAAATCTGTTTTATGATAATACAGGCACAAACTTTCTTAAGAAAATCATCCTCAGACATCATAGTTTGGTAAGTTCCTATTCACCATAAAAAAAATAAATGAACAAATAAACTCATAATTTCAGGGTAACTGTCTTCATTAAATCTGGGAGTTTTCAGGGAAACTCAGAGTCATACGTTTTGAAATAAGCTCAAAAAAGGTTTTTCTTTTTTAGATAAACCTGAATCTTTGAGTTTTTGGAACCCAAAGAATTCTGTGTTTCAAAGTTTGCTCATTATTTGGGTGATGGAAAATTAAATGTTTGCACTTGAAAATGTTAAATTATTGCTTTCACTCCACTTTTTGAAATGCACAGTGTTTTATTTTCAAAAGTAAGAGCAAACGTTAATTATCTCAACAAAAGATTATAGGTTGAAAAAACTTTTTTTTAAAGTTTAATTTAAAAAGGAAGAATTTTAGTACAGATACAGAGCTAAAAAAAAATTAAGTAAGAAAGTTGCCTTGAAATTGTGAGTATTCTCAGCTTTTTTTTTTCCTGATCTTCATTTGTGTTGCATTACATAAGGAGAAATAGCTGTTGAGATTTATAGATCACCGGTGTGATCTTAGCTCAAGTACAAAACATTTTTATAAATGAGGCCCCAGGTGAAATTTTTGCTATAGCATCTTGTTGACGTGCCCATGGATGTATTATGGGAGACCTGGACATGTTGGAGTCAGGCCTCTTGAAAGCTGCTCAGCGGCACATGAAGCCGACTTCTGGGTATAAAATTACCCAGATCTTCTGCATATGCTTCCATGTTGTGCACTTTATACAACAAGCGCAACATAGACTTGTACCAAGCAAGCCAGCTGATTTCATTTAGCATTCTGACTCTTCTAAACTTTCAAATGCTTTTGGACTGAATGGATCAAACTCCTGATAGTGAAATGAATCATTTCATGCACCGTTTTAAATCAGCTTCTTTCACAATGTACGCTTATGAGTAAAAGTTTTTTGTCATTTTTTGGCTGCTGTGCATCACGTGAAGTTATTACACGGTTTGTCAAATTTTCTTCACGGCCTTTTGCACTTTCTGCAGGCATGGACGTGCCGTCGTCACAGTAATTCACAATTAAGTTGATGATCTGCTCACTATGAGATGTGTTATTTGGAGTGGAATCAAGTTAAAATATATGAGAAGTAAACTGGTTAACTTTCCACAGTTATTTGTCATAGTTAATGTTGTCTCAAACGATCAGCCATGTGAACAGTTTGCTCTGTGCCATGGTGAGAAATGAGATTGTGTGGTTGGCTGACTGAAACCACCAAATGACCCAGAAACTGAAAACATTTCATCAGCATTTACATAAATCATTCATCTGACATGTCCAAATCTCCATGTGAAAAATGTGCCATGGTAGCACTGGAAATAGGTTAAAATGTTTCAGTAAATATGTGTGTGTGTGTGTGTGTGTGTGTGTGTGTGTGTGTGTGTGTGTGTGTGTGTGTGTGTGTGTGTGTGTGTGTGTGTGTGTGTGTGTGTGTGTGTGTGTGTATGTGTGTGTGTGTGTAATAGTGCTGTGTATACTACCTCTTTGGTCAGGTTTGTTTTTTGGTGCTCTGCTTGTTGAAACAGACTATTAAAGGCTGGAGAAAGACTTGGGCAAACAAGAGTTATCTGAAGTGGACCCCATTAGCCCTCGAAATGCGACAGGTGAGAGCGGCGAGTATTTAGCGAAGTCAGCGAGCACATATGATGACAAATTAGGGGTGAGAAAACTTGTCAGCCCGATTTGAAAAGCCATAAGATGAATGTATGTCAGCTAAGCCCTGTGCTAAACATCCAATAGACCACCTCAGGGAGGTTTACACAGCACAGAGGAATTACTCTGTCAGGGTTATACTCTGTGGGAAATTACATCATTAGCTACAAATAATGACAAATTAAGACTAAAATACTAGCTTTTCTGAGAAAGATAAACAGACTGATAAATGGACTCAGATACCCCAGGATGAGTCCACAAGGTAAATCTCCCTTTCATTGTCAGTGAAGCAGCGACGTGGTTTTCTCTTAATGACAGTGCAGATAAAAGTCTTAACTGTCGACTTCCCTAAGAGAGAGCAGGGCAAACCTAGAAGGACAGCACTAAATACAGAAAAGAAGTTTTTTACTTTTAGATTCCAATCAGTAGCATGTAACCAAAATCATCATTCTCACAAACACAGCGTGGATTTGGAGGAAACATTAAACATTTAAAAAAATAGGCATCAAGTGATTAATTTAGTACATTATGCTGTTGAGCTCTTTAAATGCATCAGTATGCTTCAAATTAGTTACATGCGTCATGCCATTTCTTCCCTCATTTTAAAGGCCTGAATATACTCCCAAGCAGACTTGTAATATTATACTACTTTCTGGAGTCCACTTGGAGGACATGTTCCACACATGCACAGACATTATTCCATAGTTTGGTGCAGCGTAGCAGCCTCACAGACAAGTCTGCGCAATCACAACAAATCTGAGGTACACAGGTTTCTGCACAGAAATGTATGTCACATGGATAATCGCAGATGCGGAGAACACAATTTTGGCTTTTTTGTGTTCACCCGATGGCAACACGATGAATGTATTTGAGGAAAATTTGTCTAGAGATGTTTGTTCTGTTTTTTTCAGCAACATCCAGAAACACAGCCGGCTTCTCTGGGGCTCAAGCTCATCTGAGATGAACTGGTGCAAACTGGAAAAGGGTGCTGTGGCCTGATGAGTCCATGTGTCATGCTGGAAATCATGGACGTATTAAACCATCCAGATTGTTACCAGTACAAAGTTCAAAAGTCGGCATCTGTGATGTTATGGGGTGTGTTAATCCCTGTGACATGGGCAACCTGCGCATCTGTGAAAACACCATTAACACTGAAAGGCACATTCAGGTTTTTGGAGCAACGTACGCTCCCATCCAGTCTTTGTCAGACACACCCCTGCTTATTTCAATAAGACAATGCCAAGACACATTCTGCACGTGTTACAACAGCGTGCTTTGTAGTAAAAGAGTTCAGGTAAAAGACTGACCTACGTGCAGTAAAGACATGTCTCCCAGTGAAAATGTGCAGTTCATTATGATGTGCAAAATACAGCAATACATTGTTGAGCACCTGAAGTTGGATATCAAGCAAGAATGGGAAACAATTTCACTTTCCGAACTTCAACAATTTAATATCCTCAGTTCCCAAATGTTTCAAATGAATATTGGTCTAACAGGATTAGCAAATAATTTCATTGTTTTTATTTGTATATTTGTATTTGCTTTTATTTTGCATCACAGCTTTTTTGGAATTGGGGTTGTAGCTCATTTGAAGCATTCTGAAGCCTTCAGCCAGTAACATAGTACAGAGGGACTGCAAATTAAAGTAAAACCTGGGCAAATAAGTGACAGATTGTTAGACAGTGTTCTTCTCTGCCATCGTCAATGAAGGAATATCTTCAGGGAGAAAGGTGTTCTACTCTCCAGTAGACTCTATATCCTTGAGAAATATATGCCAAGGAGCGATGAAGCTGTTGTGGAAGATCCTGATGAAAAGGTGGTCTAGATTGCAATATACAAAAATTATATTTAATTAATATAAAACTTTCCAGTCTCACCACTGTGCCCCACAGATAGGCAATTTCTCATTAACTTAAAGTAACGGTAATTGCTATGGTTTGGAATATGATAAGTGTAATAGTAAGAGCTATTTTAAAAAAACGTTTTTCAACATTTAAAGCCTCAATGCATGTTCTTTTCATTTAGTGTATGATTTTAGATAATCCTGTTAAATATGTGCATGCACGTGTGTGTATGCGTGTGTGGTTGCATGTGTGTGTGCGATTGCATGTGTCTTGCTGGATCGTTGCTTGTGAAAAGCCAACACTGGCTCTCGCTCTCTTTGAAGGAGGCCCTGAGGCTGTTCAGGGCCTAAATCTCATAATGGCTTCAATAACAGCCCCATATCTTCATGACAGCTATTTCAAAGGCCTGGCAGGTTTAATGTACTGTACACCACAATTCACACTGACAGTACAACACAGACAATAGAAAGTAGATGATAAAACAGCTTAGCTAAGCAAAAATAAAGAAAAAAAGAAAAAAAAGCAGGATGGAAATGGGATGGTAAAGTGATTGGCAGCTTGGCACGATGTGCCATAAAAAGTGTTTTCATAAGGACGACTTTCCAGAGCAGCTCAGTGTTGTAAGTTAAAGGTGGACTAACTTGTTAACAACTTGTTTACAATATGATACAATGGTGCCATAAAAATAAATGTTAAATTGTTTTAGTGAGCAACTGATATATTGCTCCACATTGGCAGTGGTGTTTTATGTACTTTCAAAGAAAGTGGGATGAGCCGACCGAATTCTCAGAGCTTGTTGAGACAGTAGTGGTTTGTGTAGCATTGAGCAAGACTGCAGGAACCCTGCAGAGCTGCAATGTAGCATTGTTAGCTAGCCTGATGTTCTGAGTCATTGTCAAATTCCTGCATGTGTGACTGACCCTGGTGTCATCAGCTTCCTCTTGGTTCCTTGTCGGCTTTGGGGCAAGAAACTACGCTAATCCATTTCAACGACAACTAGATTCCTTAAAGGGGAACTGCACAGATTTTACACACCAAAAATTGTTTGCAGGTCTTGGGTAGTGCAACTACTTGCCTGCTTATCATCTCTGCTTGAAGCTAGCGGAACGTGTCTGCATTCGCCATGAGGTCAAGTTGCTTCAGCTCCTTTAACAGCAACTAACGTCTCGCTTTCTCCCTAATGTGAAAGGACACAGTTGGTGTTCGTTCCCACGTCATATGACTGAGATCGTTCTGGACATTTATTGGCTCAAGGTCCGATCTGCAGTGATGGAACCATGACACCCACTAGATGAAAACAGTGTAATAAGACAAAAACTTTGTAAAAGATGTAATGAGACAACAGAGAGGGAGAAAAGATGAGGTTCAATTATCTTTACACAGAAACAGGCAGTAGAAATGTCCCTCAGACGATGCCTTTTTACTTTTATACTTTGAGTCCATTTCAGAGCTAGTACTTTTTCACCTTTACTTGAATAAACCAGTACTTTTACGCACAGGTATCTGAACTACTTCTTGAGTAAAGTATGTGTGTATTTTTGCAACCTCTGCTTCATGATACCTTTAGGTAGGTTAAGGTAAATTCTCCAGCCCAGGGGTGGTTATACAGTGTATATCTGCACACAGAACATGCACCACTACACCTCCACTGCTCTATATACAGGACAGACAGTGGTTGCAAAAATATTTGAATTAAATCCATGTGTAACTGCATAAATCAATCCCAATTTCAACACTGTAACTGTCAGCCACTTGATTAACAGGTTATTAAATCACTTGGAGAAAAATCATTTCAGTTAAGTTTCTAACATGTTTGATCTTCTAACATGTTTGATCATGATGTTTTTATCTTCTCTGGTAGTTGGAAGTTACTCACATTGTTTTTCAAGAATTGGAAAAGTAACGTGTGTCAACAGGTAAAGGACTGAATATGATTTCACCAGAGCAAAGATTTTGCATTAAATGTTTTTAAACATTCATCATTTTCATCACCAGATATAACTGTCAAACAGATGTGTTTTTGTGTGTGTGTGCAGGTGCACATCAGTGCCCACGTGAGATCAAATGAAGCAGACATAATGTCTGTTGCTGTGTTAAATGTTGTGATATTCACACGCTTTCACTGCCATACCACACACACACTCCATAGAGAAGGAATCTGGATTCTCTGCCAGACTTAAATATGAAATCACATAATGTGATCTGATGTCAGCTGACTGGTCCAGCAATGCCAAACCTGTGTATTAAATCCTTCAGTGTGTGTCTGTGGCCAAGTCTGAGCCTGTTGGCCCACCTGAAGGCACACAGGAATGTCACTTTGCCAAAACCAGCTTCCCTGGAGGACAACATGAACCACAAATATGTCAGCACTGTTGGGATTTCATTACTGACGCTTCCAATAAAAAAAAATTAAACAAAAAATTAACCCCTTAGCAGGCACGCCAAGAAATACAGTTACAAAAAATGAATTTTTGGTAAAAATTGTGTTCACGGCTCCACATTTATCAGCTTTTCTGTTCAATCAAGAGGCAGAACTCTAGGTATCTTTTTTCATTTGTGCAACTAAAAGTTTTTTCATATAAAAATATTACAGATAGTGGAATATGTTTACAAATCATTGTGTTATTATAATGCACATAATAAATACATTGTAAAAAGTGAAATAGTCAATGTAATGGAAATAAGAATCTACAAAGTGGACAGTGATAAAATAATCAAATAACAAAACTAAATTACAAATAATAAGAAATGTTGAATCTCACAAAACTTTAGAATACTATCTAAATCCAAAAAGGAGAATCTGCACATTTCTCTTTATTATATTTACATGATTCTACTCATTATTCTGTGGTGCTGTGATAGTATAGTATAGATCCATATACAGGGAATGGGGTAAATTTCTTGTCATTTCATTGTGCAATGAATTTGCATGTCCACACATGCCCATGCACCTCTGACTGGTTGGTAAGTCAGGACGCCAGCCTTTGATTGGTTGACACACCAAAGAAATCATGAGATTGCCAGTGGATGACTAACAACAAAAATAACTGTTTTCAACATGAAGAAATTGATAAATAATCACAAAAGACACTCAGTGTTGGACGTCATTATGGAAAGGTGCAGGTTCACCAAACTCAACCAGGCAGTTTCAAACTTTTTTCTGAATAAAATAGAGATAAATGTTATTGTCATATTTCTGAGGCTTTTGCTGTTGTACATGAAATCTGATAAGATTTTTTCCTATGTAATTTTTTAGTACCACTTGAAGATCAGAATCTCAAGATCAGTTTCACACCAGTCAACTTTTGTTTTTTTCCCCCCTCAGCTTTCAGAACAACAATATCCTTTTACAGCATTTCCACCGAGTAGATATAAATGGCATTACCCAGAGGAAGGGAAATGTTCCAAATAAGATCTCGTCTTTGTCTAGCCCATGTCTCCTAGACATAAATGATCTCAATGTAAGACCAATATAAGAATTTGGCTATTTTCTCATACTTCTTAAATTCTGCTCCTGAGAAACAGCCTTTGTCTTGCCTCAGCCTAAAACTAGTCTGAGCCGGAGGGGCTTAGGAAAAACAGATGAGTAAGCTCAAAAATAAGAATCTCATACATTTCATTATACTTAAAAGAGAAACAGAATTTTTCTCTGGGTGCACATGCTATTCAGTCAGGGGAATAATGGTACCCGGCCACATACGGGTTTTGCAAACTTTTTATTACAGCAGCGTGTGGTTGCAGCGTCTGTTAAAGGGGTAACTGCAAAATTTGGTTAAATCTGCAAAGCACAAAGTCTGCAAACTCTTAGAAGTTTTCTTCACACACACTCCTCCCCCCTCCTCCTCTAATGAAGAGGCTCCCAGCCTGGTCCCAGTCACTCATCCCACTCCGCTCCCCTTTGTCTCTGCTGGAGGTGGTGGTGGTGATGGTGGTGGGGGGGTCGAAGAGTGCAATTGGCTGAGCCTGCTCAGGTGAAAGCAGACCTCTTGTCTGGGGACACAAAACCGTCTCTCTCTGTGTCTGCAGTGCCGCAAGGTCAAAAGGACATGCCGTTTTTGGACACACACACACACACACACACACACACAGAGCCCTCTTCACTCATCCACCAGTCCCCAACAATCACTGCAGCTACCTGGGAAAGGTAATTATTTGCTCTCTTGTCTGTCTTCTAGCTTTCAGGGCACTCAGCTGCCAGTTTTGAGAAGACACAGAGATGAACAAAGTTTGTTCCTCGCTCTCAGTTCCACTTTTGATGCATTTGTTGTCTCTTTTCTGACAGTTTCAGTTTATCTTAAATTTTTTTCTGGGTTGTGAAAATGTTGAACCCATGAATAAGGGATTTGTACCGATGTGTTTACACCCAGTCCTGCACAGCTTTGCAGCTTGTGACCACACCACATGCCATGCCCATCAACACACATGTTGCTCAGCAGGATGCACGTGCCCGCACATTGTGAGTTGTTCTCCGTCAAACAGAACATGATGTAAAATGTACTGCCAGCTTATTGAGATGCAGTTTGGCCAGTACAAACCAGATCTGCCGTCGGAGCTGCGCAGAGGACAGAATTAACCACAGATCAGCTGCGTGTGAATCACACATAGGAAACTTTATCCAGTTACTAAAAATATGACTATCACTAGCATATTTTGTTTTTACTGACTTTTGATTATGTCACATAAATCTCACACTGATAGCTATGAGATGGCTCTTTTTTTTGTTTGTTTGTTTTTTGTGTGAGTTGCAGAGTTTTGGAGAGCCATAGAAATATCTGTCTTCTCTCCAGTATAATGGGACTAAATAGCAATAATCCTGTGGTGATTAAATTTTCTTTCTATTAGAAAGAAAGTAGTTCTGGAAAGAAGTTCTTGTAGATTCTACTGCAGAAAACAGTAGTTCATGTATGAAACTGCTCACAACAAGGTCTGTAGTTTTGATTTTTTTAAATGTGCTTTCAGTACCATAGGACTTGTGCTATTTAGTCCCATTATATTTGATAGAAGCCACACATCTCTATGGCTGATATCTCCAAAACTCACACCAAATCAGTATAGAAACAGAAAATACACTACAGGCCAGGGGAAAAACAAGTGTAAGCATATCTCTTCGCAGATATCTGCATATAAAGAAGAATGGATGGATGATCTGCTGTGTAATTTTGTAAACACATTAATGTCCCCTCCAGGATTACTTGTAGGCTTATATTTGGTCTAGCACAGGGGTGAGAAACCTGTGGCTCTGGTTCCACATCTGGCTCCTTTGTCTGACTCCAGTTGCTCCCTGTGGCTTTAACAAAAAATTAAATCGTAGTGAATAATGGTTCTTATTAACATTTTCATTTTCATTTATTATTGTAATAGGCCTAACATGATTATTACATTCTCTAGTTGTAAGTAACTCTATTCATAGCACTTCTCAGTAACATTACTTACTTGGAAAATATGTAGTTTTATTGATCCACCCATGTATGTATTACCAATGAATTGATGTCGTAACAGTGTATTTTAGGTGCCAGGGTTGATACAAAACAGTCAGGTGAGCTGACAGATGTTCAGCAACAAATCACATTTAACCTTCAAAACCAAACTGTAATCATTTACATAACTGACACTGTCTGTTGACTACATGCTGTACCTCACCATTGTCTTTGTCACCTCAAACTCTAAGTAAATGACAGAAGCTTACTGTCGGCACTGGATTATTTGAATGGTTATGACTGCGCTGACTGTAAAAGCCAACATTTATCACTCATGCAAAAGAAAAGCAGGTGAAGAGGGGTGTTATGCAAATGTTACACAGTACAACTTATTTGCTTATTTATTCAGAGCAGTGGGCTACCTCTGATGCACTGCCTAAAAAAACATGATTAACTATTGAAGCGGCTTAAAAACATCATTCTCCTTGACAGCTTTTGTTGCCTGTTTATGTTCAGGCTCTTTGGTTTCACTGGAAAGGTTGCTGTAATTTAACTTGACTTGTCTTAGTCATAGTCACAGTCCAGTTAAGGCACCTGGAAACATAACGATAAAAGGATTTCAACAAACAGAGGTGCCCTCACATCTGCTGAGGAATCTCTGTATTTGTCATCTTGACCACAAAAATCACAAATACTGTATCTATGTAGCTGTTTATCTGTGATGTTCCACATTAGAAGGATGCCTAGTAACATAGTTACTTACCAGTGATGTATCTCAATAGAAACTGAACGTAAAGATATTTTACTGAAACAAAAAGATGAAGATGCCACAGTCACACTAATGTGTCTGTGAGGCTCTGCTTGGGGAGAGTGATCCTTTGAGTATAAGTTTACCATGTTCACCACCTTAGTTTTGTATGTCATATATTTTGCAGTGACTGCCAGGATGGCAAAATTTGACTCCTAACTAAAATAAATGAAATTTGTCCTGAGGGGAACCTGAATGTCCATACTAAATTCATAAAGACATTTGACTTCAAATCTCAAATGTCATCTTCACAGTGGCACTACAGGATCACAGAGATCAGGGGTCACCAAAGTCATTAGGATTCATCCTCTGGAGACCATGAGTGTCCGGACAAAAATTTGTGTCAATGCATTTAGTAAGTAAGGGAGAAATTTTGAATTGCTGATGTCACTATATGAAAACTCAGGTTCACCAAAGTCATGAAGATTCATCCTCTGGTGACCATGGACATCTGTACCAAAGTTCATGGTGATCCATCCTTTTAAGTTTTTTTTTTTTTTTTACACCGGATATTAAAAACCCACCTATTAACATCTGGCTTTTGTCTTCAGTGGGTAAAGGTACAATTAGCATTCAGTCCCGGGTCAAATGATTCTTAGCTCACGAGGCTTCAAGTTGTCTCCAACAAACAATGGCGTCTCCTGAAGCACTTAGTGTAGATACTGTGATAGCATCAGTTCTGTCAGAACTAGAGAGTATTTCTTCACAGTGCTGAAGGCTTTTCTCATTGGAAGATGTTTTTGCTGTTCTCCTGACCAGCTTTGACAAGAGTTTAATCTGATTAGTAAGTTAGCCCGTGTTTGTGATAGACAGATGGTTCATCCAATCACCTGACAACTGTTTGTCTTTTTAAGTGTCTGCCCTTTTCCAAATAGTTTCTAAGGAGGGCTTTCCAGATAGTCAGGTTAAAATGATTCTGCAGTAGTCATGGATATTTATCAGCTCCAGCTCCGATCAGCACTGATGGAAACATGGCACCCAGATGGCAATACCTTTTTCACCTGCTTGACGGTGTGTTTTCAACTGCTGGTACGCTTGTCTTTAGTTGAACATCTGTAAAACGATGGCATATTTCATTTCCTGTACATTTTTTGTTATTTTGTTATCTAAAAGCTTTAATTGTGAAGCCGCAAAATTTTCATCTGCAGTAACTTTACACAAAATATGAGCAGACCCCTGAAAGTACAAACAGTAACACAGGACAACTAAAATCCAAACCATATAGATTCATTTAGAAGCTACAAAAGTACTGAGAGCTGAGACTTTTACAATAAGCGCAGTTCTCTCTGCCCTCCTCCTTGTCTACTGGCCTCTTTTTAGTGCCTTCAGCCGTGTTAAAAAACACATATTGATGCAAAATGTGTTGACCAAAGTAGTGGACCAGTGGACTGACAGACAGACCACAGGTAATGGGACACAGGCTATAGAAATAACAGAAATAATAACACAGAATTGCTCATTTCTCATCAAAACTCTCCAACAGTGAGCAGCAGTGGCCCTTAGAGCGCTGCATATTTCAGTGGCAAAACTCTTTCGTCATTGATTTATGGTCTGTATGGGTGGCCCTGCTGGAAGTTGAACTTGTAAGCCTTCCATGGGACACCGTATTGACACAGAATACACAGTGAGTTACACACAATACATCACTCCTTGGCCTCTCACTCACCCACGTTGTGCACCGGCTTTCTTTAGCTTCTCCATGGCCCGTGACAGACCGTAAATAAATGAGGTATTTCAGAAAGCACTACGTCATTTGACATCCATCAACGATATTTGAATTTCTCTTGATTGCTACGGTTACGACTTTCTTAAAGTTGAACAGTTTGGACTGTTGTCACTGATATCACAGGTCTGGTGCTGAAATGGTTCACAGACTCACACAACAAATACTGAGACGTTGGATCCCACAGGAACACTAAGTTTTGGTCTGAGGGTGAAACTGGTGCACAAATGGTGCAACACCAAGATAGTAATATGATATACATGTACACAGAAATAAACACCATCATGTGTTAAATAATAACCAAAAATGTCAAGCATCATATGTTTTCCTTATGCCTCTTACAAAAGCTCAACAATGGGTGTGATTTTGTCCCTTTGTCAAGCGTCTATCTAGAGTATCACTAATGGTTAGAGAAGTTACACAGTTCAGCCACTGAAAGATGAGCTAAGTGGAGCAGCCAAGATGGAAGAAGAGCTATCGCTTATTGCCCAAGAGCACAAGGATTGCTCCTAAACAGATCGTATAGACATTATGGTGCAACAGCAACCCTATACCAGCTCGCTGTTTGAGCACACAATGTTTCTTCCCATTACCCCTTTAATGACGCACCTTTTGTCAGCTATTTTCTTTAAAAAGCATCCCACTTGTAATGATATAAGCCAGCTATTTATGGCACGAAGTTGAATGACTAACAGCGGTGTCAGGTCCCAGAGTTTATGACTAGGCTGCTTGTGTTTCCTGACCTTTAAAGAATAGAATAGAGTGGAACTGAATAGAAGAGACTGTGTAATGACAGTGAGCACATCAATTCAGCCTTTGAAAAATGAATATTCAGTCTCAAAAAGTGGAACAGAAATCTTTAAAATGATTAGAAAAATAGAAATTTGGACAACTGGGCAACTTCATCTGCTGAAAAAGATCATGTGATACAGTTCAAAACCTCCAGAACACAACAACAACTGAAGATGGGTCTGTATGGGGGTCTTATTCTGTTAGTTTATCTTTTTAAAAATAAAATAACACAAAATGTGAATTTTGTAAAAGTTTATATATATACATATATATTCATCAATATGCATGTCATCACGTGTAGTAAACCGTAATGATTGTGATGATCCATAGCAGTATTTTTCTGTAGGATTATAACGATCACTGATGTGATTTCTAAATTTTAGATTAATCTTGAATTACTCAAAGTGAGAAACAGACCACAAACAGTTAAATGTATTTTATAAGTTTATAAACATGTTAATTTAACATCAATAATAACAAATTTCCACCTAGAAGCATCACAGAAAATAACCATAGCCTATGAAAAAAGGCTGGAAATGAGTACAAAAATAAAACCAAAAAAAATTGGAAACATTGCTACATGTAATAATTAAAAGTACTTTGTTACAAAATTTGAGAGCTTTAACGCAAAAATTCAGTGAGGTGTAGGTGCTGAGACAGTGTTACAAACGTCCCTGGTCTCCCCTACTTTATTGTTAACACAGTTATTATTTGTATTGTAATGCTGGGAAATTGGAAATCAAGGCGGCTTGTGAAGTTTTGTTCACATAGACAATGATGGTTGCTAAGCAACCAAGCTGCATCTCCAGCCGTGCAAAAAGTAAGGATGTAACAATGGTAATTTCTGGGTGTTAAATATCACTGCCTTTCACCACAATAGGCAAAAATGCTCACATTTTCTTTACCTTTTGTGTAATTTATATTTTAAAAAAATCATTTTAAGTTAATATACAGACACTTTTAAGGAAAGTCGGGTACAAGCAGGATTGTATTTTTTATTTCAGCAAAGTTATCACATATATAAAATTGAATACAGTCAGAATTACCACCTTGGCTTTTCTAGTGTTAAAGGGGCAGTTCACTAATATATTTACCATACAGACATAAAAGTGCCATCGATCTCCTCATCTCTCTGCAAGAAAGCAAATTTTGCAAAATGTCAAACTATTCCTTCGAAAATTCAACACAACATGCAGTATCTTTTGTGAGACATACTCCTTCTCTGTCAAAAGATGTTATAGAGAGAATTTATTTCCATATTCGCTTCTTTCATGTCAATAAACGTTTCATCCTAGGGCCAGAAAAGGGTTAATTGCAAAGCGAAACAAAAAAAGCTTCAAATGACACGTATTTCACAGTTTCTGCAAAGTTGATAATCCGGAAATACCTGGTTACAACTGGTTCAAATAAGAATATAAATAAGTGGTTTCACTTGCCTTCTTTGAACTGTCTGTAACCTCCTGATATGGTAATTGTCACTTGACACTGTTAGCTGTATGTCAGAGCTGACAGGCTGTCTGCATCAGTCAGCCTGTTTAGTCACAGCACATCCACATTAAGCCGGTTAAATTTGTAAAGACATCTTTTTCTCCCCATTTCAGCCCTCTGTCAGACTAAAATTGTGTTTTTTTGTGAATCTTAAGACGCCGTGGAGGACACAGAGCAGAGGTGTAACAGCTGTCATTTAGCAGAGTAACAAAGCTCAGAGGACGACTTTTGGTGGCCTCTAACTTTTTCTGCAGTCACACAATCTTGTGGCATTTATGATGTATTTAGGTTGATTTTATTGGGTGACTTCCCGACTATGAAATGTTGATTTGATTTTTGCCAAGTTTCAAGTTTCCACTGAAACGACCTGGAAACACTGATGTGGGTGCAAATAGTTTCTGCAGTGTCTTAAAGTTAAACAGCTTAATGTAGACGTAGTCTCACTCTGAGGTCTGCAAGATGTGACAAAACACACGCAAGAGTAAAAACATGAATGAGAATGTGCTCCGAATCAAGAGATGCCACAAAAAGCGAAACACAGGACTTCTGTGCTCATCAGCTATTGGTTCTTGGTCTTGTTTCTTGTTTCTGGGGCTGGTAAAGGATCCTGAGCACAACGATATAATGAGAAATTAAGAAATTACAGGCAGGGGGCAGAGCCTCTGCAGATACAGACAGTGGTTCAGAAGTGATGACTGACAGATTTTTTATATATATATGAATCTATACATTGTTGTTTTAGGAAAATTCTAGCTTTCTGCAGTTAAAATTAATACATAGGCCCTGAGAGTCTTTCTTTGGAGCCAGTTTCATGTATTCACTTTGTGCCACTGTATTTAGGCACTCAAGTGTGTGTAAACTGAAATAATGCTGCTTCTGTTTTCAATAAAGCAACATGTACAATCTAGTATGCATGATTCCTTACTTAAAATGTTTCCCAAATCCAGCATTTCTTTACAATCATCATGCAGGTCTGTGGTTTGTGATCAACATGAATACACTGTCATGGCAAACACACACACACACACACACACACACACACACACACACACACACACTCGCTCACTCACACACACACACACACACACACACAAAAGAAGTCCCAACAGGTGGAACAGGTAAATGGCCCCAAAGGGACTGGGCAGACTCTCAGCTCTTGCTACAGGCTAATATGGAGAAATAAAGAGCTGAAACCGAGACAGAAAGAAGTGAGACCGGTTCTCTCCAGTACACTTGAACAAAGTGCTAGATCAGGTTGAATAACAGCTGCTGGCCTTTAAGTCTGTGTTTTAACTGATCAGATCCTCTGCTCTTCAGTCAAATACATGTGGAAATCTTGTGCCAACAGTTTTTTTCCCCATACAAATTCATTCTCAAATGCAAAGCAGCAAAAGCCAACATTAAATTTTTTATGCAATGTATATGTTTTAGAAATGACATCAATATACAACAAATTCTGAGGTAAAAGTGAGGTGGAGAATTACGTATTCTATTAACATAACATGGAAATATACTTTGGAAGTTACAAAAATAGATACAGAATACTGGCACTCACTAATATATAGTTCACTTGTTGTTGTGACCCACAATAAACAAGTGAACGGCTGATATCTTGGATGCTTTTTATAACTTGTTTTGACTGTGTAGCTGATTTGGAGTTGTGCTCACTTCTGCTTTTTAAGTCACATAAATGTTCATACTAAATGTGTCAGTGAGGTGTTCACTGACCACTTATTTCATTGGCTTTCCAGCAAAATAGGCAATCTGTCTATACACTATCCATTCATAGTGACTACACCATGAAATAAATACATGAAATTAATGAATTAATATTAAAAAAAATCATGATTTTTCCCTAACCCTTACTTCACCAAAGTGCTATATAGATATCTATTTAGAACTCTGGAAACAAACGTAATCTTTGAATAAACAACAAGTTATTGACATTTACAAACAAAACATCTTATTCTTGTGTTTTTATGCTACCATCCTACATGTGGTGCATCTGCAATAACAATATCTTATCAGGTGGCAAATCTACAGACTTTCCCTCTCCCTCTCTTTCTTGACCTGTAACAAAATTCCCTGAAAAGGTGTACACCGGAGAATCATTCAATAATACATATTTAAGTGTAAAATAGTATGAGCCATGTATCCTCCAGAGGAAAAAACACTCAGTACCTGATGATCATCTTTTAAATCACTTCTTAAAACCCATTTTATGGAGTTGCTTGACATGATGTTGTCTCTTTTTTAATACATTTATTTTTTTTTGTTTATTTGCACTTATTTATACTGACATTACGTGATGTTGTCTTATTTCATTCTGTCTATTTATTTATATTGACTAGACAACATCATGTAATGTTTCTTTTATCTCCTCTCTCCATTTTATCATTTATTCTTATTGTCATGTTTTTCTTGTTTTCATCTCTTTTAATGTTTTGTCTTAGTTTTACTCGTTTTTCCTTTAGGGTATCCTGCTCTTTTGCTTTGTCTATCAAAGCACTTTGTAAATTATTTTTTTAAAGGTGCTATATAGATAAAGATATTATCATTATCAAAGTTGTGAAAATTAATTAGTTATTTTTATTGTGTCTAAATGCATGTTTAAAAACTCTTTTCTAAAACAACCCTCACCCAAAATATAGTAAACATGAAAAAACACCTAACTCATGGCCCATCCCCCCCTTCAGTGTTTGTTAAGTTCACCCAACTGATGCCCCTCCCCCCGACAGCCTGTCAAATGACTGTATCCCCCAGGACACAGAAACCATTTAAGGGTTAAGTCTGATTTTAAGTATATTTTATGTCTGAGTCTAAAACTGAACTTAGTTACTTAGAATTTAGAACAAATATCGAAATAATTTCTTTTTGCAAATAAAATGCAATTTATATTGAAAAGCAGGTTTCTTAACTTCTTTAAGGCTGTGGGTAAAGCAAGAGCACAGGAACCGCTTCATCCGTGCAACCTGATCCACTTTAATGTCTGATTTAACAGTAGGACAACTGAACACTGACGACAAATGTTGCACAACACGTCTTACATTTTATCACTCTGCCACTCTAAGTCACTCAGTCACTCACATTACATACACGATGCACCATATCATGTAGTTCCTAAACTCAATAAAGCAGGAGAACACAATATTTATATATGTTGGTACCATGAATTAAATGCCATTAATTTAATTAAAATCTGAATAATAAGCCTAATAAATAATTACATCTACAGAATCAATCTTCACAAAAATAAATCTTCACAAGTCTAACTTCTGCGACAGTGTGTTTGCATTTGGACTTTTCTGAATATGTGTGAGAACTGCTGGAGCACAGCACAGAATATGGCTTGTACTGTTACTTCTTTTTTTTATTTTTTCATTAAAATTATGTGAGTTATAATTCAACAAGTCAGCCAAGACCCTGTGCTGCCTGGTCCGTTTTCTTTTCTTTCAGCTGAAGAGAAATAAGAGCTGGTTGTTGTTACTGAGACTATCTGACAACAGTGCATGAGACTTCCCCGGGATTTGAGTTGATTTGATTTTGAATGTGGGGGGCTGGAGACTAAAAGTTGCAGTGAAATCAGTTTTATATCCACACTGACCAAACCAGAATGATGTAGTTACTTTTGAGAGTGTACAAACAGTCATCAGTCTCTATGTCTGTCTGTCTTTACTCAGTGGATCATCATTAACATCGTCACATTAATTACTCCTGATCCTCATCACACACACAAGATACGTAAATCAGCCAACATGCTGCTAAGTATGTGTCACCCTGATCTCATTAGGCTAGCAGATAGCTGCTAATGGCTTCATTAGCGTTGAACGCTGCTAAACCATTCAGCCACCATGAGCTGGAAGGGGTTAAACCATTTAGCACCACTGGTAGCTAAACACTCCAGCAGAGCAATGATCGTTTGTTTGACGAGTGTCACTATTTAACATATGATGTTAAAATCAGGCACAGGATTTCCTTTGCATGTTTTGTAAATTTCTGTCAAGGTTTCCCCTGATTTCAAACACAATATGAGGACCATTTTCTATTTGCAAGATAAATTTTTACACTGTAAAAAAAATCCTCCAGGAATTAGGTAGAATCAACTAAACTTTTCTCATTAACTTAATGTAGTTATACAAGTTTTATGTATTCAACTTGAAACTTAAAATTTTTAGTATTTATTTTCAGAGCACTTCAGAACTTATAAACATGAGTTCTTGTTGAATTTAATGAATGTATTCTGAAGAGTCTGATCAACTCATTAAATTAAGTTTCTAAGTAAATGTGATCAGAATATTTGCAGACTTCCCAGTATGCACTGTATGAGACTTAAAGCTCTCCTGAGAACCCTTCTTTTTTACTTACAGAATGTGTTTTCACAAAAAGAACTGAATCAGTATCATGTTTATTGAACTAGAAGTTTAGAACTAGGACTAGGTTTTTTTTGTTTCTTTTGTTTTTATTTGTCATTACAAAAATAACCTAAGTTGTCATTTCATATTCAGTAAACTTTAATTTTTAAGGGAGTCTGCACTTTTATGAGTGAAAACAAGTTTATTTTACAGTGTATCTCTGCAGCACTACACTGAAAAAGAGAATTAATGGACCAACTTAAAAAATGACTTCAGTCAGTAACACAACAATTAATTAAGTTGGTTCAAATCAAGTTCATAACTTTGATGTAAACAACTGCTTTAAGCCATGTGTACTTAATAATCTGATTGCTTTCAAATCAACAATTTGCATTAATGCAACTTAAATTTAAGGCAGTTTTCCCACTCAATTATTTGCTTTACTCAAAGAAGGTAAAATACGGCTCCTTAATAACCTAGTATGGTTTCAGGAAAACTATTTTTTTTATAGTAACCTTAGTGTTTTACTTTAGATTGTGAAATATAATTAATATAATTGTTAATGTTAGCCCGAATGTATGAATTAACCAAATTTATAACACAATTTAATCAACTCAGATGGATATGATATCTAACATAATACATTATTTGATCTCAAAAATCTGGAAAAGACACATTTTTACTGAAATATAAATAGCAGATTAGAGGAACAAGGTGTAATGGCAGGTTGTTACAGAAGTAGACTGCCATCACTAAAGCAGAAAGCTGAATGAGACTCAGAAGATTGAATTACTCCAACTACTAATGAAATATACTTTTTACTGTGTATATTATATCATGAAATGGCTCATCATTTAATCTACAGTACACCTATGTGTAATTTATGAGTATCAGGTGTAGTATTTTGTGCATGTTGAATAAATCTGTTTGCCCACTGGAAACCAATAACTTCCTATACATTAAAATCCCATTTAATCCAGTCCATTCCGGTCATGCATAAAGAGCCGCCCCCCCCTCACAGTCAGACTGTTTGACCCAACAGGCGTCAAACTCCGGCCTCAGGAAGAGCAGAATTACTGATGTTATTGCTGTTCTTTTTTTCCCATGATTCTTCTCATCGGTTTGCGTTTGTTCTTATTTCCTCTCCTCCCCACCTCCTTTTGATATCTTTCTAGAAGGTAACTAGCCCGTCTCCACGCTGCTGCTCTACTTTCTTTTTTTCCCTCTCTAATCACTTTGTTGCTGTTTCATGCCATGCAAGGCGGCATATTTATCCAAGATAACAGCCGGGCTTCCCCTCACTTTGTGGGTGATGGAGGATAATTGCTGTTGGTGTGCGTGTTTGTCTCTGTGTCCCCATATTCAAGTAGATCGCTCCTGGCTGTTCTGAGCACACGCAGCTACTGTTTGGACAGGAACACAACAACAATGTGTGCGCATGAACACGTGTGTGTCTGTAAATGAGAGAAAGACAGTGATTGTACAGGACATTTGTCTCGGCATGCCTGCCCGCACACATCTGCATGGACTGCACCAGCTCCCCATCACAGTAAGAAACTAACACAAGCCAGTGGTTCTCGTCCTTTTCGCCCGTCAGATGAACTCAAGTACCCCTTCAGTAACACCACTCGTCATGTACTAAACATGTTTCTTTGAATAGATTTTGAACTTATCTTATTTAATCACATCGGTTATAAAAAGCAGTAAAGTTTTAAGTTGCTTTGGTGAAGTTTGCATTTGTACCACATGGTATAGCAGAAGCTGGACAGTTCATCAATGATATTCATCAATGCCTTTTATTTCAACCATTTAACAATTTACTTTTAGCTTGAACTAGTTAGGTCAACTGTGTACTACTTTTAGGTTTTAGTTGATTATGTAATAACTAACTGTGTAATTCTTTTGCTAACTATTTCAAAATGTATCCATGTGTTTTAGCAAACTATGGCCATTTAATTACATTTAACTAACTATTTTTTACCATTTATCCATTAATTTTAGCCACCATTTTACCACCCGGTCATTCCTTTATTTAACTATTTGAACTGTTTATCTATACCATACCAACCATATTTATATTTAACTTAGCTACCATTTAACAATCACGTAGCTAACTACTACAAACATCAATTCATTACTTCAAGCTAACTGATTTAAACATTTATTCATTACTTTTAGCTGTTTTGAAGATTTAGTCATTTTAAACATTTTGCCGTTACTTTTAGCCAACTATTCTAAACATTTCATTAGTCATTACTAACTGTTTTAGCCGTTAGCTATCTGTTTGAACTGTTTATCTAAGGTGCTCATGCTATTTCACCATTTAGCCATTACTTTTAGCTACCTATTTTCAATATTTAGCCATTATTTTTAGTTAACCATTTTAAACATATTGCCATTACTTTGAGCCAACTATTCTACACATTTAGCTAGTCGTTACGTTAAGCTAACCATCAGCAATCTATTTGAACTGTTTATGTATTGCGCTCATCTATTTCAGCATTTAGCAGTTACTTTTAGCAAAGTATTTTTCAACAGTTTCTAGAATATTTTAAGATGTCCACTCAAACCATTTAGCTGTTAGCCTGTTTTTAACAATTTATTTAAACCATTTATGCATTAGCCTACCTCTAGCAACCTCTGCTTGCTAACTAGCCTACTTTTCATTTTTTTGGGGTATAAAATATATTGATACATTTGAGGATCACGATATTACATTTTGTGATACTGTATTGATTCTTAATAATACTGTACTGCGATATTGTGATACATGTGGTGTATTTTGTGTTGTGTTTAAATCCCTGATCACAGCAATTTCGTTATCTATCTTTACTGTTCTGATTGCATAAAAAGGTAAACTTTTAAACTCAGATGTTACACAACCCAACTGCCTAGAAATTGCTGAAGTACCCCATGTCTTACAGGTCAAACAATAAGGATGGAGAACTTCAATTCAAGAGTGCTGTATCAAAGAAAAGACAGTGAGCTGTCCATCAGGAGCAGTTTGGGATTCAGTGTTGTGTAAAAGGGTACTTGTGGACAGGGGGAGGTAAAAAACCACCAACCAGTGTATGTGCATATGCAAATCATCTCCCCTTCCACAACAAAAAGAAGGGTCGCGTTAAAAGCAACAAAACATCTGCTGAATGAAGCAGAATGACACATGTTTTTGCAGTGTATTAAAGTTGGCAGTCAAGAGAAGAGAGCTGGGCTTCAATGACCAAAACACAGAAATAAAGGATACTTTTAAACGTAGAAACACAAACAGCTGAGCAAGATAAGCTTTTTTTTTTATCTTTACTCGGAAAACATTTCAGTGTTTCCAGGATGACATGCCTTGGCTCTCTGTCTGTCTGCTTAACTGTAATCTGAAGTAATTGTGTTTAGAAAACACTTGAGTTGGAAGACTTCCTCCTTTTCAGAAAGGACAGTCACAAAAGGAGAAACCTGAGCCCAGGGCAATTCTTTATCTGTATCTGTCTCCCTACTCTCGGCTAGCTGGTTTTTACATGACCTGGGATTGATAACACCTTTGATGGGACATGAGAGAGGAGAGATTTCTCTGCAGGGGAGATCATAGCTTTTTCAGTGGGTTTATTTCTGATATTTCCTAAATTATAATTTAGGTTGTGGATCTTTTTTCAAGGATAGTAAGACAGAAATGGCTCATTACTGCACAATGGGAAGGACAAACAAAAAACAAAACCACAATTGCATAGACCGAACACAAAATTTTCAAAATAAATATTAAAGAAATACGACATAAGGAAATTTAAAAGTACAGTAAAAGTCTGTCAACACAACAGCAGCTCCATGTCGATATCCTGAGCTAAGCATCTGGATGTAACTGCAGAACTGCACTCAAGTGAAAGTAGAGGAAGCAAGTGTCGAGTTTTTCCTCAGGAAACAGAGTCCATTTCCACTTGGCTCGTGGTCAGAACCGGAATTTGTTTTGCGTAAGAAGCCTGGCAGGTTAAAAATAACGGAGTATAAAGGCAGAGAGCTGCAGGACGCTGCCTTTCACAACACCTGCAGGCGCAGAGAGAGGAGGACAGACAGACACGTCTGCATTACTTTATTTGGCTGTTTTTTTGTTTTTTTTTGTGGCAACTTTTTTCTTTTCTTCTAGCCTCATAAGGAAATATTTCACGTTTAAACTACATGGGTGCCTTTTTTGCCAATTTATTGAAAAAAGATCTAAGTCATAATGAGAAACTTTCTAGAAATTATGTTTTATTTAGAGGTTTCTCATTATTTTGAGATACTGAGTCATTATTGCAAGAACGTCATTCCAAAGACTGATATCTTTTTTTTTCCATCTGATTGGCTGAAATGGGCTTCCATATATATATTGTATTGGTTACATGTGATCAAATAAATACTCCCTCTGTTTGCCAAAAAGTTATTCACAGACAAAGAAATGTACAGTATGTTATCTCACATTAGGTGACTTACGTAGACCACAGAAAGCTTTGACTATCTGTTAGATCTCTTATGAACAAACTATCAAGTTGATAAAAACCTGTTTATTTATCGTCAGTACATTTGCTTCTGTTTATTAAGTTTTTCAAGGAGGTGATTGCAGTAATAAATAAAAACCATTCCATTTACTCTAATGGTTAGACAGAGTGGTGGCAGACAGAGTAGACTGTGTGTGTGTGTGTGTGTGTGTGTGTGTGTGTGTGTGTGTGTGTGTGTGTGTGTTTGCGCATTTTTTTTGTTTGTTTTTTTTACAACCTGGAAGTTTTTTTGACAAATGAAAAGTCACACTTTTTAAAAAAACTGTTTTCTAGCATGAATGATTAATATAAAACTGTTTGAAATTATTGTCTTTTTTATTTCCTTTTTTATTTCAAAGATCACTGTTGCACATTCAACATGTGAATAAAGGCACATTTGTGCGACAGTGTGCATATGTATATGTGACATTGTGACATTGTTGCGTGATGCAGCGGCTTGGAGTCCAAAGCAAATTTCCATTATACTTTACCTTAATGTGGTCACTTTTAATTCAACAAAATAATACATTAAAATGACTTTGGCCTTTTCCCCACTGATACTTATTCTTAAATATGATTATTATTTTAAAGCTCTATTTCAATACTCCTTCATGATGGAAATACAATTTTCAGAAAGTGAGAGGTCACTAAATAGATGAAAATAAAAATGAAAAAACAAAATAATAAAGAAAATACTGACCCCTGGTTTGTAGTTTTTGGGTCAAAATCACTGGTGGAAAGTCACTGAATACATTTACTCAAGTACAATTATGATTTACTTGTACTGTAACTGCTACACTTTACTACAGTTTGATCTTACATACAGAACAAATGATCAACCTATTAAAAATGATGTTATACGTTGATTAAAAGCCCCACATAAACTCACTGGTGTTTTCAGATTTGTTTCTGATTAGACCTGCACAGGTTGAGGCTCTGTGAGCTGTGTATCTTGTTAGACACCATAGCAATTTGTGTGCACAATCATATCTGCAATTTAACACTCTGAAGGGAACATTTTGCATCGTAGAAAAAGTACATTTTGAATGCAGATCTTTTCTTTTTTAACACTTTGACACTGTTACTTTTACTCAGGTGAAAGATCTTAGTGTTTTTTCTTCCACCACAGGTCCAAACTATTCATATTTAGGAATATGAACTTGTTATGACATTTTCATACTGTTCTAAAATTTGACTTAAAGAATGTGAAGAAAAGTGATGACTGTTCACATAAAGCTGAAGCCACCAAAAAAAGTCTTTTTGGCTTTTCAAGTCTTGCCTGTCTCCACTCTCCGCGGCAGCCATCCACCTGCACATTACCATAGCAATGACTGCAGGGGACTTACAGGCTGCTGCGGGAGGATCATTAAGAAACATGTCGTCCTTTGTTGGCACCGAGATAAACTGGTTGTTTCGATGAGCCGCCGCTTCGCACGTTTGTGTTTGTGTTAAACACACAGGGATCAAGTCGGGACAAATTAACGAGGTGTGAGTGAAAGAGTGTGCGTGTGGAACGAAACTGTGGCAGACAAGTAAACTGTAAAATAAATATCAGGGACGTTCAGACACTTTGTCGTGTTCGGGGGCAGAAATTAATGACAGTTTGTTCATATTTTTCCTCATAAAAATATTGCTATTTGTCTGTTATTTTAATAAATGTTTGTCTTTCAACATAACATGATCAGACAACTTGAAGGAACTTTTACGCACAGGAATTTTGACTCTCCTGCACTCATGACTGTTGCCAGGTTTAGTGTCGCCCCCTGTGCCTGCCTCCAGGGAAATGTTTCGTTTCCCATGAGAGAGAAATAAGATGAATTGCTGATGAAGATTAGGTGAATTTGATACCTTGACGCACTTAATCACACACTTTTGTGCCTCACTCAAGATGGAAACTGAATTTCAGTGGGGGAATATGTTAATTTTATAAACAAGCTTCTGGCAAAGAAGCTGAAAAGTAGAAAGTTTAGTTTCATGTGTGTTTTTCTGCGAATCTGCATGAGCTCAGGGATGCAAAGGGATGTTCATACCCATTCTTTTACATTAAATGATCATTTATTTATTTATTTGGTCACATTTTACGCACGTCTGTAACTTACCTGTTTGACGCACCTGAATGCCATTTTCTGTTTGTTTGCGCTACTGGTTGCTGTGGGGGAGGTGTGCATGTGTGTGTATGTATGTGTGTGTGTGTGTGTGAGTGTGTGTTGGGAAGGAGGGGGTTGAAGCCACACCTCCCGGTACAGGAGGCGTAAAAGGAGCTATAAGGGGCTCCGGCAGCTCTGTTGACACTTACATTCTGAATCCTGGAACGCTCTGCAGCTGTCACCAAACATTACAAAACTCTATGGACAGAGAGGACAGTCGTTAACTGTTTTAAATTTTTACTTTTTTCATCTATTTGGTCATCATGGCTGTGGCTGAAGCACTGATGCCCATGACATCGTTTCCAAGTGTTCAGGCGATGGAAAGGAAACAGTTCGACAATGTAAGTAGATGATTTAAAGTTTTTAATTTGTGTTATTTTATAGATTTAGTTCTAATTGTCAGTTCACTTTAGTAGTTTGGTCTTTTTATAACTTCAAATTTTGCGTTTCAGCTGTGTAAGGTGGATGAGTGCGCACAGAGCAGCGCAGAAAACCCGCTCATCGAGGTGGAGTTCAGCATCGTTCAGTCTCCCGCTTTGCCTCCGAAAGACGACGACGAGCTGGGGAAGTTCTTGGACCTCGAGTTCATCTTGTCAAACACCATCGGCGCCGATGTTGGAAGCAACAGCAGCGACAGCGGGAACATTTCTCCCCCGCAGCAGCAGCAGTGCGCGTACTCGCTGCCGGAGTCACCGGAGAGCTGCAGCGGTGCTTCTGCGCCAGACTGTAGCGAGCTCCCTTCTGCTCACCTGTCCGCGCAGCAGAGCTACCACGGCACAGTGAGCTTCACGGGCTCGGGTCCGGTGCGCAGCCTCATGGCGGAGCTTCTCACGCCGGAGATGAACTACCCCGGTGAGGGTTCACCGGAGGGCACAGCGAAGCAGAGAGACGGGCGGGAATACACCGAGCTGCGAGCGCTGAATCCGGTCGCCATAACAGCCGCTCCCGCTCATCACCAGGTGGCCTCTTCTCCTCCACCGCTTGGATACAAAGTTAAAACCGAGCCTGTGGGTCAGTCCTGTATGATGGCTGCTGCTGGTGGGGACTTTATGGGACAGATGTATGAGAGGCAACACATGCGCGCCTCCGTACACCCTGCAGCTTTTACGCACCACCAGACTGCAGCTCCAGCTGCGCTGCCAGGTTTCATGCAGCATCCCGCACCACAGGGACGCACAGACTGCCAAATGAGCTCCCACCATCCTCATCAACACCATGTCCAACACCAGTACATGAACGCGCCCTATCAGCAGCAATACGCGCACCACCAGAATCTCTCCCAGTATCAGGGACAGTACAGCCTGCACAGAGAACCTGTCCGCGTCCACCAGCAGCATCACCCGGCCTCCATGCAGGGACTCATGCTCACTCCTCCATCGTCGCCATCATTGATGGAGTTTTACGCGCACGATGACATGGGGAGCGTGAAACAGAAGCGAGGCCGCAGGTCGTGGGCCAGAAAGCGCGCCGCGACGCACAACTGCGAGTTCCCCGGCTGCGGGAAGACCTACACCAAGAGCTCCCACCTCAAAGCTCACATGAGGACACACACAGGTAAGCACACAAGACCAAATCCAGTCAGCTGCTCACCCATTTTGATTTCACAATTTTGTGTTTTGTTTCATGCACCATAAAGCCTGGAATCTAACCAAAGTCCTTGTCTCATGTCTCTCAGGTGAGAAGCCCTACCACTGTAACTGGGAGGGCTGCGGTTGGAAGTTCGCCAGGTCAGACGAGTTGACCCGTCACTTCAGGAAACACACTGGACACCGACCCTTCCAGTGTCACCTCTGTGAGCGCGCGTTCTCGCGCAGTGACCACCTGGCTCTCCACATGAAGAGGCACATGTAGGCCAAATATATGGACATCTGTATCCAAATGCATCATGGGATCATACCCGCAGCAGCCAGGAAGAAGCACGAGTTGGTCCCTTAAATGTGGGACATCTGACCCAAACCACTGAAACAAATCGTTCCTGTAGGGACTTCAGTGTGAGTGGTGCCTTGGTAGACAGTTTAAAGCAAACTTTTACACTGAAAAAAAAAAAGTTGAGAAAACTCCTTCTAAATTTCATTTATTCTGTAAATTGCAAGGGAACTGGCTTCACTAAATGTTTGAGTTTTAAGTCCATCTAAAACTTGTAATCAACTGCAAGAATATTTGCTGACTTATAATCTTTTGTTGAGATAATTTAGTTTTCCTCTTTAGAAAAACTTGAAACTTTCAGCTTGGTGCTTAAATTTTAAATGCAAATTGAACATAATATATTATTAACCATTATTCACTTTCATGTCAATGCATTTACTCAACATTTTTTGGAATACAAGTTTTTTTGTTTCTTAACCTCAAAGATCAATTTTTTTAAAAGAGGAAACGAAAATCAGCTCAATAAACCTCTTTTTGAGTTTGAATCAGAAATGTAAATAGAGTAGCCTTAAAATGATGAGTTTTCTCAATTTTTCTTTCTTTCTTTTTTTTTTTTTTTTTTTTACAGTGTACAGTACTTAATGGTATTTGGTCCCCTGAGGCACCACTAATGTATCCCTGCAGGACTTTGTTATGCCTTTCAGAAGTCAAGTGCCTCTCCATCAGAGAATGAGCATCAACACTGGTGGTTTCTGTACATATCTGTGAATATTTGAATAAGTGTGGCTAAATTATAGTAGTTTATATTTAAGACATTTCTTCACTCTGTCTTTGAAATAAGTTATTGATTGTTAGTGAGTGCCTTAATGAAACATTTGTTTCCCAAAAGGGGGAAAAAAGACACACTGTGGGCAGGACCCAGAATGTTGTATATGTGTAAATAGTATTTTTGTAACATTGTTTACATCTTATATCTTTGATACTACTCAAATCAGGCCAAGTCAGGGTTTTTATAGACAATTTTTCATTCTATTTTCATAAGGTTGTTATCGGTCTATACAATGGATACTTATAGATTTGTTACATTCAGACCTTTTTCTTTGTTTTGTCAAGGTTTGCTTGAGCAACGTTAACAAATTCAGGTACTAAAGCCAATTTTCAGGATCCCAAACATCAAGTGTCAATCCAGCCTCACTTCACTCACTCATATGTGTGTTCCAGGGATACAACACACGTGAAAATGTTGTTTTTTTTCCTATGAATGAAGAAATCCCCTCCAACCAATGGTGTACTTGAAACAGAACTGCCACTCTGTATAATTTTTCAAGAATGCAGTTGTTTTTACGTGCTTAAGGGCTCCGAAAATAAAAGTACTTTTACAAATACACTATGTCTGTCGTTGCCTTTTTCCCTCAAACACAATTCATTTGACTATAGATCTGCTTTGAGTCTATGTGCAGGTCTGTTGGCTCTCATTTCATTATTCTGATTTCTTTTCATTCATTGTCAGCGCTGCATAGACAAAGACACAGCAGTTATACTCAAAGGCTTAGAGCTTTGCAACCCACATGTATTTACAATATAGCTGTCTACTCAAACAGAAAAAAAATGAAACTTTTTGTTTTACCTTTAAAAGGTTAGTGTCTGGGCTGCCTTAACCTTTTAAGTTGACTGAATTCAGAAAGACAAGTTGAAGTAATTTCTTAAAGATTCAAGACAAACTTTTCATCTAGCATGAGTCAAAAAAAGAAAGGGAAAGTTTATGGGAAAAGATTAGTTGAGTTCACTAAATTCCGGTATGATTTTACAATTCACAGTTGTAGCACAGTGGACATCCATCTAAAAAAAAACTTTCTAGGTTAAAATCCAAAATCTGAAATCACTAAGGTCCAGAATTTCATCATTTTATCAGAACAGTGATCTACAATCAGGAGTAAGAGGAAGGAAATATCTTTGTTTGTTTGTTTTTTAATTGTAGCATCTGTGACATCTGTACAAGCTGCTGGTGTAGTTCAAAGGCCTAGGGTCATGTGACATTAAATGATTTTTAATATTCATTGCCATAAAGTTTAAAGGCAGTGTGGGAAAGCTACATTAAAATTATAGTTTTCCAAACTGCTGCTTTACAATAAAAAGCAGTTAAACTACATGCTAACTGCTCTTAAAAATTAGCTTGTCAAACCACTTGCCAAACTACATCACAGGAAATGATCACAGTCTGCATCTGGAATCTCATTTTGTTACACGGAGGTACAACTGAACTGACGCTGAGTA
This sequence comes from Lutjanus erythropterus, assembly GCF_056507025.1. Classification (NCBI taxonomy): domain Eukaryota; kingdom Metazoa; phylum Chordata; class Actinopteri; order Lutjaniformes; family Lutjanidae; genus Lutjanus; species Lutjanus erythropterus. Next base: position 30,918,463 of record NC_139328.1, on the reverse strand, counting down.
AAGTGAAGGTGTGTTTGATTGAATGACGAGGAAAGACCAGTCCTCACTTAGACTCAGGAAGGCAGGATGTGTTCTGAGGAGGAACTGTTCAGATGGAGTCAGGAAAATGTTCAGATTTTGAGGGAAATTCATCGTATTCGATCGCATCTTGGTTGCAAACCACAGGTGTTTTTCATCAAATAACAGGTGATGTAACCATGGCCAGTCAACGTTGTATCATATTGTATGGCAAAAGCATGTAGTTTGTAATTAACTATCTAAACTACATGACCCAAAGTAGTTAACAGCTGAAAAAGTTTGGACTGTAGTTAAGCTACCACCAAACTACTGCAAAATGTAGTTTGATTGAACCACATGCGGTTAACACACCCCAACACAGATGACAACAGATGTTATGACAATAGGCATATTTACTGTAGGAGCCACTCACATTTTTTTATGACTGCTTATGAAAGACCGCCCTCTAGTGTTCAGTCATATAATGACACCTGCCTAATCTAACAGGCTGCGTTTACCAGAGTAAATGGATTTTGAACGCTAGTGATGCACTTTTCTGAATATTCTGAATGTTCTGAAGGGAGAAGAATCTTGTTTGATGTATAAATGCTCAAAATTAATTGTTATGTTCCAGCCATAACATGTAGTGCATGTAGATCACCAAGAATCCAAGACGCAGGCCTCCAACCTGTGGTGTTACCCTAAAAATATAGGTCATGGATGTGCATGCAAGTATAGCAAGTCATGCTTCGTTTCCTATTTACTAAGTACTCCATTTACAACTATTTACACACAAGTTTTAGCCCCAAGCTATCTCGAACCATAACTACACAAACAGAGCGCTATTGCTCAATGACACAACAAGAAAGACTGTGCTGAAAAATGACTTGACAAATTAAAACACTGGCATCTCTCCGTGGAAAACTGGGTTGAAAAGTGACAGCTGGTTGGAAGCTGCCATCTGAACCATACGTAGGTGTGTGGCCAATCATATGTAGGGTACACCTGTGTTATCACTTGAACGAATCAGGTAACACCACCTGAAGCAGCACTCAGGTGCATGCTCCGGTCTGGTGAGACAGATTACAACAATTACAAAACACAGAAACACACAACACTAGGCTGTAACAGAACTGATTCAGTTACTTTTTCCTATTTATTTATTTATTTATTTATTTATTTATTTATTTCTCATTTACATTATATACAAGAATATTAGAATTATGAATGTCATCAAAAGCAAGTGAAAGTTACACGTGTGCAGTAAAATATAAAAAAAACAGTGTGGCTCTGCAACCTGTACCATCAAAAGAACAATTTCTGGTCAAAAAAGAAAATCTGCCTGGAGTTACAACTATTAAATCCTCTAATTTCTTCAAAGATGTTAAGTTTTTGGATTTGGCTAGCATAATAAGCCTAGAGAGATTTAAACCTCTCATCAATGCTGTTATGTCTGCTTATGTAGACACTCAGAGTGCAGTGCAGTTTCCTGTGTTGTGCCGCTTTCTTTGTCATGTCTCAGTTTCTCCACTAGATGTCCTCATTGGTTCAGTTTCTTCATGTGATCTTCAGCGTTTCTTCATTAGGTTTGTTATGTGCACCTGTTTTAATTAGTAATGCTTGTCTCCTGTGTTCAGGCTGTTTAAATCTCTTTGTTGAGCCTGTTGCTTGAATTATTCCACAGTATCTCCTGCTGTTTTTTTTCTTTTCTTGGTAGAATAAAACCGAGCTGCTGTATTTTCTCCTGAAGTGAGATCAATGAAGGCTCATGCACAAAGAAAACCTCATACAAACTCATTTGAGACAAACATCTTTTGAAGTTACACATTGATTTTGAGATTTTCGTGCAGCAAACTTGAATGAAATGTTCTTTTTTCTTCCTTTCTTGGCTGACAGATGCTGATTTTTTATGAGATGTGTTAGCTGCTGTTTGAATCATAAACATCAGAATAAGAAGTGTGGGTAAGTCAACCATCTTTTGCAAATGTAGAAGGAAATTAATCAAAGGAGTGTAGTGTAGTGACACTTAACTGCCACCACCATGACCACTGGTTCCCAATCTGGGGGTCCCGACCCGCACTAGGGGTCTCCAAAGTTTCACAGGGGGTCATAAGGCCTTCTTGATTTTAAGGGAAGCAAGAAAACATTTTTTTTTAAATATTCACTCAGTAGGCCTATATTTCAGGACTCCATTAATTTCTTTGAAGAACACTAAAAGAAATAATTTTTTTTTTTTTTAGAATCGAATACATGCTATAGTCACAAAAAACACTCTTTATTGAAAAAAATAAAATACCATTCTTGCCATGGCATGAGCATGTTAGACCTAACAACAAACAAATTCTGACATATGAACAGTATGACCTAAGTTTTTATTGTTTTTTCTTCATTCACTTTGGAGGTTTCAATTCATATAAACACAGCATAACAGAATTTTAATGTACATCTCATCTATTTATTTGAGTAAACCCATAAACCTTCTGCACGTTGCTTTTCATTCACATATTGTGAAATAAAGTGAAATACCAAAAATAAGTAAATAAGTACAAAAAAATAGTAAATATATCTGTGTACTCAGGATAAGAGCCATGATAAGAGCACTGATGTGTCAACGCATTTAAACATATCACTTATTAAAATAATGAGAAAATGAAGTGAAATATTAAAATAAAACCATAACCTCCATCTACACTTCCACTGATCATAAATTTTATTCTGCACCCTCTTCACCAAACCCCCCTCCATTCCCTCACTCTGAATTAATAGACAAGATATAACATTTTAAACAAATCTCACAGGATAAGAGCTCAGTGAAGACCTGAACACAGAGTCTACACTCTCTGCTTAACAGCCTTGTCCTGCATTAGAAAAAACATCCAAAGAATTAAAATTATAAAAAAAAGAAAAGAAGAAGAAGCCTATTCAGAATGTATGATTGAAAAAACAGTTAAAGCTCATAATACGCACATATGAGAAGTTCCTAAAAATAGGAAAAAACATCTTTGATTCAATATTCATACATTCAAATGACTAATTTTACAAAAACATCTTGCAGTTAATATGTTCACTGTTTAGGATAATTGTACAGTTTATTAGTTGTTATGTGTAATTATTATACATTAAATATAATATGAAATATCTATATATCACTTAGTAAGGTGTCAACAGTTTCCAACCTTTTCCCTTATGGGTCCCCCTTATAAAACAGTATAAACAGTAAAGAAGATTTTTTTATGGCAGCCATATTGACATATATTTGTTGAGTAAACGCAGGTGTTATCAATGATACTAATTCCCATTCCATTTAGAGCAGCAGAGCCTTTCCAGTGAGCCAAGACACACAACAGCAGCACCCTGACTCTGTTTGCCCTAAATAGAACTGAGCCTTAGTAAGTATCGTGGGTAACACCTGTGTTTGCTCTGCGATTTGATGTCAAAATGGCCGCTGTGAAAGTTAGCAAAACGGCCACATAATATGACACACGCTCGAAGCATGGCCGGCGGTACTACACACAGTATGAGTTAAGTTATACCTGCAAATTTACAGCTCAGCTCAGCGGTAGCTGTCTTTTTAACCATGCACGTTTGCTTTTCTCGCCTATTTTTGGCCGATCAGTTGAGTCTGCGTGCGCTCAAACGTACAGCGCAGCGATGATGAGCCTTTTTTTCGTGGCAGACTGCAGAGCACAGGTGTTACTAATAACATTGAGGATGCCTCAGGTCTATTCAAGTGTCCCTGTAAGCCCTGACAGTGTGACAGCGAGCCTGCAGCAGCAGCATTTAAATGGAATTCAGCCGTCACTCAATTTATTATTTACTCCTGAGCCTTTCCTACTGTGACATGTCAAATTGTCCGGTGGGAAAAAAGTCCTATAATGAGCAGCAGACCTTTCTCACAGCAGCCATTTTGACATGAAATTAGAGCAAACACAGGTGTTACCAGTGATACTAATTAAGGTTGTGTGTTTATTCCTATTAGCATGGCTCATGGGAAAAAGCTCTGTTGTGTTTGAGTTATATTAATGTATGTGTTATATGAGATTGGTTTAGAAATTTCAGAAACCATTTGGTCAAAAGTGTATGAAACATACTGTTCTGCAGTTTTCATCGACTACACTGGACCGAGATTAAACTCTCAATTCACATCGTGGACAAAGTCCTCAAACTCAGTACTTGAGTCAAACTATAGATACCCCTGGTTAAATATTACTCAACTACCAGTGAAAGTTGCTCAGTCAAAATTTTACTTGAGTTAAAGTATTAGAATACTTGTTTTTAAAAAATACTTCATTCAACAATACATGCTTTCAAAAACACTTAAGTATTCAGAAGTACTCTCGTTTTCGTGATGCATTTACAGAACCTTGTAACTCTCTGAAACCACCTAATGATGCACTGACTTGCTTGTAGAACCACTCTGCTACACAAAGTCTATAGAAACAAAGAACTCAAAAACAAAAAGGACAGCTGTTGTCATTTTCTGATGTAACTGTATTAAAATCACTGCATAAAATTAGATTGAAGTCAACTGTAAGGAGTTCTCCAAGTCTGTTAAATAACTGAGATTTCTTTCTGTCTTCAGAGGCAGGAAATACATTAATTATCTGATATTTGTCACTCCGATAAATACAATCCAACATTAAAAGCCTACCTGGAATTATTTCTTTTTTTTAATTATAATAACATCTGAAGATTTTAATTTTGTCTTGCCGTCACCATTTCCGAGTTTTGTTTGAATGATAGAGGGAGAGCTTGCTTGTTCTTGTTACAGAGCATCTCTGGATGATGTATTTTCACTTTTACATCAGTCACAGGTGAGAGCGAGTACTGTGATTGGTTTCCTTCTGTGAGGAACACAGCGTGCGGCCAACTGCATTTTAGAAAAGCAGAAACAGCAACAGCTGACTTCAAAGCTGTGCTTAGACTAAAAGTAATGAGTAACGACAACCATACAGGTACAGTACTCAAATAAATGTACTTTATTACTGTCCACCACTGTCTTCATCCAATGCAGACCCCATGTTACCTTGCGAGGCAGCTGGATTCACAAGATCACGTGAGAATCCATCTTGCCAGGCTTCAAGTTATCCATTTGTGTCCGCACCAAAAGCAGTAGAGCCAATCAGAGTTCCAGGAGGGACTATTGGCTGCTACGGACATAGTTTTAGGTGTGATAACAGTTAATACTGCAATAGCATCAATTTGTTATCAGATCTGGAGAGTATTTCTTCACTGAAAGAAGAGTGAAGAACATCACTGAAGGCTTTTCTCAATGGAGAAGATGTTTTTTTCTTGACCTGCTTCAGCAAGAGTTTAATCTGATTGGTTGAAGTTAGCCCATGTTAGACATGATAGACAGATGGTTCGTCCAATCACCTGCCAAGTGTTTTTTTTAAAGTGCCTGCCCTTTTCAAAACGATGTCTAAGGACAACGTCCAGTGTAATTTTTGCATGTGTACCATAATTTTAACAACTGTACGATATACGATGAGCAATTCCAAAAAAAGTTTGAATCATAAACCTGCAACAAAACCTTGTTTGAGAGCGACCAATCACATCAGCATTGCACTGATCGAGCAGCTGGCGGAGCAGTGACGCAGTCTGGGGCTTTTATTTTGATGGGTAAAAACAAAGAGTGCGAGTGTTTGATGCGCTGCGATTGATTCTGTGTAACTGATAACTTTATGGATGAGGAGTCTTTGGTGTAGATGTAGGAATATCAGAAACAAACCACTGGAAAGTTTACATGCTCTTGGGTTCACATTTTGCTGCTTCCCTGTACTGTTTCAGACCCCTTACAACTTATATATTTATTGTTTATTGTCCTTCTTATTATATATACATTTGTTGACCTATCTTCTTTGCATACCCTCTGAATGTTATCATGGGTGTGGGGTGGGAGGATTTCTATCAATCAAAATGTGTTTAAATAGTGAATTGTCAAAGTTGTATTGACAAAAATTCAGAAATAAACTTAATGTGTAATATCTTTATCAAAAGACATGCTTTGGAATAATTTATATCAGGACCTTGTGTGGTAGTAAAGACAGCATCGATCAGTGACTTGTGATACAGGCGCTGCTGTCAGCCACACAGAGACAGTATAACATCACAGTGAGACGTGGGGTTCATTTATAGTGGAGGCTGACAGATCTGCACTTCACTGCATGTATCTTGTTGAGCAGGAGAGAAAAAAACTGCATGAAATTAAATCACAAAAGAGGCAATAAAAGTAAAAACATGGATGGAAGTAATGATTCAAATATGTATTATGTAGGGATGTTAATAATTAATGATTCATCATTGAGAATTTAACCTATTCAAAATGTAATAATAGATAGAATAAACAGTAGTTGTGCCTCATTTGACTTTGTTTTGTCAAGTAGAACCATTTGTTGAATATGGAAACTTAATATAAGAGCTAGAAATTAGATTAAAAAAAAAACATGTTTTGTATCTTATTAATTATCATGATTAGTGAGTGCACAAAATTTGCAACCCTGGTTTTGAGTAATTTAGACTGAAGATTTGGGGAAACCTCTTTGATTGAATGCCTGCTGGTAATGTGTTACACATCAATGGTTACAAACTAACTAATACTTTGTACTTCTACTTAGGTATTTTTACTTGTAATTGAGTAATATTTTAGCAATGTAATTAAGATTTTCATTACTCTTTCCACCATGAAAAGTAAAAAGTTTAAAGTAGAAACACAGAATAATACGATAAAGTAGAAAATTGCCAGTTTAAAAACATAACATACAGGAATTAAACTGACAGTCATGGACTTGGGGTCATCACTTTCTTTTCCAAAAGTATAAAATGTCAGGAAAAAGTGAAATCTCAGGTGGAACTAATAATAGTAGGAACACTGAAGCTCTCGACAAGAAGGGCCAGAACAGGCTGTACTCTCTGAGGAGGTCCTTCAACATCTGCTGGACAAAGCTGAGGATCTTCTTATGAGTGTGTGATGGCCAGAGCTGCTCCGTGCAATCAGACGCCAACGGACTCAACAAGCTGATCCCCAAGGCCAGCGACACTGTGCGGGTGGAGGTGCGTCATCTTGGTTCTTGGTCTCCCACATGAGAGGTAGAGGTAGAGGAGTGTATTCACTGTGCCGACGTGGTTCACGTGTCGGTGCAGTGAGTCTTGAGTGCCACAGGGGGTCACTCCTGCCTGTGGCACTCAAACTTTTCATCTCATCCCCTGGGAGTGTTAGAATCAGCTCTGAATTGACTGACTCCTGCACTCATTTTAGCATTGGCTACAGCTATAACACATATTTTATTCACTAAATATATTTTCATCTGTGCAACACTGACTTAATATCACAGTGATTTTGTGCAATAACTCAACTGTGATATACTCTGTGCATTAATACTGCATTTATATTACACATTTCAACTAATATTCTTATTTTTACTACTCTTGCATTTTAACACATTTATAAATTCTATTTCTGTTTCTACTTTTATTTTTATCTATTCTATTGTCAGTCTCAAAATCTTTTCGTTTTGGTACATAAGTAAAAAAAAATCTAAGCAGCATTGGACGTTCCTTGCACAGACACATGCACTGAGGTTGTTATGATGAATTTTGAAGGAGGAATTTGTTTTTCAAAATAAATCGCCAAAAACTGACCACAAAATTCAGAATGTCTGACTTCCTGTTGTGTTTAGGTGATGGGTCCAAGAGTCTTTTTTGTGTTAAAGAGGGCGTGGCAGTTCGTATGCTATATCGGCCAAAATTTTTCACCACGACTAATGTCTGTGCCAAGTTTCATTGACCATCGAGCGTGTTTAGCCCCTCAAACATGAGACTGAAGAGGACGAAAATAAAAAGAAGAAATAAAATGATAATCTGAGCAAATCCAATAGGGTTCTCTCACTGTAGTAGATGTGACTTGCTGTGTCAGTTGTTTTCCTACATATGTTGTTGTTATATTCAGTGTTGAGCATGTTCACACACCAATTTTTCACAATTTTTTACACGTCTGTTCATATTCTCATGCTCTCTCTCTCTGCAGCGATCACACTTTTTGTAATGGATACTATGACGCAATAATTTAGTCGAAGGTTCTTTTCATGAAACTTTTCTGTCCCCAGCCATTAAGTGTATTTCCTGCCCATTTCTTTCTTCTGTGTAGGCTGAAACATGGTCTTTCTGAGCGTAACTGCAGCATTTTGTCATTTTAACCAAGATAAAAACATTATTTTCTAGGGTGAGACTTAGGGGAGTCAGTTGATGGAACTAACAGCTAGTGGAGCCAAATCCTCGCCCTGAAGTGATCTAAATTATGTCCCTAATTTAAATGCATTTTTCATACAGTGAAATAAATGACGACAAATAATTTTTAATTGGAGCACGGGGGTTTGAAAAATCAAGCAGGCTGGCACACATTCACCTCCTCATCCAGTCTCCTCATCTGTTGCTGGAAACATTGACATCCTTTGGAGAAATTCCAAATTAAATTTCTAACTGAGTGTACTGGAGCCTTCAGTCCTTATCTATGATTCTGTTCACAAATCTGCAGACAAGGATCAGACTTATCTTGTGAGCAACGGGTACAGACTAGCAATCAGGAAAAACAGTTTAATGTTTCTATCTTGATTTGAAATACTGGTAATATGAAGAAAGAATGAAAGTGTTTCTGAAAGTGGATTTTGCAGCTTCCAGACTGTTTGAAGAAGAAGAAGTAGGACTAATAAGAAGAAGTAACCAGCAGCTGGTATTACTCAGTGTACAAACACAAAGCAGTTGCCGAGTAAATGATCACACTTCAGCAATTTCCTCTTTCATAATGATGGCTGGGCTTTTTAAAAGCTCGATCACGAGCCTGTGCCACCACGTACTGGACCACTGCGGACAATTTCTGTTCTCCACACACTGTTCTTCACATTCTCACATCTGCATCTGTGTGACTTTGATGCTGAACCACACTGATGGCCTCTGTGTTGTCACCAGTGTGACCGCTCATCTGCACATGTGATAACTGAGAGAAAGGCTTGTGTAAAGAGAGATGCCGCTTCTTCACTGAGGATGTCCTAACCTGCTCCGTGCATCGGCAAAAACAACCTGAGTGATGTGTTGCTTGTTTGAAACACAGCTCATCCTGGTTCTGTTCTTGCAAAGGTTTGAGCATTTGCTCCAACTCCGACCTGTTTTTATTGGTCAAAAATTGGTGCTGACGTCTTTGACATATCTGCTTCCTCTGCAGCAGAGATGGAAGATTCAACTCTTTGTACCGACTCCAGTTTGCATGAGTCACCTACTGAAGAGGGTTAATTTTTGGAGTCACAGAGTCAGTCACACACAGCTTGATGAATCCCACACCGGCCTCTGCTATCTTGAGTGGGATTAAATAATTTAAATGTTCCAGGCTTTTCAAATGTTATCGGATTTAATGGACCAAATTCTGATAGTGAAATGAGTCATTTCACGGGGGTTGTGACGCTCATTCATGAAGAGCGGCACAGAACTTGTGGCAGAGTGAGTGAGTCAGACCTTCAGCTCAGGGATGGGAGAGCGAGTGCTGAGTTGGAAGCGCCAAAGTAGTTACTTCTCTCACAGAGCTGGTTAATGCTGTAAATAACTCCACTATTACAGTTAATATAGGAGTTGCACAATAGTGTGGGTGACTCATGGTCTCTCCACATGTTCACAGTAGTTATTAGCAGGTTGGAGGGTCAAGTCAGTGAATGAGTTAGCATAGATGTGGACTTGTGACTCTCAAGTTAGTAAAAAAAAAAAAGTTGTTTCAAACAATTAATTCATGACACATCTCTAACCTCCAGACAACAGTCAACATGTATAACACAAAACAAATTTATGAGGTTAAGACGCAGCACATCTCTTATGATCCACACTATTTTAATAAGGATATTCTTAAAAAAGGACAAGGTTTGGAGGGAAACATGGGAGCTGCTGGGAGTCACAAATTGTAACAATAAATCATTCAAGCTTGAGAAATAATTAAAACTGTTTGCTGCATTAGTTTTGACTAAACAAATTGGACACTTACTCATTTGTAGAGGGAAAAATCAGAAAGTCGTATTCCCTCCTTGTGCTGCAACATTGCTCGTAGTGCATCTGGACAATTTTTCACGCTCCATCCATTAGAGTCTGCTCACTGTTTGTTAGGAAGATGTGCTAAAAAGAGAACTTGAGGGAAAGTTCAAAACTCTCCTGCCCTCTCAGCTCCACACAGATGGCCAATCATGGCGTGTAGACAGTAAAACCATGTATCAGAGAGGTTATCTCTATTTAATGTCATTTTAAGTCTATTATTATATAACTAACAATATTTTGCATAGAGCATATTTTTAAAAAATGCAGATAATGCACTCTGCTTTGTGATGATCTCCAGAGAAGTAAAGGGTTTCTATATCAATCACATGTTCTTTCAGCTTTTGTCCTTTTCAGTCAGTGCTTGTATATTTTGTTAATGAACACTGCACACAAGTTGTAGCAGTTGCAAGGTTTGTGATTGACCAGTGAGCAACAACCCAGTCTCTTCAATCTGCATGCAAATAACATGACTTTATACTTTCAGACTTTGTGTATTGAATACGCCAAAGTTCAGTTTTGCATGAAGGTGATATGCCAGTCCTTCCTGTGAACTTCTGTGGAGAGTAGGTGCACCCAAATACTAGGTATGAAAATATCAAGTGACATAGGATAAAGAGCACAAAGTCTGCATAGGTTAGATTTTGAGGATGATGACTGGGTCAAACAAATACGGGGCTTATATCCAGACGAAGTGCCCTGTGTCAAATATCCGTAAGTTAACTGACTGTCATGTACATCATGTGACATAATCCAGAAGTTCTCAAACTTCTTTATGTCTTTGACATAAAGAAGTTTGAGAACTTCTAATTTGCATCTACCCTACAGTAGATGCAAATTAGACCACAGACCCCCAGTTTGAGAAGATTTGGTCTTGAGGAATCCCCTTTGAATACTTTTCGTTTTTAGGTTTGAAGATGATAAAGTCTTCATAGTCAATCAATATCACTAATCAGTCAAAACACCCAACCCTATTTCTTCCCTTCTTGTTCCAACACCTAAAGAATGTGATAAAAGTTTAAAAATTCTAGTGCTCCTTTTAATGGGGACCCCCTAAAAAACACACAAGGACCCCTTTTGGGCCCCGGACCACAGTTTGAAAACCAGTTAACGTACTAATTTTAACCCAAACAATGATCCTTTACCTAAACCTAACACAAGCTGTGACTGCTTTACAATGTTTATTATGTTACCATGACAACAAAGGTCATGTGATTATGGATCTACTTTCCACAGAAGTTAATGGGAAGCTTTAGTGTATCACAAACTTGGACTTTGGTGTGTGCACTCCTGTCAGAAGGCGGGTAAGGTTCCCAAATTCTTCTAAATGTTCCTGGGTTCCCAGAACTGTTCCTGATTTGGAGGAGTGCTTTAAATTTCTGGTACATGTGAATGTGCTTCTCCATACGTACAGTATATTGAATTACATGACCTGAACAAGTGTACCCTCCCTTTCCCAAAAGGATGCTGGGAAACACTCCAGCACTCAACTGGATTTTCACTTTACAGGAAGCTTGGACTGGGGGTAAAAACACAAACAGCAAATCCAGTTGTCCTTGACTTAGTCATTCTTGATATTGTGCTAGCTGGCTGACCAAAAATTCTCACTTGACGTAATAATAACTCTCTGAGGCGTCATTTCAAGACACTGGACTTACATACAATATCTGTTAAATATGAATTATCACCTTAAAGATGGACCGAGTGATAAACAGTAAAATATTGTGAGAAGAAGAGAGCATGAGTTCTTTGCACTGTCAACGTACAAAAAACATTTTGTAACGTGACCCACATGTTACTAGTTCATCTTTAGTGGGAGTGATAGATTAGTATTCGTGTGTGTGTGTGTGTGTGTGTGTGTGCATGTGTGTGTCGTCAAGGAGGCAGAGCTATGTGTGCCCCTGCAGCCTTGTTTACCTAACCCAAGGGATTCTGGGTTCTGTCAACTGTCACTGGGTCAGGAGTCAAACTCCACACTCTGTGTTTGTGGGCAGAAAGCAGGACAATCGTCATCTTAATAAAATGATTGAACTCACAGTGACGCTTTGCCTCCAATTAAAACATCAGTAGACTTAAAAATACGTCAGACATATGGATCATATATACAAATCCTGGCAGGAAACGTGTATGAAGATTGAGGGGGCTTTCTCTCAGTCATGCCACTCCCTAAACACTCAAAGATTACTCCTTTAGGTCATAGAAAGGGCACGGGAAAACTTCTGTTGTTACTACAGTGGATATGTTAAGTGACTTTTAGACCTTGCGGTCATAAATCTCTTCTGTAGATCACTAAAAAATGCCTGAAAATGATTTTAGGTCCTGCATTAGCTTTTCATAATGATTATAAAAGTCAGAAAAGAAATGTATCCCCACTAGGGCTGCAAATTGTAAGCACTTTCCTTGATCAATCAATGGTAACAATTAAAATTCAGTTAATTGATTAATAATACAGATATAAAGGACTACATATTAAACACGTATAAGTGAATATCAAATAACATGTGAAGCATGCATGATAATTGATTAATTATTTTTCTTGTGTTGGATCTCTGATGCAAAATTAAAACTGTGGCAACGAGTTAGCCTGTATAATTTATAGCAGTCATTTCCAAAGACTGGGTCATGACCCGGGCCATTTCTTGCAATATGTGGCTACGCAGTTACGTGGGGCCTCAAAAGCTACCAGTGGGCCCCGAGCAGGTTAATGTAAGCCCAGAGATCAGTGGGTAAGCTCTGTCACCACGTGACATGTGGGAATGCCAGCAGCTGTTGCCATCATTTTTTGTAGTCTAAGATAAGTCCTAATCATCATCCTTCAAGGGCCCTTGACATCTGAGACACAGGTTGCTTCCGCTGGTTTCTGTTGCTCATTGCCACACCATGTTCATTCATAGTCAGTCAGCAGGTCTGGAACTGATGGACAAGGAAGTCTCCAGAATGTCCGAGATTATCTGGTCTTTTGCTCTATAGCAATGTCCAGCAAAGTGGACTCATCTTTGTGCCACAACAGCTAAGATGGGAGGGATGCCATCTGAGCTTTTGAGGGATGGTTCTTCTATGAGAGGTTCTGGACAGGCATGAGAAGAACGAGGACCTTTAGTCTTTGTCCATGTTTCAGGATATTTTCCACACAGGCTTTGAAAAAGTTGGTCTTGGTGACTCTTGAGACATCTGACTGGTGTACTGAATGCAGCTTATTACAAGCACTCCAAGCCTGTCCTTTCTGTGTCAGGAAGTCTTTTCTGCTGCTGACTACATATGACCCTCGGTATTTGAAGTTGTTGATCTTCCTTGATGTCAGTGCTGCTCATGGAGCAGATGGATGGATGGATGATCCAGCCCTTTGTTCAGAATCAGGCCTTCTGTCTTCAGAGCATTTAGCATTAGACCCATTTAGGTTACTAAGATGAATAACCCAAATTAGTTAAGTTGGAAAATTATCCTTAGACAGAAGAGATGCTGGGTGTGTTATATATGTATGTGTGTGTGTGTGTGTGTGTGTGTGTTTTGGCAGCAACCAGCAGACTGTGCTCTGAAAACATTTTGAATATATTTTCATTTGGTGGATTTGGAAACTTTTCTGACCTTTTCTCATTTTATGCAGTTTAGAAATAGTATGAATATTTATGCTGAGAACAAATTTGTTCCTCATAATTAAATAAACATTTAAAGGAAAATTCAGCATCTGTGTCATTTATGGACATATGGCAGATGTAAAAATGCAAATTCTGTCCTTCTGTCCCATCAAGTCTCTTGATGCAGGGGAGCCCAAAATGTTTCCAATGTATTTGCATCTTCTGTAGGTTAAATTGCAATGGATCAACTTAAAATGCTTGATTTGAATTTGAGAATAAAAATGAGTGAAGAGAGTTTTTCACAGTTCTGGCCTCTTTTCCTGTTAAAGCCATCAGACTGATGCATTTACATTTTAAATGCATACCCCAGACCACCTCAGAGGATTTGGGATTCCACCACCAAATAAATAAAATATTTTTTTTTAAAGTGCGTCCCCTGAATTACAGTTTAATAAACACTGGTTTATAGAATTAAGTACAGTAGCAGTTGAAGAACCAGATCCTTCAGGAACCACTTGTGACTGATAGTCCAGCATCACTGATCAAACATGGGTTCAATACATGTTCAGCTGTCTATGTCTTACTCAGGGCTTGTGTTATATTTGTGACATACGCTGTGGCTAATTTACCATTTCCTCAAACTGTCAAAAGTAAATACCTCGTGGAACATAACAACCCTCTGCTCATGTTGCAGCCGGGGTTGATAAAAGGCATCCAGGCAAAAGTAGGACACCACAAACCAAAATCTAAATCAACAAAGGCAGGTGAGAGGAAGTGAAGTGGAGACACCACTCATATTGTAAATCTGGTGTGAACGAATGACAGAATAAGAAGCCAAATTGAGGAGGCCTTACAGTGTCTTAAAAGTATATTGATTCAGACTGGATAAAGATGTTGTTTCTGCTGTCAGGAGGAGCTCAGTCTTTCTTGTATTTCTGGGCACCATCAATGATTCTGCGATGCAGGAACATCACTGCTTGGCACTGAGAACTGAAGGGATTGTCAAATTTAGAGAGGAGCTCAGATTTCATCAAAGAGAATAGCATCTACCAGCATTAACTCATCAACTGAAAATATTGAGTTTGGAGACAAGTGTGAAGTCTGCAAGACTGGATATATTTATACAATACAAAGTCAGTTTACTGGCTCAGATTCAGGATGTGGAACACGTCATCCAAAGATCACAGGGTTGGCTCTTCAGTCCCCTCCTATTCCTGTCTACATGTCTAAGTGTCCTTTGGCAAGACACTTAACACCGAATTGGTCCTGATGGTCACCCAGCACCCTGTGTGATGTTTCTCTGCTAATACTTAACTTTCTACGAAAAAAAAATTGAGAAAACTTTTCTCATAGAATTTATCTTTGTAATAAGACCAGTATGTTAAGTATGCTAGTGTCGTGACAAAAAAGCTCAGAAAAATAGGCCAGTAAGGTCTGGGCTTAGAGCCACAGCACCCTAAAAACCTCAATAAAAAACCACTGTTATCACTTGTATATTTTCAAAGTTCAAAACCATCAAAAAGAAGAATCAGGCAAAGTCGGGAAAAATCACTGGAGGAGCAACAAAGTTCTGCCACACAAAGTTTATTGATCTCTCTAGGTAGAAAAATCAACAAGTTTGAGTCAAACCCAGGTTTAGACTGAAGAAAGAGGTGCAAAACACCCTGTTATATACTATTTGGGAGGCTCTAGGAGCCTCCTCCCACTTTAAACATTTTGGCTTACGATCAAACATAATTGTGTATTACACTTTACCTTATGGGATCATAATGTCATTCATTTTCTCACAAATTGCTGCCTCCCTTAGGTTTGCATGCATTAATCTTATATTTTTTAAAAATAGTTAAATGATAATACAGGTTAATGCATTACATGAAAAGAACAACTGAACTGATTAAATGACATCATACAAGTTAGTGTATCACATGATAAGAACAGCTGGTCTGATATCTTATCTGTGTGGTAAACACCAGGTGCACCTTCAAGGTCCTTAGCCTCATTAACATTCTGGATGGGCATCATGATCTACCTTAAAAGGGAATGTTGCCCTGGATGGAATAAGCCTGGTGCACAAACTACAGTTGATGCCCTGGATGGAATAAGCCTGGTGCACAAACTACAGTTGATGGAATGAGTCTGGTGCATGAAATTATACCACTACACTAGTACACCAATGTCTCAAAATTACTCAGAATTGGAACAAACCATGTCCTACCAAAAAATAAATAAATAATGTATGTGATTTATGTTTTGGTTTCCTTTAATTTTTTAAAATTTCTAAATTTCCCCAGTGTCAGAAAACACATTTGTCCATGACAAAAATCTTCAAAATACCTCCAAAATCTAAAACTAACAATACCTGCTGGTAACATAGGGGTAAAATGTGCTATTATAATCATTTCTATATTAATTTTCAATGAAAATGGTGGCACTTTAAAGTTGTGTCCCAGATTACCATAAACTCAGACTGTCAGGTTTTTATAAGAAAATGATTTAATCAGGCACAAAAAATCTTTAGCTATATCCTAAGCTCCCTTTACTCACTTCCTGTTTTAAAAAGAAAGTAGTTCCTACATGAAAACTGCCCACACCAAGGTCTGTGGATTATCTTGAGTAACCGGGTCATGGTTTTTGGAAAGAGACACTGATTTTGAATCTTTCAAAACATTTTTTTTTAGTGCTTTGACCACCACATGCGAGTTCCATTTATTCCCATTATACTGGAGGGAACGTAGGCATATCTATGGCCAAAACTCTGCAACTCACACCAAAAAAATCTAGATGGATAAACAGCACTACAGACAGATTTATTTTTCAGTAGGACAGAGACAAAAGTTGTCATCATGCTGACAAAAATACACTTTCATGTGTCGTTGTAAAGTGCATGGACCAACGACGTGCTATATAATTTAACTTGACAAATTTATCAGGTTTGCTTGCCCTTAACTTTACCTTTTGGTTTAGTCTAATTACTCTCATCAACCTCATTTTCAGCAGCAGAAACTTCTCCTGTTGTCTTCTACAAACAGGCCGACAAAGTTAGCAAGTAGCTGGTGAACACGGTGGAGCATTCAGCTGATAAAGATGATTTTTCTCAGGAATTGGTGCTGTGTGTGGAAGCTGCCCACATCAGTCAAGCCACAGTGTTCAACTGTGGTTCCTCTTGTGAAGTAAATTTGTTGATATGAAATATTGATACCTAATAATAGGTTCTGTTCCATTTGGTGTAGCAGAGCTTTCATGTTTCTCATGTGTTTGATGATTTACATAACTTTTGATGCACTGTGTGCCCTTGAAAACTCTTATCTTTTTTATCTGTGAAAATGCCACCTGTTCTCTTTTCTGACGTTCAGTTATGTAACAACTATCTTCCCATACTGTTACACAAATATTTCCAGCCAAGTGCAGCTGCATACTGATGATAACCATGAAACAAATGAAATAAATGACAGTTAAACTTAAGTGGGATGAAGGGACAAGCATGATGACACATGGAACGGAAAACCCTCGGTTTTCTAAAACCTCAGAAAGTTTCAAGGCTGTAGTACCCACACAAGTTTCAAACACCTTGTTGCAGAAAATGCGCACAACATGACTTTTGAGCACGTTAACTTCTTAATATTTCCTGTGCCTTTGCCTCTACGTGCACTTTCCTTTTAGATACATGCATCTGGATTATGTAGGCCTATTTGTTTGGGGGGGGTTTGTTTTTAAACTGTAACACTTTGGGATTATCCCCTTTAGTAAAACATATTTGAAGAAATACAAAAATAAAATGCATGTTTCATAGAAATAAAATTTGTTGTGTGTTCTTAGTATGAATGCCTCAAATCTTTCTTTTTTTGTTGCCATTATCTTTTCAGCAAATCATCATTTGAATGTCTTTTTACATCTTTTTACAAGAAGCATCCAGATCATTTACCTAAGTAAAAGTAGCAATACATTATAAATTGTAAATAAGGTTTATCTGTCACATACACAGCTATACAAGTACACCATATATAGTGGAACACATTCTCTGCATTCAACCCATCCTAAATGTTAAGAGGAGTGAGCAGGTAACTGTGCAGTGTCTACAGACCAACTCCAGTTCTAACCCAGCACTTTGGTCAGGGACACTGACAGGAAAATCCTACCTAGTATACATAATGATGCAAAAACATCCCATTACAAACAACTGCAATGCCTTTATGCTCAATATTCTACTTCCTATGAACAAAATGTACGGTAACCAGTGTGTAGAATTTAATGCAGGGGTTTAATGTGGCTCTTTTGCCACTCTCCAGTGACTTCCTGCTGTTTTGACAAAAAGTTAAATGGAAATGAATGACGGTTCTTTCTTGCTAACATTGTAATTTTAATGCATCATTGTTAGAGGCCTAAAGTGATTCTGACATTCTCCATTTATAAAAATGTGTAGCTATATGCAGAATGAAAAAAAAAGTCTTAATCTGAAATTAAAATGTGCGTCATAGCCTATATCTATGGCTCTGCACGCTTTCCTCTAAGTTTTACTGGTGGCTGGTCTGAAGTCGTCCTAGACTAGTATAGAAGCCAAATTAAAAATAAATAAATAAAGTCTCATAAAAATTCTGATGTCTCCAGACAGATTTCCTTTTTTCCTTTTCCATCTGAAGAATGGCTCCTTGGATAGTAAAGGGTGCTTGATCCCTGATTTGGTGGAATCTGGCGGTAAGCTTCCAGGTTAATGCAAAGTGTTTGTTTTGTGTGGACTTCTGTGGAAACATGGCAGCTGGAAGAGGACCAGAGCCCTTAACGGCTCATTTTAAGGTCGCAGAAACACAATTGCTCCATGGAAAAATAACCAACCAATTATAGCTGACATTATTAGATTGTTCATACTGATTTTGACTACATAATGACTACTGCAGCATTTTAATGATGCAGCTGATCTGGGTGAAGCTAGTTCTAACTGCTTTGTATACTTTTAAGTAGCATAGGTAGTGGTTTCCAACCTAGACATGGGCCCCTTTCAAGGGTCACAAGTTAAATCTGACAACTTAAAGGCATCTAAAACATGACAAGGGGCCCTAACTAGATGCTACATCATATGTGTTGGAGCTATTATCTGTTCTGTCTGCAACTAATCTTGCACACGACTGGAACCATCAGCCTGACAAATTTTGTAAATATTTATAACTGTGCGCTCAAGCACCTCTTGTGGTTGCGGTGATTCACAATTTTTGAAAAACCTACTTTACTGACTGCTTTGATTTATGCAGACTTCACTCACCTTAACCAGCCAGTAGAGATCATAACTCATCAACAACTGCTAGGATAAAAACAAGGCTTACCCAGTCTGTTGCAAGATGCATTTTGGGCTTTGTTGTAGTTAAAACACTGACTTCCTTAGAAACGTTTTTGATTCATCTTAAACAGGAGCTTAAATCCATACCTGATATGATCCACTAGACATGACACAAGAGGTATAAATGACCATCTCTTCACTGTACCTCATCAGCCACTGCTGTACGTTGCTGCTTTATGTTTATTTGGTTGCCATATTGGAGCTGTCAAGGTCCACTACAAAAGAAATAAGAGAAGTAGACTTCTCTACAAAAGCAAACACATGATTCTGAACTGATTCTCATGAAATCTGGTTATAAACCTGAAAAATTCAACATGATAGTGGTTAGTTGTTAAAATTAAATCCAATTACTATATATAATATAATATTAAACATCTGAATAGCAGCAGCTTCCACTGGGACATGCAGGCTCAGACCTGTGAACTGGCAACATCAAGTTTCATTTATTCAGAATTTCAGTTTTTGTAAATTTCTCCAAAAATGTACTTTTCTATATGTATTATATTGTTGTAAAGCTGCCTGGTTGATTTTAATGTTCTAAATGAATAAAATGTTCTAAATAAATTACATTATTTAGATTGAGAAGTTTGGATTTATTGTCCCATTTACTGTGAAGTTTATACATTAGGTGAACCCCGAACATTTACCATTAGACTATTCTGTACATCTTAAAGAAAAGTGAGACTGCTCTATACAAAAACACTTAAAAAAACTGCATGCATGTAGATAAGAAAATTTACACCACACTATACCACAGTTTTATACACTATAATCAGGCCCACACAGAATCTGTGCCCACAGAATTCCACAGACGCCTTTGCAAATTTTCCTCATATTTAATAGAAATAGATATTACTTGCAAAACGCAGGATGTTATTAAACACCTTAATGCATTTGCTTGTGTGTATGTGTGAAGTTGTCACTGTTGGGAGGCGAATGATTAATGGTTAGGGAAATTAATTCTAGTCTGTCTGCTCTACGTTGACCTTGCATTTTAGTGACCATGTGTCCTACATTTTATGCTGGTTGACTTTTCCAACAAATGTTCGCACTTTGTTTTCAGTTTTTGCTGATTAGAAAAGCTCATCAAATGTAAAGGTTCTAATAAAATCTACTAAATATTTCCTTTCAGCCCTGTGTGAGGTGATTATAGCTTTATTTTAGGTAGTTTTAATGTACTGTGGGGTTATGTTTGCCCCCTAATAATCTTTTTCATTTTAAATGAATAATGTCTATCACATTATGAACAAAAGGAAAAAAAAACATTCAGCAGAATTCTGCAGATTTTCATTCTGGATCACAGCTGAAAACTGAAAAAACCTGCCTGACTATACCATACTATACTATACAAAAAACTTTTTTTAAAAATTTGGCAAAATCTCCACTAGTTGCATCTGGCGGTTGCGGCATCATTGCAGTAGGTGCTTCACCATCTGTTGCCTGGCAGTGAGCTGCACTCTGCTGAGTGCACTCGTCTAGTTGGTAATATAGTATCTTCTTTTATGTAAAACATCAGTCTGAAAGTAACTGGTTCCATTATTGGAATGAGACTAAACTGGAAAGACTGTCTTTTGTTTAAACACTGTTTCTCCTGAGGCTGTTTGTACCCTTCTGGATTGTCTATTTATTTTTTTTTATCTTATTGCTATAACTTTATAGTTTTTCTAACTGTCGTATTCCCATGATGCACATGACATCCACTTTGTGGTAGCATTTGTTTTCATGGGAAACCAAAATTTTGGACCGCCACCCTCTAACAAACACTCCTCACCTCCCTCCTCTCACCCCCAGCCTCTGACCATCACCGCGCCTGCATGCGTGTCTCCTCCTCCTCCTCCTCCTCCTCCTCCTCCTCCTCCTCCTCCGCGTCCCCAACAGCCCTACAACCTGACCGGTCCAAACAAACAAGGTAAACCCTGCATCTGCATGCCAAAAACCTCCGGAGTGCCATCATCCATCCCTCGGCTGCATCTGTCATCCGTCACACATCCTCTTATTATCACACATGTGGACGCCCCGAAGCTTCCATCTGTCACCAGTGGGTTCACTGTAGCCGAGGCTACCACACCTGTCTGGAGCATCGCATCGACTCATTATTACCTCCGCTCTGCCTTCACCGGGCTGTCAGACAATTGAATTCGCATCATCATCAAAGCAAACTGCACAGCTGTATCGGATGCAATCACATCTGATTGCACTGCTTACAAACTGCCTGCAAACACAGCACAAACCCCAAATCACGCCGGTCTCTGTGAGCAGCCGTTGCGGCATGATCTGTAACAAAAGAATGAGCAACACATGCCTTCATCATTCCTGCACTGAACATGTGGAGCCGTACAGGGACACTAAACATGCATTAACGTAGGGAAGGAGCGGCTTATAGGCGTCACACTGCTGGTAATACCTCCAGTAATATCATTAGGGCTTAATTATTAGGGGAGACCAGGGATGGTGGTGACACTTTTTGTTAGAGGATCAGTAACTGATTGGTTGCTCATGATCGATCTCTCAAACTTTGATGCATGTTTCCCATATTTGTCTTCTACTAATGAAAATCAATTGGACATCCTCTACACACAATCACACATTATGTGAGTTAAAGTCAAATACAAAGAGTACTATTGTTACGACCTACCCCACTACTGTGAGGTGGGGAGTTGTAACACTAGCTGGGAATAGATGAATCAATGAAAGGTAATTTGCTGATTTGAGGTGCACATGATCTAATTTATGAAAGAACTTTATTGAAAAGTAAAGAATTGTTTTGAATAAAGTGAACAAGAGTTCAATCACTGTCATAGTTGTGGCAAATGGTGGGTGCCCCTTTTGTGGATCCAGAAGTGACAATGTGCAACTTGACTCACACTTCTCTTTACTTTGAGTTTGCAAATTGTCATTATTTTAATGAAGTGTTACAAGTATCCCCAGCCCCCCAAATCAGCCATATTAGCATTTCCGGTTCCCTCGACTCCAAATCAATACATTTTTTGAATGGGGTTTTCATCATTTGCACAAGCTTTTCAAGAGATTTTCACATTTTGTTCTACAACATAAAATACGTCAGCAAATACCCACTCATGAATTTTGAAGCCTTTATGTGTCTTTGAAAAGGCGGTTGCTAACAAGTGGCTAAATGAGACCACGGTGGTTATCACAGACCTGAAACATCATCATGCCGAACACTACTCACTTAGCAGGGGCGCTGTTGAGTCATGTAACTGTGGTGTAGTTTGTTTGTAGCCTAATGTTAGCTTTTTACCTCTAGCGATTGTATTTATGCTTCAAAAATCAGAAAATCTTTAAAGATTATCTTGCTGAACAAAACTTAACAGTATCATAAAGTTTTGTTTGTGACAGCGCTTATGTTTTGCACTAATACAAAATCCAATGGAAAAATCCCATCTGATTTTTGTGGATGGAACCACAGCGATGCTAACTTCCAGGTTATCCACAAAAATACATCATCCCTGCTATCTGTTTCAGCATATGGGCTTGGTAGCATGAATGTAAAGCATCACATTAAACTAGAGAAACTTCTACTTTAGGTCACACAAGTAAAACCATTTTATGCACAATACAATGCTGGACAAAAAATAAACTTAATCCCAATTTTTTTATGGTTTTACCTGAAAATCAGTCTAAAATCCACAATGTCACTAGCAGTAATATTCCACTTCTCACATGAGCTCTAAAAGGAAATGCGACTGTACCATATTGATGACAGCATATTTTTAATAGGTCAAATTGACAGGGATACAACTAACCTGGGGTTGCAACCCTCCCCAGTCTCCCCTACTTCCATAATATTCTTGTGTCTACAGCACTCACGTTTAGTCACTTTTATGAAGGCTTTTATTTAAAAATGAAAATGTAGAATTACACAAGATTGATTCTTAATTGCTTTTACACAATTATCTGTCATCATTTTATTGGCAAATATGCCCAACAGAGAGCAGACAGTTGACAGACGCGTGTTGATACAGCAGCACTCAGGAGCAGAAGTGTCTCTGACAGGTTGTGTGTGCCGACACACAGGAGGCCTCACATGTTGCTGGTGACCCCCCGGCTGCTGAGGAGCTGAGAAAGGAGGGGCTTAAGGAGGAGTTGCTGGCCCGGCTGTGACCGAGGAGGACGGAAGACCAAGGTGATGCAACTTCCAATAAGCCAATATTGGCGGAAAAAATACCATATATGAAGAACGCCGCGCTCAACAAGGGGAAAAGACGACTGCTCACCTCCACGGTAAGAAGACGCCTTCTCGCGAGAAGGGAAGACGGTTTTCTGTTTCAATTCTGAATTTCTGGGTAAGAACTGAAAATGAGGCTGTAATGTGCATATTCTGTTGAAGGAACTACTTCATGTGACATTGTTTGGCTGTAAATGTGCCAAAATGATTATATGGCAAATAGAAATAGAAAAAAAAAAAACATTCAACACGTGTCCGTTAAGTAGACACTTGATTATAATAAAGGTGGTCCCAGGCGGAGTAATCCATATTGTGATGCAGACGGTTGTAAAACTGTTAGTTAATCTCAGCAGGGAGAAACACGTGGCAGTGGTCGTGGCCTCCCCCTTGTTGTGGCTCCACTTACAGGAGGAAGAAGAGGTGGGCAGAAACGTTCTTCTTAAAACACTGCCTGTCAGGCAGAGGAGTTGCTGATAAATTATATACCAGTTACATCATTTCGCCAAAAGAAAAAATAAAACAAAAAACAATTGACTACAAAACCTGTATTCTTAACATAGCTATGGGGACTAGAGCCTAACTTATTATATACATGCTGATGTTAAAGAAAAAATACAACTTATAATTGTAATTCTAACAATATTTTTTATTGATATTTCAGGCAGAAACAACACTGAATCGTTGGGGTCTGTCTTTCCAATATTGTTGCTTAAAAGTAGAAAAGGATACATCAATTATTTAAAAAAAAAAAATCCACTTATTTTGCTTCTATTACTGATTCTGATACTGACTGTCTGACATCAGTTATGTATATCTGGCCGATTTTGTGGTCAGGTTTTAATTAATAATATGAAATCATACAGGGTGTCCACAGTCTCTTTACAATTTAAAAAATTTATTAAAAAATCACTTGATGAAATATGTTAATCAGATTTGTTCTATGTACTCAGTGGTTATCAAAGTTTTTAATCACATTCATGCTTCACACATGAAGCTAAAGATCACTGATGTCATTGCCACCATTGATGAGGCTGTGCTACAGTGAACATGGCAAGAAATCGAGTACCGTCTTGATGTGCTTCGTGCAACTAATGGTGCCCATATAGAGGTGTATTAAAAAACTTCAATATCTTCTTTTCATTTTGTAATAATTTCCACAGATTTGTCGATTAATTTGCTTTTGTAATAAATTTGTTAAATTGGACAGCCTGTATATGATTGTTACTGACAGCAGTTTATATGTCCTAATGTCACTAATGCTTATAATATGACCATAGGTTTAACGTATATGTGTTTTCATATTAACATTGTTTTATTATTTTGTATTAAACAGTTATTGGAGCTGAGGAAAATAGTGGACTAATTGATGATTTTTTTAAAGGTTCAGTGTGTAAGATTTATTTTAACTTAGGAAAGAGTTTGGAAATCAATATTGGTGGGATAATCTCAATCTTCAATCACAGCAGCGTTTTTTATAATCTTCCTCATAAAATAAGATTTGGTTCAGATGATCATCTAATCAGTGTCTCATTAAGTAGTTAGTTAGTTGAAATACTTGCTTCGGCTGACATGAACGCCTCAGTGCTTCATTCTTGAAATTTCCATTCTGGACCTGTGTGTCCATTTCACATTAATCAGAGTTCAAATTAATGCGGAATTTTTGCCAAATTGAATTTGTGTTTGTTTATGAGTAGTAAGAAATCATTACCCATCTTGTACAAGGTGTAGATGTTTATAACTGTTAAAATGAGGAAAATGTTAATGGAGTCTGGCAGTCAGTGAGACAGGAAGTTACTTAATTCATCTGGAGTCTGTGATTTCAGAGGGAGAGCAACTCGCTTCAACTATAGATCATATATAAAACAGGATTACAACATATTTGATATACAGTCTATGGCTCCAAGTTGTTGTTTGGACTGCAGTACTCATTTTTATACACACAATGGCTACAGGCAGGGATCCCCTTCCATGGAGACTGCCATGTTGCACCAGCATGTTTCCATGGTAACCTAGAGTGGACAAACCAAACACTGACTCGAAAGAGACGCCCTTTAGTGTTTTTCACCATTTTTCACAAGTTTTGCATCACACCGTACCGTTGGAAGTGAAAGGTGATATGATGTGTGTGCTGTCTAATCACTAGATGCCTCAAAATCATACACACCGGTCCAAAATTTTCCAAAAATAAAAAGTCTGAGCCGCTCAGATGTAAATCTTTGCTGGTTTTCTCAGTGTTGCATCATTGTATATTGAATATGTTTGTTTTGGATGGTTGGTAGGAGAAAACAAGGGAAAAGCATGATGAGCATTTATTGCTGTTACTGTCTTTTTATAGCCCTGCAACTAAATGATAATGAAAATAGCGTTTCTTCAATACGGTCTTTATGCTTTAGTTGCAGTCACGTAATGTAACCATATTGGTTGCTGGAGAAAATGGTAAAAGTAGGGTATGTCAACAGAAGTTGTGCATGCATGAATGGCAGTAACCCCAGCCCCCAACACACATGCAGACACACACACCACCCCCTACCCGCCATATCCTTGTCCACACACAGGAGGACCTTTCTTTCATGCAGCCCTGAAGTTTTCTGTTTGCTTTCCTCATGCGGGGCTGTGGAGATAACACACAACTTAACGTGTGTAGAAAGGGCAGGGACTCCTATAGAGCTGCCCCCGACTAAAGATTGTCTTTATGATTAGTGGTCATCAGTTCAAGCCATTAGTTAACTACTTGTTAACCATTCATGATGTTGATTTAATTATTTAAATACATATTTGTGGACATCAAGTGAACCTCCTGTTAAATGCTGTAAAAAAGCGGTAATGATTCCGAACGTGTCAAAACAACCAGCAAGAGACTGAATATAATGTTAACCTATTTCAATACCTCTTACAGGTGTTGTTGTTCAAACGTGTCCTTACAAATTAATTTGTTAAGTTACAAACTCACTCCTCAACCACTTCACGCCTCCTGAACCCTTTGTGACTTCATTGTCCCTGGAGTCAGAGTCCTGGACTGAGCTATTAAATCACTGTGGTACTGTATTCCCAGTTGTCACACTGCTGGTCTCTGAGGCTGTGTTCCAATCTAATAGGACTGTTAACTGAGCTAAGTAGCTAATGACACAGCACAGTTAGCATTAGGGCTCCTGTGCTTGAAGTGTTGTGAGAGAAAAAGTCCACGTTGCAACAATCCCCCAGGCCAAATGATGAGGTGCAGATGCCGAATGGACTTTGTGCTTGTTTTTTTTTTCTGTGACTAATGAATAAATGAAAATGTGGCCGACTAAGAGTCTTCTAACCGACCAACAGTTGACCAGTATGAGGCAACCTAATAGTCTCCTACAGCCTAATCACAACAGCTCATGGTATGTTCAGACTACCAGTGACAAAGCATCAGGCTACAAGTCTGTCATTTTTAAGTCATTTTTAATTTTTCAAGTTCCTTGTCGTCATTGTAGCCAGGCGTTTTGTAACTGTATAGCTGATAATGTGAACATACAGTTAGCCTTCTTATATGTATCTCAAAAGCACAGTAACGGTATGTTTGTAATTTGACAAATGCATGCTAATAATAACTATGTGATCTGAAAACATGCAAGAAACACATAAAAAGTACAAAAATTCCAATCTTTCATTAAAGTTCTGTTGTACCTTCATCAGGCAAATGTAATTTGCTCAATCACAAACTAAAGATTAATAAGGTAAGTTGCCAGATCTTAACATTTATGCTTGAAATGATTGCATTACAAAATATAGCCGAGATTGCACTTTGCTCCATGGTAGCACTGAAGGCTTTAACAAACCAAATAGAATAAAATAGTCACCACTGATTACCAACTTTTATCAAGTGCATTTTAGAAACGATTCTCTACACTTGACAGTTAAGCCGCTCATACCAGCAGCAGATATTTTGAGGTAAGGTTTAGCTGCAGACACATGAGAAACAAATCCCTTACTAGTTCTCCCCACTGAACTTCCCACCAGTATAGCTCTGAGGCAGAGATTGAGTTCAGGTCAGGCACAACACCTACTGACAAGACAAGAAACTCGGCCGTGGGAGTCTCTGACCAAAAAAAAATCTACTGTGCCTATGGCTGTGATAAAGGCCTGCTTTGAAGCCTTTTTTAAAGCATTTTAACTATGGCTGAAAGAATATGAGTAATCATCAGTGAGGCTTATTGGTTAATCGGAAGTTCCCCTGTAGAGTCAGTGGACAGGAACAGAAGTGGTCAAACGTCTCACTTCAACCTCAGGGCATTTTCATCAAAATTATCACTAAAATAGGATGTAGTGAATGTTGTTGATGTGAGATTTTGTCAGTTCATTCAGAAACTGGAACCTCAGTAGTGTTATCACTGTTTTGCAGCTTCACACTTAAAAAGAGCAGGCTCAAAGTTCAGTTCACACAGATTAAAATGAACCAGTTCATGTTCATAATACACATTTATTTTTTTTTTAATCTTTAAATGTAATTTCTTCCGTGTTTTTTTTTTTTTAAATGTTGTTAAACTTAATTTGATTGGAAATAGAACTTTGAACCATATACTAAAAAAATGTTGATTATTTTAAGGTGGCTTTTATTTGAGATACAGTGGGTTGATGTGATTTTTCAGTGTGTCAACTGCCCTGAACACATGTTCAGTTGCCCCCACCGAGTGGGGTAATGGTAAAACTCTGACATCATCTTGTCCTTATCCAATTGTATTATTAATTAGTCAACATATATATGTTTCTCATAGCAAAAGATGACTAGTGTATTTCAAATAGTCTTTGAATTATGAGTGAAAATAAAAAAAATGTTTCAATTGTCCCCAGTCTCCCCTATCTCAAAATAATGACTTAAATTAATAAATTGAAATGAATGAATGAAATTAATATCTTAACATGATGACTTAGAATGTAAGTAATTTTGAGAATGTTTCTCATTATTTTGAGATATAGTCAATACTTCCAAATACTAAATCATTATTTTGAGATTCCCAGACACTGTTTTGATAATTTCTCATTATAATTGTTTTTTCTTCATCATATTGGCAGACATGGGTTTCCATAGATACAGACATTTGGAGATGATTATGTAACACTAACTGTTTCTCACCGTTAACAGACTCCAGCCTGCAGTGTGGTTCATACACTTCACTGATAAACTGCAGAATTATAGAAAAACATGAAGCTTTGCGATGAAAGACAGTTTTTATATCACGTTGACAGTTCTGTCCATATTCACATGCTCTGTCTCTCTGCTGCAATCATACTTTTATCTGTTATCTCTCTCAGGACTGAACAATACTTAGGTTCACGATCATTAAACGCAAACTGATTTGTTCAGTTCACCAAAAATATGAGCACATTCAACGAACACAACACTGAAATTAGTGGTAGGCTAACATGCCACTGGAGCAAGCGTTGTCTTGGTTTTACAGCTACAACTCTTGTTCTGGTGCACTCTCACAGCTCTCATTAACCTCGTTTCCGGCTCAGGTACAGCTTTACAGTCTGTGGCGGGATACTTGTGGACAATGTCCATCCACTCCACGTCCTAATTTTTTGCCTCATGACCTAAAAGACACATCCATAACTGGAACATCGGCATTGGACATAAATGGTGTGTCACAGAATCATTAAATATGAGAAGACTAGTCTGGCCAGGTTGAAATACCTGTGGTGTCAAAGACGATTTATGGATGCTGAAACGGGCGATTTTATACAAGCCAGTATGGTGAATGTGTTGCATTTGCACTGTAGCATATTTCTAATATTTATTATGATTGAGCTTTCCCATGGCTTGATCAGACAGTTTTCACAGTCAGCTCTGAGATATTTCATTGTTATTTTTGTGAAGCATTAGTCCAGACATGTCTGGACTGGTGGAATGCCCAGATACTGTGTGACTAGAGGAAAAGAGAGTATGAGGGTTATGCATTGAAAAGAGTTGAGGATGAAGAAAAGGAGACGGAGGAAGTGATACTGTCTGCATATCAGCAGTAATACAACACAAGGGCAGCCACTAAGTCAGCTGCAGTGTCAGAGATCTCTGCCTTTAATAGACAGCTGCTCTGATCACACATCTTTAAAGTGTAACATAGTGATGGTGCTGCTTTGTTATGCACTAATGTTCTCTGTGATTAGAAGGGGAGACTGGAGGTTGTCAGAATGAACAGGAATCTACACGCTGCAACCACTAGGGGGCTCCAGAGCGTAGTTAGACCCAGCTGTTTGGTTTGTTAGGAGTGCAGCAGTTCCTTGTCAACAAATGAAAGATGGATCAGGTGGGTTTGTCTACACACATATCAAATTTACACAGTGAATCAGGGAATAAGTTTGATCTAAGTTTGTCAACTGCAACTAACCTTGAGAGTATGCCAAATTAAAGTGTACCTTCCACTTACACACATGAAGAGGGAGAAAGAGAAGTACATAGCATTATCTGCTAGCAAAAAGCCAAACAAATAATGATATTGTAATGTTGCAAGCGGTTTCTGTTATAATGGAGGAAGTCACTTTGGGAAACATTGATCGATATTTTTAACCATTTTCTGACACAACTATTCATTTCTTAAAGGGATAGTTCACCCAAAAATGAAAATTCAGTCATTATCTCCTCACCCACATGCCAACTGAAGATCAGGTGTAATCATTTAGTCCACAAAATACTGCTGGAGTTTCACAGGAAAACAGCGTTGCAGAATCTCCCAAACAATGGAAGTGAATGGTGACCAGTTCAAAGGAAAAAAAACAGAATAAAAAAATAAAATGGCTCCATACTGCTCTCGTCTTGTGTAATCCAACGACCGACCGACGTAGCAAGTTGACTTAAAAATATAGATTTTTTTCACCATGCTGTTAGCCTGAATCTTCACTGTAGATGCTTAGCTCGGAGCCATGTTCACTTACACATGCACCCTGTCTGAACTGGGTATGCATGTTGTGACAGTGTGCAAATGGAATGTCTGGACTTTAGGAGACTTAGATTATGCCAGACAAGCAGTATGGAGGCATTTAATGTTTTGTTTGTTTTTTCAGTTGATTTTACGTTTGAAAACTGGTCACCATTCACTTCCATTGTTTGGGAGATTCTGCAACACTGTTTTCCTGTGAAACTCTGCCAGTGTTTTGCGGACTAACAAAATAAACCTCGACCCTCAATCAGCATGAGGGTGAGCAGATAATGACTGAATCTTCATTTTTAGCTGAACTATCCCTTTAATGGAGAAAATAATCGACTGATTAATGTATTGTGAAAATAATCATCAGTTGCAGCCCTAATACTAAGTTAAGCTCTGCTGAAACAAATATTTTAATTTCTATGAGTTATGATTTTTTTAATGTAATCAATAACAAGATTAGGTACACAATATGTATAATAATATGTGTAATATCAATTATTGCATCACTTTAATACTTCTTTTTGTTTGTCCCCCTTGGATTGAGCAGAAAAAACATACCAATGGGCCAATTTGACCACTTACTAGACAATCCCTATTTAAACTCTCCTGCTACAATAGAGAATACTTGATAAATTATGGTATTTGTAGACTGCTTGGCAAAAAATACTTGTGAATATGTAGATCAGTGATGTTGAGATAATATTTCTTCCCTTCCGATTACAATACCCATACCTCGAGTAGCCCTCCGAAACCATATATATTATTATTTTTTAATATCTGTATATCTCAGTATCCGATCAACTATATGTGGCCATTCTTGGTTTGTAATGCTCGTTGGTTTGGCACAACAACTGGAATGTCACTCGGGTGGATGGTTTGAGGATGTGTTCACAGATTTATCTCCTTTTGAGCAGTGACTGACAAGACATAACTGGTAGGCGTGAATGTGTCAGCTGCTGGGAAATGGTCTTTTGTTGTAAGATGTTTCATATACACAAGGCTGGAGGAACAGTTGCACATTGTTGTATGCAAATTATCACTTATTCACGCTGTACTGCAGTTTCACTCAAGAGGAATCTCCATTTTGAAAGAGTCAGGGAGGCTGAGGCTGCACACACAATCGCTGACTGAATGTATGGTTTGTATCATAAATGTATCCTGCGTTGCTGCGTCTGTGTTGTATTTCACAATGAAAAAAAGAGGATTATTGGACCAACTCAAAAAATTACTTCAATTGGTAGCACACAGATTAATTAGGTTGTTTCAAATCGAGTTAACAAGTTAGACAAAAACACTTGCTTTAAGTGAGATGACTTAATCATGTGATTGCTTTCAAATCAACAGTTTGCATTAATGCAACCTAAATTTAAGGCATCAGAAAAATGTCCAAATTTCCAACTCAGTTATTTGCTTTACCCAAAGTAAAATACTGGATTCAGGAAAAGCATTTTTTATAACAATCTCTTGTGTTACTAGAAGTTGTTAAATATAATTAATATAACTGCTGATGTTAGCATGAGTTAACAGCCTGAGTGAACGATAGCTATAGTTTGGTTCACTGAGTGTCTGGAAACACAATTTAAACAATTCAGGTGGATCATGTATCTAGCACAATATATTATTTGATCACAAAATTAATTTCGTCTTCCATTAGACTTAACCTTCTCTCCCAGTCAGCAACTGTTGTTGTTGCAGAGCCCAGGTCTTCAGTCCGTTTTAAAAGACATAAGAGACAGTCAGCTCCTGCATGGGTATGTGCGTGCTTGTGTGTTTGTGTCATAGCAGGGTCTATTCATTGATTATCATCAGCAGATGCCTTTGAAAAGGTTTCGTCTGCTCTATTTATCGCTGCACTATTTAGCACAGCGATTTTAACTCAGTCATCTTGGCGGGACGCTTAGAAAGAGTCCATATTGGTACAGATTTTTCTTGTTTTTTTCTGGATTTACAGCTATAGATTGTGTATTTTTGCAGCCCTCTCCTCCCTTTCCAACTCGTCTGCCACAGCAGCCAAATATCATTGAATGCCACTATTACAAAAATGTCATATTAAAATCCCATATCTTCTCATTCCCAATGTCATTGCCTTATTGTAAGAATTCTTATTTTTCGGCAGTCCAAAGTGATGCATACAGTAGCTCGCTGGCTCTATTTACGGCATGCTGAACAAAGGCCTGAGCATAGTTAGTGCTGCTTTGAGTACTGTCACAATTTCTAAGTCATATTTACCTTTCTGTGCACAGTGTAAGAAAGAGGCTGTCTATCATGACAAAACAGAGCTTGTGGAGTCCCAATCATACCGCTGCATATTGACATTATTGATAATAGACACAGCTGCTTTGCAAGCCCATTGTAAGTTCAGCTAGCAATAACAGATGCTATTTTGTCTTGAAGCCACTGTGTTGTACAGCGTGTCAGACAGGGAGCTGAGGGACACTGCCACAGTGTAGATGTAGAGTGCACATTGAAAATAGCTTGCGGGACGGTTGCATCTGTATTTTAGATAAAGGAAAGTAATTAATGAATCCCTCTTGTGTGTCTTCACCTCGGTTCATTTTCTGCTTCAAAGATGGTTTTGTGAAATTAAGAAATAAGAACTAAACTACCTTTCAGCTGCATGCCTTTTGACTGGCAGTTCTTTGGCTCAAAAGGTCACCTTGTTACCAGAAAATGGGCCCCTAACAAAGAAATGCTCTTGGTGGTTAATGTATAACTGTGTGGCATCCTCCCATTTCTTTTTACCAATCACAGGCTAATATTTCCGTGGTCCTCCTGACCTCAAAGGCCTTAACTAAATCTTTTTTGGCTCTGAGTCTTTGTGATGGGGTGAACTTTTTTATGCAAGAGTTTGAGGAAGGACCAGTGTTTCAGCAGGATGTGAAAAATACCTTGGGATGGCAGCAGAGTGACTTTTGCACCCTTTCATCATTTTGATCATCATCCGTCATCTGTCACTTATTGAGCTCATTTAACCTTAGACATGGAAAACCAAGGGGAGATGAGGCCTGGAGAGCCATTAGCTCTGAGATAGACTTGCTGTTTAACCGCATATTTGGCTTAATTTCTGAGGACTTGCACAACCATATCTCCATATGGATGCAAGATAAGCAAGGCGTATGGATACGTATGCAAGCACGTAGTTAAAAGCAAGTGTGTCTTTGGTCTTAGATCAAAAGTGTTTTTACATGTGTGAAGTTAGGGAGCTCCAGAGAGGAGTTCAAACCCTGGCTCTTTTCTTATCTCTGCACAGCTGGTCAATCATGGCAGGAAACGCTCGTGAATGTCAGATTGTCGTTTACAGAAATGGTTGTACACAGCTCCCGATCCGACTGCAGAAAGGTATGGATTAGGGAATTTCCGAAGCTATCAACAAGCCGTCCAGCAAGCAGTTGTTATGAGGCATACTGGCAGCTTCTGAGTCTAGAGAAGGCATGGAATTTAATTATTTTAGCGTCCAGGTCACTTGTGGGCCTTTTCCACCAGTGCTTTTGGCCATGCTGAGACAAACTGTACTGTGCCGGATTGCATTTCCATTATTACTGTCAGCGCGCTGAAATGTGTTTTTTCTCCCGTGTCGTTGTTTGTACTTTCAGGTATCTGCATTATTTTACCGTTTCACATTTGTTTTCAGATGTGTTGGAGTTGTGTTAAATTACCTCCTCCATAATAAAAGCATTTAAATAACGAAACAACAGGGGATGTTTATTGTGAAGAACTTAAAGAAACCGTGTGTTTATCCCAGGAGATGTATATGAACGGTTTGTCCCTTTATAGCCGCTCAACTCGAGCCTCCTCGAGCTCATCTTCAGGTAAAAGACACACCTTCAAGTGGGTAGGCCTGTTATAATGGAAATGCAAACCCCGACATGCTGGGCTGACAGTCCGAGACAAACCGAATCGAGCCAGGCCAGCTCTGTGTATGGAAAAGGGCCATTGGACTTTGCTGGCCTGGGCAAGGCCATCAATTACAACTTTGACTTAAGTGTCAAGGATGGATTTGTTAATACTAAGTAGGGTTATCATGATACCAGATTTTCAAACTTTGATACAATACTAGCTAAAAATAAGATACTTGATATCTCTGTCAATACCATAGTAAAAGGGACAAAAAGTCCTAGACACACAAAGCAGGATGATTTTGTTCTTTATTTTAACTGAACCCTGCCCTAACCTGCACACAGTGCTGGCACAGATACCACCAGTCAACACTGTCTTCAGACTTCAGGCAGGTAAATAAAGTCTAAACTGAACAGATCAAGCAGCTTTTCTTTTGTACAGCTTTGGTACTTGGTACTAATGTTGGTATTGTATTGTTTTAAATGTGTGGTATTGAAAAAAAATATTGAAATATCGATACTTTTGACAACCTTAATGCCAAGTACTAAATTGTCAGTAATCATAGCCATTCATGCATAACACCCACTCCATCCAGGCCGTGATTGATCACCTCATGAAGTGGCACTGACGAGCCCAGTGACTTTCCCTCTGTTCTTTTTTCATGTTATGGCTTCAGCTGCAAAACTTCGACTGACAACTGAACAGGTATTGAAGAAGATGTGGGCCAGTGCATTATCAAAATGGGGTGATGACTCATCTCTCTCCATCTTTTTTTTGTATAATGGGCAGCCCACAGAGCGACGGGCCCACCGGCTCCCAGCGGCCTGTCAGACTATAGTTTCTTGTCTTATTTGGTTGCTAATTTATCACAGTTTCTTAGCTCAGTTGACCTCTCAGAAGTTCACTCAGTCCCAGCTTTGTAGCATTTGCACGTCAAGATGGGTATCCCAGTTTTCCAGCAGTTCATTTTTACCAGGCTCAAAATCAAACCCGCTGCTGGTTATGTGCTTAGCGTTTAACTTGATGTTACTCAATAAGTTTTCAGAATGTCAGTGGGGGATAAGAGAGGGGGACCTGCAGATTCCTGCCCAGGTCTGTAAAGCCATGCTAGCTGTTCTATGTGCATGTATGTATGCACATGTAAAAATCTTGATCAGGGGTGTCAAATGTACAGCCTGCGGGCCAAAGCCGGCCCGCCAGAGGGTCCAGTCCGGCCCGCAGGATGACTTTGCAAAGTGTGAAAATTACAGAGAAGACATTAATTTTGGGGTTGAAACCATTCCTAAAGTAATTCGAGTAATTTGATGACTAAATTCCGTTTAAATCCGAACACCTGTACAGCACATTGTGTGTCTCATGTGGGGGTTATTAAAGACCAGAGTATTGATGAGTGCTGACATTTAAATTTTGATGTCATTTATTATCACACGGCTGCAGCATCTCTCCTCTCTGCGTCAGTGCAGCTCCTCCATACACACACATACAGTACAGACACACACGTACAGTACAGACACACAGAGGTCAGTGTGATTCTCTGACCCTGTCTGTATCTGATCTGTTGACTTTCTTCATCAGCAGGATGTTTTATAAAGACAAAAAGACAAAACCTAACTCTCCCCACACATATTAATCCACCTGCGATTCAGTTTTCACAGCAGCAGAGAAGCTGCGTGTGGAGGAGACTGTTGTTAATGACGGAGTTTATTACAACAGAAACTAACGTGATGGTTAATGACATCGACACCAACCAGATGCACTTATAAAATTAAACAACTGTATAAGGAGGCCTATACGTAAAACAGGAGAGTCTGTGTTTCTCTGTGAGACTGATCACTAATCAATCACTGATACCGTCGTCCTCTCGGACTGATTAAAAAAATAAAAATGCCAAAGTTGGTGACAAACCAAACCTGGATGTCCACACAAATAAAGTCTTTGTGTGAAACACTGCAGAGTTTAACAGTCTGCTCTTTACAGACAGTCTGCTGTCTGTAGTTTGACAGAGAGACAGTGAGGGGCGTGTCTAGAAGGGAACCCTAGACCCGCGAAAGATCACGCGAGTTTGATTATTTCAGTAGAAATAATAAAATATATATAAAATAAATAATATATAATAAAATAAATATAATAAAAACTCTCGAGAGTTGTGCAAATAAAGAGTTACCTTCTAGACATCACTTTACTTTTATACAGCCTAAATACAACACTGATGCCATATCACAATATAAAGATATCTAGACTTTAAGATGATATGTAGTGTCACATCACGATACAATATAATATCGATAAATTTCCCAGACCTGCTCAAAACCACAACTGCCAGCCTGCTGGAGGCACTGAAGGAACAGCCAGGAGATCATAAAAGTCAATTCAGTTGCGTTGTGTCATCCCTGGAGTCACTGCTGCAGTTTCAGTATTATGATACCTTTGAGGTAGACAGGCTTGTAAATTAATTTTATAAATTGAATGAGATTGTTTAGGTTAAGTGAGCAGTTTGCTTTAGGTTATGCAATCTGCCTTTTGGCATGTGGTGTCAAAACACGTGATATATACCCTGAGACATGCACAGACAGGGCGTTGGTGTTTTCCTTGATTCCTTAAAGTGATATGAATACCCCAGGGCTCAGTAACGGGTTACCCTCGCCAAACTATGCTAGTTAAATTTTAGAAATGTTGTTGAGAGTGAAGGGCCTGTGAGCACAGACTATAGTGAACCCACCTCCTAACACCCTGATTGATGTGCGTTCCATCTGCAGCCTCTCTCTGTATGGAGGAAAAAAGCTTTCAGAAGTGCAGCACCATTATGCACGCCTGAATCATCCACAACCAAAACCTCTTTCCAAGCTGCATTACCTCCTGAGCTCCTCACTGCCGCTGCATCAGCCCACACCCAAACATGTTCACTTTCAAATGATACAGAGAAAAATCAGAAAGTCCTCGCATTTAAGAAGCTGGAACCAGAGAATATGCAACATGCAAAACTATTCATTGATCATCAGATGATTGATTAGCAAGCCACGTGGCCTAACATTCTAATATTTTTCTTCAAGGGATAGTTTGGATTATTTGAAGTAGGATTGTATAAGGGACTTATGGATAGTAAGTGCATTACTTACATTGTTAGTGCAGTAGTAGTATTAGCTACAGTAGCTGGCGGTCAGCATGCCTCCAGAGGAGCATTAGCACAGAAGCTAAGCAATGTACTGCCAGGGTCAGCAGAAAAAGATGTTTCAGACACTTAAAAAAGTCTATATCAGTCTAAGTGTGTGTTATACTTAGGCAACTGCCTTCACTAGATTTTAGAGTTTTGAATCAAACTTAATAAACTAAAGCTAAAAGTTTTACTGGCTTATATTTTTCATTGAGATAATTTACTTCTCTGCTCTAGATAAACTTGAAGCTTTGAATTTTAGAATCCCCCCCCCAAAACTTATATTTCATTAATTGTTCATAGTGAGCTGTGAACCAGATCTGCTAATAGTTGGGTGGTTGCAGTTGAAAATATTGAAGGATGAGTTTTCTCAATTTTTGAAAGAAATACAAATATTCAAGTTTACCTAAAGAAGAAAATTAAATTATCTCAACAACATTACATTTAGTTGGAAGAACTTTAGTTAGTTGGACTCAAAACTCTTGAAACTGTTGAAGTAAGTTGCCTAATATTCTGAGTTTTTGTGATGAAAAACTCAAAAAAGAAAAAAACGAGCCAGTTGTGGCTTTCTTCAGACCAAACTCCACAGGTGAAATGAATCATTTTACTTTGCAGAACCAGGAGTTGCTGGTAGATTTTCGCCTTGAAAAGTTACTTAGTCTGTGCTCTAGTGTGACTTCGGTGGTTCTGAACTAACACTGAAGTCACACAGTCGCACTAACCGACTAACAGATCAAGGCAGCTGCAGATGAGCACGTCTCAGTTTCTGCGAGGTAAAATCACTGATTTCCTCAATGGGGTTTGGTTAGTTTGGAGAGAGCAATATTTGGCTTATATAATGGCGGTTGCCTGTCTGAAAGGGCTATATAGCATACATTTAAACTGATACTGATTTTGTTATGTGGATTTTTTAATTGGCTAAAATTTGTTTTGCTGCTGACTCTGCTGGCATATTGACCAGTATCTACTGTAGATAATACTCTCATTATGGATTAGTACCTCACAGAACCCCACATTAAATAATCTGAACTGTCCTTTAATACAAACTGACTCTTTATGTCAACTCATCATTAACTGGGCCTTTTGCCAGTGTCATAGACGGTCCGTGGGACTTGTTAAACCCGTGAACATCTCTCATAAGAGCTGCCAGACACGTCAAGGTCTCAGAGTGAGTTTAATGTAATCTCTCACTGCCACTCCTCCTGGGACGGCCCAATAGGCTTGGCTCAACTCCTGCCTTGTGTACATACATTAGTAGAGTCAACCAGCGGGATGGAGCCAGAGCACTGTGTCTTCACACCAGTTAGTTTCTCACTGCTGAGCCGCTTCCTGTTTCTCATGTAGAAGTTGGTGTTTCCCTTGATTTTTTTTATTTTTTTTGTATCTTTTTCTTCAGACATCATAACGTGGATGGTAAGGTTGAGTTTTTAACCCAGTTCTCTTTCTTGACATCTTTTCATCAATGTGCAGCGTGCTGTGTATGATGGGTGTCCCGGGGCATGTTGGAGTCCCTGTAGGCTCCTGTTACATGTGAGGGGCAGAGTGTGTGTGCGCGTATGTGTGTGCCCGTGTGTTTGTATGTTTGCAACAGTGAATGGGAGCTATATTTGTCCACTTTTTCTCTGCTTGTGCTGGGATGCTTTTAGTTCACTGTCTCAGGTTTGTGTTCACTGAGTCAGAGTCAGATGAAGGAGGGAGACCTGCTGCTGAGTTACAGCGTTTGACTCACACTCCAGTCTCCACATGACAGCTGAGCTTACAGGATTTACTGCGAGACGTACAAATGAACTGATGGAGACCTCAGTGTCTGTTGAAACTAAGTTAACTGAGAACTGATGTATGTGAGCGCCAAAGAACTTTTGTAATCAGATGATTTAAAAAGTTGTTACGAAATCTTAAACAATTAATTGATTAATCAGTTCGGGGTTTTTTTTTATGTTTTTTTTCACTTACCTGAAGTCAACTTTTACTTGCCCCTGTACAAGTTGTTTTATTTATAAGTGGTCGTCAAATAACAGTCTAAAGTTAATTTTCATGCTGTATCCAGAGCTGCAGCATCTATAAAATGCCAGAAAATAGTGAAAAATGCCCATTCTAGTTTCTCAAAGTCCAAGGTGATTTCTGTAAATGTCTCATTTTGTCAGTCAAAAAGATATTCAGTTTAATATGATGATAAACAGAGAAAAGTGGGATCTCCATATTTGCTGGAAACAGCATTTTTTCATCAAAATAAACTAATAGTTTCATTTGTTTTTACCACTTGCCTGGTGGGGCAAGAGAGTTGCAAATTCAGCAAGACCTGAAGTGGAATTTTATTAGCCTCGGGCAAATGGGCATAAAATGAATCTGTAACTATTCTGACAAAATTGCATTTTTTAATTAGAAACAAAAAAAAACAGTTTTTTCAAATTTTCTCTGCTTTACATCACTGCAAATCAAATATGTCTTTGGGTTTTGGGCTGTTAAAAGTAATGCAAAGTTGTCTAATTAAAGTTTTGATTATGCTGGCAGTCTGGCTGTAAGTGACTACTGATTATTAATTAATAATGCATGTCTTTTTCTCAGTTAAAGTTTTATTTAAACAATTCTAGCAGCACATTAGTTAACAAAATAATAAAACAGAAACTATCTAGTTTGAATTACCAGCTCTTGTCCGCCTTTTCCTTTCCATCAGATGTCTCAAAACAATGTCAAATAGGGTGCAAATACTGACATTTATAGACCAATAAGGCAGGCCAACACCTGCAAGCACCAGAGGAATGGTACACAAAACATGAAAAACTGATTAATGCGCTTTTAATTGGTTAAATTCTTTCTGGCGATTAATTGTTTAATGATTAATCACTAACATCCCCAGTAGTGCTGCAGAGATTCCCTGGCACACAAATCTTGTTCTCCAGATTCGATTCAGGCTCCAACAAATGTAACATCATCTTTCTTTTTTTTCTTTTAATGAAAGATGTGATGTAAAAATGATCATTCCCACCTATCGTGAAACATATCACAATAAATGCCCAAATACTTGCATCATGATTTTATTTTTACCACATCGTGTAGCCCTGACCACATGAGTCAAACAGAGATTTTCTTATTATCCACCACAAGAAGTTGGTGTTTTCCTCACTTCCTTGAAGTGCTTTGGTATGTTTTTTCCCACCCTGTCCACCACGTAGAGGAAGGGGCGGTGCAGCGAAATTGAGTTCCATGCAAATGAGGTTGGACAAGGCTGGATTACCAACAGGGCAAAGTGGCCAGCTCTCCTGGAAAAGTTCTCTCTGTGTGTTAACTGGTTTGTGCTAATTTAATTGAATATACAGCAGGGCCTTCATTATTTCAGTTTCATGTTTATAATGCATAGAGGGACTATGTACTTTCCACAGGGACTGTGAGGAATGCTGGGTAAACAAGGTCCCAGCAGCTTAATTTTTACTACAAGAGTTCATAACAAGTTATTCTCATCATAGGTTGCACAAGACAAACGTGTTTTGAAATTTTTTTTTTTTTTTTTTTTTGTAAAATGAAGGGTTCTGAGGCGCAGTTCTGTCATCACAATTGTCAGACTGCAACGCCATTACACACGTCTGAATCATCCACAACCCAAACCTGATTCCAAGCTGCTTCACCTCCTGAGTCCTGTTGAGCACGGCGCTGCATCAGCAGAGTCTCTGTTTAACATCAGTGTCGAAGGAATAAATGTGATCAGATGATTTTAAAAAGTCTGACTAAATCTGAAACAATAAATCGTTTCATCTGCCAGTTTAGCCACAATCTGTCAACAGTCTTTTTTTTTTTTTTTGAGCAAAACACCCAACAGTCTTTGGTTCTAGTTTCTCCAATGTGAGGATGTGCTACTTTTCACTGTTTTATATCGCTGTAAATTTAAAATCTTTGGGATTTGGACTGTTGGAGCAGTCTGATTACTTTTAATTAAAGGGATTATTCAGATTATTTAAAGTGGGGTTGTGGAAGGTACACATTATCAGTGTATAACCTGCAGAAGATGCTGCTGCATGCCAGTTTGGAGAAGCAGCAGGAGTACCAGTGTAGGAAGCTAAGCAATGAACTGCCTCTTGTAAAAGTCCCACCTACAAAAATCAGTATCAGTTCAAGTGTACTGTAGTTAGAATATTTTTCCTTTGCTGTCAGCCAGCCTTTTGGAATCAAATCGAATCCAATTTTAATCCACTGATTCATTCAAACTAACCTTTTAAAACAGAGAAGTTACACAATAATACAATTAAAGTAACAGATCAGGGCAGCCGAAGACGAGCAACTCCTGTGTTCTGTGAGGTAAAGTTACTGATTTAAACCATGGAGTTTGGTTGGTTTGGAGAGAGAGATATTTAGCTTCAATAACGGTGGTCAAAGGTGCAAGGTGCATTCTTAAAATGATATTGAATTATTTAGGAGGGCCTTTTTTAAGTGACTGAAATATGTTTTGCTGCTGATCCTGTCCGCAGCAGTACACTGCTGAGCTGCCTGGTACTCCTGCTGCTTCTCCAGACTGGAGGTGACAATTGATAAGAGCTGCATACGACCCCACGTTAAATAATCAAAATTATCCCTTTAAATGTCATTGCAGAAATGTGCACTGTTACAATATTTTAACGTCATTTATTTTTGACATTCAGATTTATCAAAGGTAAAACATTTACTGGTCAAAAGCTGCTCGCTGAATATGAAAATCTGAGCATTTCAGTTACATTTCACTCAGTCAGAAGTATTTCCCTGCCACTTTCTTCTGAATCCAGGCTGTTTTTGAGTATTCTCCTCCAGTTTGGCTTTCATGCAGCAGTAGTCAGTAGGCAGTCTAAACGTTCCCCTAACAGTTAATCTCTTTACACAAAAGGGCACTTTGTTATGGCAGCTGCTTTGCTACAAAATGCAAATCTGTTACTACATGTTTTCTAAATTCTTTCTCTGCATCCTTTTCTAGCAAAAGTTTTATTCCCACCTCGTAGTTTATCGAACTCTGAGAGAGCAAACTTTTCGATTTTGTATTTTTATTTTTTACCTCACAGCAGGTCATGTACAAAGACGAAAGGATTGTTTTGAACGTGGCCAAGGGGACAAGTAACTAAAAAGTGTTGCCTTGCCTCCCCCCCTTCCCCTTCCCCACTCCTCTCCCCCCCTCTCCCTCCCCCTCCCCCTCCTCTCTGCCTGTCACATGTTCTTTTCACAGCATAGAAAAGTTTCTGGATTAGGGCAGAATTAGCACAAAGCAGCGACGCCACTCCAGCTACACTCGCAAAAACCGACACAGAAGAGGCACGAGGGGGGACCGAGACGCTCGAGCGAACGCCACCTCCACGAAAAACTTAAAACTCTTGGTAGCGAGAGGCGGTCGGGTCCATCCCAGAGAGGGGGGAGACAGAGACGGCAGCAGCAGAGAGGCAGGGGATCTTTGCCGACAAGGTCCTGAAGGATGGAAGAGAAGCAGTTTGCCGGGATCCTGGTAAGTTTGACTTCTGCTCGGTGAAGATGCACACTTTTTAAAGCAGTGACACAGATGAACAAATTTAAAAACACACTGAGATATCATGAATGGAGGCAGCCAGGTCTCTGGTGGGATGCAGCTGCTGGACCACCAGTTGAGTCACACTCTGCCTCCCCTTTTCCCCCTTTTATGTCTTTATTCTGTATGCCTTTATCTTTTAAAGGAGACAGTTGTGCTTAAAGTTTTTTTCTTTCCAGATTTCCCAATATCTTTATCTCATTCATCCTCAAAACAACAAAAACACACGTTTGCACTGACTGATAAGCCTGCAGCTTTTCTTGTGTTGGTGGTGGAGAGCAGACCTGTCATCACCTGCTGCTCACCATGGCGATGCTAAGCACACACGGTCAACAAAACACGGTCCCAAAAGTCCCCAAAACGTGTCTTCCCTCGCAGTCATAGAAACATCCCTCTCATCCCTCCACTCCGCTGTTCACGGTGCCCCGCGTGAGGCGATCTTTGCGACTTCGGCAAACAATAAACATGTTTTCAGCGGTCTTTGGCTGCTGATAAGATGAGGCCAAGAGGTAAATGTGTCAGTGTCAGGCCTGCGCTGCTGCTGAAGTTTTAAATAGAGGTTTGGCGTCATTGGCAGTCAGGTCACCTCTCTCTCTCCCTGTCCCTTCTGTCCAAGTTCTTCAGTCCGTCTTGAGACGGCGATAAACACAGACTTGGGAGTTCCAACTCTCCGCTGACATTCTCGCTCATTTGAAGCCTTGCTTTCCTCCTCTAGTGGTATTTTTTTTCCCTCCTGCCGTGTCCTTTTGAGATGCATATCCACGTTAAAATGCATACACACTGTCTGAACTTAGGAGAGGTGGAGGGGGGGCGTTATCAGTCTCTCTTCTCGCTCCCTCAAAACATTTGAAGGCGTTTGGAGGATGGAGATTTGAGTGTTGTTCTTAGAAGTTTTTTGTGTGTGGGTTTGTCTGCGTTTTCAGCTCAGTGACAGATTGCCAATCAATCTCTTGCATTTTTAGGCGCTGCTGTAGAGTTTAGAAAAAGTTTTGTGAGTTCAGATACGGCCGTCTGTGGGATTCATATCTAATTAAATGTCACGAGAAGGATTTGAATTATTTCACCTTGATAGAGTGTTTGTTTTGCTTGTTTATTACCAGATCTAAGTGGCACTCTGTGGTTTCTGTGAGTTTACTGCCCCTCACACACACACACACACACACACACGCACCCGCACACACACACACACACACACGTGTCATCTGCAGAGTCTGCCACGGCTCCTGGCACGGCCACTAGGGGCACATAAGGCCAAGAATGACTGAATGCATCAACTAAAAAAATCAATCTTTAAGTGTTACTGTGTTAGTCCATGAGGTCTTTATCATCTGACAGCTCCATTCCAGATAAAAGGTATACATTTTAATTCATTTATTTAAAATAAAAAGCTTCACTTCTTTTAATATAGTTCTTCATTTTTCAAACTTAGGATTGGGACCCAAAATCGGTCATGGACCTATTTTTACTGGGTTGTCAACTGTCAGAATTGTCTTAAAATAGTGACAGGCAGCATGGAATGGCAACGTCAGTTCTTAATGACATTCAACGCAAAGAACAACAACTTTAAAACACAGGAGCAAAACACAGCTGGAGTTTAAAAAAATCTGACAGCCACCAAACTTAAAGATGACATTGTTTTGTCTGGTGGAGGTAGTTGGTGAATAAAACTTAACTTAAACTTAGAATGAGAAAAAACAAGAAATGATGCACGATACATGATAAATATTGCAGCTG
The DNA here is from genome assembly GCF_056507025.1 of Lutjanus erythropterus. Lineage (NCBI taxonomy): Eukaryota > Metazoa > Chordata > Actinopteri > Lutjaniformes > Lutjanidae > Lutjanus > Lutjanus erythropterus. Next base: position 30,874,184 of record NC_139328.1, on the reverse strand, counting down.
ATAATGGCCTATTCAGCTATATTGGTCTATATCGACATCGGCGTATATTAATCAATAAATATCAGCTGTACTAATATTTGACTTGACACATTATGTCATTATTATTTGATTTGAATTCTGAAAAATTTGGCAAAAATTTGGTGAACCTCACTGGATAAACTAACTGAACGTTTGAAGAATCAAAACTATTCTTTGTTTTTGTTATTATAGTGATGTTAGTTAAATCTGGAATATTAAATCATGCATCTCTGCTCAGTTAGCCAGACTACTCAGTCAAGGCATGATGGGAAATGTGGACTGTCACTTCAGTATTTTAGTACAAACCCTCTTTTTGATCCACTCCCATTTTCTGTGTGAAAGTTACCAAGTTACACTGTTAATACAAACTCATCTCTTCCTGTATATGTTTAAAATTAAAAGCCCTCTAGTGTTTCACTGGACAGTGAAAGTTTTGTATGACGGGAGTTCCCAAGATTTTTCACGGACACCAAAAATAAAAGCACATTAGACCACAGAACCCAGTTTGTGAGGATTTTGTCATAATGAATCCTTAATCAATAATCAAACTAGAATCACTATAAACCCTCCTCTTGTTTTGACTTACAACAAATGTAATGAAGGTTAAAATGTCTTTTTTTGCTGGGCGCCCCCACAACCCACTCGAGGACCCCTGCTGGTCCCCGGACCCCAGTTTGAAAACCAATGCATTCTGAGGTGTTGAGAAACTTAACATCATCAACTTTACAGGAAAAATTCAATTTTTGCTGGGATGTACCTTTACATGGAAGTGAATACATTTCATATTCATTTTGAATTCATGTTTTTTTCTGTTCTTTAATAGTTTTTAAATATAGATGTTAGGGCAAATCCTAACAAGAAATCTCTTTGAGAGCCTCTGGTGTAGTTCAGTCCTTCACTGAAAAGTTTAAAAGGTGGCATCAGTCACTTTTATACTGGATGTGACTGACTCAAATCTTGGAAAGCCACATTAAAAAGGTATCATTGCGAGCTGTGCCTTTGGCATAATTTAACTGTATTACTTTGAGATGCTAATAAACACACATCAGTTGCACTCTCTTGGCCAGAGCCTCCTCTTATCACTAATATAAATGATTGCTTATTTAATTTGGTTGCAGGCATCACAGCAGTGGGTAAATACTTTGTTTGCTCTCGGAAAGTTTTTGTTCCGCGGCCAACATGTAGTGATTTAAGGTCAATACACTTGATTTGGCAGGGAGTGCATAATGAAAAGGCTGTTTAGGACTGTCACAGAGAAGAAGACGTGTGACTTAACCGTAATTAGAAAACAAAAATTACATTTAGTAATTAAGAAGTTTAAATGAGGCTCAGACGCAGGCATAACTGCACTTCCCAGACGATTAGGGCATTAAGCTGTGCTCTTTTCTCTCTGAGCTCTTGCTTTCGTTCCTTTTCATCAGTCACCCATTTTTCCTCAAAAAGTAGGGCAGAGGTTATTAACAGACACACACGTCTTATCTACGAAAGGTAAACATGACACAGAGCTGCTGCCAGATTGTACAACAACTGCGGCAGTGACACCGGACAACTGCTCATGCACACTCGCGCACAACTCTTGTGACTGGTCGCTTCTCATGGCTGGGACCGTTGTCTTCAGTGGCGGTGGACAGTGATGTCAGTTGTGGCTTAGAGACATCAACAAAGAGTGAAAGAAAGTGTGTGTGTGTGAGAGAGAGAGAGATTTACGGAAAGAATCTTAGGGCTCGCTCTCCCATCGCCAGCTGTCACTACAATGTTTATTCTGTTCTTCGCTCTCCTTGAGCTCATCTCTGTCTGCCTCCTCATCCATCAGTTCACATTTGTAACAAGAGCTGATGAATTTCTAAAAATCCTTTATTTCTCTATCATTTTCTGTTTCAGATAATTTGAGTTATAGGCGTTACTTATCAATAATCAGTGTATTACACACAGTGGATGGTTGCTGACACGCCCTCAGTTTCAAAAACGGAGAGGAGCACCAGCATGGAAGCTGAACAATGTTCTGCTGTGGACAGGGTCAACAACAAAAGGTACTTTAGCCACTTAAGAAAAGGTCCATCTTAAAAAGACTCAAAATCAGTTTAAGTGTACGCTATATTTAGAATATTTTCACAGCTTTACTTTGCCGTCAGACAGCCTTTTCTGATAGGAAACCACCTTTATATAAGTCCTAAACAGTGTCGCCAAAGCAACCAACCGCCAATCAAAATGCTGGTTTGCAGCTGCCTCTGTCTCAGGGGTGAACGTTTTTCAGGCCATGGACCCCTTCGCTGACAGACAGCTATAGCAGGGAATATTTTCAGGTCTTCTCTCCTTTGTACTTACCTGTAACTGCTAAGTCAGCAGCAATTGTAGCATGGCTAAGTTCAGGCGTGTTAGCTTCACACTTTGCACTTTCATCTGTGGTTTCTGAGGTTGAGGGTATGTCAGAGTCTCTTGCTCGTGAAATTACAAAACGATCCATTGTGGCTCATAATAATACAGCTAATTGGCCAATGTGTTTCAATAATATACAGCCAAATGGTTTGCTTTTATGGTTAGGTGCCACACAGGGACTTAGTAGGTTAGCTAGCATGATTGCGCAAGGATTCATGGGTGGGCTTTTGTTCAGTTTTTTTCTTGTGATATTGTTTGACTTCTGTGAATCCAAACTATCCTTTAGAAACACTGAAGTGAATAACAAACTGACAGATCAAGGCAATGGTAGACCAGCAACTCTCATGCTCTGCAAGGCAAAAGGACTTGATTTCGCCTATGGAGTTTGGTTGAATCAAGAGAGAGTGATATTTGTCTTGTATAATGTTTGTTTCCTGTCAGGAAAGTCTGTATGACAGCAAAGTAAAGCAGAGAAAGTATTTGTTGCTGATCCTGTCCACAGCAGTTCATTTGTTAGCTTCCTACTCTGGTACTCCTCCCTGCTTTTCCTAACTGAGCCAGTGGCCATCTACTGTAGGTAATACACTGATTATTCATAAGCACCTCCTACAACCCCACTTCAAATAATTGTAACTATCCCTTTAATCCACATCATCTTTACCTCTGTTTGGAGCGTGGAAAGTGCCCTTTCCTGGTTTGTTTTCTAAACATAGTGCAACTTTTTTTTCTCCTAAGTCCCTGCCCTTTTCTTTACAGTCTGGTTCAATTTATTTATGCCGGTCCAGATGGTTGGTGGATGGACCCGTCACCGTAAATCTCGTGACACACAAGGCGCTCGCTTCCTGCTACCGCTTGGCTGGGCTGGTAGCCTTCTGCCGGGACTCTTTCTCTCCAAACTTAATTCTCCTGCTCGTTCACAGCGTTCAAAGGCAGCCCGGCTCTCCTCAATCTTCCTGCGCTGTCGTTGACTGCCCTGGAAGCTGCCACTTCCACTGAGCGGATGAGCAGATGGTGCCCTGGCACTAGCTTTTACTGGACGGATAGCTGTCTCTTTGTTTTTACTCCTTAGTTACTTCTTTACGACGCGTCTTTAAAGCGTCTGCTGTTTGGGTGTATGTATGGGGATGTAACAGCAGGAGGAGGAGGAGAAGGAGGAGTTGGACGGAGGTTTTGCATATTTGTCTTCTGAGCGCTGTATTCATATGTCCGGCTGTGCAGACCACCGCTGCCCCTCCATCACCATGAAGTCCAAAAGGAGGAGGAGGTCACTGAAGGCTGGCTGCTGATCAAAGTTAAACACTGGCAAGTCTTTTAATGACAGCCTCTTACTTTTCATCCACAACTTTAAGATTTCTGGACTGATGAAGAAATCTAACTGGACATTCCAGTGACAGTTTATTTCCTTTATTCCTGATATTTTTACACATTACCCAGAGAAACCACAGCATTGGCCCCTAAGTTACATCCAGTATATACTAAATTCTGAAATTTTTTCACCATTTAAGGTATGCCATAATATTAAGTGAATTTATCCACAATTTAGGCTTCTCAAGTCTAAGTTAAGTGACTTAAACTTGAGTTGGACTCACAAATTTGATGACCTTAGACTCAACTTTACAAAATCATAAAAGAATAGCAACTCCACTTTGACTTTAACACCAGTGACTCACTTACTTCACTTGGATTTGAATATTTGAGCCTTGGAAATACCTGATACCTTCCCTGAAGCCAAAAGATTTAAAAGTATGTAAAAGTATTTAAAAGTGAGACACAAACATTAGTTGATTTCTTCAGCTAATTTTAACACAATTCATTCTCAGCAAGTGAACACAATTCCTCACATCCACTTTGTTCGAACCAATGCGACAACATCCAATCAAGTTGCAGTAGAGAACCATGAAAAAGTTCAGTTACTGAGCTCAAGCTGGAAAAAATTATACCAACAAAAAACAAATTGCAGTATGCATCATGCTGACCAAAAGCCGGATCCATTAAAATATGCCCATATCAGCCTTGATACTGAAACTAAGTATCAGCTTGGGACATCTTTACCATATAATCATTTTTCATAAATGATGACATCGATTTTCTGTTGCCATAAGGGCTGCACAATTATTTTTTATTATTAATTTAGCAACAAAGAATTTCTTTGGTCTATGAAATGTACAAATATAGTGAAAAATGTCCATTACAGTTTCCCAGACATGGATGCGATGTCCACAAATGTATTATTTAGTCCAAAAATCCACCAATATTCAGTTTGCAATGATATAAAAGAAAAAAAGCATCTATCAGTTTAGCGCAAATCTCAATGCACCACTTGAGTGTACTGTTTTACGGTTATTTGAGCTGTTTCAAACAGGTTCAATCATTGACTAAATAAAGATATATATTATCAAATAACTAATTAAAATTAAAACTAAACTTATCAAAAGAAACAACTCTTGAACATACAGTTGTATATCAGCATGATTGGAGCAACATAAAATGACAGTAACCATGTTTAAAATTTGTTTGATGTGTACTTTCATATTTTAGTTTGGCCCATGTCCTATCTATTAACATGGAGGTGGTGGGATTTAGGACCTATACTGCAGCCAGCCACCAGGGGGCAGTCAAGATGTTCTGGCTTCACTTCTGGGCAGCTGTCATGTTGTCCGTCTCTATACATGTCAGCGGGTTCAACTTTCTGAACAAAGAGCCTAGTTTGAATTTGTGGTTGCGTCTGTGTGCGCTACAGAAACATTCTATTAATGAAGTTTAACCAGAACATATGTCTCATACAGTATGTTCAGACTGCACATACGAGACATAAGTTCTCCATAAATCATGTGGTATCTATATAATGAAGGTGCTTTGAAAGGTGCAACAACGCAACAACAGTCACTTTGTTATAACACAGGAATGTGGTTTTGTAACTAAGGCTGTGATTACCCCACCGTCCTGTGTACCCCCTGAGTGGCGAGCCTTTGAATGTGGGCTTGTGTGCGTGGGTGGATGTGTGAGAGAATGAGTGTGTCACTCACTGTGTGTGTCTGTGTATGCGCATGTCATTTCCCAGGGGTTGTGTGGCTAATGTGTGCTGTAGGCTGTGAAGTGGAAACTAAATGGAAAGAAATAGTGGAACCCACAGCCACAACCTCCCTGAGGTCAGGACACACACACACACACGCACATGCACACACACAGAGACATAGAAACATAACGGATGACACATTTTTACAGCCACACATCAGAATCCTACACGAGCACATAAACATATTTTTGGTTTCTCCACGAGTACTCACAGGTGTGCACATTCACACACAAAACTATGAACAAAATCTAAGTACACACCCTAAACACACTCTGTTTAACTGTAGAGAAAATAAGTGGTATTCTACTGACCTTTGTTAGTTTTTATTTTAAGATATAAAATAATAAATACACAATCTGTTTAGTAACTCAGGGCAGTGACTTTTGCTCTGAAGCTGTGACAGAACTGTGCAGCCCATACTGTGACCCAGAGCCCAACTCTGGGCTCACTGGGGATGTGTTCAGTCCTTTTTCTTTTTAAAGTTGGTTTAACCTGGTTTCTTACTTTGTTTCTTGTCCAGACCAGACTCAACCATCCTGGCTTGTTAAAGCTATAATATGTGACATTCATGCATTAAAGACTATTTTACAGAGTTGTGTATGTACATGATCACAAATGTTTCCAGTGATCAAACCCATGATGCATTTCCTACTAGCCGAAGATACTATGACTTCAAACACTGGATATGTCAGATATGTCAGAGAATGAATACTGAACTCAATGCACAATAATGTCATGTCAGATTGATTTTTATCTGCAGTTGTGGTTGTTTCACACTGAAGAACTCCCATGATCCCGCACTACTTTGGATCCCATCAAACAAGACTATTTCTGTGTCAGAAATCACTCACTGCTCACTACGTAGTCCACGAAACACAGAGTTTGCCATTTTCTAGTGCCCTAGATTTGTGTCCCTATATCGTGGACACAAATCCCACAATGCATTGTGACAAGTAGTGGACAATGATGGTCACTAGTCAAGCTCTGTGTACCACCACGCACTGCATTGTAAGAAAAACGACAATGATGTGATTGAAGGTGCAGAGACTCTTCACTGTGTGTGTGCTCCCTATACAGTCCTCCACATAGACAGCCTTAGATGGTGAAAAGGGAGTAGTGAATGAGAGAATGATTTTGGACACAGCTTATGTCTTTTGTTACTGTTTTAATGTGAGAGAGACCCCTGTAGCAGCAAAAATTGACATATTGTGCATTTAAGGTGCCCGTCACTGTCACACACGTGTTCTGCACGAGGGTCACGTCATGCACGCAGCAGACAAACGGACCATGATATCAAACCCACCACAGCGCTAATCACAGCTACACACACTCAGACGCATGAGACAAAGCAGCTGACAGTGCCGCATTAACAGTAAACTTTGTAGCTCTTCAGGCTAATGTTAGCCAGCAGCAGACTGCTGTTCACAGAGGGAGAGTTAAAATCTCACCTCCTGTTCTGGATGAAGAATAAACAACCTGTGTTGATGTGTCTCCTCAAACATTTTCTCATCCAGACTCCTTTAACTTCTGTGTCTGTTTTTCCCACGGCAAAGTTTTACTACAGCAAACTGTTGCACCACGTCAGTCTCCGGTTTGTTTACATCTGCTTCCACAGGAGATCACGTGAAATCACGTCCCACGAATGATCTCATGAGATCACGTTCACCCTATTCATAATCCTTATATAAAAATATAATAAGCCCTGGCTGTAACCTGGAGGACTTTGGAGAAAATGTAAAATAGTATTTAATGAGTATTTAATAATCAGTGTTTTATTGTGAACATCCAATTTAATTTTTTACAAGAAAAGTTGCAAAAATGTTTGTGAATGCTGTCAGTTATATTTCTTAGAGAGATTGAAAATTGGAATCGGCTGATGGAACTCTATCAGACATGACTCATGCAGAAATGATGTTCATGGTCGAGGACATATTAAAGTTTAATTCATGTCACATTCGCCAACTTCCTTCCGTACTCTCTGACATATCCGACATATCCCGTGTTTTCCCTGAAGTTATAGCAGCCAGCAGCAGCTATCAGGAAACACACCGTTACCTTGAATAAACTACAGATTTCTCTGGGTTTGAACATTGCTGGAAACATTTGGGATAATGCAGGTACAAAATTCAATAAAATATATAAGACATGTCAAGCGTTATTGAAATGTTTCATATTATAACACTGTGGAATCTGTGGTATGGAGAGAGCGATATTAAGCTTATAGATGGGGGTTTCCTGTTGGAAAAGGCTGTCGGCAACGTAAAGCAGTGAAAATATTCTGACGTGGCATGCCAGCTGCCACCTACTGACTATTGATGAGCACCTCATACAACCCCACTTCAAATAATCCAAACTATCCCTTTAACGGTGTGCTCCACATAACCAGCGTACGCTTATTACAGGTGAAACTAGACAGCGTCTCTGCCTCTCTGTGTCCTTATGTAAGAAACATATTGAGGTGCCAGTCAGCCAGTTTAGTTAACAGCAGTGCTCAGCAACCGTGTTGACTGCCTCTGGGGCGAGGGGCCAACAAACAGATGTGAACCGAAGAGAGAGAGAAAGAGAGAGAAAGAGCCGAGAGGGCAGGTGGGGGGAGAAGAGTCAGACATGATTTCTGTTTGTGATTTCACCCCCCAACTGACCAGCTGAATGAACGGGGGGGAAAAAAAAAAAAACAAGCGGCCGTACAGGGCCCAGGCAGCGCCCGACGTCAACCTAACAGCAGCCACTGTGGCGAACGTATAATTGAGGGACAAGGGCCACAAATGCCAAACACGTCCACTGCTGGGCACTCTTTAAAAGGTAACCCACCACCCACCAACCCCCTGTGTACGCACACACACACACACACACACACACATAGCAAAGAGAAAAAAAAGGGCTCCATTGTGTTTCGGACCTTTTTAGATTTCATTTGGAAAAACCACTCAGGCTGAAAATTTCGTTTTTCTGATTTTCTTCCTCTCTCTTTCTTCTTGTCGTTTAATGGCTCTCCCTCCCTCCGACGGCCCAAAAAATACAAGCAAGTTAGAAAAAAGGGGACGTCACACTCTTCCTCTCCCGTCCTCTGAAGTCAGTGAAATTATGGACAGGGCTCTGACATTGTGTCCACACAACGGAGCCCTTAAATCTCCCCTGGTTTCTTTTAGTATTATTATCATTTTCAACGCTTTCCAATTGAACTCTTTTCAAAGGCCTTTTCACAGCCATATTTAGGTAATTTGTTGCGGTTGAACCGAACCTGCTCCCTGACTCTGTGTGTGTATGTGAGTGTTGAATGGCAGCTATAAGCCTGGGACGAGGGGGGGTCTGCTTTTCTCAGGGCCACACAACCCTCTCTTGTCTGGTTACACACCTCCCCTATGTTATTTATCACTTTTCCTCCTCTGTCTGTTTCTTCCACTCTTTCACACTTCTTTCAGGCATGGAATCTGGATTCATCTGTCTGATAAAATGAGGGCTTTTTGGCTTTCGGACGTTATGGAAAAGTTCCATGTTGACTGTGGTCAAACATCACCGGACCATTAAAGATCCAGGTGCAGCGCTGCTGGAGGACAGCTGTTATTATGAAAATATTGTCATCAAGGAAAGAGGGGAAAATCACACAGGCCGCCTCACTGATGAAATCTAAAACTTTCTCATGTTGACTGCTTGTCCTCACAGCTTGATTGGCGACTGGCCACAGTACTGGGGGAGGCTCTCCTTCACTACATTAACCACGTTAGCGGCTTTCAGTAAAGTTTCAGGCACATTTTCTCCTGTATTTTATCATTTACTGGACATGACATAACGTTCATTCTGTTCACACAGTCCCACAGTACAAAGTCTTTACAGTTAAGCTTTAAGAAGGAACAAATATTTTGTCTTTCTGTTTGTTTTTGTCTCTCATTCTTTATTCCTGTTTTGCTCCCTGCTGTTGATTTTTTAGGTAAAGCCATTTGCTGGATTTTCCTCTTGGCATTAATGCAAGTTGAAAAATTAGTGGGTGGTAATTGGATTTCTTGCTTTGTGTCCTCGCACTTCAAGGGAAAAATGAAAACATAGCTTTAAAGCTGCATTAATTTTTTGTTTTTTTGTTGTTTTTCTTTGCCACATGGGGGCAGCGGAACCAGAGACGCTTTGGAAAAGAGACGGTGCACGAGGCACACGAATCATTCAGGACAAAATTAACGTTGTTTGAGACCTGTCCCTGTCTCAGCAACGCACTCCTGCGAGATCTGGCAACACATATATGGTCTATAACAATATTAAGCTAGGAGATTAAAAAAAAAAAAAACAAGCAGCAAATACGGCACAAACATTAAATTTGTGCAAAATCTGCTTTCTTTAATCCATGTGACGTTTAAAAACCACGCCCACTTAGGAAACAGGAAGTTTATACCATTTCATACCACTGGCGCCGCTTTTATTGCTCCATCTTTTGCTGTAGAACATCTTTGGCGGGACTGTCTGTAAACACAACATGGACACAATTGTTGTAGTTAGTGTGTTAGCAAACAATCCACAGAGCAACATCAGCCTCCGTTTGGATTCTCTGGCTCATTAGCTGCTAAATGCCCCACAGTGGTCACCAGCTAGCTGCAAAAACATTGAAGTTGTGTGCAGTAAAACTAAAAAAAACAAAGCTCAAAGACCCTAAACGGCTCTGTAAATCAGTCTAGAACTCAGTTGATCCCTTTCAAATACATATAATCAATTCATTTATTGTTAATCTAGAAATATTAATCAGAGCTGCATTAAAGTTATGCTTTCCAAGCATAAGTCTGAGATGAACAATTCATGAATCATTTGTTAGAAAATGGTGAAAATGTGCATCACTTTACCTTTTGAAATGTCTTGTTTTGTCTGGTCAACAATCCAAAACCCAAACATATACAGAAGACTTAAAGGAGCAGCAAACACACTTTTGAGAATCTGATATAAACAAAGTTTTGAAGTGACTTTTAACTCTGAAATATGCTGCTGAGAAATTGTCCATTTTTTTTATATATATATTCAGTAATGTGACTGCATTGTGTTCAAACTTAAAGAGGAGTTACAAAAATGTTACAGGGTTCTAAGTATTCACCAGCGACTTCCAGAGAAAAATAACCTTTTTTCAAACACATCACTGACATCTAAGAAGTGCTTGTCTGAAACGAGCACTTGCTTTTAATCATCCTGCTCCAACTCTGACCAGAGAGGAGAAAGTCGCTCGTCTGCCTCTGGTGTCTGACTTGATAATATCTCATCCTTAGTTCTTTAGAGAGATTTTCTATTTCTGAGTGCATGCATAAGCACTGATCTTTATTATTTCATTTTCAGACAAATTTGTGGCATGTGTAAGTCGCTTCATGTAGGCGCAAACAACCCCAATTCCAAAAAAAGTTGTGTAAAACATAATTAAAAACAGAATGCAACGATTTGCAAAAACTACTGAAAGGCACATACACAGTTTTCGAGCAATATCCTGCCATCCGAACCACATCTTTTTCAGAGACGTCCCTGCCAAGACACATTCTGCACGTGTTACAACAGTGTGGCTTTGTAGTAAAAGAATTTAGGTGCTAGACTGGCCTTCCTGCTGTCTTATGAAGCACAAAATACAACAACAGAGACCCGAGAAACAGTTGAGCACCTGGAGTTGTATATCAAGCAAGAATGAGAAAAAAAAATTAACTTTCAAAACTTCAGCAATCGTGTCCTCAGTTCCCAAAGACTCACTTAGTGTTGTCAGAAGAAAAGGTGCTGCAACACAGTGTCTTTGTACTGTATTCAATTAAATATCAGTTTTTCAAGTTTTTCCAGTTGATTGCATTCTATTTTATTAACGTTTTACACAACGTCCCGACTTTTTTAGTGTTGGGGTTGTTGACAGAAAAGGTTTTTGATGTCACGATCTTTGCATAGAACTCATAGGAGGATCTTTACTACGACTACTTTACAGCATCTCATGGCTTTAATGAATGAAGAGGACATATTTCATCTTTCTGCCTCTCTCTGCTTTTCGCTCTTCCTCTCTTGTCACATTTCAAGCGCAACAGTGACTTCTGCCACGTGAGGCCAACTTCAGTCACATGTTCCTCACTTTCATCCCCAGCAATGGTCCCATATGTTTGTCAAAATGTGTATGTTGTGTGCTTTTTCCGGCCCGATTTGTTCCCATGCCTTCTCTCCAATGAGCCCCGCTCTCCCCGGGGGTCCGAGCCGAAGCCTCACGCTATTTATACAGACCGAACAGCTGGGGCCCTCCCAGCCAAAGCAGTGAGGGATGGGTAGAGAAATTATCATGGAAACTTCAGGTTAAACCAAGCGTTGGAAATGTCTCTCTCTGTTCCCTCTTTTTTTTTTTTTTTTTTTTTTTACCCTCTTGCCTTGCTCTCTGTCATTTTGTCTTTCTCCCTTGGGTGTCCAGAGCAGCCAGGTCAGGTCCTGTTCAGCTCAGGTCAGCCGGACCGCTGGACAAACATCCCCTTCACTTATTTGGATCTTGTTCATCATCTTTTATTTATCTCTCTCCTTTTTCTCTTTTTTTTTTTAAATTCACTCTGCAACTGATGTTTTTCCGTCTCTGGAACACACTTTCTTCCCCAGCTCCCAATTAAAGAGCTGGCTGTTTTTGGACTGAACAAGAAAGGTTGATTTTCCCTCCAACCGCGCCTCAACACATTTTGTCCTTTTGTTGCACCGGACAAAGCCGACCTGCTGTTGCAAAACTGAGCTTTTTGTGTCTCTTCCCTTTTCTTCAGCTCTGTGGCTCCTGCGGTGCTTGTCCTTTATTGTGAATCTCAACCCTGTGAAGTTCTCTCCTCGCTGCTCTCCCCTTCACTTATTTCATCCTGTCTTCGCTTCTCTTCTCTTATCATATCCCCTCTCTGCCGTTCTGCCTCCCGCTCGCAGCTTTTCCCTCATGTGAACCGCTCAGGAGGGAAGAGAGAGTCGGGCCTGTCGATACCTCCTTCAGTTCAGGGCCCCTCTCACAGTCAGACGTCCCATCACAGGCATGCTGGGCTAATGAGAGGTGAAGAGATATTAACCTAATTGCTGTAAGGGACAGATATATAGATCGAGGGGGATGTAATAAGCCCAGGCACGACTGCTGGCTCCCTGTGAGATTACCCTTTCACTGTAAAAGCAGGTTGATTCTCGAATATTATTGGACAAGAAGTCATGTGTGAGACTTTAAACATCTTCGTAAAATTGTACGTTCAGTAATTTTGTTAGTTAAAGCCCAAATCATCAAGGGCACACAACAATAGAAGGCTTTTTAAAGCGCAGTATCAAATGGAGCTGCAGCTAACGATTATTTTCATATTCATTGATTAATTGATTATTAGTTGATTAGTCGTTAAATCCCAGTTTTCAAAGGCCCAAAGTGACGTCCTCAAATGTCTTCTTATGTCCAGATCCCAAAGACATTCAGTTTACAGTCATAAGAGGAGTAAAGAAACTAGAAAATATTTTAGATTTGAGAAGCGGAAATCAGACAATTTGGACGTTTCTTTTTATTATTTTATTTTTAGCGATTATCAAAATAATTGCTGATTAATTTATTGATCATTTAATAATAAATTAATCAATGAATTGCTGCAGCTCTAGTATCAAACATGGTCCATGTGAATGCAAATGCCAACGGCTGGCAACATGCGCACATCATAAAGAAAGGTTTTTGTAAGTGTGTTTTCAATGGCATGCCTGCTGAATGAATCAAATCACCACTAAAGATTATTTTCATGATTAATATTAAATCCTATAAAATGTCAAATAATTGTTAAAAATGCTCCCAGAGCCCAAAGTCCTTACCTTTAAGCCAGAAAAGCAAGCAAAGATATTTTCTAGCTCTAGTTCTTTCAATCAGTCAATCAATAAATCACCTAATCCTTGCAGTTCTAGTGACAAAGTGTCTTAAATGTCCTGATGCATACGACCATGTTCAGCCTGCTCTTTGTCGAACTGGCCAGCCATGTTTTTGTTTTTTAAGAGGAACTGAACTTAAACGCATGCCACTGTCAGACTCTTTATCTGGTGCTTGTGCTTGTTTTCAGTTAGTGTTAGCTCTCGTTATCTTTTTATGATCAAATAGCCTTATTGGATACAAATATACAGATGAGAGGTTGAATTTTGTTGTGATTTAGATGATATATTGATATATGGATAATATAAATTGTTATATGTTACCTCCACCCCTGCCAGCATGCACAATAGCAGCACCCTGACTCTGTTTGACCTGAATGCTTGAACTGCAACTTAATTAGTATCATTGGTAACACTTACCCTACTATTTCATGTCATGGCTGCTGTGAAACAGGTCCATTCATAAACAGTAAAAATAGCACTAGATTATGGTGCTGCAGTCAGAGAACAAGTAAGCCTCAAAGTTGTGTTTTTCTTGGAAAGGTAGGGCCATTGTCCCCATTTGACTAGTCTAGTATTAAGGTCAGCTTTGGTGCTGTATACCACTTTCAGCCAGTGACGACCAACTTTGACGTTACTGGTGAAATTGTGTTTGCTTGACCTTGATCTTTTGAGTTTGCTGTTATTGTCTTGTGCACATCTTTTCTTGTGTATGTCCATGGGTCTGTTTGCTCACTTCAAAGTGGATCCTGAGTTGCGCAAACTACATGTTTGTTTAACAATTGTAATGTAGTTTGACCTCGTGTGGACAAACCTGTCTTGAAAATGTTTTATATTTGCTAGATACTGGTGTGTTGGATTATATGTGTTGGACAAGAGTGATTCTAAAATCCCTCTTTAGATTTACTGAAGCAGGAGAAATTAATTTTATATCAGATGGAGTCTTTTCCAGTTTGGACTAGATGGAAGACAAAGAAAAAAAAAACAGTCCTTACAGGCCTAACACAGATGGTCCCGCTCATACCTATAGGCATCACCTTCAGACATTTGGAAGGAAAGTCAGCAGTGCACAAACTGAAACAACATCAAGCCCAGTTTTGTAACTCTTCAGTGAATATTAATTGTGTTTCATTGGCCTTTCGGTTCACAAAACTTTCTCAGTCCATAAAAGAAAGGCAGAGAGAGATGCATCTTTCATGAGCATGCAGTGATATTTGAATTTATTTGTCAAAACCGATAAGAGCGCTTTGAGATGGGAGAGAAAAAACATGAGAGAGGAGATGAAATGAAAATAATTCAGAGGAAAAGAGATTATTTTCTTCTTCAGACTCATGTCTGAGTGCTGTATCTTTCTGTCACCTGAGGGAGTCGTCCCTTCCCAAATCACCTTTGTCCTTCATGGTCCAAAAGACACCTGAATATTTTCTTCAAACATCGTCATCTCCAAACTCCAGCAGCTCCATCATTTACGCACTGTGAAATTTAAGCCATTAATGTGTTCCCTAAGTAGTTCTTTGTTATTGGAGTGTAGGGCACTCGAGGACAAGTGCCAACAGGAAATGACATATTTAAAAAAAAACAAAAAACAAATATGTTTTGTTATATTTGTCCTATTAAATTTGAAGTATTGGTATTATTACTTTTACTGTTCACTTTCCTACGGCTGTAACAGAGCTGCGTTGAGTTACTGATACAGCAAACTGAACACTTCCTGTTGCTTCACATTAAAATCTTTCCACCTGCTAAATTAGCTGGATGCTTTTATTGTGAAGAAGCTCCAGGAACTGCAATGTGTTTGTCTCAAGTCAGCAGAACTTATATTATGCACTGTTACTGTTAAATAAAAGTTGTTGTTCATAACAAGGAATAGTACAAATAGTTAATTTTCAGCCATCTTCTAGTCAAAGCATACTTTGCTCATATAGTAAAATATTACAGAAATATGAAAACTATCTTTGGCAACAAATAACCATAAGTGGGATCAAGTTGTTGTTTTGCAAGTCTCAAGTCAAGATGGGCAAGTCCCGGATATCATAATTTTCAGTGAATTTCCATCCTCATTGATTTACAAAGTTACTTAGCCATTAGGCTAACATTTGTTAAGTGTTAAGTGTAGCCTCGATTTAATGTTCTTTGCGCAGCTTCAGTTATTAAACCAAGCTGGAGGTTGTTCACATGTTTTGCATACTGTAATTAGTTTTTTGTTGACCACGTCATGGTTTTTTACACCAACTAAATTATCTGTGGTATAATGTTTTTTCCAACTGGTGCACACTAACATAATGTTAATGCTGGATCTGGGAAATGATGATTGCAGCTGTTGACTTCTTTAAAAATAACTTTTGGTCATATTTGCTGAAGCTGTCACATTATCCTGACAGTAGTACATGAGACCAATAATATCAACAACCAATCAGAACCAGCTCCAACAAACCACATACCTGGGAATGTTGTCAAAGACCAATGCTGTGGGGGTGAATTGGTTGTCGAGTCTCACTCCTGGATTGTCAGATGCTGACATTTTGGGTTAGACATTCAGTTGCAAACGTGCTGGGAATGAATAGCGTTAATGTTAGGTGATTCAGGAATGAATGGATTTGTGGCACACGTTTTAAATAACAAACTTTTTAATGTTTGGATTTGGGGGAAGGTATTATTTCAAGTCATAAGCCTCAAATCCAAGTGAAGTCACAAGTCATTGGTATGGAAGTCCATGTCGAGATGCAAGTCTTTTCTTGATATTGTCAAGTCGGGCCAAGGGCTGGCTATTGGTACTCAATACCTTTAACATATTGATTGAAATAAAAAGATACCAAGTTGTATCAAAACTTGTCCAGTCAAACAATGTCTGCAATTAATCCTTTTGGTACCCAGATCTAGAAAAAAATGATTATTTATATGGTTTTGCTGGCAGCCAGTCACTGCAAGTGTTCTTATATCTTTGAATGAAGCACTCCATTGGTATGGGTATCACTTCTAGGGTGCTGGTATTGGTACTGGAATCTGCTGGTCGAGTCCACACTTCTACAAGTTACACACTGATATGATGTTGAAGCCAAAGGTACTACTTCTGCCATCCTATGACAATCAAATGTGTGAACGGTGCAACTCTGACTTAAAAAAAGGGCACAATGACATGATTTCAGTGTCACTGACTGTCAGTGTCAGAGTGTCATTAAACCAACACGTTAGGATGCTTACATTTGTGTTCAGTCATAGTTCCATTTGCTGTAATAGTATTGCCACCTCATCTGCCTCCATCATCTGTTTATATGGCTAAAACTCCAACCTGCCTCCTAATTACAGCCTGATGTGCTTGAAATCATGCTGCAAGCACTTTTTATTACCTGCTTGATTTAAAAGTCTAGTTAAAAAGCTTAGTAAGGAAATGTGAGACCCAGGCTACATTAATCTTCAAATTACTGCATATTTGTTACGGTCATCAGTGAGGATATTGGTTTGTCAGAGCTGGAGCTTAAAAGGGAAGAGGAAAAGGAAGCCTCCCTCGACTTATATATTTTTTTCTTTTATTCCTCACTCTGACTTTGAATGCCGTTAAAAGTCGCCGTCTGTTGTTTGTGTCGTTTGTTTGGTGATGGAGTTCAGGATCAATGTCTGTGTTTGGCCTTACGTCCAGCTTTAATAGATGTTGGCATGTGCTTGGAAGTTGACAGGAAAGCCTGGAGGGAAGAAGAGATCCATTCTGACCTTATCAGTGTATCTGATCCATTTCCTCCCTGTCGTTTGTGTTTCTGCTCTTGTCTGTTGATGCCGTCTTGTTTTTCTTTACATGTGAAAACTACTAGCGTGAAGAACTAGTGGTTTGTGGTCACCTTTGTTTTCGATAGCAAATTAATTGGCCAGCAAGTTGATAAGCAGTCACAAAACAACACATGTTAAGACACCACCTTGGACGAGAAATGTGATTTTAACTTTTTTTCTGAACCAATTGATTAATCAATTGAGAAAATAATAGTCAGCTTAAATGATAATGAAAATAACTGTTTGAAGCCTTAGCTGTGTCCGACAACACTCATCCTTGCAATCATCCATTGATGATTGATGATATCTTTGTCCCTGCCTCCCACCTTCTCCCGCCAAATTCACCATGTTCTACACTGCGTACGTACACCACATCCACTAAACAAAATAAACTGACAAAGCGTCAAGAAATTAAATATCATCACACCTATTTTCTTTTTTAAACAGAGAAATACAAGCTTACGCCTTCTGAAATCAAGTTTCTCTCATTTACTAAACTAAGATGAGCGTAATTTTCTTGTTAACTCCTCGTAACATTTCATTCAGACTTGACAAAACAACATGTAAAACTCACCCAATCTCTGTTAGTCTGTTCACTGTCCCAACAACCGCCAGCTCTGGTTTGGTTGAAATAAATCCTTCACTCACTGCATGAAAAGAGTGCAAAGAGCCGGGCTCTGCAGGCTATTTACCTCTCACTCCTCAGCTTAGCACACTCATGGTTGGGCTGAGTGGGTGGGTACTGCGCCGCTGGATGAGGGCGCAACGCGGAGCAACCACTGTGACTCCGCAGACCATTACATTATCAAACTAATATTGCACCAATAACTGGCCAAAAAATCCAACCAGCGATGGATTCAGCCCATCGTCCAGTCGCCCAACCCTATGTTGCAGACTGCACACGGTCTTAAAGGGAGCATTTGGCACTTTTCATGTGGATGTTCAACCAATGTTGATGTTAAATGTAGTCAATTGAAGCAGTAAATTCCTCAGATCCATGCTGGAAGTGCCTACATGTACCAGGATGCATTGCGTGCAAGCTTCTGATGCCCATTCCCATGTTGCCAGTTGTCGCCACTGCAGCCTATAGCTATTACTTTGTTGGCCAGAACATAAAGTTAGGTGACAAAAATACTCATCTAGCATGCCCCCTGGCTACGTAGAGGCAGAGACTAGAAATCCAAGCTGAAATAGTCTGTAGGTCTTCCTGCATCCGATGACATCACTGTGACATCACTGGATGAACACACTCACAGAGGAATTTATTGCTGAAATTGACTACATTTACCATCAATACTGAGTGGACATCCACATAAAAAGTGGCAAATTTTCTCTTTAAGACAATAAAAAAAATGCTTCACAGTATCTGACTGTACCCTTCTAGGAAAAGGGTAGTTGTACCACAGTAAAAAAGACCATCATTTTCAGATATTTCCTCTCAGGAGAGGGCTATTTTTCAAAACGATGGGTTAGTTTGAAGGAAAGGTAGTAAAGGCATGATAGGTGTGATCTTTATTAATCCATAAACGGTTGTTCTTGTTAGCTATAGACCCAAACTGAATAAGCCCACTCCCTGAGACATAAATACATGATTCATTTTAGTCCCCCAGCACTTAATAAGCACCCCCATGTGCACAGTAAAGACGTGCTCGTATGCAGTGGGTGGACGTGGAGGTGCACTGAGGAGGGAGCTGTGAGAACAGTTCAGACTCTCTGTGTCAGTAACATTACCAGTTTGAAAATCCTCTGTGTGCACATTGTTATTCTCTCTAGTATTGCAGCAAGCAGTCATATAAAGGAACAAGTGAGAATTTAAACAAGTTGCTGTTATTATCGTCAGCAGCATCTGGGCTTCTCTAATTAGCGTTAAATGACCTAACATAATGGGCAATTACTTAACGAAACAAGCCCCCCCACCACCACCACAAATAGCCAACTTCAGCCACAACAAGCGTTTATTTTAAGATCTGTTTGTCCTCACCAAATTCATACTGAGTTTTCAGTGGTTGCCCCCACACTTAATGCCTGCATGATTAAAGTGTAGTTAAGTGTGTGTGTATGTGTGTGTGTGGGTGGGTGCACTTGTTAAGCCTTTCATTAGATTTGACCTAATCTGAGGCCAACAGACCCTCCCGAGGCTGAGCCAGTAAGAAGTGGCTGGATCCCTGTGGAGGAACTAATGATCTAGCCATAGTTCTTGAATGTACACACACACACACACACACACACACACACATACGTGTCTGTATTATCATAGTTCTTTGTCGTAGCCCAAAAATAGCGCCTGAAAGAAGTGAGGACCAGCGTCAGCGACCTCACGTTGCAAATATGTTCTCACCCTGAATATTTAAAAGAAATATGCCCTCACAAAGACTGAAGCACAAGAACACACACAAACACACCGTCTGCAAGCCTGACAGCATCTCTCTGAGCAGTGCAACTTTCTAGTGACCCACACAGCAGGCTCTTATCCACAAAAGATGTAATCACTTGTACATTCTTCTCTTCTCTCGAGAGGTAAAGTGACAATCACATCAAGCAAAAGGTTTCTGATGAAATAAATTTGCTACATCAAAAAAAAAAAGTCTGATGTTGCTGTGAAGAAGACTACCGAGCCTTTTATTCTTGACAATCAACCTTGATCGGATATTCATAAGAGATGCAAGCAGTCCAAACTGAAACAACTACAGTTATTGAGGCCTTTCTAGATTTATGAGGAGGTGCACTTTAGCTATGGTGTAACCTACAGCATAGTAGAGCTGGGGTCAAGGCTTTACTGTGATGCCATAACTATAGCTGGACAGATACTGGTGTTTATCATGTTTGAAAGATTAGATAACAATATATAGATAGGCTGACAGATTTTCTTTTTTACATAAACACATGACATAAACCAGCAATCTTCAAACTGAGGCCTGAGACCAACAGGGGCTCTTCGGTGGGCTGTAGAGTTTTATCACAGTTTTGGAAGAAGGGAAAGAAAAAGAGCCGGCTGGTTTGATTGACGGAAATTTTTTGTGATACTAGTATGATCACTGATTGACTACTAAGACTTAATTCTCTGCAAACCTCAAAAAATACTCAAGACAAAAACATCTCAAATTGATGATTGACGTTTAACTTAACTTTGTTTCTGAAAGGACTGTGACCAAGATACATACTGATTTACACATTTACAAGACAACAAACTGTTCAAAAATGACAAAAGAAACTACAAGGAATCAAAGGAATTCTCTCAGAAACACCCTAACCTGTTTTGTGTTTGTCAGCTCAAAAATGTTTCGGTAGGAGCACGTCTAGGAATTATATTTAGTTTGCTTGAGGTGGTCTTTGGATTGGCAAACCTGTGTTCTCAAAAATCACAAAAAACTATCTTTTTAAACAATTAAATGCCTCTGTTATCACAACATGGTCATGTTAGACCATAAAAAAGACTCACTCCCACGTTTTTTGGTGTCAAGCCTTCATCAGGGAACCATTTGATCTGTCTGACTCTGTCTGACGAAGGATCAACGCTGAAACTTGCCAAGGTTGGTTTGTTTTAATGTCCAGCATGACCATGCCATGACAAGAAAGGTTTCTGAGCATGTATATCCCTATCCAAAAACCACCTCAAACAACCTCAATTTGAGTCCTACCCCAATGTTTTTATGAGTGGACAAACTACGGAAAGGTTACACTGTTTCTAAATGACCTCGAAACCTTGTTTGGCTTTTTTGTAAAGAAATTTCTTGTTACTTATAAGCTTGCATACACATCAACATAATATCAATGATATATTGGCCAGGCCTCAATGCACAAGTACAAGCTTCACTTGGCAAAATCACTCTGGTCAAACAAGAGAGTATATCTAAATATCTAAACTAAGTGGGTAAACAAACTTGCACTAAAATAAGATAGTCAACAACAAGTGCTCTTTTAATGTACTAAGAGTTAGTAATTGCTGTGCAGAAGAAATACAAAAGTAGTGGAGAAAGTGCAGCAGCACCTCCTGAACAATAATTTGTCTGTTATAAATGTGTCAACATGTCCGACTGTTTGTCGGGAGCACTTGTTTTCATTGCCCTCAGCACTTCCTCTCAGCACATTGAATAGGGCGGGTATATGGTAATGATTCCTTTATTGGATCCCCTGTGAGATTCTAATCCTCTGAATTGATAGACAAATGAATAGCATCCTGTCTGCGTTGCTCGTCTCGTGTTAAACATAACTGGAGGGCCTCCACTCAAGCGGCAGCGGCCATTGTCCCCGGCTATCAAACACCCATTAGGCCGGGCGCCAGTTGCTTGTCAACTTTTGACATCGCTTGCACCGCGTCCAGTCAGAGAGTTGACACTGAGTGACGGCGTTGAAAGACGGCTCGTCTCGTTCTGCTGCATGAGTGATGTTTTTGTTGATCTCTCAATCGCTGCCCCTATTGTGGGCGCACTTTTTACCTTTTTCTCTCACACCCTCACACCCTCACTTCCTTCTCGCCCCTTTGTGTTGCGTGTAGCCATTAGCCATATGGTGGCAAACAGGCACAACAATGCGCGCTACAAAACAGAGGCTCAGAAGGGAAGCGCTTGAATTTGAAAAGGGTGTAACTCTGTGGACACGTCGTGGATGAGGCGGAGGAGGAGGGCTTTTGCTTGGCCCGGCCTCTCGGTGTGACACGGCGGTGGCGGCGGCGGTGGTGGTGGTGGTGGGGGGGGGCAGGCATTGGCAATGTCAGGGTGTAGAGACGGACGAGGATTTGGAAGAGTCAAGTGCCGCTGAAAGGGAAGTTGTTGGTGGTCTGCAGAGTTGCAGCAGCTGCCCCTGAAAACAAACGGAAGAAATAAGAGAGACAGAGAGAAAGAAGGGGAGGGGGGACGGGCAGGGGAGTCCGGTGGAAGGCGTGCGGGCTCCTCACTTGTGGGCTCCTCACTTTTTTTTTGTCCCCTCGCTTTAATCTGTTGGGGGAAAGAGTGAGGGAGAGCTTGGCCGTAGCCCATGGGTGCTCCAGACCTCCCCCCACTTTTACTCCGGCCAGCTTAACTAGAAGTTCAGCACCCCCCCACACAGTACCCTCCACCACCACCGCCGCCGCCACCATCGGTCCTCCTCTCTCCCGCTTAACTTGCTCTGTATTCAGCCTAGGTGCTGGAGTGACAACGAGCCATTCATTGTGGAGGTAGAGGGAAAAAACTGTGGATCTCTCCTGTGTCTTTTTTTTTTTTTTCAGGGAGGTGGTGGGAGTTGGGAAAAGCAAGGGGGGGGCGGGCGGGTGCGGGGGTTTGATCGGTGAAGGAGATTGGAGGGAGGGCGCATATTCCTGAAATGGTGAAATACGGCAGAAAAAGGGGGCAGAAGGAGAAAGTAAAAGAGTGAGAGGAGAAAGGGAGGGAGGGGTGAGTAAAAAAAGTAAGAGCGCAAAGGAGGAGGGAGGGGAGGGATGGATGGAGCGGGAGGAGGGGGGGAGGCAGAGCTGGAATCACAGAAGGAAAGGGAAGGGGGGGGTAGAAAGAGAGAGAGAGTGGGCTACCATGCCGAATGAGCGGAGAGAGGCGGAGAGGAAGCAGAGCTCCATCAGATGAAATGAGGTGAAAGTAATTCAGGCATTAATCAAGCCAGGGCAAAAGGGAGGGTATACTGTGTTTTCTCCCCCCTCTTTCGCTGCGGAACTGAAAGGCAAGGTGTGAATGAAGGAGCCTACAGTGGCCAGCAGAGAAGCACCACTGGGTCACAGCGTCAAATCATGTCCGATTCGAACACCGTTGCCGCTTCCACCGCAGACCAGGTCAGTCCGAGCTTTCGTGTTGTTTGTCTGTTTTTTTTTTTTTGTTTTTTTTTTTACACGCATCAGAAGCGAGCATGCTGTTTTTGCGCCTCACACCAGAGCTTAAGCGGTCGGGAATTGTTACAAGACTTAGAAACAAGACTTCTAGGAATAAGAAAGTTCCGGTCGGATGTATATTATCTTTAGATCCTGATTCGGAAGTAGTTAGAGGAAGTTTCTAAGAGCAACTGGGTGAGTGTGTGTTTCTTGGACTATCAAAGCAACGATTGTTTTGCCCGGAGCTGCCTGGACAACGGTACAGGGTCCTGAAAGAATTGAATTCATCAAGACGAGCTATTGTCTACGCCGCCTTATTTTTCGGTGATCATTCAGGGGGTCTGTGACGACTCAATACCCCCCGCACCACGTGAGGAGGGGGACGCAGCTCTTTAAAAACCAGACCACGTGTGGCGGCCCTGAAAAGTTTTTATAAGTAATTGCAGTGGGAAGTCCGGGCAGCGCTGTGAGAGATGGGGTTGGTAAGGAAGTGGGCTGGTCCGCCGTGTGTGTGAAAGAGAGTGACAGAGTAGAAAAGCAGAAGTGTCCAGAAAAGGCCGATATTTATGCCCCCCCCCCTCCTCCTCCAGCCCTCCACCACCCCCCCACAAGCCGCTTTAATCACACACTTTGGCACATACATCCTTCGCTCAGCTTCCTTTTTTTAACTGCCGGCTGACTTTGAAACACTTAGAAACAATTAAATCCTCTGATCTGTTTAAGATAAGATATACAGTCATTTCCATTATGGCAGGTAAAGACAAAAAAAGTGTGTGTCTGTGTGTGTGTGTGTGTGTGTGTGTGTGTGCATCCGACCTTGCTGCCGGCTTGTGTTGTTAGCCAAGTCCTTGTCTCCTGTTTCCGATTGCTACTGTCAAGGCTGAGTCAGCTCGCTGAAGTTCTGTAGGCAAATGCACACACACACACAGGCATGCACACACACACACACACACACACAAAAGCATGGGCACAAAAGTTTCAGGTGCACACACAAAAGCACACGCCAACACAACAGCTGCTGGAAGTGTTCGCACACAAAATTCGGGGATGGATTGTGGGTGGAAGGTTGAAGATATTTAGAGCTGCACTTTGTGTGTGTGTGTGTGTGTGTGTGTGTGTGTGTGTGTGGTTGTGAGAGTGTGGAAGCACCACGTACACAGGAGTGTGTGTATTTGTGTGTGTGTGTATACAGTGAGAACAATTCCCCAAAGCAGCATCCACAACAGACAAATCCACAACAGTCCACATGCTAATCCGCTGATTCTGGTCTGTTTAGATTTGTTAACACTCGCTCGCCATATTTCTCCCAAAGCTTTGACTGACAGGACTGTGTGGAGACTCATAATTACAAGCGGTGGCTGCGTGTGGGTGCAAATTTTGGTCCATAATTATTGACTATGATCAAAGACATCTGTAAAATTCAAATGAGATCTCCCCTTCAGTAGCAGCAGAGCAGCTACATACTGAAGTCTTGTTTCTGTAATCTGGAGACTTGTACGTTTGCAATCACAGCGATTTATGCGTGTTCTTGTCAGAAACCAGCAGTTTTCTAGGGATGCTGACAGAATTCTTGAGTTCCACGCCTTTTCTTATCAGCTTTGTTGGAATTATATAGTTTGTAGATGTTTTTTGTTGATCTTAAATGTCTTAAATGCAATAAATGATACTCTAGTTACAATAGAGATATTGGATTTGAGCTTGTATCACGTAGTCAACAAGTCAGTGATGTGATGTGGACAGGTGTGGTAAGGGTCAGGTATTTTAGCCACTTAAAAATGGGTCCATCTCAGAAAATCACTACCACTTAAGGGTATACCTTCACATCAAACAGCCTCCTTTGAGGGCAAACTGCTGTTATATGAGCCAGATATCACTGTGTCCAAACTAACTCCGAAATCCGTACTTTTACCTTGCTAACATGGGGTGTTACTGGTCTGCTGCTGCCTCAGTCTGTTAGTTTGCTCGAGCTGTTGTGTGACTTTGTGTTATTGTGTGACTTTGGTAAATCCGAAATATCCTTTAAAACACCAAACGCACTAACAGATCCAGGCCAGACCTGTCTTCTGCAAGGTAAAGTCACTGATTTTGCCCATGTAGTCTGGTTGGTTTGTAGAGAGGGATATTTGTCCTATAGAACAGCACTTTCCAGGCTATCTGACAGCAAAGTAAAGCAGTGAAAATATTCTAAATATAGTATACACTCAAACTGATAATTGTTTAGGTGGACCTGTTCTTAACTGGCTCATAACTGATATGCTGCAGAAGAGAAAATCTTACATCCATGCAGTCTAGTCAGTTAGTATTTGTCCATTCAAACTTGTGTGACATGGATAAAGAAAGCCAATGTTCAAATTAGAAATACATTATGTAAGCCCTTCCATTGTAAAAGGCATAACACATTAAACACTTTTTTTGTTGTCAAGTAGTCAAGTAGCCCAGCTTTATGTTCTACCACAAACACAAAGTCGGAAACATTGATTTGTCCTTTGATTTTTTGAAACTCTCAGTACTTTGATTTCTGCAAATGAAGCATTTGGTGTCCACTGGACTAATTTCCTCCACTACCACTTACAGCGTCTTCATTCTCACCCAAGGTTGTATTATTAGTATGCAAGTACTACTGTTTGCCTAGCAGGAGGACCTGTTTTCCGCTGAAACACAAATTGTTTTAACAAATCGGCCCTGTGGGTGAAGCACTTTTCTGCTCTGGCTAAATTTGATGGATGGATGCATCTCAGCAGGATTTGACGACCTGTTTGATGTGGTAAAAACTGCAAGACGGTGAAAAATGTTCAAAATGATCTTAGTCACTGCTTTAAAACAGAGCTGAAAGTGTATACTTACCTTACATTAAAGCTGTGGTGGGTAGATTGTTTTATTTCCCAAACAGAAGATAGTCAGAAAGATGGTTGATTGCTGAGTCTACTCTTGTTAAGGATTTGACGGTATGGGAATGAGGCTCGACACTCATTATCATCATCATCTTCGAGCCACCAATAAATCAATCAACAGTTTTAAAAGCTTAAATTTGGACCTGTTAAATCAAATAAATTCATCAAGTTTTGCAAAGAGTTTTTCCAACATATTGTCTTTAATTGCTGCTACACTGAGCTTTGATTATGAGTCATCAAACTGCACCTCTAAGTTGGTGTAATAGGGACGTTTAGGAAAAATGTGTACCGCTCCTGACAGATTACTGTGGGTTTACTCAGGTGTGGACTGAGCTGATAAAGCTGAGTGTACACACACACACACACACACACACACACACACACACACACACACACACACACACACGCACACTCCAGCCAAACCACCGTTTACAATATGGGAGTAAAATGAGCGGCCCCCTTCTCAAATGGTACATCCCTGCTAAAACCTGATGTCTGGACAGTCTGGTCAAGTTTTCGCAGTATCCAAAAAATACTAAAAAGTAATGTTAGGCTACACTTTAAATTTAAAATGGATCCAATTTTCATTTAATCTGTAGCTTCAACTGAGCAGGTATTACAGACATATTTATGTCTTTGAGGTAACAGTTTGACTTCAGTCTAGTTTCAAGTTGCAAGTACAGCTGGGTAATATGGACAGAATCAAATATCACAATATTTTTTATCGATTTTGCGATAACATTGTAGGGATGACTATTGATGCCTTCACAAATTATAAACACAATGAGAATTTTGATAAATAATCACCAGTAATGTGGATATAATGACAGTAGGTAGATAATAGCTGTAATACTGCCTTTAAAACCAGCTTAACTAAACATGATATGATTATATCCAAAAATAAAAAATTTAGTCTCATATCATAATATCAGTATAATACTGATTGATTTTTTTTAACTGGTAATTGAACCCAATCCCCCTAAATAATAATAGCAATAATAATAAATGTATATCACTTGATGTGGTGGAAATACATTTTAAATTAAAGATTAAAAATGTGAAAAATGTGGCCAACCCGTTGAATGGCTGCCTCTATCCTCAAATACTTCTCCCTTTTCTAAAGCCACCTAATATCCTGCCTCAAAAGTACTTTTTCTGACTGCAAAATAAATAAATAAATAAATAAAAAATGTCCCAATCAAAGCCGGCTTCCTTCATTTCCTCTGTCATTACATGGGTCACATCCTTCCTCTCAGCGGTAGACCGACCTCACCGTGTTGGGACAATAGTCTGAGGTCATGTGTGATCTGAAGGCATGCTTGACTAGTAATTGGAGTAATAAGGAGTTCAGATGGATCCGGTAATTGCTGAGCGAGTGCTGGTGATTGGCTCTGACATGCTTTTACTGAAAGAAAGGATCAGATCGGATACCGTTTCCATATCCAGACAACAGCCACAGTCATTGCTTTGACTTTTCTGGAAATTATCCAGTATTTTCATGATTTTATTGTGAGTTATATTCATAGTAGCTGCTGATTTACGTGCAAACGTCACATACTATGAGACCACGGGATAGTACACAACTTTTTTCTTAGTTTTGGACCTCAGCTGATCACTGCCCAGTTTGAAATAGTCATAACTCGAAGAGAACGAATGGTTTTAACAGACTGACCCAAATCATTGCTTTGTATATAAGCAGATTTTCTGGATCATAGGGTGTTTTGCCAAGACGCTAATGAGGCTTGTTATGTAGAGAAGTACAGATTCTTCTGCTGTAGTGGCGTTCATCCAGACTGCTGCTGCACTCCAACACCTACCTTTTCTGTTTATGTCTCCTATAAGAACGCACGCAGACACATTTAGCCCGTCTGCCCTGCAGGCTGTCACGCTTTTTAGTATCGCTTTAGCAGGGTGATCTAAGTTCTCCTAAAATAACACTGTTAGCTGAAACATAATGACACAGAGCATGTGCTGCTTCTGCTGGCAGAAATATTAAAACATACTCATTATCAGAAAAGCTTTTGAAATGGAATTAACTGTGAAACATCCATAGATGTCATATATAATGTTATGGTAGCTGCTAATATACAGTTCAGTACATTACATCTAGCGTAGGAAGCCAGCAGGGGCCCACACACACACACACACACACACACACACACACACACACACACACACACACACAAACTCTGCCCATCTGGGGGCAGGTGTTGCAGTTTATGGAGCGGAAGTGCAAAGTAGCTGTGTTTACTCACTGCACTAAGGCTTAGCAAGCAAAGCGAACGGACACATGTGGAAAAGAGAGACAGAAATAGATATAGAGAGAGTTTGTGTGTGTGTGTGTGTGTGTGTGTGTGTGTGTGCACCCCTTGCCCATCTCCCTGTGGTGGCTCCAACCTTCAGTCTCCCTCTGACTTCACTAAGTTAAGCTTCCGGGCTCACAGCTGCCTTGCAGAAGCACACGGTCATACGACACAACACACAGCGAACTGACGATAACATGCACGGTTGGGTGGACGGATGGTTGCAAGCTTGACTGAGAGGTTAGAAAAATTAATGATGGATAATGGCCGACTGGAGAGGTGAAGAGGTGGAAGCTGACAGGAGGACTGAAAGACTGGAAAGAAATGTTACTGATATGCAAGTCAAAGTCTTTGATGGGTGAAAATAATTTGAAAGTGTACTCATATTGTAGTTATATCCTATGTGCCTTAACATGGAAATATATCAGTCTGATCATATGATTTTGTTATGACTTAGCTATGAATTATTTGAACTTTTTTAAGAAATTGTGTGAGACAGCTCTAAATGGGCCTTAGCCATTGTTGCTATGGAGATGAAGCCTTCCAGAGGTGCAAATCTGAGTTGGAGTGAAGTCGGGACTCTTCATTACTGTAGTCGACTCTTCCTAAATCTCTCCTCTTTGTGCTCTGTGTGCTAATAACAGTTGAGCAAGCTGAGAACCTCGGCCAACTTTCTCCTTTACTGTTTCGTGGAGTTAGATATGCTGTATGCTATAGGCTCTTCCAAGTTGAGAAGAAAAGCAAACAGTTAAAAGATGTTGCTAAGGTATATGTATATTGTATAGTCACATCTTAAGTTAGCTAATGTTAACAAAATGCTAGCTAACTAGCTACCTAATCTACACCAGTTGTTCGTTAGCTAGTAAGCAAGGGTTTCGCTAACATTAACTGAGATGTGACTATACAGTGTGCTGTTTTTACAAGTACCCGAGCTACGTTGTTTAACCATCTTCTTTTTCAATATAATCAAGCCTATAATACACATATGCGAGTAAGCTACAGGAAACAGGAAAGGAGAACTGTTTTCAGAGCACAGGGGAAAAAGAGGCAGGACTTTGTAAGGGTCAAGTCAGACCAAAACACCCGGCTGTAGTTGCCAAATTATTCGAAAACTGGACCAGAATCCTTTGAGCTACTGAATGTTACTATCGGGTTTCTATTATAAAATATGATAGTTGGTTTCCACTTAATGTTAGTGGGGCATGCAACTGAATCTTAAGCTCTGTGACTGGATGTTTACCGCTGAAATGCTCCCTGGGAATTGTAGTGGATTTCTCTTCTTAAATGAATACTTCAGATTTTGAGGAGATTCACTTACTGAGAGTTAGATGAGAAGATCAATACCACTCTCCTATCTGTCTGTTCAATATGAGGATACAGCCTGCAGTTGCCTAACTTAGCACAAAGACTGGAAACAGAGGGAAACAAATCAGCCAACCAACATCCCTAAAGTTCACTAATTGACGAATTGTTTTTTTAAAATCTGTGTTTCCCAGTTTTCAGTCCTTATGCTAAGCTAAAGTAACGCTTGGAATCATATCTGAAATTGCCCTTTAGTTTTTATGTACACTGTCTCCTTGAGTGTTTAATAAAGTACTCCAACTCTCCTGGTTAAATATCATTTTGTGTATGCAGAAAATGATCAGAAGGGGTTGTGGGGGCACTCCTTTCAGAATGTGCCTCTCACCATGGGGGCGCTAAAAATGATGTGGTTGGGTTTCACATGAGTGCCAGAGGCAACGAGGACAGGAGAGACGGTCTGACTGGGGTTAAAGGTCCGATTCTTGTGGTGGTTCAACACTAAAGCATTTTGTTGTAGGTCTTATCGCAACAAAAGGCAGTTATCTAATCGTTTCTCTCAGAACGTTATCTATTTTATTTTCCTTTTTGTCATAAATTGTTGTCATTCCCGTCTTGCTTGAAAATAAACAACAGAGGGGATGTCAGGATTGATGGAGCCGTCAAAACAACAATCATAAAACGTTACGAAATATAGGTTAGTCATACATTACTTGAACCTCACGCCCCATTTCACAACATTGAGTAGCAGCTGCTCATTCGTATCACTCTGAGGCTTTCAAGAGTCACTGGGTTAACAAGCTTCAAGTTAGGAAGAGGCCATCAGTTTTCAAATCAAAAGCAGACCCAAAAGTTATGGAAAGAAGAAGGAAATAAAGGTATGTCTCATCTCTACATCAGCTCTGCACCCATGGAAACATATAATGGGGGCTTGTGAGTAAAATGCATATATGGGTGTTAGTAGCCCAGCTAGAGTTACCCTCCTCAGGCAAAAACACCCTATTGAAGAATGCTGGGGTCATGTCAAAGGTGAGCTTCCCAAAGCCCTCAGTGGCACAGGGCAGCATTTTCCAACCTGTAGCCTTTGGCATCTGGGATTGAGAAGGATATAGATAGAGTTTATATTCTAGGTTACTGTAGGAGCATGCACTAGAAGCTGTACTAAGGTTCCTGAGGATGTTTCACCTCTCATCAGACAAGCCCAAAAGAAAAAAATCACTATTAAGATAGACACAGACGGACAAAAAGAAACCAAAAGCTTTGATAAATGTTAACTCCCAATTTGAGTTCCCAATAAAGCCATAAAGGTCTTACTTGCATTCATGCAAGGAGTTTGCGCAAAGATAATCACAGTGCTGAGTTGCTGTAAGAGCCCTCAACCTTTGACTGTACCACACTGTGGTGGTTACCCATTTATTCAAGTTCCTGGAACTCTTCATTACAAACCGGAACTAACTGGACTATTGTGGTGAGTTCAGATCTGCCTTCCTGTGTGAAATGGCAGAAAGCCATTCCAAATTCAGGCTAATGAGGTGCAGCTAAAGTGCAGCTCTGGCACTGTGGGATATTAGTATGGAAGGTCATCGTCACCCCACCTAGCTTACTGATACAAACTCAAGCTTTTAACTGAAATGACCTGACCATGCAGGTTATTCTTGGTGTGCCACAGTCAGTTGTAAAAATGCTGCCGTGTCCTCCTGACTGATATAGAGGAAAATAAAAAAGAAGGAAGGGTCATTACGTCCCTATAGAAGAACACTCTGCTCTGCTTGGTGCCAGACTTTGTTGCCGTTTCTATATAAAACTCTGGGAGATCCATGGAGAGGCACACTAAAACCAGATATATCTATGCTGTATGACCTAAAGCCCCATTTCCACCACAGGAACTTTCCTCAGAACCTTTGGAGGAACTCAGTATGTTTCCACTGCAGGGACCAGGCTCTTAATTAAGTTCCAGGGACCTGACTGGTCGAGTACTCACAGCATTTTATTTCAGCCACAATTATAAAAAATCTGCAGCCGTAAACCAGTTTGCTGTTTATTCATCGTGCTTCGACACATCAACACAGAATTACAGAAGAAAGCAAATAACAGATGGACTGACGACAAATGACTGACATCGTTTTGTAGTCACATGCACAAATAACATTTGAAAACAGCCACTTTTTTCACTTTTTGTCGAATCTTTGTGGCTCATCGGACCACAGTGCACAAGCAGTTCCTGGGACTAAAAGTTCCAGGTACTTTGGGTGGAAACGCAGCTTAAAAGAGGACAGAGCACTCCTCAGAGAATAGCATAGTGACTGATTTTTCATTTGTTTACTTGCTGTTGGTCTCTAAGTGGCATGACTGACATTGCATCTCCCATAAGCTTCAATATAAGTGGCACCAAAATCTGGAGTTCTCTATAGCAATGTAATGTCCCTTCCTTATGTTTATTTTCTT
The DNA here is from genome assembly GCF_056507025.1 of Lutjanus erythropterus. Taxonomy (NCBI): domain Eukaryota; kingdom Metazoa; phylum Chordata; class Actinopteri; order Lutjaniformes; family Lutjanidae; genus Lutjanus; species Lutjanus erythropterus. The sequence continues at coordinate 30,842,384 of NC_139328.1, read as the reverse complement.
TGACAAATATGGCACATCTTTTCAGGCAAATTGAAGTGTGTTTCTTGGACAAGAATTAACGCTTGTATATTCACGTATTATAGACATTAAGTCAGACCTATGATTCAATCTGCAAATGGCAAAGATGCACAGAAAAAAATGGCCTCTCCTAAAAGTCATTCTGCCTTTTGAAATTCTACAAATTGTTTATTAAATATAATATATAAATGTCCATGGTTATAAATATTGATGAATATAAATGTTGCATTTTGTGCACTTAACAGCGTCTTTGTTTGAATTTGACTTTTTTTTTCTTCTTTTTTTTCATTTAAAAGCATTCCCCAGTGCAAATAGGTTTTTGCTGAAAAGCCGCAGCGGATGTTTCTTTGCTAACTGGCTGACTTACTGACCCGCTCGTCATCGTTAAAATGCACATGTTCATTTGTTTGATTTGAAATATTCGAATTGTGTTAGGCTTGTTTGTTAGTCTCTAATTGTGTGGGAGACTGCTTCTTTTCCAAGGCGGGCACATTCACTGACTCTGCCCACGTTCTAAGGACTGTTTGTTCATCTTTTCATCTACATATTGTGTACATGCTGTTTGCTGTTAGCCTGCAGCTGAGTAACAGTAATACTGAGTAAATCATTAATTACAGGTGCTTATTAGTGAAATTATGTTTCTTGAATATATTCTTAATTTATCCAGCACTTGTTGCCAGTATTTATTTTGCTGCATGGAATCAAACATGCAGTGCATGCAGTGGCAAGTCTCGTTTACAATTTTGGGGGGTTTTTGCTGAAAGCTGGCAACCCAGCAGTGGTGAACATCTGTTTCATTTTCTGGCTTTGATCATATTTGGGATGTGAAGTTTATATGGGGCATTGTAACCTGGTTATTCATCTTTCTATGAACATGATTTTAACATTATCCAGATTTCTGATGGTCTGTGTCAGTTCAGGTGGGTTTTTCATTTCTGCATCAACTGAGTTATGTCGGTAGCTGCAGATGAGCCCACTTCACTTTCTGGCTGCTTGGTTTCTGCAGCTACTATTCTACTGGAATCTTACTGCCATTAATGGAAGAGGACAGGGACCAGTAAAACAATATAAAATGAAAACAGAGGACATAGATAGATATCAAAACATCTACAGTCAGATGCACTTGTTTCCAAATTATTTAGAATCACTTTAAAAGCACCTAATGAGACCAGCTCGCAAATATTTAGGTGATTATTGCAACTGATTCCAAACTGAGGGAGCAGCATATTTAAATTTAAAGTTATTCATGTGTGGCTTTATTTCAGGACACGTGCACACAGAACAGACAGTGATCAGAAGTGTGGATGAGGTGTTTATATTTCTCAAAACTAGGATATGGGTCTCTTAAACCAGGATATGAAATGTCACCAAAAGCCTGATGGTAACTACAATACTCATCTGCATGTAAGCAAACTGATAGGCTCTTTAAAAATGTTCCTGTCCTGAAAGACCTGTCAGTGACAACTGTCACCTGTTGCAGCTTTTCTTACTACTTACTACAATAAATCATGAGTTCCCAAACTTATTATGCCAAGGTCTGCACTGGATTTATGTTCAAGGGGTCTGGAGCGATTTTTTTTTTTTAACAAAATAACATTTAATCAACTCACATCAAACTTTTAAGCAAGATACATTCAAGTTCAAGACAGTCAGAGATGGTTAAAATACGTTGGAGCCCAGTGGGAGAAAGAGTGATTTAGTGAAGGAGCTGATAGCAAATTGTCTGCTGTAAAATTAATGCAGAAACTTGGCAGCAACAGCACACAACACCCCAGCTGTTAGCGTTGTCATGACAGTGATGTGAACGATAGGGAAATAAGCCACATCGAAACCACATTCATCTAGAACCAGTCTCCAGCTACACTGTTAATCCAATCTTACTAATATTTCATTGATTTACAGAAAATTTATTTTGAAATAGAGTATGTTACACTTCATAACATACTGTATTTATGACAAGGTGTTGGCAGGGTGCAGATTGACTTACCTTTTGGTCCACATCTGGATTTTTGAGTACTGTAAGCTATTTTCTGGATGTGCTCATGTCATTTAGACTGTTGTTGCCTGCAAACATAAAAAAATATAATAAAACAGAGATCAAGTTACATATTCCAATCATTGTGAAATTGTCTTCTTACATCATTGATTTTAACATCTCATAATGTCTACATTAAATGTACCCATGCAAGCTTTGTGGTTATGTTGATGCTCTTTGAAATAACTAGCAATAAGTTATCTGGAATCAGTTTTCGCCTTTCAAACTTTCCAAAATATAGTTAGAATTTAGCATTGTGCAACTAAGGTTGATTAAAAAGCAGAATAGACTCATATTACCACATCTGCATGAGTCAGAGATCATTTTTAAACACTCTTTGTTTCGTGAAGTTAGTAATTAGCACTAAATGTACCATGCATAATGTACAGAGCAGGACCCAAACCGTTTAGTGTTATTACACAGTCCACAGTGTTCAGCAGTTACATGTGATGTACTGCTTTAACCTGCACATACTTACAGTGCAGTGGTGCAACTTCTCAAAAAAAAAAAAAAAAAAGGCAAAGTTTAAGCAAAACTGTGAAACGAGGTGAGGAGAAAAGGCTGATGAGGCTTATTCATCAGCTTTGTCATGGATTTGTAGGAAGCAAAAACCAGGGGAGAAAAGAGCTGATGATGAGGCTCGTTGAGGCAGCATGCTCACCGTGTTAGCAAAGAAAAACGAGGGGGGAAAAAGGGTGATAATGCTTGTCGAGGCTGCGTGTGTGTGGCGTGTGTGTGTGTGTGTGTATGTGTGTGTTTGCACACTCTTGTTGAAGCAGCACACTTGCAATGCAAGGATTGAGGGCAACTCCACAGAGATGACGCTTGTTAAAGCTGCCTCAAGTGAAGAGGGCTAAAACAATGAGAAAAAACAAGGACAAACGAGAGAGACGGAGAAAGATGGATGATGGAGTCTGATGTGTGTTCGTATAGAAAGAAAAAAAGAAAAGTAAAGCAGCGAACAACTCATCAATCACAACCACAGTCACAATTTTAATGCTGTAAATTAATTTTCCAAGCAGGAAGCTGCGTTTCCACCCGAAGTACATCCCAGGAACTACTTTTCAAGTAATTATAAAATTCCTTCAGTCTGTTGTTGTCTACAGTTCAACTGCAGCCTAAAGACCTGCAAAAATGAGTCAAATTATGATAAATATGGTAAAAAAAAATGGCTGCTGCATGTGACTATGCAAAAACATTGACGCCATATAATGCAACAGATAAGCATCATTATTTGTGCAATTTAAGGACATTTCCCAGTTTGTCCTCAGCATAAAAGCTTTATAAGACCAGGACTTCATCATCACTCCATAAGTTATATTCTCTCTTTTCTAACTCACATGTAACTCATGTTTAATTAAACTGATTAAAACGGTGGCTGAAATGAAATGCTGCGAGTAAATGACCAATCAGAAATGTTAATTTCATTCATTTATTTGCAACATTTTGGTACTAGATGTTCATCAGGGTTTGCCTGATGAACGTCTAGTATCGAAACGTCACAAATAAATGATATATTGCAAGTTAGACAGTGTGCAGGAGTCCTTTTGCAACTTTTTGCGTATATTTTATGAAAAGACAGTTTTTCCTTGCCCCTGATGGCAGGTGTTTGCTCATGGTGGGAATTGTTGGGTCTTTGTAAGTGATAATATAAAGAGTACAGTCTAAACCTGCTCTACAGGAAAAGTGTGCTGAGATAACATTTGCAATGATCTGGCGCAATATAAAGGAAACTGACTTGGTTTGACTTAATTATTACTCTCAAATTAATCATTTTAATTTAGCATAATTATCACCTTCTTTCCCTTTGTCTCACTATGGATCGCTGTGATTCAATACAAAATAGATATACTTGGGGTTTTGGTTGTTAGTTGGCTGGGAAGAGACAGAGCTGTTAGTTTGAGTGCTACATAGCAGTTTTGTTCTATCCATATATGTCTCTTTACTGTTGTGATTGCATAAAAACTTTTTAAACTCTTTTTAAACTGTTCTTTATTCTTTGATAGTTTTCCTAAAACCTTCCATTAAGTATCACAGTATATCGCATCATATTGAATCATTACTCCTGTATCATGATGCCTATTGTATCACCAGATTCTGGCAAATACAAAGCCCTACTCTTGCTGTAAAATCTTTGATGATACTGCAGATGTCAGTCCATAATAACCATCGTCGTCTTCAGACGTCCACATGGCTGAATGTGCTGCACAAAAAGCTTTTGTTGTCCTCTTCAAGAGGGATGAAGTTAAATATTAAATCAAAATACAGAAAGATGTCTTGAGGAAATGTTTAATTTTCTATTTATAAGATAGTCTTTTAATCCACCAATAATTTCAGTTCTACAGTCAACAAAAGAAGTCAAAAAAAAGGACAAATTCAGTCTCAGCTCCACAGCTGATATCGTGAAAATATTGCAGCTTGAACCTGGTATTCACACACCATTTGCTCACACTACTATTGGATGCCAGTACTTTGTGTATGCTGTTACACATGCTGACAGATATGTGTGTGTGTCTCTGTGTTTGTGTGTGTGTGTGTGTGTGTGTGAGTGGGAGGTTGTGTGGGGGTGAGAGGGATGCAGGTGAACAGCTTGCGAGGGCCAACAGCTCCGCAGGCCAGTCTCGCGCATCACTTGACAGCCATACCCGATGATGGCCTACGCACAAATGAACTTGTTAAGCAAATGAGTGAACAAGCGAGGGAGGGTGGAGGGTGTGTGTGTGTGTGTGTGTGTGCGTGTGTGTGTGTGGAGAGGGGGTGTTCACACGGCTGCAGCAGCTCCAGCTAGACCTGCCTGCCTGTCTGCATCCATCAGCCGTCACTGCCCCTCGTCCCTCTGTCTCGAACTCTTCTTCTTTTCCCCCTTTTTTTCGTCGCTGTCTTTCTCTCAGAGAGCTCTCAGTAACTGTCTCTATTTCAGGTTGTCTCTTCCCATCTCTGTCGTTCACTCACGCTCATGTAATCCCATTGTTTTATTAGAGAACAGCCTATTTCTGAATTGGATTGGGAGATTATCGTCATGATGCTTTAACAGGGCGCTGTCATCCTGCGCTAGCTGACAATGGACAGTAAAAAAGACAGATTGGTCCTCGGTATAGAATTTTGAGTGAACTAAAACGTAATGTATTCATGGTATTTACATGGATCATGCATGTAGCTTACATACACAGGCAGGACTGAAAATCCAGTCACAATTGTGGATTATCATTCCCGAAATAAAACTCCCAGATAACAGCACCTGCATCTACTTATACTGTACATACACACGTAATAGGATAATCCATCATACATGTGCTGTGTTTCCACTGCATGGTACGGCTCAGCTTGACTGGACTCACTTATATTTGGGTTTTCCATTGTCAAAATGTGTAGATCGAACCTCGTACAAGGGATGATAACGCTTAATCAACGATTACGTAAAATTTAATCTATCTAATATCAAATAAAGATGATTTTTGTGAATGTGCTCCACATATTTAGTTATGTGTTTGATATGTTGGCCTCTGCATCTGTTTATGTGCCATAGTCTATGTAATGCTGTCAGACAATATGCAATATGTTGCTGATAAAATAAGACAAAAAGAAAAAAACGCATTTGCTATTTTTATTAAATAATAAAAATTGCATTTTTGATCTTTTTCTATCACCTCTGTTGAGATTCGAAGCAACCAGAGCTGATATGAAAACACTGCAGACCACTGATTTGTTAGATAATCATCACTAGAGTTGCGACTTGTGCGGTAGGTTTGGGCGATGTCTACCACACTGATGTAGACGATGTCCACGGTGAAACATCGCTGATGGACAATGACATCGCTGTTGTTGCATCATTTCTTAGAGTTAGGGAGTCGGGCTGCCCCACAACAGAAAAGCTGACTTGCTCACCAGCTCACTGCTGTAGTCAACATTACGTCCCACTGTCTGTGTGACAGCAACCTTCACTGTCTGATGCATTTGAAGGGAGCTGGCCATACTTGCCAAAGCTCCTGATTTTCCCAGGAGAATGACATTTTTCATTGCCGTCACCCTATTGCCTCCCAGGATCACAATTCTCCCATATTTCTCCTGATTTCACCCAGACAGCTATACAGCTACACCAAACCAGACTTTATAAGAAGGATTTCTGGTTTTGCATTTTGTAAAATCTGTCAATTTTCTTTTAGGGACACAGGCAAAAACTAAATGAATGAAATAAAGCGATCAGAGATTTGCGCAAGTTTACGTTAGAGGGACGAATTAGTCTGTAGTCTTTTCTGCACATTTAGTTGCAAAAACAATAGCGGCATGATGGAAAGACTGCGAACTGTGTGTCTTAGGTTTGTCTATCTTGGCAGGTTTAATAAGACATTAATAAATAGGACATGGAGATGTAATGTTAATGCAACTCTCAGGGAACACACAACCTGATCCTGGTGCATCGTCCATCGGCCCAACCCTGTTACGTGACACAGAGCAACCAGAGTCGCCTTGTGGTCCGCACTCTGATGTAGGATTTCTCAAACTCTTTTTCAGCTTTTTTGTTTTGCTGCTTCTCAGAAAGTTTGAAAGTTTCTCTCAAAGTTTGTGTCCTTGCTGTGATAAACAGCCAGCCCTTCGATATCCTCTATTGTTCTTGTGTTTGTGTCACATTGATGATGTCATGGCCATTTCACATGGCGTCGCTGTGTTGATCAGCTAAGAATCCCACCCACGTTGAGGGGGTACTTAGGTGCAAAAACAAAATCCTGCAAGCCTGGCCAGTCGCTGCTTGAAGTAGGAATGCTTGTCGGATTGTCAGTTTGTGAAAGTCCCAAAAATTGTTGGGGACGCAGCCCAACCAATTCCAAAGTTGAAAAAGTTCTGGATGAAGTGTACCATCTGCGGTAGAAAGTACCTGGAACCAAACTGAGTTGTGTCAAACAGTGATGAGCAGTTTACACAACTACAAACATGTCCACACCTCTAAACACATGTAGAAACTCACATAGTCATGCACACACATCTTTGTAAATGCATTAACATTTCAATTTCTGTCATCAAACATCCACCCTCTGCCCTTTCGTCCTGACAACACCCGGCCTTCCTGTCCCTTTTGGCCCTTCTTTGGCCCTAGTTGACCCCACTCGCCCCACCCCCCCTCCTTTCTGTCTTACAAAGACATCCACACAACTTAGCCCACCTCCTCCTCCTCCTCTCCTCAAAAGGCAGGCATTTAAGGATTCCAGCCTGGTAAGTTTTGTGCTATAAGTGTCACAGAGATAGAGAAGTTGGTCATTCATCAGGCTTTTGGGACTATTTGAGGGGCTGATGCTGCTGTTGCATCAAGTTCCTCACCATGGAAAATTATGTCAAGGTAAGGAGCTGGATGACACAGTTGAGATTTTTACAGATTGAGGTAGTTTGTTGATTGTAGTACCTGATGATCTAATGATTGTTTAATGTAACCACGTGTGTCTGGCATACAGATATTGCTGTAAAAAATGAAGGTAAAATAAAACAATGCTAGATTTTTTTATGCATGTTCCCTTAAGGATTTAATTTTTTACCTACTAAATCTTGTTGTTTTACAGACATGTGGTTCTAGTGATTTCATTGATAGGTAACTGTCTCACCAATCTGCTGACCAATTACTAAGTGACTGATTAGTTTGTTGTCTTTTTTTAACTTACTGACATGCAGACAGATTGAGCTGTTAACTGACTGATTGGCAACTTGTCCAAACTCACCGTCTTATGTCTACAGTAGATATTTTGCATAGATCAAGTTGAAATGGATCGCAGTTGAGATCTTGTATCAGAATTGATTCCTAACGCTGCTTGAGTTACTATTTGTGATTAGATTTCATTTCCCTAAGTGTGGAAATTATGCTAAACAGAGAGAAATTGAATGGAACGTCAGCCAGACAGGCAGACAAGAGATTTCTTTTGCAGTTATTTGCATAAAAGATAAAACTACCAAGTAAAAGAGTTGGCAAACATGATAATGCAGAGTGACAGAGAAACAGAAGATGCTAAGTTGCTGTGAATATGGCTGCGTTTGGGATGTTTGGATGCATTTCAGAGCTCAAGAACGGTGCTTGGGTAATTAAATCTCAGTGTGTCATCAGTGCAACTTTGGGGTGCGTTTACATCTGTCAGTAGAGCTGCCCACTTCAGGGTTGATGTGGCTATTTGACACCTTGCCTTAGGTACAAACTTCAAAACATTGTCCCAGATAAAATTAGAGGGTTCAATATGCTCAGATGAAGTAGTTTGTACAAGCTGTCAGGATACTTTTACAAGCAAACATGTTTATAGGACTGGACAGGACTGAGAATTCAGTGACAATAGTGGAATCTGTTAGTATCACAGTACCCACATGCACATACTAAACACATAATCATCTGTAACACACATGTTTCTACTGCATTGTATGATTTGACTTTGCTCAACTTGAGTCATTCTGTTTTGGTTTTCAATTGACAAAAGTTGTGGATAGTACCTGGCACCTCTGGTCAAGATTCCAAGCAAGCTGAACCAATATGAAAAGGTGGAAACACTACAGACCATCGATTCATCAGAGAAGCATCACTAGAAATCTTGACTTATGTGTCATGAAGCGACCAGAGTTTACTTGTCGTCTGATGCTGAACTTCCCAAACTCTTTAGATCTTTTTTTCATCAGTGCTTTGTTTTTCTGCATTCAGCCTTCACTGAGAGTTGTCAGGATGCTTTTAAAAGCAAGAGTGTGTGGGACAGTCAGATTCATGGTGTTGCACTTGCTGATACACGCAAAAAGTGATGGAAGTAGTAAAGGTTAAAAATCCTGCAGACTTTCCCCTCTGAATGCCTTGCTAGTTGAGACATGAAGTGGGAATACTTGTCAGATTGTTAGTTTTTGAAAGTTGCAAACATTTTCGGACGTAGCCCAACCAATTCTAACATTAAAAAAGTTTTGGATGAAGGGATTTCGGATGATGCTCGAAGACCCAGCAAGCACTTTGTTTGAAGCGGCTTCCAACTGTGTTTGGGAAAATTGTCATGCTACTAGTTTACTTGGGGGGTCTTCTGTGCATCAGGGCATGCATTTACCTGCACAATACACTACAAATCATGTGTGTCCCGAACCCTCAAGACATAGCAATCAGATTCCATGGCACTATCACACCTGCATGAAGATCTTTCCATGTGTGATCAGATTACCTAAGGACTTGCTTTTTATGGACATGAACGCATAGAAAAACAGCTGCAACACGAGCAGTATTATCCACTTTGTATACCTGGAGCATTACATCTACTAAATAACAGATCAGGGCCAAATAATCCCTGGGCCATAAATATCTCTCTCAGGAACTTCCGATTTTGCACAGTGTAAACATATGTAAATGCAGAGACACTCATTGAGGTTACTTAATTTGTCGCCACGGAGGACTGCGGAGACATCACATAAATGCGGTTAATTGCAGGCAAGCTTTCTTAGTCTCTCTTGAAATCCTTCCACCATTGTTGTCATTCCTTCCAAGTCTGCTGCTGACCTTAAATTACATCCTTCATGTGCTTAGTTGCACTTTATGGTTGCAGAATTTCAAAAGATAGGCACAACTTTCCAGTTGAATGTGTGGTAGTCTAAAGGAGTGCAAAGGAGTTAAAACAGCACTCTAAGATGCATTTTAGTGTCAAACTTGAACTGGAGATGCCTGACGTTTTGATTGACGTTCTCAATTTATGGAGTGATGTAACCTGTAAGTGACCTCTAGCTTCTGGGCGGCCATGTATCCCACCCTTCATCAGACAGGGCTCGACTTTCTCTCCTCCTCCTCCTCCTCCTCCTCCTCCTGCTCCTCTCTCCTCCTCCTGACACCCCATCCATTGGTTTCAATTAATCAGCCGTGGAGGGGGATTTATTCAGCCCCTGCCCAATGGGATCCTTTGGTATGTGGCCCCAATGGTAGCAGGTTGAGAAGCCACGGTCTACACTGTCTTTAGGCCTATTACTCTCACCTCACAGCCCACTCATAAAGAGAGCTTTGAACGGCCTGTTTTTGGGGGGATCCGGTGGGCTTTTTGTCCCATAATAGCCGAGTGGATTCAGTCACTGCAGACAGACATGTTTACTAAACTCCGCGTAGGTGGAGTGAGGGAGATTACGTGTGCCACTTTGAATAACCGAAGCCTGATTATTGGCTGGGGAAAGTCTGCAAAATGACAACATGTTTTTTTGGCTTGACTCACAGGAAGGATCACTTTGGACTGGGTTTTATTTTAAGCTAATTTGTTTTTGGGGGTATAGGAGTCTCAGGGGTGGTTCGTGTAATAGAGTGATTTAAAAGGTTTCACACTTTCTGATTGCATATATTTGCATGTTTTATGATTTGACTATGAAAGAAGATTAAGCCAAATTGAATGGAAGGCATGACGCTACATGAATCGCTGATTGGATGTGTGTCCAGCCCAATCTGCACTGCTGGATAAGGTTATTTTTCACATCTGGTATTAAAGAGATCTCCAGAATCTGACTTTAAACCATAGATGTACTGATTCATTTTCTTTCTTTTTGTTTTTACTTCTGATCCAATATCTGAATTTGGCTATCTGCCAACACCAATGCTATACCAATACCAGCACTGGTTTTCTATTGATGCTTGTGATGATGATGATGATGATGATGATGATAATGATGATGATGATTATAATTATTATTATAAGTATTAGTAGTAAGATTATGAGGCTGAAACTGAACTTCAGTCTGGAAATCTTGTGTAATTTGTGTAATGTAAGTCGTGGAATAGTGTCTTTCTGCCTTCAGACATTCACCTGTTTATCTTATAGACTAAGAGACCCCCTCATTTGCATTATTTCCCGTGATGCATTGCTTAAATTGTTTAAGTTTGCTATTTTATATTCTCAAATGCATTTGTTACTTTTTGATAGTGTTTATAAAGCGTTTTGTAACGAGTTTGTTCAGAACATGATGGTTTATGGTGGTTTTTGTTGGTTATTGTCATTTTGTGCTGGTTTAATAGTACTTGCAAATTTAGTGTGACGGTGAGAAGTGCTATTATACTCTCAGTTTGCACTGCAAACACTTTTGTGGAATTTAGATGGGAATGTGGACCGGTGTCGCAAGTCTGATACCAGATGAATGCCTTATCTAAATATTAGGTCCCAATAACTGTTTAATTGGATTGGATTGGTTCTATCTCTACTTTAAACTCCTATGTCTTATAGTCAGTTGTTATTCTCTAATGCACCATTAACTGCAACTTGTTCTCTCTTGAAAACGATTCAAGAAATGGCATGGAAAGCTCACACTCTGATAGAGAACACTGGACAGATCTAACTTTCAGAATGCAGCCAGTTTTTTTCCTCTCCTTGGTGCACTGACTCTGACATGTTTGAGACAGCACTTCCTCTGCACACACACTTTTTTTTATATTTGTTGTTTATTGTCAAGAGGCTCTCAGGACTTTGTCTGATGCAAGAGAAGTACATACATCAAACTGTTGTCCTTCGCACCGTTGGCAGAGCTCTATAGCACCTGAATGCAGCAGGGTTGCATTGAGATCGGGTTGCCGGAGCTGAATTTGGAGCTGCTCGTGTGAATGCAAATGAGTCCCCGGCAGCTTTAAAGGTCAACTTTGTAACGTACACGTATAACAAACAAATGTCTAAATTTCAGCACAGGTACCTCATACTGTCAGCACGTAACTTGAGGTGAGAGATGGATGGATCACTGATGTGTTTGCCCTCTTTTAAGCAGAATATGCAATTTAAAGATAAGATCAATAATGCTGAATTGCGGCCTATCTTAACTTGATCTAGACACAATGTAGATATACAGTTTGGACAAGGCCATAGACCCATATATACACACAGTGATTTGACCCTTCCCCTTTCAGTGTTTGGACAGATGTCTCCAGTCTGTCCTGACAAGACACTTCCTGCATCACTTTTTTTTTAATCCCTTACCCTTTTCCCACTCCACCCCACTTCAACATTACACTCATTTTGCCAGTTCAAATACCAGAATCCGTATTTTCATATCAATGTTCTGTCTCATGACCACAACTCATGCCTGTTTGAAATAAATTAATATCACGAGGCAGCACCTTATGTAACACAGCTTGTTTGAGGGTACACACGCTTTTTCAAAAATGATGTAGGTTTGGATCAGGTGCAATCTTTTTCACACAGTCTTTGAAGAGAGAACATGAAACTAAACAGAACTGCACATTATCTGCTACTTATTTCACTGTGTTTAATTGGCACAGATAAAACGTAAAGTATGACTCACGACACAGAAAAGTGATTGCAGGTAACACAGATGTTGCAGCTAAGGCAGAGAGGGTCGTCTTCTGATCATAAGCCACTGCCACTGGGGATCCACAAGACCGTACATTCCTAATTGTCGGTCCCAAGCCATGGTAAATGGGACGGGATGCATCAGGAATCGTATTTGGCACAAAAAGCCTACGTTGTCAAATATACAGATCCTAACACAAAGTCCTCGTAGTGAGGCGGTCGAGTGGATCAATGAATCAAACACAAGATGGGTTTGTTTCCTGTGTCAAACAAAGTTATTTTAACCCAAACCATTTCTCTTTTCCATTCATAAATATCCCACCATTGTCACAGGCAAAATAATTATGAATTGAGCACTTGGAAAACCAATCATATTGCAATCTTTTGCATACTAATTGGGTACAGTTAGCATGTTCATAGCTCGGACAGATGATGTGTTGTAGTAACTCCTGCTTGAGGAGCAGCTGAATGAAGAAGAAGATGTCTCAAAGATGTAAACAGGTCTAGTTTAGTAATAATGTGTAGTTAAATAGCTAACCTCTGTTTGTACTGGTTTCTGTCTAATGAAGAACCAGGGTTTGAGCCGGTCTGAGCCACTTCAAATATGACCTCATTAAAAGATAGAGCAACCCTCCATTACAGCCTCCCTGCACCCAGTCATCCCTCATAAAATCATGTCCTGTCAGTCTGTGAAATTATAATGTGACTAGCTAACGTAACATTAGCTCATCAGGGGTGACTGAGTTGCCAGACATGACTTGCTAGCAGGTTGTCATTATTTCTCTCAACGGGAAACAACATAGAAATCAACACTAAATATAGTTCCACTTATGAATGTAATGATTAGAATAAAGAAAAAGTACCCAGAGGAAAGGAAACTTTCAAAATAAGATTTTGTCTTTGTCTGGCTTGTGTCTCCTCGCCATAAAAGAGTTCAATTTAAGACCAGTATGAGACCATTTTCTCAGGACAAACAAATGAGACTTCGGTGAGCTCAAAATAAGAATCTCATTTATTTCTCATAAGTAGGGCTACGTCTAACGAGAAAACAATCTATCAATTATTTTTTTGTTTGATCTATTGACTAATCTGACTTTTTTATTATTCAATTATATAACAATTCATTTAGACATATCAAAAACTTTTGATATTTTATTCAATCATAATCCTAAAAAATCCACACAAAAATCATATTACAATAGTGATAATAGTGGCATATTTTAAACTTAATCTAATTTCCACCATGTTTAATAGACTTAATGTCAGATACCTGATCAGAAAATACTTGACCTCAAATCAAAAGGAACTATGATGCATATTAATTTAATCAGTGATCATTGTCAACTCTGCATTGAAATGAAAAATCACTATTTTGAATTACAACTTAAACTGTTTATTACATGAAGTTATTTCATCTCTGGAGTCATAAACAGGTAAGATGATTATTGGCAGTGTATTTCGGCATCAGTGTGAGCGAAAGAAAATACTTTGTTGTTATTCTGGCAACTGAAATCAATTACAGACAGTCTGTGACATTATTTTTAGACATTTCTCACTCATATGTGGCTGATAAAGTGAACAGAAAGTACAAAATGACAGAATAACACTGTCAGATGATGAATGGTGTTAATAGCAGTGGTGCAGACATCACTTTTAATAAAGGAGTGATGAAGACGCTTCTAGAAAATCCATTTAAAGTGACTTCTACTCACAGAAACGTGTTGATAATCCTCATATATTGTGTTTGGATGCTGACACAAAGTAAACAGGACAATGCTGCTGCAGCTGCAGGAGGAGGACAGGTCGTTTGGTGCTTCACTCCCAGCACTCATGTGGAGCAGTTTGTCCTGCTGTGATAAGTCACGTCCAGTTTGTGGAGAGCCAAACTGTTTTGTCTCTGTCTAAAATACTTTATATGATGGTGGAGAGGCTGCCTCTCTGTCGCCTGTTCTCCAGGTCAATCCATGCTCTGACTGCGCCCAGCAGTTCAGTTACATCGATGAATCACCCCAGCCCTACTCATAAGACGAAGAAAATATTATTGTTAGAAACAATTTTCCTCTCGGTAATTTAAGTATTATAATAATGTAGTTATTACCACCAAACATACAGTAAACTGATCTGTGATCATGAGTTGTACAGTTTGACAGTATTTTTTACTTAGGAACAGCCATTCGACCGTATTTTGCACGATTCTGACTCAAACTCCGGTGATTATTGTGAGACACTGCATATAAGTGTTGAAAATGTTGCATTTGAGTGTGTGTGTTGTGTGTGTGCAAGTGTGGACACTTTTGCGCATGTGTGTGTTGAGCATTCAGTAGTTGGCTGATTCCCAGAGAGCAACTGGGAGACGTCATAGATGTGTTAAATGATAACAGGGTAATTAACTGTGGAAATCAGGTGTGGGGGTACATATGTGGAAATACCTAAGGTATAAAAATATCACACTCAGTATAAAGTCTTTTTTTTTTCTTGTTAAACCTGTCCAAACAAAACCCCCAACAATTTCTTATTCTCATCACCTATATTTCTGATTCTTTTAGACACGTTTCACCTGATCATTGTGTGTCCATGTGTAAAGATTTATTGATGATGATGTCTTTGCATTAAAAAGCTGCTCAAACTGAGGTGGACTTGCACACACAGAGACAGCCTCCCCTCAGAGGGGGAGAGAGCAGCGAGCTGTCAGTAAAATGCCATCGCTCTATAGGAGGCGTCGCTAAATAAGATTCTGTCAGACAGGGAACGCCACGCAGAGTCAGCAGTCGCATGATATTAACAAATCACATTTTCTAGGCGAGATTATCAGGCCTTTGCAGAGCTCTGCGCTCCACTGTGTGCCTTCTTGTTGCAGTTGTATGAAGAGTGTGACTCACCTTTTTAAAAGCTCTGCAGATGACCTAATGAAGTGTGCGAGGGATGCTAATTATACAGGGAAGTGCTAATATTCAGTCTTTAAATGTCTGCTCACTGCGTTATGCTGTCCAAGTTCAAAAATCATCAAATCACATCAAAGGAGAGGGAAGGAAGGGAAAGTAACCTCAAGTGTGAGTTAAAATTGAAAACTGAAAGGAAGTTTGTAGTTCTTGCTACACTTCAGTGGACAGTGTCTCTTACAGACATGGCTGCAGCTGTCAGGAGACGTCACTTTGAAAGGTTCGTGCTGCTGTCTGTCAAACTGCTCCTGTGTGTGTAAATGCATGTGTGAAAGTGTGTGTACTTCCTGCATCGGTGTGTGTGTGTGTGTGCGCAGTCTGTCTACGGAGCTGAAGTGCTCTCTTTGGACTGTGAGAGGAGGGAGGATGAGAGGCTGCAGCGTCGAGAGGAAGCACAGGAGGGGAAAAGTGCATCTGGGAAAAAACATGAATCACTGCTGCTGTGAGAGCACAACCAGTAACTTAGATTTTATTCATCTTATATTACATTTATGGCAATTCTACAAAATTATGAAGCTGTGACACTTGACACTGAGGCTAGTATTTAACCATTCTAATAGTGCTTTGTGTTTGTAATGGTAGATATAACAGTGTTACTGTCTATTGTGTGTTGTAAAGATGTTTGATCCATGGTGCCTGATGAAACTCATTTAAAGGGGCAGTTTGGATTATTTGATGCGTGGCTGTATGTGGTACTTATTGATAGTACCTACAGTAGATGCTGGTGGGCATGCCCCCAGTTTGGAGAAGCAGAGAGAGAATACCAGCATGGAAGCTAAGCAATGAATTACTGTGGACAGGGTCAACAAAAAAGTTGTCTTAAAAAAGGTCCACCTTAAAAAAATTCTATATCATTTTAAGTGGACGGTATATTTTGAATATTTTCACTACTTTTCTTTGCTGTCAGACAGCTTTTTTTTTTTTTTGACAGGAACCAGTCATTATACAAGCCAAATATTGCTCTCTCCACATCAACCAAACTCCACAGATAAAATCAATCATTTTACTTTGCAGAACACAGTAGTGGCAGGTCTACCTCTGCCTCAATTTATTCATTTTTTTGTGTTACTGAGTGACTTTGGTGAATCCTAACTATCCTTTTAGAACACCAAAGTCACACAATAACACACACAAAAGGCAGCAGTAGGCCAGCAATACCTGTGCCCTGCAAGGTAAAATTACTGATTTGGCCTGTGGAGCTTGGCAGGTTTGGATATTTGGCTATGGAACTGCAGTTTATCATCATAAAAGGTTGTCTGGTAGCTAAGTAAAGCAAAAAAATATATTCTAGATACAGTAAAGCAACAAAAATGAATCCATTAGTTGTCAGCTATTATTTTGATAATCGATAATTGATTAATTAGTTAGTTTATTAGTAAAAGTCAAACTTCTCTGATTTCAGCCTCCTAAATGTGAATATTTCTTGGTTTCTTTACTCCTCTGTGACAGCAAACTGAATCTTTGGGTTGTGGATAAAACAAGACATTTGAGGAAACACTGACTAACATTTTTCACCATTTTCTGAAATGTTATCATACTGATCAAGAAATTGATCAATGAAAATAATTCTTAGTTGCAACGCTTAAATACATCATACTCTTGATTGGTATAGATTTTTTTTTAGCTAGCTAAAACACTGTTTTGCTGCTGACCCTGACCACAGCAGTACATTGCTTAGCTTCCTTCACTGGGACTCCTGATGCTTCTCCAAACTGTGGACGCGTACCATTGATAAATACTGCATATAACTCCACTTCAAATAATCCGAACTATCCCCTTATGGGAAATTCTGCAGTATTTTGTTTTAGGGTTATGAACTCAACCTCTCCAGCTACAAACGGAAGAGCATTTATTCCCCTCAAATTACACCTGCAAGCCTTTGTAGAGTGACAGGTTTTTTGTGTAAATCGCACTGATCCCACCTTATGTCACTTCCAGTCTGAGCCTGCACAACACAGATCAGCATTTCTCTTTGCATTCACACTTGAGGCACTGAGCTGGCAGTCTTTTCGAGCTCAGCTTAGCAGAGAGAAGAGTTAGGGACTTTGTATTTTGTCAGCAGCTGTTTGACAGACTGTTCTTCTCAAACCTGTGAGATTACTTGTCCACCGTTCTTCTTCCCGCAAGGATGTGTTGTTGGTGCTAAATACACAGAAGCAGCAGGTTCAGATTATAATGAGACTCATGCTAATCAGAAATCAGGAACAAAGTTGAACTAAGATCTACTTCCTCTTTGAGAAAAAGTTGCTTAAATTAACACAACCACACCTATGTACCATCTTTTTTAGTTATTTGGTGATGGAGAAGAGCAGTCAGCTGATCACAGTTCCTTTCGCGCTGTCACTTTCAGCAGGCAAATGTTGAGTGATGTCAAATTGTGTGGACATAAATTACCCATCTGAATACCAACTCTTGAACATTGTTGTTTGACATTGAATGACAGGATTACATAAGTATTCTGTACTCTTCCGTTGGCCTGGATCAGTCAGTTTCACTTCACGGCCTCGCAGCTGGGACAGCCACGCTGCTGTCCGCCATGGCTGACGCGCAACAGGGTCCACACTATGTCTTCAGCAGATTAACTCATGTGGGTCTGTCCTGGAGCTTTTTGCTTCAGTGATGTGTTGTACTTTCAAATATCGGCCTTATTTTGTTGTTAACTGATCACTTTCGGTCCTGTACTGAGTTAAGTTAGTACTAATGCTAACTTTCCTGCTGTTGCTGCTTTACATTAAGGTTCCCATGAAACGGCTGTTTCCTGTAAAATAGGCAGCTGAGGAGGGACTTGTTGCAGACATTGATCGTCATTTACAGTAACCAACGACACTGTGCGTTTAGACCGAGAGTCCCCAGTGCGCACAGCCAGACTGAAGCCTTCAAAACTAACAGAGGCCAGTTTGACGACAGGGATCAGGCTACAGAACCAAGTTGGCTTCCTGTGCAGGTTTGGCACCTGAAACGCTGGGGCTAAGTCAGAACAGCAGCAAACAGTTAGCTAAGTTACAAATAAGGCTATCTTTCCCTCAGGAAACCCTGTAAACAACCTCTGCGCTGTATTCCTTGTTGTTTTATGTTGTTTTATTGTTTATTTCCGAGGTAAACCTGTTGAACTCAGTGTTAGCATGTTAAACGCTATGTTATTAAATAATGAGAGTATCGCCATGAAAAACGAAACTGCTGTAACTTTGCTATAAACTGTCCAATCCGCACCAAACCAGACAGGAAGTGATGTGGAATTCTTTCCTGTGGTGTCCCAAGCACATGAAAATTCAGCTCTTTGTGCGAGGGCCTGTCCAGTGCTGCTTGCAGCTTTAATTCAAGTTAC
This sequence comes from Lutjanus erythropterus, assembly GCF_056507025.1. NCBI lineage: Eukaryota > Metazoa > Chordata > Actinopteri > Lutjaniformes > Lutjanidae > Lutjanus > Lutjanus erythropterus. The sequence continues at coordinate 30,823,808 of NC_139328.1, read as the reverse complement.
ATTTTGTTTATACTGCAGTATGAGCTGTGTTAGCTTAGTTGGTGTCTGGAAGCTGGCAGGTTCTTTTCTGTGCGTGCATGTGTGCTGCTGCTGTACGTAAACTTACTTGATAGACGTGCCCTGATTGAAACGATGGAGCTAGGTGTGAAAACAGCGTGAATTCATTTGCGGCGTTGTGTAACTGTGACTAACACCCAGCAGCTAGCCTGCTCAGGAAAGTTGCCAGCTGGACAGTGGGGTTCGATCCGCTGATAATGTTACACTTAGCGTTACAACACCAAAATGCTGTTGAGCCGACAGAAATAAGTGCAGGGAAAATTCAGTCACCTGAAAAGGTCTGAAAAAGACTGCAAGTGTTGAGCTCTTACTGTGGTTTGGAGCAAATATTATGCACACAACTTAAAACTTTTATGCTTAATATTTGGATAAATACTTGGAAACTTGGTTCTTTAGACTGTATTACAGTCAGACTAAACTGACATTTAATTTCATTATTCTGACATCAGTTTGACCTCGTTTTCGTGCCTGTTTTCTCATTGGTTGGGAGGGCCTAACTTACCCTAAAGAATCAGCAGTGGCAAACTTTGCCAAGGGAGGCAGTGACTTTTGTGCCGATTTTAGGGTTGCTGTTTCTGCAAGTCAATTTACGACAACTTAACTGCATCAGTTTGTGGCAATTTTTACCTGGCTATTGCTTTGGCATTGGGATGACGCCCCAATTCTTAACTCATTCTGCAAAATTTTGATTGGTTCGGGTGTTGTTTTAAGTGGCAGCAATTTACAATATTATGTAATTTCTTCACGCTCACCTTGAGCCTTGAGATACTTGCAACACATACATGAACTGTGATGTGATACCAATTAAGTAAATCTGTGTGAAATGTCCCACATTATTAAATCACTATCAAATCTGCCATCAAAATGAACATTTCTTATTCTAAGTCTGGGTAACAGGCAGCTTCCTCTGTTGGTTTTATTATAGTCCTGCGAGTCACAGCGGAGTCAAGGCTGTGACTCGAAAGAGACCTTGGAAAGAGAGCAGATTTGCAAACTAAATAGAAGGAGAGATGAGGGGGGCATGTGTGGTCTTATATAAAGCCCAGATGGTCCCAGAGAAGCATGTGACAGAGGAATGGAGGGATATGGAGAGAGGAGTATCTGTCTGTCTGTCTGTCTGACTGACTGACCAGGGGGCTCTTGCGAGTCGACCCCACAGGCCTCAACACCTGGGCAGACATTGGGGTCAGTTAAGGGAGAGAGGGGTGTCATGACAAACACAAAGTTCAGCTTTTACCCAGAGGGTGTTGTTTTGGATTTAACCCTGGCAATCTAACCCCGAAACCTCGGATACACCTTTTAAATATCTTCAGTCTGTGATGTTCAATTCTTTGTACGTGTCATTTTCTGTGCATTGCCTTTATGACATACTCACTTTTTCTCAGGTCCACTTCTGCTTAAGGCTGCGCTAGTGTCCCATCAAACCAGGCTACAAGCTACAGTGAATGTGTGAACCTGTGGGTCATCATCTACCTGTAGCTGGAGGGTTCAAGAGTACTAACATAAACGTTTCTCAAGCTTTTCAGGTGATAGCTGCACCGCTTTCTGGTCCACCAAGGCTCAGAAATAGTTGTGTACTTGCAGCTTTGTTTTTTAGGTTATTTGGCTTTTTTATTTTTTAGATTTGGCATTTAATATACAGTGTGTTTCTTCAGAAATGTATGTGGTTTATTGACCATATGTTAATGGTGCAAAGTAGGGATGCACCGACCCAACTGATATGTTTATAGTGATAAATAAGGCAATATAATGTCAATTTTAAAATGACACTTTGAGCTGAAAGTAACAATTATTTTTTATTTATAATTAATCAATCTGATAAGGTTTTTTTTTTCAATTAGTTGATTAATCATTTTAAATTGTAAAAAATGTCAGCTTTACATCAGGAATCACCTTGCCAGGGTTTATTGCAGAATAATGACCTGCTCACTGTACATTAATGTGGTGAATACTCAATTCTGATTGGTCAGTTACAGCATTCTATGGTGAATATGAATATTGGACATTACTATGGACATGGTCCCGGTCAAAGATCCTGGAGGACTTACTGGAAGCAATAAAATGTTTTTTTTTAGTCAGAAGCCGTGTAATAAGCAAAATCATGTATAGCTAGTTGGTCATTATGGCAAAATAAACCATGACGGGGTGACTGCATTGAATCTCCCTGAAGGCAGTCATTTTTTTCTTATTTTATTCATCCACCAGTACAAAACTATCATATGTGACAAAGAAAAGTAACAAATACTCAAGTCTGAGAAGCTGGACAGAGAAAATGTTTGGTATTTTTGCTCAAAAAATGACTAAAAACATGATGCTGAACATGAACCATAACATCCCAGTCCAACTAAGGACCTTTAGTTGAATCTCTTCACTGTCTGTGCTAAAGGCTAAAAATGCCCCAAAAACACTCAAAGAAAAGTGAAAAGTGATCAAATTGAAATGATTTTTGCCAGTTAAATTCCTGTTTCCTTTTATTTCTGAATTCTTATATTGTGGTTATGTTTATGACTTTTAGCTCTGTTTGAAGTTGAAATTGCCCTGTTTCATTGTTGTAGGTTCATGGAAAATGCTTGAATTGGCTCTATATGCTGCACTTGCACATGAATTTCACAATGCCTATTAATTAAAACAATGAAACATAAGCATCAGAATATAAAGAACCATATCCGAGTTTAATGGCTAAAGATTTCCGTTAAAGCCACTGACAGCAGTAAGGATGAGGTCAACTCAATCCTGTTCAGTCCACTTGAGTTAACAGATGCTATAATTAAGCTAAATAATGATTCCTTTTGATCAGTTATGAGGCTGAATACGTGTACTTTTAAATGCTAAATATAAGAGCTGAATTAGGTACACTTCACCAACACAGCGCCTGCTTTTCACTGTGAAGGAACATCCTCTGTACATGTCCTCTACTTCTTTAGAATTCACTCACTCGCACTGAATTCAAACTTAAATATATTTGACACTGACTCAACATCAGGTTGAGGAGTGTCCACCTCAAACACTCTGGGGTCATTGCTATTCCAGGTGTTTTCTCTGCTTCCTGTTAGTCAGGTTGTAAACCTCAGCTGAGCTGTCAACCTGTGTGTTTATGCGTGTGTGTATGTGTGTGTGTGTATCTTCTTAAGGCACACACCTGGTTACTGATAGGGATGTCAGATGGATGTAGAGCCGGGTGCAACAAGAACACACACAGCTGCGCACTGTCTCTGTTTCCAATGCTCCGTCTCCTTCCAAAGTCAACTCCAGACGGAGACGTCTCAACGGGCGGCCCGCTGCGATGGCGGGCTCGCCGCTGGGGGGGTTTCTACCCACACACCACTGCGACCGCGGCCTCACTCTGAGCGTCTCCTCGCCAACAGCACGTGTTTGCTGATCTTCCTGTCTGTCCCACCTGCAGCCTCCACTCCTGCACAAAGAAAGGTCAAGGATGCTTGAGGAGCGCGCTTTTGTTTTTGCCCTCCTGACATGCGAGCACAGCCGGACTCAAAGACGAACTCCGGAGCTTTGGGGGAAATATGGCAGCTGTTTGTTTTATGTGCTCGTTGCTGTTTTGCTGTCCGATATTTTCTCTCTCGCTCATTAGTCACGCTTGGCGCTGCCTCAAAGTTGAACTACAGCACCGTGGGGGCGAAATGTGGAGGTTGTTTTTAGTTGTTGTGGTTGTTTGTGTTGACATTTTTTGCTGATGAACAAGATCACGCGCTCGCTCTGTGTCAGAAGCAGCGCGTTCATCTGGGAGTGTGTGTGTTTGTGTGTGAGCAACATGTTATCCTCAAGACTCAGTGTCCTGCAGCAGTTTCATTTAGACCAAAATATAAATGTCACTTTATTGCTCTTATATAAGCTCTACTGCAACAACACTCCATTCTGTGTTTAAGTTGTCTAAAGCACAAGGAAGAGTGTTTCTATGGCCACGTTTTACATTTTTGTCCAGTCGAAAGCCTTTTTTATTGAAAATATGAGGGTATTTATTCATTGAACCTGTGAGAATCAGGCTCTGCTGTAAACAGATAACATATTAGGCAGCATGAATGAGTGAATTAATTTTTCTGAATGTTCCATGCATTAAACACCAAAAATTCATATAAGCCAGAGTGCTGAGTCTACATTTTCAACAGAAAAAAGCCCCAAAACAGAAAAGTAGCTCTCACAATCAGATGTTCTGGCCTGCATTTTCAGTAACAAAATTCATAAATCACTGACAAAAAATATTTATTAAATGAAACATAGTAAAGACTTGATGTTGCTGTGTTTTCCAGGTTTTTAAGGCAAACTTAAGCCCATAATTTATGACGTTTCTGTATGAAAATGTCTAAAAATGTGAACATATGTTATATATTTTGTTGTGTTCTGTGTTTACATGATCCCAAATGTTTCTGACGATGTTCAAACGCAGAGAAATCTGTCCTTTACTCAAGGTAACAGTGTGTTTCCTGCCTGCAGTTCCTAGCTAGATGCTGTAACTGAGACAACATGTGATACGTCACAAAGTGAGGAAGGAAGTTGATAAACGTGACTTAATGTAACATGAATAAAACTTAATATTACCTCATCCATGAAGGTGATTTGGGCCTTATGATTTGTCAGGTAGATTTTCATCAACTATGGTCTTTGCTTAAAAGTGAAGTAAAAAAAAAAAAAACCTCCCATGATTCCATGCTGCTTTACAACGATATCAAACTATGTAATGCTTGTTTTTGTTTTAATGTGAAAGACTCCCTTAATGGCAGAATTTAAATATTATACTTTTACATTTTAAGCAAATTAAACAACCTGTCCAATTTTATATTTCATTTGTACAACAGAATCTGTTTATTCAAACCATTTCATAGAAAATTAACTGAAATCATCATAGTTTGTAGGAGGCCTGGTTAATAAAACAATAATTAGATTTATCAGCAGTAGATATTTTTTTCAATATCAATAATTAAATTGTTCAATAAAATGTTCAGTAGTTTCACTTAAATGCAAACCACTATGAAGCCACATACTGAATATGCTCTGGCACATAAACAGCCTATCATATCTCTTGATAATGGACACACAAACAGCTGATCACTTGCCAGGTGTGTTGTTTTATTGCACCATTGTGAACATGTGACACAACGACAGGAACAGGGCGGAATGAAAAAGCGAGTGCAGATGATGTTAAGTTATTAATTAAAAAAGACAGGTCAGCTCGTCAATATGGCATTTTTCTTGTTTGTTTGTCTTTTTTAAGGCTTGTACATCTGCGTGCCTTGATAAATAAAGTGGTTAAATTCAAAGTAAGGCAATTAAATTCAAAATAAAGTTGTTAAATTCAAAGTGTGGTGGTAAATTTTCTGGTCTTTATTAAAAATAGGTCATAAAAAATGGTCAATAATTATCGATATCAACTGAAATGAAACATTTTCACACAGGCCTAGTTTGTATAGTGCTAAAGAAATTGGTAATCACTCTCCACTTCACCCAAATTACACCTCACACAAAACATTTATCCTCCTGAATATGTTTTAATTTTCCAACCTCAGTAGCTCGAGAAAGAATAAATATGTCTTTAAACTTTAATAACAGCATTCATTTTCCAGAGTTAAATTATTCCTCTAGTTCTGCAGCATAACCACCTCTTCAAAATACTGAGCAGAGCTCTTTTGCCTACGGAGAAGTGTGTGATTTACTCCACATAAATACCTTCTTATTCCTCCTTTCCTCTGCCATTTCAATTAGGCGATGCCACCCAGATATGTAAAATAACCCCGATCATTACACCTTTTCAGTTTGTTAATGAGCGTCAAGTCAAGTCATCCATCTTCGCTAATCTCTACAAGTGTGTGCAGATTATTTTTCTGTAAGAGCACGAGTGTGTTCGTGTGCGGCCACAGAAACAGACGCAGACAGACAGACCCAGCTGAGGTTATGGAGGAGGTCAGGAGAGAGGGACCATCTGATGCCAGCAGATGGAGTGATGGAGGGAGGGAGGAGAGGAGAGGAGAAGCTCGAAATCAGGACGACAAGACCAAATGCTTATCGGCTGTACTTAAGGCGCTGATTTCACTTTACATCCTGTCTGCTCCACTGCACCCACCTTATGCTAGACTTTGGGGTAGTGCTTAATAGAAAATATTCCATAACTTTGAGTGTGAGCATGGTTCATGAATAATTCACCTCCACATGGACCCTAAAGATGTTATCTGTATAGTGTCGTTGCATGATACTGATGGAAATAATATGGTACTTTAAAGGGATAGTTTGGATTATGTGATGTGGAGTTGTATGAGGATTTGATTCTGGTGGACAAAAGTTATTTTAGCCACTTAATAAAGGACCACCTAAAAAAAAAGGTATCAGTTTAAGTGTGTGCTATATTTAAAATATTTTCACTGCTTAACTTTGCTGTCAGACAGCCTTTTCAAAAGGGGAACCACATTTATACAAGCCAAATATGGTTCTCTCCAAACCAACCAAACTCCATGGGTGAAATCAGTCATTTTAACTCACAGAACACTAGTGTTTCAGGTCTTGATCTGTTTGTTTGTTTGTGTTATTCTGTGACTTTGGTGTTTTGAAAGGACAGTTTAGATTAACTGAAGTCACGTAATGACACAAATTAACAAACTGATCATGGCAGCAGTAGACCAGCAGCTGTGGTCTATCAGGTAAAATTGTTGATTTCCTCTATGGAGTTTGGTTGGTCTGCAGAAAGTGATATTTGGCTTATATAATGGCGGTTTTCCATCAGAAAAGGTTGTCTGATGGCAAAGTGAAGTCCATGCTGGTTCTCCTCTCTGCTTCTCCAAACTAGAGTGTGCCAACTGCCATCTACTGTAGTTAATACACCGACTATTGATAAGTACCTTATATAATGCCACTTCAAATAATGCTAACTATCCCTTTAAATAGGCACAGTAGCAGAATCTGATTTGGTCAAATACAGCAAAAAAGGTGAAAAGTCTAGGGTTCTCTTCTGTGTCAGTAAAACAGTTGTGTTTTAACTTCCCTCGTGTATTTGTTGGACTCATTGCAGCAGCACTATTGCATCTGGAACACATTTGCTTTGCCGTCACCTGGACTCACCTCCCCATCTCTCCCTGTCTTTGTTGTAGAACGGAGCAGTTCCAGGCGAGCCAGTGAAGAAGGATGAAAACTCCCGGAGAGGGAACTGGGGCAACCAGATTGAGTTCGTCCTCACCAGCGTGGGCTATGCGGTCGGCCTGGGCAACGTCTGGAGGTTCCCCTACCTCTGCTACAGAAATGGAGGAGGTACGAATTTCAGTGTAGAGCTTAACTCATTTTGATTGATTTATTAGTGTTTTGCTTTAATGGTGTGGGCCGATGTCATGCCACATAAATAAAGCAGAGTACAGTGGAAATTCCAAAAAAGTTGGGACGCTATATAAAAGGTAAATAAAAACAAAATCCTTTTTGACCTGTAGTGTTAATATAGTTAATACAGGTCAAACACAGATAAACAGGTTAAGTAACAGGTGATAGTGTTATGACTGGTTATAAAAGGGGGCATCCTTGAAAGGGTCAGTCTGGACGAGCAGTGGACAAAGTTCACTTTGTGAAAAAGTGAGTGGGCAAGTAGCCCAGTACTTTTTCAAGGCATGCTTGCACATAATTTGGGGATTTCATCATCACAATACATAATATCATTAAAAGATTCATACAGTCTGGAGAAATCTCTGCATGTAAAGGGCAAGGCTAATTCAATGCCTGTGACCTTTGACCTGGCAAGCGGCACTGCATTATAAAGTGCATTAAAATCCAACATGATTGTTTAAAGGATAGAACATGGGCTTGGGAACATTTTGGAAGTCATTGTCAGTAAACACGGTTCGTTGCTGCATCTGCAAATACAAGTTAAGACTACAAAGAGAGAACAATATGTCAACAACATCCAGAAACGCTGATGACTCCTCTGGGTCTGAACTTATCTGAGATGGACTGATGCAAAGTGGAAAGTGTGCTGTGGTCTGATTAGTCCACATTATAAATTGTTTTCAGAAATCATGATGTCGTGTCCCCCGGGCTAAAGAGGAAAAGGACTGTCCAGATTGTTACCGGTGCTAAATATTAATGCAGAAAGGTACATACGGGTTTTGGAGCAACATGTGCTGCCATCCAGATGGCATCTTTTTCAGAGACGTCCCTGCTTATTTAAGCAAGAGAGTCCCAGGACACATTCTGCATGTGTTCGTAGTACAAGAGTTCAGGTACTAGACTGTCCTTTCTGCAGCCCAGACCAAAATACAGAGACAAAGAGACAGAACCCCGGACTGTTTTGCACCCTAAATAATTAAGCAACTTTAAATTACAAAACTTCAACAATGTGTGTCCTCAGTTTCCCTTTAAAACATGACTCTGTCCTAACTTTTTTGAAACGTGTTGCATGCATCAAATTCAGAATGAGTGTAGAATTCAGAGTTTATTTCCATTTTACACAGTGTCCCAACCTTTCTGGAACTAGAGTTTGTAGTATACAGTACATAAAAGGAAGGTGAACTGAAATATATTCTAAAATAAAGTTGCAACATTTAGTCGATTCATTGATTGATCATCAGCTGTTAAATTAATCACAATCAACTATTTTGATAATTGTTTCGATTCATTTTTTTAAGACAGTATGTCCAAATTCTCTGATTTCAGCTTTTCACCATTTTCTGCAATTTCATGGACCAAACAGTTAATCAGTTAATTGAGAAAATGACAGATGACAATGACAGAATGATTGAAAATGAAAATAATCATGAGTTGTGGGGACGAGTCCTCAAAGAATTACACCGTGTCTTCACAGGCTTCATAGTGAAAACATGTTTTGAGCCCAGCAACATTTTAAAACGCAAGAAAGCAGACTTGTAAACCTGTAAAGTGTCTGTAAGTGAAGAATTTTAAGTGGTGTTTTTGACATAACCACTGAAGCAAACGTAATGTTTTGGTTCACTGGTGCGTATGGTGAACAGCTACACAACTACTGGGTGGCACAGGCTATTTGTACATCTATTACTACATTTGTGTGTTCTTCACAACTACTAGGTGATTTCAGACTAACAACTTAATAAACTGGCTGCTCCATTACAAGCTAAGGAAAGTCTCAGCTAGTAAACTTCAATAAAGTTTAAAACAGTTGCTGTGAAACATGTGTTGTACTGTCTGGAAGCTGGAAGAAGGGGGAAAACAATCAATTAAAACTCATCCATGATACTTAGAAATGACACACACACGCACCCACACTCGAAATGACGGTTGTCCTGTTGTCTCAGGGACAATAAAAGTAGCACCTGGGACACAAAGATGATGTGACAGGGATAATTCTGGAGCAGCAGAGGAACATATGATTACAAAAGCGTCAGAGCAAAATTACAGATTGGGAATCTAATCTCTCGTCTGGAAAAAAAAGCTCATTCTATTATTCATGGTCAGTCAGTCATGCAGGTGTGTTGTTTTGTTGTGTGCCTGTGCAGACGAACCTGACAAAGTACCGGAAGTGCAAATGAATGCGAGCTGTCATAAGAAGTTTACAATTTTGTGCTTTTGCACTTACTTTTTATGTAACAGCACTTTTGACAACAATCTCTAGAAAGGCGGGGAGAAGCTGTGCAGTTCGGCTGCTCCACAGCTGTACTGCAAAATACACAAACCTTTACTTCATGAAAAGTGCTGCTGTCTGAGACCAGAGACTTTACAGAGGATAATGGATCAAAAATATTAACAGAAAGGAACTTTTTTCCTGAAAATTTTGAGTGGAAAAAGTGATTTTATTTATTTTTTCTTAATGTATGTTACATAGTACTTCATCACTGTAGCAGAGGTGTTTGTTTTTTTCTCTTCTACATTGTCCATCTAAATCTAACTACTGTGTAACATTTGAAGAACTTTAATATCACCATCCTACAAGGCAGCTTCATCACGTACTGAGGCCACTGTTAAACATCACCAATTCAATTTTCCATGCTGCCACTATTAGCAAATAAAAGCAGACACGGTGTCAAGAGGGGAACCCCAGATCTGCAAGATCTTGCGAATGTTCACTCTCATGAGATCTTGCAGATCTGGATTTCCCCTCTTTCACCGAAACCATAAAAAACCTCGTGAGAGGCGGCACCACAAGGGAGCAGAACACACAAATTGATCTATAGCTAAACATATGAGTCAACTCTGAATTTCCATCAACCCACAAAATGTTTGTGCAACATGTAAGTTAACATCATCATTTCACTGGAGAAATGTAATGTTAGTTATTAACACTACATGTGTCAAGTTCATTGTAACTCTTTGAAAAATATGCAGTTTTTTGTTTTGTTGCGTCTTTAAGATAGAGAAATATTTACATCAACCTGAGATCCCAGTCTCAAAACCCATCAGCTATCATCTAACAAGGATTTTTAACATTCATACGCATTCTCATATACCTCACTGTAAAAAAAAATGTAGAGATGCCTTAAAATTTCAAGCCAACTCAAACTCTTAAAAAGTTTTGCTGACCTACGATATTTTGTTGAGATAATTCACTTTTTTTATTTAGGTAAACTTTAAGCTTTGAGCTTTAGAAACTTAAGAAAAAAAAATTTAAAATTTGTCACAGTGAGCTGCGAATGATTTGTCTTGTTTTAGTGCTGGAAAAATTAAATAGTTTTAATTGCAAATATTAAATTTTAACATTTACTTTCATTTCAGTGAATTTACTCAATATTTTTGTTTGAATACAATATTTTGCATTTCTAAAGAGAAAGAGTTTTCTCAACTTTCTCATTTTTTTACAGTGTACAGATTCTGTATATTTGATATTCACGTTCCAGCAGCTTGACAATGTAAATAAAGAACTTCATTTTGGGACAATGGTTGTAAAGTTAGGGCCAGTTGAAAGTAGAATAAGTGTATTTCAAGCTCTGACATGCACACAAAAGAAATGTGTGTGTTATCTGTGAGTCATACAGTTGAGAATGAGAGGGAACCTAACTGACTTTATTTGGTAATTTAGCCTATATTATAATAGATTAATAATTTGTTATTTGTGATATATTGTATTTTGTGAAATATCACAAACAATATAAAATCTTGGCAGTTTACATCATTAAAGAGGCCAGATGTGTCATTAGCCTGACCTCTTTTACTCTTCACAGCTGATCAACTCTCATTTGTCTGTCTGAACCATCAGTTTTAATCAATGCAGCTGACTTCACCAGCATCGTTACAGCTCAGACTTTATGAGCATAACTTGAACCCAGACCGTCTTTGTAAGCATCGAGCCCACTTTTGCATAACTACACTTGTTTATTGGGGTGTGAAGGCTGTTAAAATGTGTGTGAGCGCGTAGAATTCATCCAGCTGCTGCTTCCGCTGACGTGCAGCTTTCAAACACGATGAGCGTAAACTACTCTGCTGCTGTCAGTTTGTTTTGGAGGATTTCTGGCCTCCAGTTAAGTTGATCCTAAAAACATTGAATAAAATAGACCAAAACGTGCCAGTGATAAAAACTGTACCAGAAGCGTACTTAAATATAATGAAAGCGGTTAGTTTGATCCAGGTCCTGAAAGTCCGTGCCTCAGACCTTTCCTTGGCATCTATCCCACTTCGGTTCATGTGTTTACGCTGCAAATATTTGGATAAGCGTTATGCATGTAGAGGACCTGCATTCCCATACAAGGACTCAGTATATGTAGGCTATACATGATCTCACACACAGCTGCAGGTCGTGCAGAGCGGACAGGAGAGCTGAGCTTCACCAGCAGCTCGCACACAATGATAAGGTGTTGGTATTGTACGGTATCAGCTGGTTGCACCGACCTAGTTCACATACAGACATTTAAAAGCACACACACACACACACATGCACACACAGACGTTCCCTATAGATGACTGTCTGGTTCCTGGTCCAGTCTGAACCACCAGAGACTTGCTGCACCGCTGAACAGACTCAGCTGCACATTCACTGACCTCTCTGCTCACTCAGGGGACCTCACAGTGACAGATGAGGTTTAGGTTTGTTTTTCTTTTTTTGGATGATTTTTTTTCCCCCTTTTTTGTTTTTCTTTTTTTTCTGATTGCAATATCCTTCAAGTTTTTACATTTCTTTAAATAACATGACGCATGATTCATTAATGTAGTAACTGAGATTCCTGTTGGGAAGTATTTGTTTTTACGAAACGTGTAAAAACAAATACATACAGTATATATGAAGGCTGCACGGTATGGTAAAAAAAAATCATATTGAAATTATTTTTGCAGATATTATGAAAAGATTTGTAGACCATTGCATCTTAATATATTGCTGTTTTGTAACACATTTTTCTCTTAGCAAAAGGAAAATTACAGCATCTGCTCTTTGGATGTTATGTAAAATTATAATATATTGTGGCATTTTTTATTGTTAATTTGCTTTATTGCTACAAGTCACTATTTCTGAGCAGCTCTCTCTGTTGTCTGAGTCGCTTCCAGGTAGCATGTAAACACAGATGTGAAGGTATCATGAGATCTCGTATATCTCATGTCGCGCCGCCACTTAAACCCAGTAATATTTTGATTTTGAGCATTTTCACAGTGCTATTAGTACTTTTAATTTAGTTCTTCCACCTCTCCGTGTTTCTAATTGCACTAGTATCTTAAATGATAACACGGTGTATTTGTCTTGCTTAAATGTGTTTTTACCCATCTGTCTTGGAGTTAGAGATCTTATCTTAAAGAAAATATTATCATTCCCTGTCTGTTACCTAAGTCAGCCAACACATTAACTTACCTAACATTGTTTAAATAATGTGTCTGCTTTTCTTTGTCTGTTAGAGTCTGGCTGTACAGTAAATATTATAAGTCTAGGATGGAAATGACGGCTTATATGCCTGCTGGGCTTTTATGTTTTTTCCTTCAGTCACCTTTGTGTGGCCCACTGTATGTCTTCACACTGGTCATAACCGACTCCCAGTCTTCCTAAAACACAAACCAGGACAGAGTACTGACAGCTCATCCCGTCACCTCTCCCTCCAGGTGCCTTCATGCTACCTTACTTCATCATGCTGGTGTTCTGCGGCATCCCCCTCTTCTTCCTCGAGCTTTCCTTCGGTCAGTTCGCCAGCCTTGGGTGTCTGGGAGTGTGGAAGATCAGCCCCATGTTCAAAGGTCAGTGTCAATGTGTTTGCCTGCAGATCACTCACAAATACATATTTTTTGTCTCAGAAATTTCATCATGGGTCTCCCATTTGAGTTTAACGGGTATAATATTGTGTAATGAATAATAAATATGTGAGGTGAAGAAAAGGGAGAACATTGACTGGAACTGGTTCAAGAATTTGCTCATCACTCACTTATATCACTATATAACTTAACCTGCGGGGAGTGAAAAAGTTGGAACCCAGATGCGAAACTCAAATGATGTTCTGCTGCTGAATAAACACTATAAGATGTGAGTTGTCTGACTGAACTAACAGTGATCAATGTCAAACAACCTCATCAAACAACCTGATCATATATCATAAATCACCTCTTGTTCCTGTAGTGGTGACAGAATTAACAAGTTAAACTAAAACTCCCTGCGCTCTTTAGGGAAAATATCACACCAGACTCCTTTTAAGAAATATGACATATTCACAATTCTTCACGTGTCCATAGAAACACGTAACTCTAGAAACACAAGATAAAGGGCTTCAAATGTTGGGAGTCTACTTCTTAATTCAGCATCAATATAATCCATGAAGATAAACTGTATTTTGATACAAAATCTACATTTTGGATTTTGTCGCCTCACCTCTACCAGCCTCTGTATGTTAGCTGTACTGTTAAGTGGGAGAAAACTGTGAGAATGAGAGGCAAACAGTTTCAACAACTGAGATTTCTAAAATCTGCTTTTTTCTTTGGTGGATCAGATACACGCCGAATTAAACACAAACTCGTAACACTGTTAATTTGCTGTCTATCATGTGTGTGTGACATTTGAGGATTTTTTGGTGCTGGAGAGAGCCGCCTACATCAAGATGAGAAGAAGACTGACTTAATACTGCTTGGACTTAGTTTTATGACCATTTTTTTGCAGCTTTGCTCCCCCAAATCTAATAGTTTGTGTGCAGCTGCTTTGTTTGCTCCATTGCTCAGGCACTCATTGTTATAGCTATGACCAAATTACAAATGTTAGCAGCAGAACATTTAGGCTGTTTTTTGCTTCATGTTAATTTTTTCACTCCCTCCTGTCTTCTCCTCCCTTCAGGTGTGGGCTACGGCATGATGGTGGTGTCCACCTACATTGGGATCTATTACAACGTGGTCATTTGCATTGCCTTCTACTACTTTTTCATGTCCATGACAAACTTGCTGCCGTGGACCTACTGCAACAACCCCTGGAACACGCCGGACTGCAGCGGCGTGCTGAGCAGCAGCAGCCCACTCAACGCCAGCCTGGCTAACGCCACCACGAGCCTGGTAGCGGGGGTGTCCGAGGTGGTCAACCGCACCAAGAGGACCAGCCCCAGTGAGGAGTACTGGAAGTAAGTCCCAGAAGGACATCAAGGTCATTTAATTAATCCATGAAGGGAGAGTAAATAAGTGAGCATTCACCAAACTCGATACGCAGGAAAATGGTGAAAAGAGTATCCTCATCATTGTTTTGGTCAAACAACACTTTGCTTTGTTAGTTTTGGCAAGTTATGCAACTAACCTATTTGGCTCAGTTTTGTGGGTCTATCGTGCTCGACACAGAGGTCAAAATTGACTTGCACCTGTAAGATAAGCATCCATCAAACATGCCTCGTGTTTGTGGAAAGCGCTCAAATATTTGGACTAGATTTGACTGGAAGTGCAGCAGCTCCTGAGCAGCGACATGCAGGAGGTTTCCCATATAACATATTACATTTCCATTGTTCAGCCTTTTTGACAGCTCACGGCCTGGATTATAACGCTGCAACCACAAAGTACTGAAAGGAATAGTTTGGATTATTTAAAGTGGGGTTGTATGAGGCACTTATCAATAGTCAGTGTATTTCCTACAGTGGCTGGCAGTCAGCACGCCCCTTATTTTGAGAAACAGAGAAGAGCACCGGCACAGAGGCTAAGTAATGTGCTGCTGCGGACAGGGTCAGCATCAAAAGGTATTTTAGTCAATTAATAAAGGTCCACCTAAAAAAAATCAATATCGGTTTAAGTGTACGCTATATTTAGAATAATTTTCTTCCTTCACCTTGCTGTCTGACAGCTTTTTCTAAAGGGAATCTGCTGTTATATCAGCCAAATACCACTCTCTCCAAATCAGCCAAACTCCATGAGTGAAATTAGTAATAGTAAAATTAGTTGTTGGTCTACATCTGCCTTGATCGGTTAATTTGTCTGTGTTACTGTGTGACTTTTGTGTTTTAAAAGGTTCACAAGTCATACAATAACACAAACAAACCAACAGATCACAGCAGTTGTAGTCCAGCAACTCCTTTATACTATGAGGTAAAATTACTGATTTCACCCATTGAATTTGGTTGGTTTGGAGAGATCAATATTTAGCTTTATAACAGTGGTTCCTATCAGAAAAGGCTGTCAGATGTCTAAGTTAATCAGTGAAAATATTCAAAATATAACATACACTTAAAATGATATTGATATTTTTATGTTGGCCTTTTTATGTGGATAAAATACAGTTTGTTGTTGATCCTGTCCACAGCAGTACATTGCATGGTGCCCCTCTCTGCTTCTCTAAACTGGTGATGTGCTGACCGTCATCTACTGTGGGTAACACACTGACTATAGATAAACACCTCATTTAACCCCACATTAAGTAATCCAAACCATCCCTTTAAAGGTACAAAGTACTTTCATATTGTGTAGTGGTAGTGTTGCCATAACCCAAAATTTGACATAAAAAAATCACACCCTGCTTCTTTTTAACTGGCTAACGGACTGCTCACTGTAACTTTGTCTGGGAAAATGTAAACACAGGCTTGTTCATTTCCAGTCAAAAACTACTTTGGGTACCTAAAACAAATCATTGTTAGGTGCCAGGTCACGTATGTAAAGTCAATGAGGTCGTATCAAAGTGCACATGATGTACATGTTCATATGTGTAGTACAGCGGGTGCAGCTGCAAAGTGAAATATAAATCAGTGGAATGTGAGGATCAATTATCCTCTCAGACACATTACACATCTGGATGAGATGGATGATTATCTGGATGATGGGACAGAGACAGAGAGAGACACAGACGATAGAATCGAGACAACGTTAAAGGGACAATTACATATTTTTCCTCTGAACTATAATGCTGTGTATCCATCGAGATAGTTTTGGTGTGAGTTGCAGAGTTTTGGAGGACAACAGAAGGCTGTCAGCTGTAGAGATGCTGACTTCTCTCTGGAATATAAAGGGACTGAATGGCACTCAGCTTGTGAGGTTCAAAGTGCCAACAAAACACATTTGGAAAATTCAACAGCAATGCCTCCTTCCAGGAATCACAAGCCGATTACTTTAGATAATCCACAGAGCTTGTTGTGAGCAGTTTTACGTAGGAACTACTTTCTGTCTTTCTACGAAACTAAAACCGCCAAACATATCCCCATGCAAAAGGAGGTGTGCATCTAGTCATGGATGAGAGGTCTTTTTCAATGTCAGTGTTTTTTTTTTCCTTATTCTTTCAAGGGTGTACAGGACAGGGAATGTCACTCACTGTACCGATTGTGAAACTCCCTGAGGCATATCTGATAGTGTGGATATTAAAAAATAACATTTAACTTGACGTAACTCACTGTCACGAGCCTGAGCCTCTTGTCCATGAGTAGATGCACGCTTCCTTCTGTGCAGTGATACAGGTGGCAGAAAATAGTTCCTGCTGGAAACTGCTCACATCAAGGTCTGTGGATTATCTTGGATTATCTTGATTTCTGAAAAGTGACACTGCTGCTGAGTTTTTCAAATGTTACTTTTGGGTGCATTGAGCATCACAAGCTGAAAACCATCTAGTTTCATTATTATTCAAGAGGAGGCAGACAGATGTGATAAATGGCCAGATCTGATGGATAAAAAGCACTACAGAGGAAATCTGAAAAATAGGTATTTTGGGATGAACATTACCTTTAATTGTCTAAAACATTATTCACTGTGAACAGTCTGGGGTTGTCTCACCTAAACCAGGAGAGAACAGAGCTACTGTTTAACCAGAAACACAGAAGTGGTTTTTACAGCAGCCTGGCACTGGTTGCACTTGACTTAATCAAGCTGCCCACAATAGATCATCATGTGTAATGGCTCTGCATTCCAGATATAAAATGCATATCCATCCTGCTGCTTTCAGCTGCCTGAAAGAATTTAATCAACTGTAGACGGAGGCTTTCACACAGTGCAGCAGCAGCTGTTATTGGTCTGAATTAACCATAAATCTTCACCTCGGTACAAACAGCTTTGCCTTTTATATTTGCATTAAACTCGCATTTGTTATATAAATGTGTGCGCTGGTTGGAGAGTGTTTGATTAAAAGTATGTTGTTCAGAATTATTTCTTAGTTTCCATCAAGTATTTGGTTTGCTTACTGATAGAATCACCAAACCGTCAACGTGACAGACAGTCCTGCTCCTGGATATCTCTTCTCTGCATCAAAATACCACGACTTTCCCTTGTGCTGTCACATCTTATTGTACCTGTCCCGCCACCTTTGTGCCCTGTGTGAGGCACGAGGCATGAAAACACCAAAGGGAGCAGGAAATGTAAATTTCAAAGTCAGGACAAAATCAGTGTCATTGCACTGCTCTTGTTTCAGAGGATAAATGCACCATCTTGTTCCAAGGGAGTCTTTAGGCACAAAATATGGTCAACTAAAGTCATGAAAATAAATACATAAATAATAATTCAATTAAAATCAACATGGGCTTTCCCATTATCCCAAGTGTCATCTATTACAAGTGTCATCTGAATGAAAAAGAACAATAAATAAAATAAATAAACAGTAAGAGTAAGAATAACATTATGCCTAAATAGTGAGTCTACTTGTAAGCTAAACAAAATAAGATAAATATGATAAAAAACAAGAACAGCTACCCTTAAGATGAACTAGCAAAGAAATCATGAAATACAAAAAATGATCTGAGTGAGGCCAGGAAGATCAAGAAGAGCTGCTTCTTGATCAAATCGTCATATTTCTCAGAAGTAACACACACAACAACTCAGCTTTCTTAATGACCTTGTTTTTCTTCGGTAAAAATCCAGTTCAGATTAACCAAGCAGGGTTAAGAGGGATGTTTGTTTGGCTAATCCTGGCTGACAGCTTAGGCTCTATACATTATACATTATGTATTCATACTATTGAGTGTGTCAAGTGTTAGATGCTCATGTAATAAGCTCTTATCCTCACCAAACTTTTATAAAGTCACCAGATCTATGACGATTAGTAGGGACGCACGATATGGATTTTTCTTCAGCCAACACCAATTAGCCAGATAAGATAACTGATAATGTCACGTGTTTGTATTTTAAAAAGAAGTTCATATAACTTGTAGTTTATGCTCAGGTCTGACAGAACCAAATCTAACTGACATCACTGTGACAACAAACAAACAAACAGCAGCTCTGACTCTTCAAATGTGGGTTTATTATTTCAAAAGTTCATCAAAAAACTTTTATAGAACGTTTTGCCTAAGAATTCTAATTAAGTGCTTTGATGTTATCTGTTAAATCAGATATTAAAGCCGCTTAACTTCATTATTGGAATAATAAATAGTAATATAAAATTCCCCTGCTATTTATACTGCATCCCTACTAATTAGCCACATTATTAGGGCATGTATTTATCCTTTTTCCTGTTTATACTGACAATGCTGTAATCATTTGAGGAGAAATATTTCTGAGGCAGATGAGAAGATGTGTGGGTTGTATAATCTATATGAGGATATTAATTATTATTATCAGTGTTGCATGCATATAGGTCCTGTCATTTAGTGTAATTTCCATTTCAGATGACAACCATAAATGGGATTTCAGAGCAAACCGTGGTTTGCCCAGGCCACACGTTTTAACCTGTATTTAACCAGGAGTAAAGAGTGTCCTGGTCAAGACAGGCAGAAGCACACACGACATGGTTGCAGACATAAAACAATATAAAACGAAACTTTTAATTACAGAATTCTAAGACATGAAAACATTCCTCAACAATCAAAACATCTGCAGCCAGATGTGCCTGTTTAAAATCATACAATGAGACCAGCTCTCAAAGATTTTGGTGATTTTTGCCACTGATCCGAGCCGGGAGAGCAGCGAACTTAAACACCCTTTTCCCCCCGTTCAGTGCAGACCTTTGAGACATTTAGTAGAAATAAGTCCTGGGAGTGAAGACAAAAACTTCCCATGCTTTTTTGTTGGATGTAGAACCATAAATTAGTATATGCCAGTGACTAAAGGTAGAATCAGTAGGATTTGTCGGTAAAGTGTCCAAATCATAGCAAAATATAAGAAAACAAGGAAATACAGGCAGAGAGCAGGGTCTAGACGTTGTTTTTTTTTTTATGTTGCATATTATGCCTTTAAGTTCACCAGTGGATAGGGCAGACCATCGAAGAGTGTGCCAAGTGTGTGTAGGTGTTGTGAAGATGCATGTATACAACGTTGGCATAGTGTAGTGCAGGCATAAAGGTGGGAGTGAAATACAGACTGAAACTCAGAGCCCTTCAAGGTGGTGATGGGTGGAAGATTTAGTGGCTTTGATTTTGCATTTGAAGACATCATGAGTTTTGTTTTGTCAGCATTCAGAACAAGTTTTCTTTGGTCACGTCTTTAAGTAAGACTTGAATTACCTTGACAAAAGACAAATACACTCTAACTCTAGTATTGACAAGTTCCTTCCAGTTTAAAAGGCCTTATAAACAGTAATGTTGTTTGCTTAGCTTAGTTGTAAAAGAGTAAAGGAAGACCAATGTTGTTTTTTCACTGTTTGCTTTAGTCTCTTTCCTCTTGTCTCTCTGTCTTCCTCAGACACTATGTGTTGAACATCTCTGATGATATTGGAAACTTTGGAGAGGTCCGTCTCCCCATCCTGGGCTGCCTGGCTGTGTCCTGGGTAGTCGTCTTCCTCTGTCTCATCAGAGGCGTAAAATCATCTGGAAAGGTCAGCCGCTCTCACACGCACGCACACACACATATAGACAGCCAGGCTCGACCACATGCAAAAACAGATTTAGGCTAATCAAACTGTGTTTCCGATGTCTATTTGCACATTTCATACACACATACTAAAATGCATTTTAAAGGGATAGTTCAGAATATTTGAAGTTGGGTTATATAAGGTACTTATCAGTGTGTATTACCTACTGGCACACGCCCGTCTTGGAGAAGCACAGAGGGACACCAGCACAGATGCTAAGCAGTGTACTACTGTGAACAGGGTCACCAAAAAAACATATTTTAGCCACTTAAAAAAATCCACCTACAAAAAAAACAAAAAACAAATACCAGTTTAAGTAAATGCCATATTTAGAGTATTTTCGCCTCTTTACTTTGCAGTCAGACTGCCTTTTTTGACAGGAAACTGCTGTCAAGTATTGCAAGCCAAATATTGTTCTCTCCAAACTAACCAAACTCCATAGGTGAAATCAGCAGTTTTAACTTGCTGAACGCAGAAGTTACCGTCTTACCACTGACTTGATTGGTTTGTTTTTTTTGTGTTGTTGTGTGATTTTCGTTAATCCAAATTACACTTTTAAAACACAGAAGTCACACAATAACACAAACAAGCAAAAAGATCGAGACAGTGGTAAACCAGCAATGTCTGTGTTCTGCAAGGTAAATTTACTGATTTTGCCTGTGGAGTTTGGTTGCTTTGGACAATGCGATATTTGGCTTGTAAAACGGTGGTTTCCAATCAGAAAAGGGCATCAGGAGTCAAAGTAAAGAGGTGAAAATGCTGTAAATATCATGAACACTTAAAATTATATTGATTATTTTAGATGGACCTTTATTAAGCGACTGAAACACCTTTTAAGTGTACTTTTTTATAAGCATATGAATAATCAAACTATCCCTTTAACTCTTTTGTCACTTTTATTATGACAAACTACTCTGTCCGGCTGGTTACAACACACTGTCTGATTATTTGTGTGTGTGTCCAGGTCGTGTACTTCACAGCCACGTTCCCCTATGTGGTTCTGACCATCCTGTTCATCCGTGGCATCACCCTGGATGGAGCCATCAACGGCATCAAGTACTACCTGACTCCACAGTGGCAGAAGGTCCTCGATGCAAAGGTATTTCCTCACATGCAGCACACAGGCAAATACACTGTAAATAGAAATGGATTTGTTCCGTCTTTTCACTACCTCTGGCTGTGTTTTTGTATTTGTAGGTGTGGGGAGACGCAGCGTCACAGATCTTCTACTCCCTGGGCTGTGCCTGGGGGGGGCTCATTACCATGGCTTCCTATAACAAGTTCCACAACAACTGTTTCAGGTTGGTACTCCAGACTTTGAATAAACCAAAACAAACTACGCTTTTAAAGGAATAGTTCAACCTTTTTTGGGAAATACACATGCTAAGAGTTCGATGAGAAGATCGATAAACTCTAAAAGGACAGTTAGCCTGGCTTTGTTCTATGGTAGCAAAATTCAAAACTCAACAAAATGTGTTGCATCTGTTCCTTCAATGCCTGCAGCTACATAAGTGTGAGAACAAGCAGATGAGAACAAGTTTTTATGATGGAACTATTTCTTGCCTGGCTCCTGTTGTCCAGCCAACCAGAGAAGACTTCAGGAAGTTACCGCTCCCTGCCAGAAACCACCCATTGAAAACCACAGCATGACATTTTTACGCTTTGGTTTTTGTGTGGATTAAATGGAGGAAAAGCAACAGCTGTAGAGGTTCGACTTTTTGGACCCAAGCTAGGTGTTTCCATTTGATTCCAGTATCCATGCTAAGTTAAAATAAAAACAGACAATGTTTTTGCTTTATGAAGTAAATGTTGATTGCGCAGTGTAATGGCTATAGAATAATGCCTCTGTGTTTAGATCAGTTGCCTATTAGCCTCACTTACACAATTAAATGTCATTCAGTGCTTTTCTCCAGATGTTTTCATCTAATATAACAGCTTTTTGTTACAGAACATAATGCATAATGTTTTTATTTATTTATTTTTTTTATTTTATGTATATGTGATCCTTTTTCTTAATTTTCCTGATCTAATCTGACCAAGTATTTAAGTATATAAATTGTTCCATTTGTGTTTTTAAATTTTTAAATTTTTAGTTATTTATAAAAACGAGCCTGTGTTGTGTGCAGCTGCACAAAAAATAATACCACTTAGAAACACCATGGAGAAAGTTTGAAAGTTGTCTCTTTCCAAGCTAATGGGCTGCTGGTTGTTGCTTAAAGGCTGATATTTTTTGGGAATCCCACAGGGCATGGGATTCCTGTGGGACGGGAGTCAATTTCACTGTTCATCATGTGACTGGGACGGGACATGGGCAGTCCGCAGGAGAGGGTGGGAGCAGTTATAGGTCTTTTTTTATATATATATATAAAACTCTTGTAATGTTGTGTGGACTGTGGATTGATGGAATGGGACGTGAATCCGTCTTCTGGGACTGAAATGAGACAGTATTTTCATGGGAGTTGAATGGGAACTCCTGTGTCACCCTCTGCTGTAGCTTCATATTTACTGGATATTTGGCATAATAGTTTGACATTTTTCAAAAATTGTCAAACTGCTCCTTTAAGAGATCAGCTGAACCCCTCACAAGGGAAAAATAATGATTAAAATCCAGGTACAGCTTTCCCAACTGTAGCTAAAACCAAATTGTGTGCACACTGATGCTGTTGTTAAGCACAACGTATATATATAACACATTTACTTAACATGTTCCAGAAACAAAAAGAGCTTGATGACCGTGCATGTTTGAATTTTTGCAGCTGGATTTTGCAGAGCACTGCAAGTCTACAGTAACACTGTAATCCTTAAAACTGAAGTTACAGCATTAAAATGACCCAGCAGCGATGCTGTGCTGCAGCAGCTACAGCGTGAGTGCCTGCCTGAGAATCTGACCAGGCTTATGCTGCTACGATGTTTCAGCAACACAGACCAGCATCTCATTATTTGCACTAATCAGAGAGGCTAGAGGCAGAGGGAGCGAGAGGATGAGGAGGCGTTAAGAGAGGAGGAGGAAAAGGGGGATGGAGAAAATAAACCACATGCTACTGGAGGCTTCAGCACAGAGGAAAAGAGACAGGAGAAATTGTCTCGGGCTGTGTGGCACCTCCCTCCTAATGAGTCAGGGCCTGAGAAGTGAGAGGAGGAGGGTGAAATAGTCAGGAGCCAACTTGAAGACTAAGGGTCTAAAAAGAGAAGGGGAGAAGGTGAGATAAGGACAGGCAGGAGGTACAGAGATAATATTTTTTAGAGGCTGGTTGAACTGTGCTTGAATGCCAGGGGAGCTGGCGAGAAGGAGCTGAGGAGAAGGTTAAGATGGAGGAGAGGGGACAGAGGAGGAGATAAGGAGAGGGAAAGATGTCATTTACTCTCCTGAGCTTGTCCACACATGCTGACGGAGTGAGGGCGTCGTGGCTGAAGATATAATTTGTTCCTCTGCCAGGAGCTTGAGGTTGTGCTATCTGCGCGCACAGCTGTACGGCGGCCTAATCAGCTTGTGTTCTGCAGCTCCCCGTCCCCGTGGAGACGCTCTCTGCACTCCTGTAACACCACCAATTGGTGCACACGCAGAAGTGCAGCGAGCGGAGGCGCCGAGCGGGGGGCCTGATTGGTGGTTTGCGAGGAGCCGAGAGAGGGACCGGCGTCAAAGTCATCAAAGGCGCCCTGTGTGATAACTCTAACAGGAGGCGCGAGGAAACAAAGCTCCGTGCAACCGCGCGACTCCCCTGTGGAGTCTGAACAAAGTCAAAGTCCAAGTGTGAGTCAGGGAGAGGAAACATGAACAGGTGCTGCTCAGAACAAGGACGGCGAACTTAGAGGGTAAAAGGAGCAGAGAACAATCATTTGTTGCGTTTAATACTGCAAACAGACAAATGTGCCAACACTGCTCAGTCCCTCCAAGATTTCATGGGCTGTTTTTTGGGATTAAAATGCCTGATTTCACAGTAGCTTTTTGAAAATTTTTGGTGCATGTTGTGATGTTTTTAGACATTATTTGCACTGAAATTCCGATTTTTTGCAATAATTCATTAAAAATCAAAGGCATTTTGTTCCCTCACTGTGTTCCAACTTCACTGAAAATGCTCAGGATTACAAAAAATGTTTTATTTGTATATGAAAAAGTGCATCTGTGTGTATTCCACAAATAAGTACAGTCTTTTTGAAACTTAAACGGTCAAAATAGCAAGAAAAAAAAGAAAATATAGAAATACACATAGAATTGATGCATGTTAAAAACAAACCTTGTGTTCTTTTCAGTGCCTGTGACAGAATTGACAAAAAAAACAAAAAACAAACAAAAGAGAAAAAAAAAAGGAAACATTGAGTCGGTTCATTGAGACCTGCCATGATGCGTAAACTATGATGTTTGGTCAAATTTGCGGAAGAGTTGTGGTGATTTGACAAATTGCGAGGCCATGCAGAATTAACAAGGGATCGGTTGAATTTCCTGTAGAAACTGACGACTGCATCTTCATCTTTGTCCAAATAGTTTGTACTCACAGAGACAGAGTAAAGTCAGCCTGCAGCCAACAATTATTTTCATTATCAAGTATCAATTTCAGGATTAATTGTTCAGTCTGTTTATATGTAATTGTCAGAAAACTGTGAAAAATGATCAGCACAATTTCCCAAAGCCCAAAGTGACATCCTCAAACAGCTTCTTTTGTCCCAGAATACTCTTAAATCCTCACTTTTAAGAAGATGAAACCAACAAACATTTGACATTTTGGTTTGAAAAATGAACGAAATGATTCATCAATTATCAAAACAGCTGGCGGCTGGGGCGCCCTGGTTCGATTCCAGCCTGTGTCTCGCAGCTCGAACATCATATTGTGAGGACATCAAGTCTCTTCTTACAGTTGTCCCTGTACTCCAAACCTGCATATGACTGAGAAATTAACAAAGGAGCCTTCATCACATCCTTTCATTCATATGATTATAAATCAGATCAAAACATAAATTGATCCCATTTTGTTTTCCAGCCTATTTACCTGTTTTGTGTTGTTTTCGTCCTCTTTTCTCCACACAGAGACAGCATCATCATCAGTATAACCAACTGCGCGACCAGCGTGTACGCCGGCTTCGTCATTTTCTCCATCCTGGGCTTCATGGCACACAACCTGAACGTCCCCGTGTCGGAGGTGGCCGACCACGGCCCGGGACTGGCCTTCGTGGCCTATCCAGAGGCCCTCACCCTGCTCCCCATCTCGCCGCTCTGGTCGCTGCTCTTCTTCTTCATGCTCATCCTCCTGGGACTGGGGACTCAGGTGAGGCTGGAACAACACTGACACACAGATGTCGTCTTTTGTTTGTGGTACATGTCGACCACAGCTACATGTTGTTGTTGTAAGTGGACTGAATGAACTCACTAGAATTAGAACTGCCAGGAATTACGTGACTCATTAGGATTAGGCTTGATCTTGATCTGCTGATCGGATTATAGGTATTTGATTATCAATGGTTTAATGTTTGTAAAGGGATACTCCACCAATTTTACAAATGAATGTCCTCCTTATGGAGAGTGCAGCTCAGCCTGTAAATTATCCTGAATCTAATGGTCTAATGAACGTCCAATGAAAGATGGTATCCAGCAGCGTTATGGGAATTGTACATGCAGGGAGTAAGAATCAGGATATCTGCTTCTTTGATTTTGACAAGCCTTTTTTTTTTTATCTGTCCCTTGTGAGTCCTCCAACTTCATGGTGCAGTATGAAATCACATTCCCAGAGTCAGATTAGACACCCAGAGGAAGGCAAATGTACTGATAAGCACTGGTGAATTTGTACACTGGAAAAGAAAAATAGTTGAGATGACTTCAAATTTCAAGGCAATGCACTGCAATAGATTGTTGAGTTCTGAGCCCAACTCAGACTCTTAAGTTTTGAAATAAACATAAAACACTTTTCCTGACCTGTGATCTTTAGTTGAGATAATTTACTTTTCTTCTTCAAACTAAGAAAAAAAAATTGGTCAGAGTGAGCTGCAAACCTGATTTGTCTTTTTTTTAGTGCCTGAAAAATTAAATAGTTTTAATTGAAAATGTTACAATTTTAACAGACTTCCTCAATATTTTTTCTTAAATACAATGTTTTGAGGTTCTAAAATTCAAAGAAGAAATGTAAATTATCCAGTAGTTGGCATAAATTTTTCAAAACTTGAGATCAAAACTTGAGCGTAGATTTCCATGGACTCTATGACAGGAGGAGGATGATTCCTGATAACTTTGATGATCTCCTGACTTCTCATGTTGTGTTATCAACTGGTCAAAGTTTTCACTTATACGGTGAAACGTCTCAACTATTGGATGTATTGTGTTTGCAAAACATCACGGCCACGCCTCCTTTTGGGAAATAGAAAACCAAAAATCCTATAGATGTCACTGAAGTTTGACATCTGTTTGGATTACGACTTTTGCCAAGTTTAAATGCATTAATTTAATGTTAGACAAACTTTGGTTTACAGATGTCTCTAAGAACTATTTTGTGACCTTGCCTGAACCTAATTGTTCATGATTCCTTGATAAATTAAGGTTGGTCAGTCATAAGTAATGTTTATGACTGCAGGGTAACTTACTCCAGCAGCCTCCCACTCAAGCTAACATTAGCTCTCCATCTATAGTAACTGTCAGCAGCATCATTCAGCTATTCACCACACTGACAGTGAAGATTCATGAATATGATGTGCCTCAAATCTACCAGTGAAAACCTTCTTATTCAGCATCATTTAAACGATAGAAGATAATTTATATTGATTGTCAACAAAAAGAAATGTACCACTGCTGCCAAAATAAAGAATTACTGTTCTCTGGAGGCTCATACATTCTTAGTGTTCTCCTGCTGGCATCCCAGGAAGGATGGGGAACAGGAGACTGTGACAGATTTGTGTTGATTTGTTTTACAACCTGCCGCAGAGCAGCTTTTTCCTGTTTCTCTCACCATGTAAAACTGTGATCTTTCCACCAAGAGGAGACGCAGCCCTCTGATGTATACAATATTCTCCCTCATCATCGGGCCCAAATATACAAGACAATAGAATGCTGTTTGCTTATGAACAAATACCTGCAAAATAATGATTCTCCCATTAACCTCAGCTGTAGCCTCCTTTGTGTTTAGCGGTAATTAGCAAATTTTAGCCCCGTAACACACTAACATAAGATGATGAATGTTAATATGTTTGTACTGTCGTAGTGGTTCTAGCAGTAGCATTTAGCTCAAAGCACCACTGTGCTGAAAAACAGCCTCACAGGGCTGCTAGTATGACTGTAGACTCCTGTAATGATGTATGAGCCCACATACAATGGAATTGGAAGTTATATACCACACACTGCACACAGATGATTGCATTTTTTCCTCCTTAAAATAGGAATTGGAATTGGAATTATCATAGCTGTTTTTTTTTATAGTCACTTCCTGTTTTATTTTGGTATGTCTAACTTTTTGTCTTTGTTGTTTTTACTTCCTGTCTATCTGATCACTGATTATTTTTACTGTCACAATCCAAGAAATAGAGGTTTGGACCAGAATGCAGACACTTAAGGCAGACAGGAGCAGATCAATGATATTTAATAAATAAAAGAGTCAGAATCAAGCAAGACTTACTCAGTCTGAAGAGTTCTGACCAGATGAAAGAACTAAAGCAAAAAAAAAAAAAAATCAAAATGAGGGATGGAAAAATATCAGTAAAAAAAAAATCTAAAATTGAAAAACACATTGAGGAATAAACACTCGGGTAGAGCCACAAGAAAGCACAATGAAACTTGAAGAAAAGACAAGGACGAACTAGCAGCTGAAGAGAGAAAAGACAGAAGGCTAAATACACTCGGGAGGAGGGAGGATAACAAGACACAGGTGAGGGCAGACAAGAACAGAACAACATATTCAGTTATCACAAAGAGAAGGACGACAGAAAGTAAAAACAGCAGACACACAAGAGAAGACCTACCAAAATACAAAATAAAATAAGACTATTTAAAAAAAAACAAACAAACAATGACAGGAATACATATGCATATGCAAAGGCAGGTTTTATTTCCGTTTTATGGAGTGAATGTGTACCGGCGAAACTCACTGTGCAGTGGTTAAATATGTGGTCACTCACAGATTAAATATATATATATATATGCAATAAGCTGCAGGCAACCAAGTAGCTTCTGTGTAGTTGCCATGTACAATAAAACCAGTAGATGGCAGCAAACACCACACAATGCTAGCAGAATAAGTAATGTTTTTTTTCTAGATTTTTCTTTACTTAAACTTTTATTAAACAGTAGATAATTGTCATTTCCTCTGTTACTGTTGTTTGGACAAGTTGAAATTCAGTTTATGTTTGATGTTAAGAGCTGTCATATGAAGTCCTAACCAATCAGTGAGCCAGCTCAACCCTTTCCTTGCCTAGAGACAACAACAAAAAAATCTGACTCTATTTTGCTGTTTTCAGGACAGTAACCTTTTTATTTCTGAAGCAAAGTTGTTAGAAAATGAGGTTAGAATAAATTAGGCCCTCAGAGTTCCCCTCTGCTGAAGTTTAATGTAGAACAGGATTTTTTTTCTTCCTAAAATGTACTTTGAATGGTGTTATTAGTCTCAGCTCACCACTACTAAGCAATGGCTGTGTAAACTGTTAGCATGAAAAATCATCTTATCATCTGTTAAGAGTTCTGCAGGACTGTGGAACCCCTGTTCTCGTCATGTAAGACGAAATTTGAACAACTGTCCGATCCTAGTTCTCATCTCATAAGCCTTTTGTCCTTGTTCTTGTAGTTCTGTCTGCTGGAGACCCTGGTGACGGCCATCGTCGATGAGATTGGTACAGACTGGATCATCAGGAACAAGACCGTAGTCACGCTGGTTGTGGCCGTAGTTGGATTCTTACTCGGGGTGCCTCTAACGTCACAGGTAAACACACACAGATCGTGCCTTTGAACACAGTGTCTTTGTGTCCTCTGATTATGATGCAGGTTTGAATCACTCTCTGTTTTCTGTGCACAGGCAGGAATCTACTGGTTGCTACTGATGGACAACTATGCTGCTAGTTTCTCTTTGGTCATTATCTCCTGCATAATGTGCATCTGCATCATGTATGTTTATGGTAAGGACAGAAAAAGACTGAATATCCTGACGTTTGAAGTGCTCTTAAACTACTCTCAAGTGAGTTTATTATAAGAACTTTGCATTTTAAAGAACATCCTCTGAGACATTAACATCACTATAAATTATTGTTCTTCTTATCTCTGTAGATGATTGGCCATACCTTCACATAATGACTCCATAAAGACATTCAGCTATAATAGCATCTGAAAAGCAGAAGCATTTCCAGTCACCAGAACGATAAATGTCTGTCTGTCTGTGTCAAACAGGAGTAAAGTAAAAGCTGGCGACAGGTGCATAAGAAAAGGAATTCATTAAAAGAGGGCAAAACTTTTCAACAATCTTGTCAGGATTTTTACAACTATTGCAATTTCACCAATATACACCCAAATTAAACAATAACAAAAAGAAACTGTCAGGCAGAGATACTGATCTTTCTCCACTAATTGCAGGCTGACTACACCAGCACACAATGCTGCCTTAGGATACGTTTCCAGTATGTGATGCGAGACTGGAAAAAACATTTTTCTCTTACTTTTTCTTTTTCCTGCATGTGCTGCACATCAGTTCACCTACAGTGGTGGATTAAGATAGTTGTGGGCCCCCAGGCTGCACTTTTTGTAGGCACACATTTTGCTGCTACTGGAAACATGACACAGCGCAAGACACGCATTCATATACAGACAACACACATTAACACACATAACTTTAGCCTGAAATAAGACAGTAATTCCTTTGTATACAGGCACTAATACAGGATTCATATTAAAATAAGTAGGGTTGGCTTGCCCTGGTGGCTCAGTTGATGGTGCATGGGTCCCATGTGCCCCCCTTTCCACCTTTCTGTCCTCATTTCTGCTGTCCAATCAATGAAGGAATAACCCCCACCCGTCACTGAAAACTTAAGCCAGTTCTCAAATTAGCTGGTGTCATTGTCTCATGCAGACTAACCTAAATTCAGAATTTAACCCCCAAAATTATTTGTATATCAGTTATTCACCAAAACGCCAAAACCTGCTATCCGGACTTGTTAAAGCTGATGGTGCTCACATGTTTAAAAAAGCAAAGCTACATCAAAACATCAGTTTAAAACCTCTCACATAATACAACTATAATCCAAGTTTAATTCATCTAGTTGTATACTGAATACTTGGAAAAAAAAACTGCAGGTTAAACTGTGGTTAAACTGCAGCTGAGAGCAACAACAGCGTTTGTGTGCAGTGTAGCTCCATCATTAATGGTCGAGGTTATGCGGCCACCTGGTGGTGATCCCAATACATTACAGAGCATTCACACAGTCAGACTGCACTGCTACACAGCTGCTATAAAAACAAAACAAAAACACAAACGATTGGTATCAGCTACGTATCGGCTTATAAACAGTAGCTCATAGATGATCTGCAATTGAGATCTGCGTCAAAAAATGATATTGAGACATCTCTAATGAATCATTGGACATTTTTTTTTCCTTTGGTGTAAAAGAAGAATGCACCAATTTCTCATTGACCATCCAGGAGAAAATTCAAATCAGCACAACTTAGCAAGAAGCCCGCAGTCTGATAGCAGCACTGAGATGACCGAGACAGAAAGAGGGCCAGAGTGGTGCTCCAAAATTGCACAGTGAAATTTTGTGCGAGGCTTCCTAAAATAACACTTCCGTCTGAAATTGGAAATCCTGATGAGAATGAAGATTGCGGTGTGTATCTTCCCCACGGCAGCAGGCAGCCAGATATCTCCTGGATCCCTGCAGGTCTCAGGCTGAGATACACTTTGTGCAAGATGGTCCATAGATGAACCCGTAATACAGCGGGGCACCACAGACCGACGGCAGATCTCCTGATCTCTTCGGCATTTGTCATCAAATCATTTTACGCTTGTGAAGTTTTTAGTTGTTCAGCCTTTTGAAGAAGAAGCTGTAGTGAGATGCAGTCACACTAACATGAGCTCATGGTGGAATATAAATAGACAGTGGAGATAACTGAGCTGATATTATCTTGAAAATATCGCATTTACAACTTATAACCTGCAGTTATTTAAAGTCGGCCTCCTTTTGTTCAGTCTGTCCATTAAATCGTATTTCATTATGCATTAGAAGGGGTGACTGTGAAAATACTTTGATTTATATCATTGCAGTCTGGACGCCGGTTTATTTCCTCAGATATTAAAGTCTACTCCCCATGAGCGCTGCTGATAAATCAATCTCTAAATTAAAAATGGATTTGTGTCATGAGTCTAACTGAGGGGTTTCCCCCCCAAAAAACATCAACTCATACAGACACAAATCCATGTGTCAGATTCAGATTGATCTGGCCCCTCAGCTGCAGCCGAGGTCACCAACGTTCTAGAAAAAGACGAGAAAGGATAAAAAAAATATATTCAGTTGCAACAATCCACTGCTGTAATGCTTCAGTATCACAGACTGATGATGTGTACCAGTCCAAAACACAACAGAGTTCACCTTAAGGTAAAAGAATTAGAGACCACATGCAGACTCTACTTTCATCTTCTGCTTTCATGTGTATATATATATATATATTATACGTCATTATTCAAATGTGAAATGAGCGATCAAACTTTGATGTTCAGCTTGGATTTTCCCGGATAACTATTTGTTTTTTTCTCGCAGGTCACAGGAACTACTTTAAAGATGTGGAGATGATGCTGGGCTTCCCTCCTCCACTCTTCTTTAAAGTCTGCTGGAGATTCATCTCCCCGGTCATTATCTCGGTAAGTGAACACACACGCATACAAACAACAGCTGCTGATGGGACCGCAGTCAAAGGGAATGAAACCTTTAAAGGGATAGTTTGGATTATTCAAAGTGGGGTTGGATTAAATACTTATCAATATTCAGTGTATTACCTAAAGGAGATGGAGGTTGACACACTCCCAGTTTGAAGAATCAGAGAGGAGTACTAGTGTATTTTAGCCTTTAAAAAAAGGGTGCAACTAAAAAACTCCATATCCGTTTAGGTGTATGATTAATTTTATAGTATTTCACTGCTTTACTTTGCCCTCAGACTGACATTTTATAAGCCAAAAATTTCTCTCTCCAAACCAACCAAACTCCATAGACAAAATCAGTAATTTTACCTCACAGAACTATGGAGTTGCTGGTCTACTGCTGCCTCAATCTGATAGTTTATTTAGTTAGTTTACTTATGTTAATTTAGGTTTATTGTGTGATTTTGATGAATCCATACTAACCCTTTGAAACACCAAAGTGACACAATAACATAAACTAACTTACCAATCTAGTCAGCAGTAGACCTGTAACTCCTGTGTTCGGTGTGATAAAATTACTGATTTCACCAATGGAGTCTGGTTGGTTTGGGGAGAGCAATATTTGGCTCATGTAATAGTGGTATACAATATTTAAAAAATGTGGATGTGTTGACCACCTTACCTTGTGAGGCAGCTGGATTTGTGAGATTATGTCATCAAGTGAGAATCGGTCTCGTGAGGTTCCAGGCTACCTGTTTGTGTCCGCACCAGAGGTGTTGCAAGTCAAACAGTGTCCTCGGAGGGACTGCTGGCCAATACGGGCGTGGTTTTAGGTGCACTGACAGCGAGAAGCGTCCATACATGTCCTGAACAAACAATGGTGGCGTAGATACAGTTATATCAGAACTGGAGAGTATTTCTTCATTGAAAGAAGTGCCAAGAGAGGCACTTTTTTTTTTTTTTGCTCTTCTTCCAGCTGACTTCGGCGTCAGTTCTGTGAGTTGATCTGATTGGTTGAAGTTAGCCTCTATAAGAAATTATAGATGGTATATCCAATTACCTGCCAGAGGTTTTCTCAAAAGTGCCTGCCGTTTTCTAAAAAGTGTCTATAGACAGCTTCCCAGATGGTTGTGTTTAACAAACCGTCTGGTGTTTCAGGTTATCGACCACCATCTACTGTAGGTAATACACTGATTATACAACCCCATGTAAAATAACCAATCATAAAACTATCCCTTTCATCAGAAATGATCTGCTGAAACATGAACGTGATTTGATTGTTGCAGGAAACAAACACACGTTGTATCGACCTGAAGGATGTTGACTGCGAGGTTCTAAACTTTGCTGTGCTGCTGACACATTGTTAGGGACCTGACCTACATATGAGCTGCCATCAACACTAATCTGTTTGGCTGCTGTTGGCTTTGTTTCCAGTCTAAACCTCTAAAAGCAAATCTTTCTGACTGGGAAACGGACACATGCAGCTGCTATCAATGGTATTTCCCAAGCAGGCGGCAGTATTAGTCCACTAAGCTGCTGGGCCAACCAAGAAATTCATTGTTGTGGATTACTGGTCAGATTTCAGGCACTTTTGTTCTCTCTTTCATTTCACTACACAGATTAATGCCCTACTCTCCAGGCCCTCTGCTGGAACTGTGACTAAATTCACTGCTGCTGGGAACAGTCGTGATTCATAATCATAATTATCTGCAACTTTGAAATGAAAACAAATGTCTCTTCTGCTGCCGTCAACTCTGATTCCACCTGTGATTAGTTAATGCAGGTTTCTTTGTTAAAAAAAAAAAAAAAAAACTGATCTGCTGTACAGGAAGTAATGTTTTTTACTTTGACTGCAGCAATAGCGACCATTTGTTTGGACCAATTGTAACCATGAGGGGAATGCTTAGTGATTTAAAGGGATAGTTCAGATTATTTGAAGTGGGGTTGTGAATGGGCTCAGTGTGTTAACGGCAGTTTGGTGAAGCAGAGAGGTTCTGCTGTTGGAAGATAAGCAATGTACTGCTGTAGACAGCCACGTAAAAAAATCTAAAATTCAGTTCAATAAGTTTACACTATATTTGGAATATTTTCACCACTTTACCTTGCTATGAAATAGCCTTTTCTGACAGTAAATCGCCATCATATGAGCCAAATATCTCTCTCTCAAAGCCAACCAGACTCCATTGGCAAAATCAGTCATTTTACCGCACAGTACTGAGCAACCGCTGCCTCGGTCTGATAGTTTGTGTTATTTTGTGACTTCTGTGATTTAAAACATTGGTTCGGATTCACAGAAGTCACACAATAACACAAACAAACAAAGAGACTGAGGCAGCAGAAGACCAGCAAATCCCATTTTCTGCGATGTAAAATGACTGATTTCACCAATGGAGTTTGGTTGATTTGGAGAGAGCAATATTTGGCTTATAGGATGGTGGTTTCTTGTCAAAAAAGGCAGTCTAACGGTAAAATAAAGCAGTGAAAATATATCCTACACTTAAACTGATATAAATTTTTTTAAGATCTCTTTATTACTATTTTTTGCTTTGCTTTTTTGTATATCTTACTTACTTTTGAATGCAGTGAAATGTATCTTTCATTTTTCCTTCTGCAATATTTTAGATCTGAGTTACAGCTACTGAAGAAAAAATTTCAACATACTTTTTGTTTTAATCTTCAGCAATTTCCACCTTCTTCTCTGTAATTTTAAGCAAAGTTTATTTTCATTAGCTTTGGTCCCAAAGATGTTTTTCCAAACACCTGCTCTAAATGATGAAGCCCTGACTCACTCCCCATCTCTCTTCTGTCCATGTAGTTCATCCTGATCTTCACAGTGATCCAGTACAAGCCCATCACCTACAATAACTACGTCTATCCCGGCTGGTCTCTGGCTATCGGCTTCTCCATGGCTCTGTCCTCAGTGGTCTGCATACCCATCTATGCCCTCTACAAGATCTCAAGGTCCCCAGGAGCCACCTTCAGAGAGGTACAGCACCTCCTACAGCTCTTTCTCCGAAAAGAGCGAGCCTGGTGGCCAGTGTGGTTGCAGCAACGCATGACAGCAGGGCTGCTCACTCATCCTGTGTAAAATGAAAACCAAGAGATTCTTCCCAGTGTTAATCTTGTCAATGATAAGTTATTTTATTTCATGACCAAATTGTGACAACGACGCAAATGAAAATATTATTGATAACTAAAACGATGACAAAAGTTTTGTTCGGGATGCTCTGACGACTACCTAATTAACCTAATTAATCAGCATCTCAAAGCACTGATAAAAGTATGTGCCTCATCTTTACCAGTGGCCTGTCAGGTGGAAAGAAAAGGAAGGAAAGAAAGAGGAGAAATGTCTGCAGACACTTTTCTTTTGTATTCAAAATGAAAGTAAGACTGGGCATCATACTTGCCAACCCTTCCAGTTTTCCCAGGATACTCCTGTTTCTCAGTGCCCTCTCTCCTTTCCCCCCCTGGGGTTACAACATTTAGTATTATTAACTCTGCGAAATAGTTCACAGCGCAGTGCTGGGCCCAAAAACTGAAGACAAAATCAAAGCTCACCATCTTGTCTTGCCTGTAACTCGTACAACCCTACGCTGTAAAACCTTGCAGGTGTAGCCAGTAAAGAGACACACTGCACAAATAGTCAGAGAAGTGTTCTGATGTCCAAGCCATGAAAACAGCTGTAATGTCAGTTGATGAGTAAACGCTGAAGGCTGTTGAAGTGTCATTTAAAGAGTAAGAAACGAAAGCTGCTGAAATGTCAGCGGAAGTTCAAGCGTCCAGGTCATTCAGAGTTTGTGTGCTGTAAATAGTTGGTATGTAAACAGTGACAGCAGTTGAAATGTCAGCAGAAGCATTTGAACTGTTGAAGAGAAAAATCAGTTGAAGTGTCAGTTGAAGAGATAAAGAGGATTAAAATTTAGTTGATGCATCAGTTGATTTTTAGAGGCGGAAACAAGCTGAAATGTCAGTCAGTGATTGCAGGATTAAAGGGCAACCAAGGTGTTTTTCAACCTTCTTTTCACATGTTTATGTGTCAAAGTGAATAATGGGACAGCAATTTTAAACCAGTCCAGAGAGTCATAGCCAGCGAAAATAAACCTAATCTGGAACTTAATCCCTCCAGTAAACTGTGCACTGTCAAAGTAAGAAAGTAAAGAAAGTAAGTTTCCTTAAAAGAATATATAAAATGTATTGTTCAACTGGAAACAGCTACTAATAGTGTTCTGTTTAAATCTCCATTGATAAAAACACTAGTGTTACCTCTATATCACTCCACCAGTCTACTGCTGCCTCAATCTGTTAATTTGTTTGTGTTATTGTGTGACTTTAAAGGGTTAAAAATGATTGAGACGGAAGTAGACCACAAGTTAAATGACTGTTTTTGTCAATGGAGTCTGGACGCTTTGAACAGAGGTATGTGGCGTTTGTTTGTGGTTAAACAAAAAGGATCTTCCTCTTCCAAAACAGGTCTCTCTCTCTGCAGCAATTCTTTCCATTGGCAACAAGACAAGTTTTATTTGATACTAAATAAATCTTTATTATTACCTCATCCATGAACATGATTTCTGTCTGAGTCATGTTAGATTTTCATCAGCTATGGTAGTTGTTTATTGAAGATACCAGCTCCCATGATTCCATGCCACGTCACAGTGTCATCAAACTACATCTTTTGTTACTGAGAGAGACCTCTAGCGGCAGAATTTACATATTGTGCACTTCGGTGCGAAATGCAGAAATAAAACTGCGACATAATCCCTTTCTGATCTACAGCTGCCTCGATTGGTTAGTTTGTCTTATTGTGTGACTTTGTTGTTTTTGTTTGTTTGTGTTGCTTTGTAGCTTTGGTAATTTTATTTATTTGTTGTGTTATTGTTTGACTTTTGGTGTTTTACATGGATAAAAAACAATAAAGGCAGTGGTAGACCAGTTAGGTAAAATTACTATTTTTGTCAACGGAGTCTGGTTGCTTTGAACAGAGTGGCATAGCGGCTGTTTCTGGTTAAACAAAAAGGATCTTGCTCTTAAAAAAAGATTTATCTCCTTTCTATGATGTTGTCAGACACTTACAATAATAATCTGAGCACTTTTAGTGAATTTACTTTGACAGCTTAGTTGCCCAGAAG
Organism: Lutjanus erythropterus; assembly: GCF_056507025.1. Lineage (NCBI taxonomy): Eukaryota > Metazoa > Chordata > Actinopteri > Lutjaniformes > Lutjanidae > Lutjanus > Lutjanus erythropterus. The sequence continues at coordinate 30,786,744 of NC_139328.1, read as the reverse complement.
CATTACACTGCAGCTCAGTGTGACTTTTGCCACCTGCATCTTAAGTTGATTTGATTAATATTTAATTCAGACCCCCTCGTGTATTTCTTTGGATCTATGAGGTGGTCAGTTTCCTTCTACACTGATGCTGCTCTGAATGTCCCTCTTCCTCTTCCTCTGTCAGCGGTTGAAGAACGCCTGCCGATCACATCCAAAGTGGGGCCCTGCCCTGCAGGAGCACCGGACAGGCCGCTACGCCCCCATGGCCTCTGAAGACACTGTGGAGGCCCGTCCCCTCAAGGAGAAGGAGGAGCTGAAGGAGGAGCTGAAGGAGGAGGAGAAGGAGAAGGAGAGGAAGGATGAGATCAGCCTCACCATCCAGGGAAGCAACGGCTCCACCAACACACACAACAACCCCAACCCCAGCGCATAGACGGCACCCCGCTCTGTCGGCGCTAACCGGGCCCTTGTGGCCCCACCATCTCCTCCTTCTCTTCCTCCCTTCTCCTCCCTTCTCTCCTCCATCCTCACCCCGCTTTCCCACAGTCCTCTGTGGGGGAGATCCCATTCGCTGGAGACCTTTACATATTGTAAGGGCTTATTATATCTATCCTAACCTCTTCTATCTATCTGTGTGTTGTCTCTAGATAAACGAAGAAGAAAAAAAAAACGAAAGGAAGAAAAAATTGGGTCATCATCCAAAAGATTTGTGTGTGTGTTAGTGTGTGCGTGTGGGTGGGTTGTTAATTTGTTACACATAATTTAATAATGCAGTTTGTTTTTCCTTTCCTTTTTTGTAAAACGTGTATATGTCATCTTCATATGCAGTTAGAGGTACAGTAGATTGTGACGCTGCATGTGTTTGTTTTGTGCATGCAGCAACATAGAGACACACACTGTTCTCCTTTATTCTGTTAGCGGGCTCTGTGCGGGGATCGGTGACTTTCTAGCAGCAGTGATTTTTGACAGCTGGAGACTCGTTGTGATGTGATACACAGTGGTGCTGTAACAAAGAGGAGCAGGGCGAACTGTGCCTGTACTGGCCAATTTACAGTTTGATGATGCTGAAAGAATGGAGGCTCAGCTCTGCGGCCAGAAAAAGAGGCAGATACACTCATTCACACTCATACACTCACACTATTGTACATTTTTACAGCACACAGTGACCTCAACCATAGTTGATCTCAGTTTAAGACTAAGCCTGTTGTTTTTTATGCTGCTTCTTCTTTAAAAAGTATTCTACAGAGCACAAATATTTAACAAACAACCCAAGATGGCGACTGACACTTAGGGCTGATTTTTCTGTGGAAATTTTCCTCCATTTGTAACTTTTTTTTTTTTTTTTCCACTAAAGCTGCTTAATATGAGCAGAGACGTCAGTGAACTGTACTGCGCTCTCTGCGTCTGCATTCACACAGACACACACACAAAGCATTTGTTTCCAGTTTTTTTTTTTTTTTTTTTTTTTGACAGAAGAGATCCCAGCGCCCATTTCTCAGGGTCCACGCGAAGTGAAACTTTGTGGTTTATTGTCATTCCTCGCCTGTGGAAACCTTTGGTTCGACTAAGGTGGCCTGTTAAAGAGAGAATTTGCCAATTTTCGTGTGGGCGTCCAGTCAGCGTTGAGGGTAAAAAGTGGTCGGTTGAAGCAATAAATTCCTCAGTGTGCGCTACATTGACAAAGAAAGCTGAGTTTTTCTCATGGAGCCGTCCCGGCAGTTCCTACATGTACCAGGATGCATTTTCTACCCTCACCTACAGCTATTACATTGTTGGCCAGAACATGGCATTAGGTGGCAGAAAAACTAGCATTTTGCAGCATTAGACAGTTCCTTTTTTGAGATTGTTGCAGCCTAAAATGCTTCAACTCACAGCAGCTTTTCTTCAAAAAATTGGATGAGTTGCAATATTGGTGTAGGTGTTTTTTGCCTTTTTGAAACTAAGGGAAAAGAGTTTCTTCTTTTCTGATTCTTCTGTTAAATTAATTGGCAACTGTTTTGATACTCACTTGGGTCTTTTTTTTTTTTTTAAATCTAAATTCAGCTTCTCAACTGTGAATATTTTCTGCTTTCTCAATGACAGTGACTCTCTAGGACTAGGTTGTGGACAAAACAAGAAAACTCAGGATTTGATCTGATCTGACTTCGATCTGATCGACATTTTCATCATCTTATGACCCAAAAATCCAAAAATAAAAATGCAACATAATAATAAAACATTGCATCGGTTCGTTAAGACTGCTATGATTGATGGAGTTTGCGGGAAGCTGCAATGCTTGGTCAGATTTACAGATTTGATAGTGGCTGAACAAAATTGCTAGGTCATGCAGAATTTATGGGGATTGGTTGAATTTGTGCTAACTGTACGATCACAACATCACAACTTACTGGAGGGACTGATCTGAACTCAGCTTTCTCAGTCAATAAAGCACACACTGAGGGATTTACTGCTTCACTTGACTACATTTGCCATCAACACTGAGCGGACATGCACATGAGAAGCTGCAATTTTCCCTTTAAGATTATAGGGACTGAAACCACCTACTGTAACTTTACAAAAACACCTACACATACACACAAAAACAGGTGGATGCAACTCTGTATATTGAAGTGCCATCTCTTCTTAAGTCTTCCAGGCATTCTGTTTTGAGTGAAATGCATCTTGGGATATGGTTTACGAAATGAAGGAGGATCCGGGCTGGCGAAAAGGATCGTAGGTGTGTCGTAGTCTGTGTCTCCCGTGGGTCGTAGCAATCTGCCCCGTTTAAGGCATGTTACCAAAAACATTAGTTACCTGAGTCCTGCACATGTTTTTGGTAACATTTATACTGTATATCTCAGAGAGAGACTGATATGGTGTCTCTTACAGTGAGTGGAACCTTTAATGTATTTTACAAGCATTTATTTTAAAGCTCTGAGCCAAGCTGTGCTGTGACTGAAAACAGAGAGATGCAGCTTGTTTCCAGAAGAATACAGAATAAGAATCATTTTAAATGAGTTATGTAGTTTTAAATGTAGCTGTATAGTATCGTTCTTTCGGTAGAATTCTCCTTTTTACCTCTCATTATTGTAAAGTAACTTAGTAAATAATTATAAAGACAGCATATGTTTATTTTGTACAAAAATATAAAAACTACAGAATCATAATTAACCGTGTTTACCATTCCTCGTCTGTGACTTGATTTGTTGCTGTTGTTGTTGGAGGGCGTGACAGGACAGAGAGGGGTCTTTCTAGCATGCGGGGTTGGGTTTCCCAAAAGTGTCTGATTGGAAAGCATCCAGGACAGCTTTGTAGTGGTACGATGGCAGAGGTAAATGGAAGTCAGAATACAGAACAAATACATGAAAAGAGTTTTTTTTTTTTTCTTTTCTTTCTGTCATTGTTTTGAGACAGCCGTGTGAAGGTCTCACGTTCCTTTGTCTTTTCATCCTAAGATTTTTTTTTTTTTTTTTGGACGCCTGCTCAGGTGGTAGTGAGACGCTTTTAGCTTCACGGGCAGGGAGGATTTTTGGGACTGCGTCGGGTCTGGCTGTAGTGTTTCTTCATATTGTAGTTTTTCTTTGTCTGTGAGCTGTCAAATCATCAGTAAAATCAAAGACGTGTGGAGAACTAGAGGGCTATGATACCAGTGTGAGCATGGAACATATTCACAAAATGTACAAAATGGCGAACTATTCCTTTAAAAATTTCAAAATGTCAATACTTACTAGGTTTTTTTGTTAACAGTTTTTAGATATAGAAGCACAATTTCAGATTAAATCTGTACAATCTTTCTTGTTTTTCACCACTATAGACCTTTTCACAGCAGCCATGTTGACATGAAATAGTAGGGTAAACACAGGTGTTACTAATTAGTCTAACTTGCAACACCTAAATGGAACTGGACCTTTAAGTGATTATTTGAAATGGTTGTATTAGTTAATTATCAATAATCAGTGAATTAGCTACAGTAGGTGACAGTCAGTTTAATTCCCCGGTTTGGGGAAACAGAGAGGAGTACCAGCACAGAAGCTGAGGACTGTAATCCTGTGGACAGTGTCAGAAACAAAACGTATTTTAGCCACTTAAAAAAGGTCCACGTAAAAGAAAAATAATATCAGTTTAAGTGTATGCTATATTTAGAATATTGTTACTGCCTTTACTTGCTGTCAGACAGTCTTTTCTGTTGAAACAGCTGTTGTAGAAGCCAAATATCACTCTGTCCAAACCAACCAAACTCCATAGGGAAAATCAGTAATTTTATCTCACAGAACACAGAAGTTGCTGGTAGTGCTGTTAGTTTGTTTGTGCTATTGAGGGATTTTGGTGTTTTAAAAAGGGTAGTTTGATTTCAGTCTAGTCACCTAATAATTCAAACAAACTAACCAATACAGGCTTCAGCAGACAAGCAACTCCTGTGTTCTACAAGGAAAAACTACAGATTTTGCCTATGGAGTTTGGTTGGTTTGGAGAAAGCAATGTTTGGCTTATGTAATGGTGGTTTCCTGTCGAAAAAGGCTGTCTGACAGCAAGGTAAAGCAGTGAATATATTGTAAATATAGCATCCACTTAAACTGACATCGATTTTTTTTTTTAGGTGCGTCTTTTTTAAGTGGCTAAAACACCTTTTGCTGCTGACCCTGTACACAGCACTATATTGCTTAGCTTCTGTGCTGGTGCTCCTCTCTGCTTCTCCAAACTGGGGACATGTGAACCATCATCTAATGTAGGTAATACACTCACGATGGATAAGCGCACCATACAAACCTACATCAAATAATCCAAACTATACCTTTAATTAGCAACATTGGTTACACCAGTGTTTCCCCTGTGATTTCATATGGCAATCATGTCTTTAGAGGAGGAAAGTGATTTTAACATGACGGTGCAGTTGCTCCTTTAATCCACAAGATGGGGTGATGCTGACACTCAGGGTAGTAGAGGCACAACAGAACTAAATAAAAAAAAAAAGCCCAAGAGACACACAACTTGCTGTGGCTAAATATGAAAGTACTGATGCGAGAGGTCAATGCTAAGCACAGAAGCTCAAACATAGTGAGAATAGTCATGACAAGCACAGGGAGCGTTCTGAAACAAGCACACATTTCTACCCAGGTCTCGTACAGGAGGGTTCTCAGATTCTAGAAACGTATGCTGGCTCCTCCCATAGGTGGAGACTTTAGTTGGTAGTTCAGCGGTCCGTTTTGACCTTTCCATTTCATTTATTCCTCGACTCGTCACATCACACATGACGTATTTTGTAGTTTATTTTGAAATGACATTACTGCAAAACCAGGTGCTGTATGAAACTACATTATTACATATACTAAATACTCTTAATACTAGTAGATATTCCGATCTAAGGAACGTTACACTTTCTAAATGAGGTTTTATTTGCTGAAAAAGGTGAATATGAACTTATTATTCTCAGTGTATATTGGGACAGCTTGTAGCTCAGACCGTGTCCTGTTTGTGATTGCCTGTCTCGTGTGTTCATGCTGTAGCAAGTGAAGCTTAGCCACCATGCTATCTCTCTATATATCCCAGCCCTCACCATCTCTGCTGGCCCCACAACTCTTCCTCCCTTTGTACAGTAATGTAAAAAATATATAATCGGACTGTGTGTATGTGTGTGTTTACCTTTGCTTTTATTTTTTTGGGGGTGGGTGGGTAAGTGTGTTTTTGCGGGTTGAGGGAGGGTGGGCATTGTTTCATTTTGTTTTTTTTGATTTTGTCATTTTTCTTGTAGTGTAATGTAGGCGATGTCAGGTGTACTGTGTACTCTGTGTGTAGTGGATTAGCTCTTACTGCTGAGCCTGCATGTAGAGCAGGCGTAGTGTCAGTATTGATGTCAATGTACCTCTAACCTATCAGAACTAGCCAAGTCCTATTCTGCTAATAATAAACAGTCTATCTTTTAAGAAAAAAAAACATTTTGTACTAAAAGAAGAGAAAGAAAACTACATATTTTATCATCAGATTTTAATCATTGTTTATCCATGTTCAATGACATTTTTTTGTTTGTTTTTTCAAGTTGTATTCATAGAAATATCAAGATAAAGCCAGTTAATATTAAAAGCATTTCCAAACAAAAAGCTTTGGATCGAAACTTGAACTACAAAAGAATGGTTAGTTTGTGGTGTAGATGGCGGCTGCAGCTACATGACAATGCTTTTTTTTAAACAGTGTTGCATGAACATAAAGCTATATTTTACACGGTGCAGTGCCAACAGTCGTACATCGCTGTTTACCTTTAATATTCTGTGGCCCTTAACCCAAACAGTTTGGCCTTTTCTGTCTAGTTGTTACAAAATGTTGAAAAATGAGCTAAATCGAAACACCAAAATTTCTTTTCAACCAAGACTGGATTAGCATCAGGACCCATTAACCCATGTTTTCATTGTCACACAACTCTGATGCATGATATCAGAGCATAATACTGTTTTATGTGGACATTTTAGGCAATTGACCCTTCCTAAGCCCCGCCCCTTTTTGGTCTCTGACCTCCAATAACAGTTGAGCAAAATTGTTACCTCAGACAACTTTCTCCTTTTTCTGTTAAAGCGACATATATAGTCACATCATAATTGGCTCATGTTGGCAAAATACAAGCTAACTAGTTAGCTGATGTTAGCAAAATGCTTGTTAACTTGCCACCCTGGCTAACTAGCTAGCTACTGATTGTGTTAACTTAGCTAGCTAGTTAGATAGCATTTTGCATTAGCATTAGCATTAACTTGTCCACTGTTCAAATTGTCAAAATTTGAAACAAGAAAGTTGATTGAGGTAACAAGCTAGCGCAACTGTCGTTGGAACACAGAGCAAAAAGGGGCGGGACTTACACCGGGTCATTTATATGACATATATGTATCAGTTAAGGGTTCAGTTATCGTTATATTTTGATTTATTTCTCTTGTTAGTAAAGTAAACCTTCAATTTTCTGGCTACCAAAAGAGTAAGACACATTTGGTCCTCCAGGAAAGCTTAAAAACACACAACTGGTTAATAATTGACCCATGTCTTCAAATATTAATACACTATTGACTACTATCATCTTACACTGAGGTGGCTGTGCAGAAAGTCACTGATGTTGAAGAACGTGAACTACGTGAAGCTTGGGACCATTTTTATACACAAACTAACAGCACAACTGCTCTACTGTACTAAAAAGAAAACTGTGATTTTACCTTGTTTCTGTGGTTCTCTGTTAATTGCAGAACATTACCTCTTGAATTTCCTACTACTGCTCATATAAGCATAATCTCATGTTTCAGCACTTTAAAGAAATCATTTGTTTTTGTTTTTTTTTATAAGCAACAATAATTCGAATAATGATCCACACTTCCATTTTGGGGAAAAAAGAAAACAAGTACAGTAAAATAATGTCTTTTTCCAGTGGTTTGGCTGAAAGAATCTGTCCAATTGTCAGTGGACAAATGCTGTGTTGTTGCTATGCCAATGTAAATTGTTTCTTGGGAGGAGTGGAGAGGAAAAGCACAAGTGAGAAAAGAGAACACAGTTCTTCTGGTATTCTCTATCATATCTATCTGTCTATCTATCTAACCATGTCTGTTCTTCTTGTTCTTCAACCTTTAGGGCCAAAATCCATTGAAATGTCTTAGTCCTGTCAGCTGTATATCGTAAACTGTTGAATTACAAAATGGTAAATAAAATCTATTTTAAAGATCAGTCTTCTTGTGTTGTTTCTGGACAGTTTTAATACTCTTATGTCTTCATACCACTGAAAATGCATGATTCTAAATGTTTTACTAGTATTAATATTTATTCTAAATATAATTATTTCTTTTCTGGTTCAGTCATCTTTCATGTTTTGGTTGTTGTCACATTAAAAGGACCTCAATAAGATAAAAAGAGTGAGAACTAAAGTTGTGGTTGAAATCTTCATACCACGTACCAATATTATGGGAAGCTGGACCATTACAAAATAAATATCTTAAACAATATGGACAAATATAAAGTATATAATTTACATGACTAACATTGTCCCATAATTCTCTGTTGATCTTGGGTTTGTACCCCCTCAATGTGACACTACAGTCTGTTGATTCACAAAGACAATTAAACCTATTCCTCCAAATTTAAATTTGAATTCATAAGAAATTAAATGCACTCTTGCAATAAGTAACTATTGCACAGCAATCCAAATAGTGAGTTGGAGCCATAGCCTGTATATTAAATAGGTTGAAATCCTATTTAATATTCAGTTCCACTTTAGTACTAATATGAAGTCAATTTCCACCCAAATAATGGTTCCCTAAGCGTATGATAAATTAAAAATTATGAAAGCAGTTCTGAGAGCAAAATCCTACAGGCTCATCCAATGTGCTGATGTCTGTTATGTCTTATTTTATGTGTATATTTAATATTATCAACAGCCTCACAAGTTGTTTCCATTCAGTGTCACATTTTAAGCAGATTTCTATTAATAAAAGCAAAGAAGGCGTCACAAATTTAAGTCTTCTTTAAAAGATCTGTTTCCATAAAACTTTACTGTATCTTCTGTTTTTCAATAAGCCAAAAAAAAAAAAAGAGTAAAAATGTTTATTTTCCTGATTGTCGAGGGTTGAAAAGGCAACTTGAAACGTACCCACAGATATCAGTCCAATTCTTTATAACAGAATTACAGGCAGGAATTTGGTGACCCTTGACCTTTCCCTTGGTGCCGCTGTCAGGCCAATTGTTACACCTGTACTTGAGAAATATCATGATCTATTGGACAGATTGCTCCTAAAAAAAGGCCTTGGAACTACAGGAAGAAATTGTCCCCCGCTCCCTTTTTTCCCTTATTATAGTTTCTAGCTTATATGTCTATGTATTTCCACCAACACTTGAGTTTATACGTGGTTGTGTGTTTGCCAGGCTTGGGGAGAAACAGATTACATATAATAGTATTATGTAATCTCGATCCAAAAATTATAACTGTATTCCATTAGAGTAACTGTTCAAAAAAAGATGTAATCAGATTACAGATACACTCAGTAAAATGGGTTTACTAGCCAGATTACAATTGTAAAATACATTTTAAAATATACTACCATGCACTTACTTACCACACTGGTCTGAGTGAAACCAGCTAACCTCACTGGTGCCACTTCATTATCACATCCTCTAAAGAAAAAATAATGTTTCACTGGGTGGAGATTTTAGCATTTTTTGTCTTTAAACAAATAAATAAATTGCACACAGCAAAGGGAAGAATAGCCAGACAAACTAATAAACTTAACAAAGAAAATAAAACATTATATTTCATCATATTTTATATTTAGGTAATGCAAAAGTAACAGGAAGTAATCAGGTTACATTACTTTAATATTGTGATACTTGAGTTAATTTACTGACTACATTTTCTTTTTTTTAACAGAATACAGTTTTTCAGTAACCGCCCAACCCTGGCATTTACAGCCAAGTGACAGGAAAATCCAAACTAATCTAAAAACTAGAAGGTGAACTGGAGTGTAAAACACTGTCATTGGTTGTCATTGTTGTAACTTTACTTGATGTTCTGCAGCACAGCCAGTCGGTGCCTTTGGGCAGTGAACTACACACGGCAGTTACACTGTCATGTTTCGACTCTCTCACTAGATGGGGTTGTAGAGGCAAAATTCATGAGCCCCTTTGTATAAACAAATATTTCAATAGAATCAGAGTAGAATCAAACCATAAAACAGGACAAAGTACATAAACATTACACTGAGGGATGAAACATGAAATCAAAACTTGTGCAGATTTTATGACAACCATACAACCTTATTATTGCAACATACAACCATATAACTCCAGTTTGTACAATTGCCAGATTGTGGACAGTTACCTATTTAATTTTATTACCTGTCTGGATTGTTTCTGCAATTTTATTTGGCATTAACAGAGGTGGGAAGTAACTAAGTGCAAATACTTTTTGCTGTACTTGAGTACATGTACTTTACTTGAGCATTTACTTTTTAGACAACTTTTTACTTTTACTCCCTACATTTTAACACAAATATCTATACTTTGTACTCCTTACATTGTCAAAACAGGCTCATTACTTTAGTTTTAATTGATTTGAGAGGAATTTTTAATTACTTTTATTTTGCATCATTACGCACCACCTTTCCTAACATCAAGACTGAACACATAGAAAAGATGATTCCTTGTGTGTCCATAAGTGCATATCACACAGACACAGATAGACACAATGAGACGAAAACTATTGCACTACTACTACAAGACGCAACAAGAAGAAAACAGCATAACAAGACATAACAAACCAAAAAAGATCTAACAAGACAAAAAAATATAAAAGATGTAAAAAGACAGAAAGATGTAACAAGATGCAAACAACGGTAAGTCAGCAGAAATGTCCTTCAGAGCGCGAGAGCTTGTACTTTTTCACTTATCCTTAAGTAAAGAAATTGAATCATTACTTTTACTTTACCAGAGTCTTTTCTGTACTTCTACTTTAGTAAAGAAGGTGTGTACTGGCGCCAACTCTGCACATTCATGTGTGACAGTCAGCCCCAGAATAAGGTCACTAAATGAAGCTGTAAAGTGAGTTTTTTTTTTACTGTGGTGACTCAGACCGAAGTGATTAAGGAAGAATTTCAGCCTGTCAGTGGTGAGAGACTGAATGTCAGGCAGGAACAGACAGCATGGTCCTTCATGCACTATGGAGTGGAATCAGAAGAGGGCAGCATGACTGTGGCTATCAGGACCACAGACTCTTTTACAGGCACAGCTCCTGCAGCCAAGTCATTTTATCACTGGGTCATAACATCCATCACAGGTGCCACCAGGTTATAGGATTAAGCAACATAATGAACACAGCTATATGTCAACGGCTTGTTAAGCGTTAGCACAACAGAGCCTACACAACACTTCTTCTCCTGCTTGCTGGGAGTTTCTCCAGTTACATAAGCCTGTTATCAGCAATCTCATCAGCTACAGCAGTCCTGTTTGGGGAAGATACGAAAGACACTGAGAATCACCCCTTGGAATACATTAGGAGTTGAATTATAAGTGCTGGTCCAAACAGCGACAGACAGAGGACAGTTGTAGAGTCCTCACTGTTGGTTATAATACTTGAATGCAGTCCATATTGTCCTCAGAGCAGCACTGCGGTGGAGTGGTACAGACTGAGTGTCAGGGGGTGGCTGAAGGACATTTCCTAGACTGGAGGGGGGTTTTTTTTGACAGAAAGCAATTTTCCTGCTTGTGACACCACTGTTGCATTTTGTTTGAAAGGTGACTCCAGTTCTGGGAACTCAACCTTTCTCCTTACCAGAACTGAAATACGGCCACTGTTCAGGGTCACAGCGAGCAGCCTACTGGTCCTCCACTTCTGTCAGCTACAATATACGACATATCTGAGACTGAGACTCCACAACATTATACTTTCATTAATAAGGTTGAGGAGGAGAGCGAGGGTGGCTGTTATTGCTATTCAGATCATCTGACAGTTGCTAGAGATTAATGAGTAAACTGAACAATCCTTCATCCTGGTGTCAGCCCGTCATTGATCATCTGTTTGGTCCATGTGGTCACGCAAGATGCAAGACAGTACAAACATAATGGATTATTTTAGAGCAGCTGTGAGGTTTACCATCATGACTTCAAGCTTAAGTGTCATATCAGTGGGAGTCAGTTAGTGTGCCTATTCTGGAGTGAGACCGTTAAATGGAGCAGAGTCACGCCTCAACCAGACCTGTAATCACCTGACAAGCCTACTTGTACCTGGTCAACCCATCCGGTCCTGTTTGTCTCAGATCCCTCAACCTGTCCACCCTTTTCCCTTTTCCTTCATCCTCTCCCCTTCTCTCATCCTGTCTGATCTAATCCATTGTATACCATTCTCGTCCCCTTTACGTTCATTCATTCATCATCAACATCCTATCCCTCTGAACGTTCATTAAAATCCTTCACTACATATTTTTGTGGTGTGATTCTTGCTAGTGAAACTATTGTTCACGATTTCTGTGTTCAGGATTTTTTGAGCGAACCTGAAACATGGCTCCATGATGTGTGAAGCCGTGGTCCCCCAACACTGTATAAGCCCCACGAACCGACACGTGGACGACACTGCCTCGTCTTCCGCTCACCTTACAAGTTATGAACATCCCTTCAGCGACTCTCTCAGTCCGAATCAGCCCAGCAGTTCACTTCAGCTCACTTCAGTTCCAACAACCCGACACAGACGCAAAAATATACCACCCTGTCAACGTCCTCTGGCTCTGGTGATGCTGGATGGAGGGTCCATGTTTCAGGTAGTTTTCAGGTGGTCATGCCCCCAGCATTTCAAAGCAGAGAAAACTGCCCAGTTCTTCATGATTTTGAGATCTCATTTTATATACAGATTTTTTTAATCATTCAAATTTGGCTGGGTGGAAAATAACATGTTTCTGTGGTGTAAGAAAGTCAGAACACACATTTATTGTTGCTTTACAAGATCACACAAGTTAAGCTTAGCTTTAAGCAAAATACTTTCTTTTGGTGAGGGTTCACTTAGGAGCTTTGCATAAAGCCTCTTAGACTGTCTCCTTGTCTCTTTGCAGACTGAGGCTTTTGCAGCAGTTACTTTCCTAAAACAGCACACATGAACTTTGATCACCATGGTTACGCTTCACCCACATCTTTCTTTTATGTTACTAGACAGCAGACAGACACTCAGTTGTTAGCTAGCTTATCTAACACACTTAGTTAGATTGTGTTAACTAGTGGGTCTCAACAATTAAACAGAAAGAAAAAGTGGGTTGATAATGTTGTTCTCCAATGTAAAAAAAAATTTAAGGTCACGTACTGCAGTAAATTTTGAGCTTTGAGCCCAACTCATGCTCTCAAGTTTTGAAATAAACTTTAAAAAAAAAAGCTGTGTGTGCTTATAATCTTTGGCTGATATAATTTACTTTGCTTCTTTGGATTCACTTTAATTTCTGAGTCATAGAAACTCAAAAAAATATTGTGTTTTAAAAATTGGTCAGAGTGAGCTTACTTCATCATCATTTTTGAAATACCATTTCTCAAAGACTCAGTGTAAGTTTAAAGGCAGTTCTCTCAACAAAATGTTTTTAGTCAGTAAAACCTTTTCAAAGCTAATAAGTTTGAGTTGGGCTAAAAGCTCAAAAATCAGTAAGTTGCCTTGAAAAAAAAGTTTTCTCAACTTTTTTGTTTTTACAGTATTGAAGAATATGGAAAGTTAAGCATATAATCCAAAGTAAAAGTAACCAAACAGCCATAAGAAACACACACAAGCAAAAGAGGAGGCAAGAGGTAACTGACAAAATCAATGTGAGAAACACTGCTGTGAATTGAACCATAGATGATGTATTGAAGAAATATGAAAATATTTCTGTGACAGCAAGACAAGAGAAAGGATGGGAGTCTTTAATATATGAGACAGAATTATGTTTTTGTTTGCATAGCTTGCAACAATGTCAAATCTATACTCTCGTAACAAGCAACACATCACTCATAGTGTCTAGTGGGTTTTTTCTCTGTCCCCAAAAGTGCATCTAGGTAGGCCTAACGTCTCCTCCTTTTCAATTACCATAAATTCAGTCACTGTCTAATGCTCCACAAATTATTTCACTTTTACGGAGAACGTTACCTTAAGTGGTTTTATGCAACCTGGGCCCTGGAACGTTCAAGAGACTCAGATTAACTCGAAAAAAGAATAGCCTAGTCCAGAAATGATTATTTGATTGACAGAGAATTAATAAGCAACACTTTTGATGATTGATTAAATCATTTATCAAACAGCTGGCTCAGGCTTCTCCAGTGTGAGGATTTGCTACTCGTCTGTTTCATATCATTCATCCATCCATCATTCAGATATACGCATTCACCACTGAGGATCACGCAGGGGCTGGAGCCAATCCCGGCTGACACCGGGCGAGACGGGTCACCAATCTATCACAGGGCTCATACGCAGCGACAGACAGCCATTCACGCTCACTTTCACGCCTACAGGGCCTACAGAGTCACCAATTAACCTAACCGCGGGAGGAAGCCTCAGCAGCCCTTGCAGGGAGAACATGAAAACTCCACACCGGTCCAAACCAGCTGACAGGTTTGAACCGTATGAGTGTTAACCACTGCGTCACCATGCCTCACTGTTTTATCATTGCAAATTTAAAAAGTATACAACTCAAAATTCATAGTCTTCATCTTTGGCTCTGGGAACGTGCAATAGGCAATTTATGACAATGAATGGTATTATTGTCTGTTGTCATAGCAGCTATTGCTATTCAGCAATAACAGTATTCTGTAATAGAATTCTGTAATTGACCAATCAGTTAAATCAACTGTTTAATAGATTTGTATTATAAATTCAAGTCAAATTGCTTTGCCAAAGCAAAACATTTCTGAAAATATTAAACATGAAAAAACACATTGAAAAAAAAATAATAAAAAGAACTGCAACAAAGGAGTGTATTATGGAAAAGAATACTACATAACAAAACAAATATCAATTAATACACTAGTAACCATGCGTATGATGTAACTGTCACTCACTGTCCTTCAGTCTATGGCAGGCAGCAACACAGACTGCTGCTAATTCACAGCTCTTTGAGTCCTCTCGTAGTGGGACTGGTAGTTTTCTTCATTTGATAAATTGAGAACCTTTTGAAATCAATTCAAAATGTTTTTTTTTAAAAATGTGCATCTTGAATATATTTATATTTCTCACGTTTGGTGAGAAAGTGCATCTCTGTTTCAGCTCCACTGAGGGTGCAGTGAACAGCACAGCCTTTGCTCTGCAGGGAGTCAGGTTTTTCTATCTCCACTTTATCTTAGCTTAGTTTACTTGCTAAACATGAGCATGTTAGCATTGTCATTGTGAGTGTGCTGGTGATGTTAGCATGTATCTCAAGCCACACATCCTCACATCCTCACAGGACCAGCTAGTATGACTGTAACTGTATTCTAGTTTTAGTCCGGTTTTATTTATTTATTTTGTTTTTACATTTGATAGGATAAATGATTAATCCGTGATTAAAATAATCATTAGCTGCAGCCCCATTTTAGTCCTTAATGTAGGTCAAGCTGCAAAAACCCTGGATGCCACACTTCCATGATGCTAAACGCTTAGCATTGCACACAGCATTGGTAAAAACAAGTACCATCACTTGAGTCATTTTGTCAGACTTGAGGAAGCTCTTTCAGAACTACAGATTGAACTTTTATTAGTATTCTCCATGACTAACCAATTTAGTTAGACATGAAAATTGGTGTAGTTCAATTTTAATGAGACATGAGATTAATTTTTGCCTTTTTATGGGATTATTATATGTGCTGAAGCTTCTCAGCAACACTTAGTCATGTTGAAGGCTCGAATATATTTGTAATGGGAAAAAAAAAATTAATTAATACATGGCATTATTTTCTTTGATTCATTCTGTGATGTGGTGTGGATCTTAGCAATCAATGCCATTCATCACAGCTGCTCACACCATTCTTTCAGTCTCGCAGAGAAAAAAAGTGAACTTTGTCTGAACATTATGCAGAATTTGCTTTGTTGGCTTAGCTAAATGTTGGGCTGCGAGCCTGTCAGTCACCCAGTAATTGCTTTGCCACTCTGCATTTCACTTCAGATTACTAAAGGATAGTAGAACATGTCAGCTGTTAAATTGAAGGAAAACAGTGTCTGGAGCGAGCTAAATGCACTGGCTTTATTAAATTAACATGGCGCTGTCTTTGCCAAGGTTTTCAAAACATGTCCATCTCTGTAAAAATTAGTAAGCTAATTCATGTTTCCTGAAGGGTGACTTTGCATTTCCTCTATGAATTAAATAACAGAGGGTGTTTTTGTCAGCTGGTAAGTGAGGATACTAATGTTCACTGAGAATACTGTGGGCAAATTTGTTCTCTTGGCACTTCACTTGCTTTTAATTTCCAGGAAGGTGCCAAGAAGAAAAGAAAGTAGTTCTGGCAAATTCTAATTCAGAAACAAAATAGTTCCCTCATGAAACTGCTTGCAACAAGATCTGTGGGTTATCTTCGGCAACAATTTTTGGAAGGAGACACTGCTTTTGGATATTTTAAATGTAGTTTTTGGCACTTTGGGCGCCATAAGACATTAGTCCTATTATATTGGAGAGAGAGCAAACAACTCTACAGCCAATATCTTCAAAACTAACTCACATCTAAATTGATAAACAGCACTACAAGCCAAAGAAAAAATATGTATTTTTGATTTTTTTGGGTGAGCCATCTCTTTAAATATCTTGTCTTTGTACTGTATTCAATTAAATATATGCTAGAAAAGATTTGCAAATCATTGTATTCAGTTTTTGTTTACATTTACTTTTGGAATTTGACTCTGTAGTAAATTTCACCTCTCAAACATCCAATATTAGACAAAATAACTTAATACGCTTGACTTATTAATTCAGTCTTAGTTTGAAATGACCTCCAAGATAAGAGAGTTGACAGTAAAAAATTCATCCCTCGCTCTACGTTTGAAAAATGAATGTAAGTGTGTGAGCTGACTCCTGTTAAGGTAAAGGACAGCATGCATTACACAGAAGTGGGGATGGAAGAGTTGGTCGGACTTCTACGGTCAGCAACTCTCTTTACCCTTCACATTGCCGAGGTGTAGTGTTGTCATGCCCACATTGACTGATTTGGATCAGTGGGTCCCGAGAATTTGTCTTGACTGCAGAGGGTTGGGGAAACGGACCGTTCATCACCTTAATGGAAGAGTATTGATTGTGGTGCAGAAGCACGATACCCGTCTGCAATAGTAATGGACTTCCTGAGAAATCACAGATGAAAAGGCATCAGGGGATATCCAGGAAGAGGGGAGACACCTCTGCCCTGATTGTTGGCACCTTGTTATCCGTTCGAATGTGTGTGTGTGTGTGTGTGTGTGTGTGTGTGTGCCTGCACTTTTCTGTCTAGATAGAGAAATAAAAGTACAAACACACATTATTTTAGGATCAGTTCACCACATCACAAAAAACTAATTTTCTCACTGCCACTGTTCACGATGCTACACACTAAAGGATCTGTAGGATTCAGTGGCATCTGGTGATGGAAGAGAAACAGCTTACTCTAAACTAATGAAAACATATTTATAAATATTATATTCCATTCCTGCTACATTCTACTGATAATTTCCTGTAAATCATAAACACTAGACCTTTATGTTAGCAAGCTAAACAAGATAAAAACACAACATCAGACTTGCTGTATAATCCTTTTTTTAAAGTTGCAGGAAACATTTGCAATAATTTGGAGTCAGGTGTCAGGCCACCTCCAATATTCCTGCAATTTTTAACAGGTAACTCACCGCCAGCAGTTCAATGTTCTTATCACGTATTCTCTCCTGCTCTGAAACGCACTCTTCCACCTTACTTTTTGTCCATCATGTCCAAGTCCCTATCCAGTTGTATCATAGTAAATCCATCCAAATTTGTGGTGTGTTGGGGATCTGGTCCATCAGCCAATTTTCCGTAAAGCATAACAAACTGCTTTGTTGGGAAAGTCTAATTTCGTCAGTGCTGATAACTCCAACTTTTCTGACCAGAGATTGCAAGTTGCCCGTAATCACTGACGGTAGAACAGGTTGTAGCGTCACAGCCTATTACTGACTCTGGCTCTCCAATCTCTTTTCCTCGGCCTCATTTCAACAGGAAGATCCGGGGGAATACGCTCCACTGCAGCTGACTGGAGATGGTGCGGCTCCTCCAAACTGCAGGTGTACCTTGCCGCTGGAGTTGTCACTTCACATTGTGCTTGCACGCTTGGCCAAAAAAATCCCCAAAACAGCCAAAAGACCTGACAGATGGCTATATCTTTTAGCCCCAGCATTTTGTGTTTGGTGAGAGCAATCCACTTAAAAAGCACACTTGAGAGTGTTAAAAACACAGTAGAAACAATCAAACACACCCACCAAACAAACACTCAGGTGCACGAGTTGCTGATCAGGGCTGTCACCAATGTTCACCAGCTAATTGATAATTTTTTTTTTTTGCAGTTTTGTGTTGTGATGGTGTGCAAATGACATGTCAGGACTTTAGCAGACTTGGATTACACCAGATGAGCAACATGGAGACACTGTATGTGGGGTCTTTTTTTTTGTTTGTTTTTTCACGTTCGAAAACTGGTCACCATTCACCTCCATTGTTTTGGAGATTCTGCAACACTGTTTTCCTGTGAAACTCCAGCAGTGATCTTCAGTTGACATGAGGGTGAGTAGATAATGACTGAATTTTCATTTCTGGTGAACTATCACTTCGTAAGATTATTATTTTTTGCAATTTGAAAAAATCTACCAGTGTCAGAGTGCAATTCAGTTATAAAGTTGTGTCATAAACACAGCTGTACAGGTGCATATGTTATGATTGTGTTACTTATGACCAAAAACTAGCGAGAAGACAAATTTGCTTACCTGACCAGAGTGTAACAACAAGAGATACAGCAAGCCGGCTAATGTTATTTACTAGTCCAGCAGTTAGAAGCCCTGGTCTGTGTCTGTCTGGTAGCTAGCCGTACCTACCTGACCATAAGCCTATCTTAAAGGCGCTGTAAGCCACCAGCAGTTGCAGTAGACCAGCAGCATCTTAGGTCAAAATGTTAAATTAATTTACTTGATTAGGTTGGGGGAAAAAAAATCTGAATACACTGTCAAGCTATGATGTGCTGATCAAAATGGAACAAGTTCTGCTATTTCTCATTGAAGATGTTATCAGGAACATATTTTAATGAACTGTTCAGCTGTGATATGAGAAATATTGTGTCCAGGTAGCCGCCACTTTGGGTCCAGTTTCCAATAGAGGAAACAATGCTGATCAAAAATGGATGGCGATTCTGTAACTGCATCACCTATTTCTCACCTGGATGTTCTCAGAAACATATTTCACCTGCTCACCAGGTGTCAAAAACACACACTGGGGAGGTCAGGAAGGGACTTGCACGCACTAACCTGAATAAACAGAGAAGCAGAGAAGCTCTGCAGCGTGGCATCTCATTCTCTGCTTTAGACGCTGCATAGCAAACAGTTGCTGACATAAAACAAGGCTGAATGTTGTATATTGCACCTTTAACTGTAGTTCACAACCGTGATCTTTCAAGTGGTCACAAATCATATGTCATAATAACAATGGGTCAAATAGCAATGTGTCTATGTGAAAAGGGGTCACAGTGACTCAATTTACAGAGACTGAATGTGATTCACAGAATGAATGCAGTATAGACATTCTTGTCAGGTGAATGGCTTGTAATCATCTGTGGAGTCGTCACATGCACTGTATACAGCCTATAAGGTTTTTCACTGTGAGCAACCCCTTTCAGGTCCATGTCATCCACTGTTAATATAAAAATATTGATTAGAGTAGCTTTTAAAAAAGCAATAACTGTCTCCAGTGGTGCCTGGATAATCCATAGAACATGCTGTCAACAGTGTGCTTTTGTAGAAAGCAGCTCCACTGAAAACTATTGACAGTGAGGTCAACGGATTAACTGGGACATTGTTTCTGGGACATGCTGCTGTTGCATTTCGTAAATGTCGTTTTTCAATACTGTGAGCACCACATGTGAAATTCCATTTATCTCCACTGTACTGCAGAAATTCCAGAGACAACTAGCAGAGTGGAATCAGTAGAGTGCAGATCCCTGCCAGGAGACAGATGATGAAGCACCTACTGCAATGACACGGCAACTGGCAAATGCAGCCAGCGAAGATTTGCAAAGTTCTGCCAACATTGACACGACCTCCACATTTCTTGTCCCGAGCTGAAATCAGATTTCAGTTACTGATCACTTTCGGCCCCTAGTGGCCAGTTAACAAGGGTGAGAAGTCAGCTGTCATTGGTCAAAAATTAGACAGAGCAGTCAGAAAATATAATTACTGTCTTGTAGTTGTACGTCTACTAAATCCAGTCAAGGATTTACAGTTTACATCCAAGTCTGTCCAGACTCATACAATGTATGGAGGGAAGACACTGAAGGAATTTAATGAAACGTTCCACTGTTCTGATCTGCAACTTTGAAGGAATTTGATGAAAGGGATTAAGTGTAATTTTTTGCACAATGGAAGTTCTCACTAAATTGACATGTCTGATTCCAGTGCATAATTTCCAGAGAGAAAAACCTTCTATTTTTTAAACAGGAGTACAAAGGATTCATAGTGAGTTGAACATTATGATGCCACAGTAAAGGTAACCTTTGACCTTTTCAATAACGGTTATAACATGTCATCACCTCATCATTTTATACTATTCGACATTTGTGTGTATTTTTTTCATAAACAGCATATGAATTCTTGAGTTATGGCCAAAACTGTGTTTAGTGAGGTTGCCATGACCTTCACCTTTAACAAAATCTAAATCTAATCAGCTCATCTTTGAGCCTGAGTAGATATTTGTGTCAAGTTTGAAGAAATTCCCTCAAGCTGTTGTTGAGATATTGTAACCTGAAAAACATAATGCTTCTGGCCATGAAAACACAAACACATAAGTAATTAAAACATTTTTTTAAGGTTTTTCAAGAATTCTAAATCACAGAGCACACAGCCATGAATGTGCACAAAAAACTTAGGCAAATCAGTTCAGTTATATTCGAGATTAGCTCCAGACAAGGTGCAGGTTCCATCATCACACACACACTCATTCACACACACAAGGAGGCGAACACATGATCCCCTCCCATGCCTGGTGGGGATAAATGTAATTGACACTGACAACCCAAAGTATCTGCATAGTTATGTACCACTTTGATAAATGAGAACATGTTTTTTTGGTCATTTAAAATGAACCTAACCCTTTAATCTGTGTTCTTGTATAACCCACTGTTGTTTACTTGATGTGCACACCCTCAGAAATATCTGCAGGGGATGTGCCTTTTCTTCCTAGATCAGTGTAATCCCCTTATTCTGTGATCTCGCGTGTCAAATTCACTGACAGCTGTCAAGGTGTGAGAGCCAAGGCGAGGGATGATGGACATCGGAGTCATCTACAGTGTGTATGCATGTGTGTGTGTTGTGGAGTCACGGTAGCAGGGCCTAATAACATAAGACTCTCTTAGCCTCCATTCGGCTGCATCTGACAATCCCCTCAGTGATTAGTGGAACAAATGTCTGCTTGTCGCATTACAGCTGTTGTTTTGGCGGCCATTTGTATAGCTTTCATGTCCTGCACGCTTTTCGTTGGGATATCATCACATTACATGGTGTGTGTGCGCATGGATGTGTGTGTGTAGGTGTGCTTTAAATCGCTGTTATCTCCCCAGCATCTGTCTGCGCATGTTATTGATTCTAACCCATGTAGACACGCACATCCTGAACAAAAAATGCGATTTCCTCACCTGGGTTCCTCTTTTTTTTGCATTTATATGGAAATTGCGTTCATTTATATTGCTATTTAAAATATGCAAAGGGAAATTATCCTGCCCTGTTGGTAATTTGGCTTATCGCTCCATCTCCATCTGTCTGTCTGACTGCGAATCAAGTCGTCAAAGTTTATCTTTGCCTGCCATTTTGAAAATAGCTGAAACCTGTCAATTTTTAGTAACAAAGAGATGGGTGATTCAGTCATGATCATATTTCTCACACTGACAAGGAGCTTTTGTCTCCTTTCTACCTCTGTGTCAGTTTCACATGCTGTGGTTCAAGAAAAGGAAGAAAAAAATCTTGTTTTTCTACTTGAAGTAACTGGACAACAAAGGAGCCACATGGCAGTGAAGGCACATTATTTCAATATTAGAGGTGGAAATCCATATGGCTGCGCCCAATGTGTCCCTCTTTGATATAGAGGTGTTTTCATTTACAAGGCAAGTTGAGAAAGAGAACATTCCTAATTACAGCCAATCCCTGTGGGAGTAGCTGCAAAGGGATGAAGGGTTTTTACTCAAGCGCACACACACACACACACACTCACAGAGACACAGACACACACACACACGCACCTGGAAAGAGCCCAGAGAACCTCAGTCTTCTAAGGTTGGCCACAGAGCAGCGCTAATGGAACTGTGACTAGTTCAAGTGCACTTCGACAGTTGGACGGTGTAGTGAGTGGGTGCAGACGCCTGATTTCCCTGCAGATCTGTGGATTCAAACTGGCAACCATGACGTTATAAGCCAGACTGTCTAACTGTGAGGCTGTTAATAAGGTGCTTTTGTTTTTTTATGGCTGGAAAACACAACTTGTTAGCAAAGTTTATGGACCAATTTATGTGCAAATAAAATGTGGATGGGACTGTGCATGCATACAAATAGCCTGCGTTGTGATTTAACATTTGTTGCTTTTTCCTGTGAGCCAAAAACTGAGAGTTGAGAGCAGAAGGATGAGAGGAAAGATGGTGAAAGGAGCCCTCTGCTCTTACAGACATTTGAGTGTGATGTTAATTATCCTGATGTGGGTCGAAATAGGCTCGTGCTGGCCCGGAGGGGGTAGGAGGAGATCATTAAAATCCGAGCTCAAACACACACACTGCGGCGCTCTCAGCATCACCAAGACACGCAATTAGACACAAACTAATGTACCTGCTCAAGCATGGGAACCTTTTCACACGTAGCCATGCATCAGCGCGCATGCACAGCACACAGGCGTTAATCAAGTGATGCTAAATGTGGGTCAGCGCGGTTTTAACCACTGTGGTGTGTGATCAGTGTGTGATCATGTCATCATCAGAGATATGCACGCAAAGAGGCGTGTGTGCACAACTTTGTGATGCTTGCACCAACAATGGCGGGGGTGTTTCAGTAGTTTTAAGGGGGTAGTAATGGACAAGCTCAAATAAATTCAAAAAATAGAAATTATGTTTTGATAGCCACATGTTGAGTGAGGTGTAACAGCTGAACTAAACTAGAGTTAACTGTGGTTAGTAAACAGGTCTAGACAGTTAGCTTAAAGAAGGCCTCATGCTAAATTAACAAGATAGCTAAAGAGTAATGAATATGCAGTTAAAATAGTTGGCAGAAATGTAGCTACATTGTTAAAATGGTCAGCTAAAAATAACAGATAATGGTTGAAATGAGTACCTATAAAGTAAGCTAATGGGTAAACAACTAAAAGACTGATACACAGTTGAAATTTTTTTATCTGTTAACCTACCATTTTAAGCTAATTAGGCGGATAAATCCATGGTAAACTGCATAGACATTAGTGAATGGAGTGTATGTGAGATCACCCATAGGTTTTTTGAAGAAGATTTAAAAAATCTTAGAAGTGTTAGGTACTTGGCTAACTCCCAGCTAAGAAGAATTTCCTAACTAAGTTAGGACAGCATAGACCCTAGCCTTATTTCAAAAATGGCAGCCCCATTGTTCTGGGTCTGTATGGAAATGAAAATGAAAGGGGACAACATGAACACTGAAATATTATGACTGAAAGGTGTAGAATAGTTTTCTGTTGCTGTATGATGGCACTTAAATTTCTGGACCATGTGTTAATTGATCAACATGCTACATCACGCCCCAAGCAGACCTCCATGTTTGTCAATTTAAAGGATAATTTTACAGGTTAAGAAAGTTGAAACTGTTGTCTAAGACTCTGAACATACATTATTAGAAAGAGTAAGTGATGTCATGACTTTGTCCATCCCAAAACTAACATCAGCTGCTGAATCTATAATACAGGAATACTGTATTGTAACTTTAAAATGATCGTATTTTAACAAACATTATTGTATATACAGAAACAACCTGGGATGAGGCCAGTACACTACATTGAACTGCAAAACTATGTCATGTGCATCATATTACATGGAGGCTATCTGAACAAAACAGCAAATGTGTACATAAAATCAACCGCAGCGCTTCTCACAATCACTTCTTCTGTTCTTACCCATCAAAATAAAAGCCCCAGACTGTGTCACTGCTCTACTAGCTGCTTGATCAGTGTGGTGCTGATGTGTTTGGTTGCTCTCAAGACAGGTTTTTTGTGGGTTTATGAAAATGTCAAAATTATTGTACGTTCTAACTTTTTTGGAATTATCGTATCATAAGTATCGTACATCGTAGAGCTGTGAACATTGTGGTACAAATACTATAATTATCGCACATCTGGCAACACTGCTTGTGTGTTTTCATAACTGGATGTAGTCACATGAGTAACAGGTCTTACTCATTCCTCTGCCTCCTGGCTGATAAAAGGAACCAGATTCGCTGAATAAAACCTTTTTTTCATAAGATACCATTTGAAGAGACAAACATGATAATGTTGATAAAAACTATTGTGCTAGACGAAAGATGAAGATCACTGAACTACACTATAACAAACCTACTACCTACTCAGACTTTCTTGTCTTGTAAAATTGTTTTAAACTGACAAACAACATTCGTGGCGCAAGTCAAACTGGAACAAAGATTATTTGCTGAATAAAATACTGTTCATGTTTTTTTGCCAAAGTAAGGTCCCATTGGGCCCTTTTTATAGGAAGGTAAACTTGAGTTAAGACAGGACAAACACTTGGATTTTTTTTTTTTTTATAATGAAGTTATGTTAAGACAAAAGAAAGTCAGGAACCACCAGTGCACTGGGCAATGAAGGGAACTGAGCCCTGACCTCAGAATCTGTTCAACCAGGCACTTCGATGTTACAAATGACATGGAGCCTGAAGGTGCTGTAAAATACAATGTAACCTCTGTTCAAATTCAATCCTGTTCCTCACAGCCAGTAATGAACTGTGGCCGCCTGCTATGACTGAACAATAAATAGTTTTGTGAGGCGTTGAGGGACCGCCGTTCAGCTTGAATTCACTCGTCCTTGGCGAGACAGAAACGGCACTTTTTCAACTTCCGCGCTTTTCCACGCTTTTTTCGTCCTGCCGGTGCCACGGCAGGAGGAAACACACCGACGAGCGTCAGTCTGTCAGTGACGGAGCGTGGAACCATCAAATCTCACGGCCGTAACCTTTCATAATAAAAGACAAGGCCGCTGTCCGTGGTGCTGAAATCACTCTGCGCCTCGTTTCAAAATAAAGTGACCATGCTGCTTCATTTGGCGGCGGAAATTACACTTAAAGTTTAATGTAACAATCAGTTCCAGGCAGAGATGAGAAAATCTCATTTTTGAAAGTGAATGAAAAGACACTCCCCTCCTCTTTCTCTCCCACTCATGCACACACACACACACACACACACAGAGAGAGAGAGAGAGAGAGAGGGAGAGACAGAGAGAGGGGAGGGAGTCAGTTCAAGCAGGGATAATTAGAGGAGTGGGTCACTATTGGAAGATAACATCCGCGTTGAGGGGGGGAAAGGAGGGGGAAGAGGGGAAAAAAAAACGAATCAAAGACTATCAGAGTGTGAGTCGGCCACCATCCGCGCTGACGTCCGGTGCTTTCCTCCGGCTCTCTTCCCAGCATCCAATTACAATGGACGAGCCGAGCAGGCTGCGCGGACTGTAAACCGCTGCCCAGTCAGGAGCGAGCGGGGCAGAGCAGAGGGATAACAATGCTCCGGCTCAGCTCTCCGCACTGATTTCAAGTGGGATTCCTCCTCTTTTTTCCTTTAAAAAAAAAAAAAAATAATATTTCTTTTTGCATTTTCTCGTCTTCCAAGTCGCCCGAGCAAGTGAGGAGACTGCTGCCAAGATCAAGTCCGCGCACGCAGGGAGACGGTAAGATGCAGTTGTGTGTTGGAGAGGGGGAAAGAGGGACAGTGTGCGCTTGGGATAGTAAGAAATAGATGTTGTTTGTCAGAGACCACAGTTATGTAGACGCCGTTGAGGATCATGCAGCCACATTTGATAGAATTCAATCCCAGAGAGCACACAAAAGATGTTTCTGTTGAAGTATGAAACGGTCTGCAGTGGACTTTGGGAGATTATAGTATGAGAGTGGAACAAAAGATCTGTATTCTTATGTGTTTTGCAACTAGAGCTGCAAGGATTATCTGAATAACCAATTAGTCGTCAACGATTAAATTAAATCGCCAACTCTTTTGAGTATTATTTTAAGTCAAAATGATCTGATTTCAGCTTCTTAAATGTGAATATTTTCTGGTTTCTTCACTCTGACAGTAAACTGAATATCTCTGAGTTGCGGACAAAACAAGACATTTGAGGACGTCACCTCGGGCTTTTGAAACGCCGATTGACATTTTTCACCATGTTCTGACATTTTATAGACCAAACAACTAATCGATCAATCAAGAAGATAATCAACAGATTGATCAACGATGAAAACAATTTCAGTTGCAGCCCCACTTGTAACGAGGATTATACCAAGATGAAAGAAGTTCAGGTGAAATCAGACGTCATTATTTGACTCTCAGATAACCCTGGTCAGATTCCTTTAGAAGTCAGTTACTGAATACAAATTACACTGCAACTTTTGTAATTACTAACATAATCCACTGTATTACAAAAAAGTATTATAATCTGATTACTTTTGGATTACTTCAAAATCAAATATTGAACATTTTTTAACCTTATACTAAAAAATGGACGCAGCCATGAAAATGTTAACTGCAAATAAAATGCATTTTTGGATAGGGTTCTTTTTTTTTTTTTTTTTTTAAAGCAGATTTGTAAGGAATCCTGAATGCCAGATGCGCATTTTATGAATTAATGTCGCACTGGTTATTATGAAAAAAAAGTTTCATTGTAATCTGATTATGTAATCCTGATTACATGTAATCAGTTACTACCCAGCCCTGCCCTTAAGGCATTCAAACCCCAAACTGAGAATCAGTTCCCCTCACATGCCCTCAGTATTTCATGTTAATATGTGTTAATAGTAAACAGGTGATATGTTATTATATAGGCCAGGGGCTAGTATTAGTCCAATTTAATCTACCCAAATTGTTACAGTATTGATGACAAAATATTATAAACACCTCTCAGTATAATGTAATAGAATACAACAGCAGCTACAGACCCCAACTTAAGGATCACTGCTGTAGACTATCCACTGTAACACATCCACTTAATGTTATTGTTCCCTGCTGATCCTTCTACTATAACATCAGTGTTTATGAAGCTCATAATGTTCAGCTCTTGATGACAATGGGAAACGTGTATGTTGAATTATATGTTTATTATCGAGGTAATAGTTAACGATTGTGTCGCAGTGGACTGCATTATATTGAATGGTGTTCCAAATTTTTTTTGCTTTTTTGCTTGAGGAGGGCAGAATATAAGAAAAAAACCTCCAAATTAGGGCCGTCACAACATCAGATTATCATTACATGATTATTGTGGCCCAAAGAATTCACAGTAATAATATGTTATAACAATATCAATAGAAATAACAACAAATGATTTTCAAACTTTGTTGTTGTGTTTCATCTCTCTTTTGGCAAATTAATTACTCACAAAATACAAGTGTGGTGAGGTGGAGACAGAGTCTGTAACCATAACTGTACAAACACGTACAAAATGTGCAATTACACTTACTGGCTGGTGAAAATGCAACCAGATGAACTGATAAACAACAGATACACAAGGCCCAATAGTATTATCTTTTCTGTATTGTAAACATGATAACAATATACCATTCTTAAAATTTCACAGTTATCGTCAAAACCGGCACATTGTGACGCCCCTACTGTGAATATAATGCAGTCCAGTACAACAGCAGCACTAAAAGTGACCTCAGTACTAAAACATAAAATTGAATTAAAACCTCTATGACAGTGTCAACAAAC
Organism: Lutjanus erythropterus; assembly: GCF_056507025.1. Taxonomy (NCBI): domain Eukaryota; kingdom Metazoa; phylum Chordata; class Actinopteri; order Lutjaniformes; family Lutjanidae; genus Lutjanus; species Lutjanus erythropterus. The sequence continues at coordinate 30,759,197 of NC_139328.1, read as the reverse complement.
ATTATAGGCTTCATAAAGTTAATTTTATGGCTGTACATCTGGATCGAATTGCATTAAACCACACAGGTGAGCCTAATAAAGTGACGTGTCCATATGTACATTATGTATGTAGTAGTATAGCATCAAGTTGAATCAAAACCTCTATAAAACAACAAAAAAATGAGCCATATAATCATGCTAAATGTTGCAAACATAGCAGGGCTTTTGTTTTAGACTGCTTTTGTTTTGGTGAGATGTATCTGATACACTGAGTACACATCTATTTTATATTCTATTATATGTAATAATGTTCGATGTGTCATTGTTAAAGGTCCAGTGTGTAAGAATTACAGGGGTTGATTGACAGAATATTGCAGAAATTGAACATTCACAAGTATGTTTTCATTAGTGTATAATCACCTGATTATAAGAGGACCATCCAGGGTTTAATAGCCAATATGACTATTTGCACCCAGGGTGGAATAGTAAATATGTATATTTGTACACAGGGTGGAATAGCTAATATGACTATTTGCACCTGGGGTTGACTGCCCAATATGACTATTTGCACTATTGTGCTATTCCCACACAAGTGTACATAGCCTAGCATGTTAGAGACAGGCACTTTGGTGCAAATAGCCTAATAGTTGTGTTTTCATTGCCTTAGAATGAGTCCTTTATAGTTGCAGAGGGTATGGGTCCTCTTCCATGAAAGCCGCCATATTTTTACAGTAGCCCAGACTGGACAAACCAAACACTGGCTCTAGATATGGGCTTTCACATTTTGCATGAGTTTCCTGTCCACCACAGGTTCTCCTACACACTTGCAAAGAAAGAGTGAGAAAAGGTGTTTGCAGTCTGCAAGATCACCACCAGACACCATTAAATCCTACACACTGGTCCTTTAAATGGTCTTGCTGTTTCTCTTATCAACAAACAATTGAAATAAATGTGTCACAACAGTGATGATTGCCTATAGTTTCTCCCATCATGCCGCAGTACTACAACACTAAAACAGCTGGCTTAGTCTTAGAATACAAACTATACCAATTTCCCTGCAGAGCTCCTATATGTTGAAATCACATGGGGATATTAAAGTGATTCTATCGTTATGGGAAAAAAAAGGGAGTATAATATGATCAGTGCTGAGCACAGCACACATCCTATAAGAATCTGGCAGGAATATCACAGTGACACTATGGGAGATGCCAGGAAGAACAGAGTTTGATTAAGTCACTATTATAAACCATCTGACCCTACAGTTAGACCGCGTTTTCTCATTCTCTCAAGTGTCACAGTTTCTTCCTTGATGTCACAGGTTTAACGCATGTCTGTCTGCTTAATTGCTATTCTGCACATGCAGCAGTGTGGAGCCAAACAGCGGGCCCCGAGATAGGGCCTTGTTTGTTTAACTCCCAGGGTGGGGGTGGCGGGTATCTGTCTTGTGTGAACAGATCCGTATGGACAAGTTGACTTCTTATGCCTGCAGAGATCTTGAATTTTTCATTGGTTACTGTCTGCCAGACAATGATGAGTGAAATCTCTCTTGGCTGTAATTGTATAGCACCACCCCCCCTCCCCCCAATTCTGGCCTGACCTGAGAGCGATATGGACGAGGTGGCAAAGATCAGCTGAAATAAGAAATGCATGAGAAAGAGGACGAGAAAAAACTGATTACTTTTTTCAGTTTCATTATTTCCCGTCTTCGTCTATGCCAGACTTCACATGCAGATAACCACAATATAGGGAACACGCCAGAGTGTAATTTGACATACATCTGACATCCATCACATGCTGTTCGCAGATGCTGTCACTTCCATGGCAACAAAGAAACATAATTTATGAGGATTCAATGACTCCTTCTGTAGACGCTACTGCACACCCAATATTACTGAAATGCAATATAGCGGGGATGATAAGCAATCGTTATCGAAGCATTGCAAAGCATTCATTTCATTTTTGGACACACAAACACACACACACATGCACACACTTCCCACACGCTCTTATTGCTGCTTGAATAATACCTGCACTTTCAACTAAACTGCCATAAAAAGGAGTAATATTCACCCATCTGGAACAGCAGGGGGGAAACACAATAATGCAACAGCTTAAAAGGAAACAGAATCAAATACGAATTCATTCATGTGGATACTTTTATTAAAATTGAGAGAAAATATTAAAATGGAAGGGATTGTTCTGTTTCATCTGTCTTCCAACCTGTCTGATCTCATCCATCCATTACAATGTGGACCAAAAACTACTGAGAAACCGTCAGATGTGATTGGTGTGTGTCCACTTTTGCCTCCCTTGTTACTACACATTCCTATTCGCCCAGTCAGTGTGACACACTGCACAAGAATGGGCGAACAGAGGTGGATTGATGAAAAACGGAGCAAAAGAAATACAAAAATCAGACATTCCGCTCGGGCATATAATCCACTGACTCATAAATCCTGCAGCCTGACACATGAAGCTGCTGTGAATGAAATTGCTCCAATCGATTGCATCAACCAACCTTGACAATTAGAATGGACAGCGTGCGTTTCTGCATGTTAGAGAGACATGAGAGAAAATTGTCATTTTGAAAAGGGGTGGCACAAGAAATCATGAGAAATCACAGGAGTAAGCGTCAGAGCGGCGATGTTGACACAGGGATTCTTCTGAACTGTGAATAGCAGGAATTACAGAGAGTTATTTTTCAAAAGGTGAAACCATTTATGAAACTGCTGCCAGCATGTTGACTGGATACAAGTGACAAAGGCACACATACAAACACAGACCACGGTGGATGCCTCATTCCCTTTCATTCAATTTACATAACTATCACTTTAAAAGGATATTTTGGGGTATATGCTTCCCTGCCAGTAACTCTGCTCTCTTATCTGTATGGTAAATATGAAGCTACAGTGAGCAACTGGTTCACTTGCAGTAGCTTAGCATTAAGGCTGGAAATGAGCAAACCAACAAAAATTCTTCACTGGTTGCCTAACAACCTCATGGACACAACAAGACAAGGCAATCACTGAGTCCAGAATAAAAGCCCTTACAACATATACTGTGCTATTATTTATATTTACTAAGCTCTTGGAGGCTGCTTTTTCCAGTCGTTATGCTAAGCTAAGCTAGTCTGACTCACAGGAAGTAGGCTGTCGGAACAAGCCTGTTATTTCAGTGGGCATTCTCCTTCCACAATCTGCATGTTACTCTTTTCAAAATCCCTGACGCTAAGCGAAACAACAACAAAAACGAGCTAGCAAGCTACACGCTGAAAATGGCAAGTCACCCTAACCTGGTCGCTAACGGTACAAGCATAAACAAGCTAACAGCTATTAACTCTTCCACTGCGTGGATTTAGCCATTTTAATGCCAGATCTCGCCTTCACACGTGCAAATGTTTCACCAAAACAAGTTACTCCTGATGCTATTTTGAGGATTCCCTGTCGCTGCATTGTGGATCTAGCGCCACCTAAGATGATTGTGATAGGTTTAAAGAAATACAAATGAGTCAGTGTGTCATAACTTTCCTCTAGCACTGGCACAGCACCAAAACAAAGTGTGGAGAAAGGTCTGGCTATGTAAGAATAAAGCTAAGCTAATCAGCTGTTAAGTGTAGCTTCATATTTAAAGTTATCATGATGACAAAATCAGCATTTAGGTGTTCACATATGTATTTCACTTTATGTCACCTACAGGTCAGAATCTAGCCCAACAATGACAAAAAATATGATTTAAAAAACAATATCCTTGGGTATTTTTAATAGCATTTCATATTTTTTTTATGTTGTTGTTTTTTGAAAATGATCAAAAGCTTTTGATGATTCATCCTGCACTTGAGGATGTGACTAAATTTGCATCCACTGTAATGCTGAAATGCTTTATGAATAGAACAAAGATCTATTCACTGGAGAAGACTGGAATGTCTCTGGGGGCCACGCTGTATAAAAGCACAACTTTTTTGACTGATTTGGGTGAAACTAGATCATATTTTATGCAGAAAATATTTTCTGTTTTTCCTTCTGATGTCATGGGGCTACTCAGCTTCAGCTCTCTGTTATTTAATTTTAGAGTTTCCTGATAGCTTACGTGTCGCTTAAGTACCTAATTGTGACTATTAGCTGCTTTTAGCGGGCAGCAGAACCAGGCTCAGTGAACATGGCTGGTCACCGGGATGAAGTCAGTTAGCTAACCGCTAACTGCTGTTAGCTTGGTTAGCCGTGACTCAGTCAGGAGGCAAACCTGGCAAGAAAACCACCTACTGCTCCCTTTTATCAAGCTAGCCTCTGTTGGTCACAGAGGTTGTTTTGGTCCTGGTCCAGCCATGTTCGAGGAATCAGCGAACGCTAATATGACTGATCTCCTTTCTGCACATAGATGTTAGCTACTCTAAATGCCAATCATTGTCTTCAACAAGTCCCTCCCTAGCTGCACGTTTTTACAGGAAACACGTAAGCAATAAGCACTCCACTAGCCATGTCATGAGCTTCTTTAAATGCATGACTGCAGTATGGATATTATCATCTAATGCTCTAAACAAATCAGCATATTTCCCAAAAGGAGGATTACTCTTGATCACTTTGGGTACCACTCTCAAATTCAGTGTTTTAAAGGGTTTATAAATTGTAACTAATAAATCTTTACTAATCATTTTTAGATCAGTAATAATCCAATAATAACAACAAATCCTGGGTTGCCAGGTTGTAAAAGATCCTTTTGGCTGGTGTTTTAAATATTAACAAGATGTAATAACACAAGCTTCATAAGTTGTTAATAAATGGATTTTGGTACAAATCTTCTGCAGCTCTTTTCCAGAGGATTAAATGTCATCCAGTCCAATCAGTCAGAGGGATTTTTCATGACCCAGAAACCCAAAAGCTGTCCTTAATAATGGATTGTTAGTGATCTATAAAGCTTTAGTTAATGATTTATTAACCATTAATCGGGTTATCAGTTTGTAATATCATTGCTGAAGGGTGTCATATAAAAATGGTGCTCAAAATGCAGATTGTTAGAGAAGCAGTAAATGTGCATGAGATTTGTGACCATGTGTTTCTTCTCCTCATTGTATTCAGGCTTTGAGTAAACAGACTGGCAGCAGTCGCATAAATGTGTTTTTTGTGCCTTATTACAACACAGAAAGTGGCGCCTTATTTTGTATTATATTAATTGTATCTTTGTGAATAGCTTTCTCTCCAAATGCAATATGATTTCTGTGCATGATACTTAGTTGTTGTGAATCATACATTTTTTTCGCAGCTATTGTAGGGATGCCTCTGCTTAGTCATGCAGATAAAGAACGGGATTTTAGAGAGAAGAAAGCGCACAACAGTAACAAAACAGAAAGTCTGAGGGCTAAAAGAGCTTTAAAAGCTTTTTTAAAGCTTGAGCAATGACGATGTGACGTTACAATCACCCTTCCTGGGCAGCAAGTGCATAAAAGTAAATCTTGTGTGGAAAATGGGTATTGATTGTGCAGTGATACAGCTGCCATTGCTCTTTTACTTCTCAATTAGCAGTCACAAATCAAATCAGGCTGCAATAATTCCAGCACAAAGACTTGTTGAATCTTAAAATAAGTTCATTTTTTGGATTGAATGCACTTACAGTTTGGAGTAGCAGCACTGTAGTTTCCCTGTAAAGCATCTTATTGCCCCAGACAGAATCAGAGTTTCTGGGTTGCTGCGAGCCTCCGTGCAGTTTATATCAATAACCTTTGAGTTTTTTCTGCCGGCCAGCCTACATTACCAACAACATGCGGTCTCTGCATCGCAGACAGACCTGTCACTGCAGTTTATCATGTGAAGATGTGAAGATTTATTGAGTTTGTCTAAGCACGGGGAGACAGAGTGAGGGTTTTAGACTAAATGCTCCACTGGGAGAGGTGGCAGAGTGCTGCTGCTGCTGCTGCTGCTCAGAGGGTGATTCTGCCTTAGGTAGCCTGACAGTGAGCTACACACACACACACACACACACACACACACACACACACACACACACACACACACACACACACACACACACACACTTTGCCTATAAGCAACATGCTCTCATTTACTTTGTGTCTATTCAACACAGACATTTATAAATGCGATCCCAAACCTCCCACCCCCCTCCTCCACATCTGCTTTCATGGTGAAAATCAATGTCTGTGGAGCCCAGCTGGACAAAGTAGTAGTGGAAAAATAAAGAAATCAATGCAGGCTTATTAACTGAGCAGAGCTTCCTTTACCGCTAACACAAAAATATGTGCCAGTGTGTGTGAGAGTGCGTATATGTCTGCCAGTTTGTATCTGACTTGGTCTGTGTCTGTGAATGATGATGGCTACTGCTGGTTGTCGGCAGGATGTGTGAGTGCATAAGCATGTGTGTGTCCTCCTGTATGTGTGTGTGTGTCTGTGTGTGTGACAGTCACCGTGTGTGTCCCTGAGTGTTGGTGGCTGGTGCTTGTGTACAAGTGCTACTTTGTGGGTGTGCTCTGCATGTTTATGAGTGTGTGTACACTCTTAGAAATAAAGGTGATAACTACAATTATAAGGATTTCAGTTTGTTCCCACAGGAGAACACTTTTTGGTTCCTGGTAGAACCTTGTATAAAAGTTGCACCTTTCATAGGCTGTTCCCACCAGCACGGAACTGCACCTAATTTTGAACGTTGGATCATTTTCACAAAAATAAACTGGTTTGGAAAACCAAAAGATAGTTCCGAGCTGGAACCAAAAATAGCAGGTTTTCATTGGGAACCACTGGGAACCATGTCATATTCTGCAGTTTATTGTGCACTATGCAGTGTCCTCTGTTGATGACATCCATCCATTCTATTCAGAACTGGTGGAAATGAAGGCTGGTTCACTTGACAGCACCGAGTTTCCAAGAATCTTGAACAGAACTGGTTCAAGAACCAGAGCTCATTTGGTGGAAAACGGCTTTGACGTCTATCTAGAACCCGGCATAAAGGGTTGTAACTAGAACCATCTGTGAAAATTTCACCCTGAACCCCCTATGAAGATCCTTTTCCACCAAATTAGCTCTGGTTCTTGAACCGGTTCCGTTCAACATTTTTGGAACCTTGGGTCTATCTTGTGAATCAGCATGTGTCTCCACCGGTTTTGAGTGGAACCATATAATCAAGGATGTCATCAACAGAGGACACTGCACAATTCACAACATTCTGTAGAATATGACAAGCCCACTTTGGTTCCCAAGGAAAACCTGCTAGTTTTTGGTTCCAGCTGGGAACCACCTTTTCGAATTCCAAACCAATTTATTTTTGGTGGAAATGCTTGGAACAGTTAGGTGTATGTACTGGGATAGGGCCAGTTCCATGTTGGTGGAAAAGGCCATGAGAGGTTCTAAAAGGAGAACCCCTTTATGGTGTAATGGTTCCACCAAGAATACTGTCTAGGGGTTCTATCCAGAATCCCAGTAAGGGTGCAAATAAGAATAAGAATTCATCTGGGCAGTTAAACTGGGAGCCCATTTATATTCCAAGGGTTTCGACTAGAACCCGCTCAGGGGGAAATCTTTTGTAGCTCAAGGGTTTTATCTATAACCCACCGAGGGGGTTCTACCACAATCCATTTTATATATCAAGGGTTTTATATAGAACCCATCCAGGGGATTCTGGCTTAAACCCTTCTGGATTCAAGGCTTTTACCTGAAACTCACCAAAAGGGTTAAGCTGAGAACCCCTTTATATTCAAGGGTTTTATCTAGAACCCACCCAGAAGGGTCTACCAAGACCTTTTTATTCTATGATCCATGTAAACCTTGATGGGGAAAGAGTTCCAATTTCAACAATCCTTAAAAAAGTCTTTCTTTTAAAAGAGATCTTTGAATGAAAATGTTTCTTAATGGAACCCAAAAGGGCCCTTGATAAACCCTTTCTTTATAAAAGGGTTCCTCAAAAACAAATGGTTCAGGTAGATCCTCAGCCCCCCAGGAAGAACCCTTATTTCTCAGAGTGTACTTGTGTGTTATTGTGTGCATGGTGGAGACTATCGCTCAAAGTCAGAGTGTTACTCTTGGGTTAGTGCCACCTCGTTCTCCCTTCGCCTTGGACTCAGTCTATTTGTGGACAAAAGGATGCTCTGAGACAAATGATTTAGCACCTGTCAGTCAGAGCAGAAGGACAAGAGATGAGAAAAGAAGGAGGTCAGAGGGGGGGAGGGAAGGGGAAAATGATGGAGGCTCTCAGACAAACCGTGAAGGGAGCAGGGGAGTAAAACGGGAGAAAGGGGAAAGCAAAAAGTTCAAGCAGGGAGAAAGAGAGAGCCGAACTAAAAGAGAATTTACGATTTAGCTCTGGGTCATCACATAGCTCAAGTTCCTGTGAGCAATTTTCCGCGGGAAATGACAGCTTCTATTTCTGTGGAGCTGTTTGCCTAACACCGGCTCACAGGAACCGTGCCTGGCCTTCGGGCACAGACCTTCCCTCATAACAAGAGTTACCATAACAACGGATGAGGCCGACCTGCTCCGGTGGCAGCACAGGGATGTGAACTTTGCTTCTGCCTCCAGCACTGTGGCTGTCTGGCTGCACCTCCGACACATCAACACCTACCCTTCCTCCTCGGAAAAAAAAACAAGGCAAAATCATAACAGCACTATGCAGAGAGAGAATTTACTGTGCTGTGAATGTTTGGCCAGCCCGGCTGTGATTGTTCAGCAAAGGATGATTTGTGTGGGGCGTGAAAACAAAGCGCTATGTCAAGAATAAAGAGACAATTGTAATTTCAGAAATGCCCAAACAAACAAACTCCGCTGCTCTGAAGTCCGGTACAAAATGATGTTTGCCGAGCCGCAGTGTGTGGATGCATGTTAGGAGGTGGAGGCAGATACTGAATGCTGAGCAGGCTTTGTGTGATGTGCACTTTATTAGATTTCCTTTGGCATTTGTTGACTGACATCTGCTCTGGCAGGAGCCGCTCTCCTTTAACACTCAAATCTATGTACACAACATTAGGCTCTAATCATCCTATTTACACGTTTCCACACAGTTGATAGAGATATATTGCTGACCTCGTTTTTTTAAAGCCAAACAAAGCAGCCCCCCTCCGTGAAAACGTCGACAGCGCCGAGAGCGGCTTAGCTAACAAGCATCTGATTGTGCAGATTACTCATGTTCCGCAGAGGATTACTGAGACTGAAATGAACAAATTGACCTCTTACTACTGAAATCCCACATCAGCATGACAAAAGATGAGAGTGAAGCGCAGTGAGGGCAAACTGAATCTATAATAATAACAGAGCAGGATATACTGTGAGACAAGTTGCAGTCAGCAGCATTATTTAAAGAATCCGCTTCCAGGATGGTATTTTCGTCATCACAGTCTCTCTGTTTGCTGATAACTCCATAGGTTATCCTTGTCTCTGCATCTCATCAGCCTTGCACTAACACTGAATGCACAGCACGATTAAAAAAAAAAAAAGACGTGGTAAGGCCAAAATGAGCAGAGAAATGCATAAGCTATTTTCTCTACCTGGCAGGATGTCATTTGCATTGATGTTGGTCTCATATTCTAACAACAAATAACAGACTGTGCATCCTGTTCTGTTGTGTATTCTTAGCTGAGGGCAGGCGATCGTCTTCCTCTCTGGTTCCCTTCTGACACTTTTCAAGCAAGTCAAAGCTATTTAAAAGTCATCTCACTGTGAGAAGTAACAAAAGCTCAATGACAGACCAAGGCCTTATTCAAAATTCAATTTTTGTCTTTCTCTCCCTAACAATGGGACACATAATTTCTCTCCACGCTTGTTTAGAGAGCTCCAGAGAGGAAATGGCATGCTTTTGTTAATAAGTGTCTCTGTTTTTGCTGAGAGAAGATGATTGAACAGCTTATGTAGGTCACTTTGTATTAATCTAGCTGGCTATCCTTCTAAATGTGCTCTAAATCAAACATGCCATATTAAAATCCAGTTCATTGCTCATTTATTTAATAATGTAGTGTGTCTGCACTGAGAATGACTTCTCAGCTACTGAAATAGCGATCCTCCCACATTTGCGCCTGGACATTAAATTACTGCTGTGGATTATAACGCTGCAAATGAGACGCGCTTGATATCAATCTGACAGAAGAGTTCAAACACCCCGCAGACTTAATATTTATCAGTCACAGTTTATTTCAGACACGGGACCCCCTTTCATCACTTAGCTGTAATGAGATCTGTGTGCTCTCTAATAATTAATAAACTAGACGATCTCCAAATCATTCTGAGCTGAGATGTAAATGCTATCAATTATCTGTCTGACTGATTCTGCAATCTTAAGCAAACGAGAAATTTCACAAGGCAGACAAGCTCAATGGGATACGCAGAGGCGGCTGGGGTGCACATGAATGTTTTATAACAATGTGAGACTTTAGATTGGATCAATGAGATGTCTGCTTCTCCACCGGATCAAGACTCTGTCGAATGAGCCACGCGGCTCAGTAAAGCACAATAAATCTACCTGCTGTCACTGGAGCAGAATGACGGGCTCGGTGTGACATTTCAACATGTATTATATCCCCGACCCCGCGGTATCTTCACAGGATCTGCTGCAGATGAACTATTGCGAGCTCTGCCGGGCTACATGGTGTTGGACTGCGAGTCTGAGGCCGTTTTGATGCGAACAGTCGAGCGGAACAATAAATCCCCTCCGGGCTGTATAAGAAATATAAAAAAAGTGCATAGATGAGTTGCTCAGTGATGGGTTTATATCAAAGGAAGATATTGCTGCAAGGTGAAGTGAGGGGCCAATGCTGATGTTTTTTGATCAGATGATTAGAGCTGGCTACCACTTGAGATTTGCTTTGAGGAGGTAAGCATGGCTTCTGAGATTACAGGGGTCAAAACGGAGCCTCCGTCTCTTTGCCGCACATTTGTGTGTGTGTCTTTGTAAGACAAAGAGAGAGACCGAAATAGAGGGAGAGTGTGAGTGTGTTTGCGCATGCATTAAAAAGACAAGAGAGAGGTCCTTGAGGCAACCTGCACATCTTTTATCACATCTTTAATTAATTGAAGCCCATAATAGAAGCTGCTGCAATTCCACTGAATAGACAGATAATTGAATTGGAAAACAGGCGAGGACGCGTGGATACTCTTATGATCTCTGGTTGCTGGTTTATCAGTGCTTCCTTGAGCCATTTTACAGTCCATTTACATGACATATCTGCAGCTAACGTCAGCCTTTGCTTTGATCATGAAGTAAAGGTTATGCACCTGACGTCAGAGTATGCGGAAGTAATGTCAACTGAATGGCAAAAAGACACCTGAGTGGCACTTTTTCAGCTTGAATGCCATGAAAAAAACACAAAAGTCACGTTAAATTGGGAAAGAGCTGTTGTGTGATTGAGGAACAAATCTGACATACCTGTTTAAAGTGTGCCAAAAAGCAAAGCAAATTGGTTCCTGCAGCTCAAAGAAACAGCTGGGTTCCAGGGATTGAAACCTGTATCTGCAGTTGCCATTTTGTGTAAAGTATGTTGCATTTTTGGAGAAAATAATACCTTATATTAAGTAAGCCCTCATTAGTTACTGTTCCTGTCATGCTTTCCAATCTCCCAGTGCAGCCTAGAGTTACAATGATGGCAGATTTAACATTGAAATTCACTGTACATTAGATTCTCAATTACACAGAGAAATGAGTAAAAGCAGCCTCTCATTTTTAGCTGACGATTGTGGATTTTGTTGACTAAATGATAACTCTCACTAGCAATGTGAGTGTTACTGGTTATTGATGTAAGCTAATGCAAATGCTTAAACTCCTTGATTCAGCTGAGAAGTCCATCTCCAGCTGACTTTTTAATGTTTCCATCTGACACATTTTTGCTGTTACCCTGTGTGTCTTCAATATGTAAAGTCACGTAACGGCTGTGTACACAGTATAATGTTAAAGCTAAAAGACTAATGCTAAAGCTATATCTATGCAAACATTGGTCGGATGATGAAATATGACATGTTTACAAAAGACAACGGAAATAAACTCATTAACTTCAGAAAAAAGAAGCACAGAGATTTGATTAAGCAGAGCAAACCTTCAGACTGTCACACAGCCAGACCAGCTGGCCCGCCATCATCCCTGGAAGAGAGCCTGGGATAAGACCTAAGCTAAGTTTAGACAGAGAGCAAGCCAGAGAGAGATGCGTCGTTGTTGGCCCACTTTGATTCTGCACCAGCCCACATCCTCCTCCTCAAACCCCTCACATAACAAAGCCTGAATTTTAGAAAAAAAACAAAAAAACAAAACAAAAAAGACCCCACACACTAAACTTATGTTACATGAAGTGGCACTATTCTTAGAGCCCCATGTGCACCGCTTCAACATGTAGAGAAATACAGGGCTTGACAGGCCTGCAGGCCCAAGTTGCACTTTATGATTAGACAGTTGCTGTTTGGAGGAGATCGATTAAATATTCAGCATATTTCATTTATATTCTGCATAACTGAGCCCTTTGTCATACAAATGTGTATTACTTTATGCATCCTCACTTCAGTAGATGTAACTGCAACACTGATGATCTGAACATGTCTCTCTAGTGATGAAACACACATACAACCAGAATATCCAGAAAATCCTGTCTAGAAGTAATGGCCAGGTGTGGCAAATGACACACATATGTCTTTGCTATTCGTTGAGGCTTTGACCCTACCCCACCAAAGTCTGCCAAAGTTAAAAACGATTCAAAGAAAGGACACAAATATGTGGCAACTCCTCTTAAATTGCGCGTGTGACCAGGCCCTAATGTTACAACCAGTCATCTAGAGTTTGTGTATTTTCGCCTCATTAAAATTAGGCATATATAAATGTCAGGAAACCTGATCCCTGGCCACATGTCAATGTCCAGGAACCTCTATTTCTTTGTTAAGTTGATTCACTGTCGATGTCAACTGCCTTTAATTTAAACATATAATCGTTCATTTTCCGTCCCCTAATGAAGACAGTCATCAAGTTGAATGATTGATGTTTACTTTCATCTCTTCCTTATCTCTCCAGGTTTTGTCTCTGAAGGTCTACTGTAAAGCCAACATGGTCCTCTTGTGGTTCTCCAGAGTCATCCTACTCATCCTGGCCTGCGTCCCCCGGTCGTCTCTAGGATGCCCCTCCGGCTGCCGCTGCTACAGCCTCACAGTGGAGTGCGGATCTCTCGGGCTCAAAGAAATCCCGCAGGGTGTCCCCTCTGTCACTGAGGTCAGTTGGACAATCGACATTAAGTTATGACACTAGCTGCCAGGGCATTGCGGCTGACACCGCCCCCTCCCTCCCTGCCACATCAGTGGCTTTGTATCAGTTGACTCCCTCTGATCCATTCTTATTACCCTGAAATGATTGTGGTTAATCAATTCGCCGTGACCCTCTTTGATGTAAGCCTGAGGGAGGGGCCGCGCTGCTGGCTGTGTAATTATTCATTCTTGCTCGGAAAGTGACTCTTGCACACCCTCTGATCATCTGTTGAGAAGATGTTTAACATTACACCGTCTTTTCCTCTTGAGTTCAGGCCCCCCAACATTACCGCGGTTCATGAATATTAATGAAAAGCATGTCCCGGATAAATTGTTCCATTAACCTCAATCAGCAGGTCTATCTCGTCAATCATGCTTTACCTTGTGGCCCGTGTTTGCTTCTTTGAAAACACCACCAGTGAATGCACATTACCAATCAAGCAAACAGACATGCATTATGGATCACACACTCCCTCATGTTGCTCCAATCACTCAAACATTTCTTGTTTGAAGATGTTTGCTGACAAGGTCTGTGATTTCTGCAGCATTTGGCAAAATAACTGAAGCACTGAAAAAGGGGGGGAAATGCTGCACAAGCCACATTTGTCAGAGTCATTATTATCATGATCCTGAACTAGCTTGTTCCACATTGTTTGTAATGCCTACATTAACATATATCCAAAGCTCTGCACAGCCCGGTGAGTGCAGATAGCTGTAAAGGTGGCCCCGTTGCTAATGTAATCTCTGCTCATGGTTAAAACATTTTTCTACCCAGTGAGCACAGCACAGCAACAGGCCACGCTCACTTTATTGTACAAAACAAACCAGCAGCTCAAACATCACATCAGCTCCTCCGTGTCTGTAATGCAATCAGCTTCTGCTAATTTCATTTGCCTTGATTTGTCTCCCAAACAGACCATCTTCCTCCAGGACAACGCCATAGTGCAGATCCGTCTTCAGGACCTGACTCGGCTGGGCAGCCTCCATTACCTCTACCTTCAGAATAATAGCATCTCAGCCCTGGAGCCCGGGGCGTTTCTGAGCCAGAGCCATCTGCTGGAGCTTGCCCTCAACGGCAACCTCATCCACCTGGTCACCCCGGACATGTTTCGGGGTCTGGAGCACCTCCGGATCCTGTACCTCGCTGGGAACCAGATCACTAGGGTGCAAGACTACACCTTCAGGGGACTGCAGGTTGGCAAACTCACAAAAACAAATGAATTGAAGTCTGTGTAAAGGAAAAAGAAGTTTTTCTTCCGAACACAGTATACATGTTAGAACATAAAAGCTAAAAACATGTGAAAACACTGTGAAGTATGCAGCACTGAATTCTGGAGTTAGACCAGTAGACTGTTGTTCATGATTTCCGTGTTCAAGATTTTTTGGGTGGACTTGAAACATGGCTCAATGACGTGCCGAAGCCATGGTCCCCCTGACGCTAAATAAGCCCCACGAAGTGACACACAAATGATGCTGCGTCCCCCTCCCGTCCCCCTCCTGATCAGTTACGAATGTACTTTCAGTAACTCTCTTAGTCCAAATCAGCCCAGCAGTTCACTTCAGCTCATTTCAGTTCCAACAACCTGACACAAATGGAAAAAAAAAATATCATCCTGTCACCGTCCTCTGGCTCTGGTGGCTCAAACATACCTGGACATGTCCAATAAAGATGGAGTGTCCATATTTCCAGCATTACGGAGCAGAGAAAACTGCTATTTTTTATGATTTTTGAGACCTAATTTTATATACATAGCAATTTTTTTTAATCAATCAAATTTGGTTGTTTGGTTAATGACACCTTTATGTGGTGTGACAAACTCAGAACACACATTCATTGTTGCTTTACAGTATCTTGAAGGAAGGATGGACAGCATGGTTAATGCTCATTTTGTTTTAAGCCTTTCAAAAACCTTTGCTGTAATCCTTTTTGGTAAAGTAAAAAAAAGCTTAGCAAAGCTATTTCAGTCTGGGATGTCTTTTTATGGATTATATAGAATGACGGCTGCAACTGTAAATCCAATTCATGACAACATGTTTGACTAATCCGTCCTTTACAGTAATACAGTACACACTGAGTCAGGTGGAATTGATTCATCCTGTCTTTACACTTGACATTTCTTGCTTCTGCAGCGTCTGCAGGAACTCCACCTGCAGGAAAACAGCATAGAGCTGCTAGCGGAGCAGGCTTTGTCCGGCTTGTCATCTCTGGCTCTGCTGGACCTCAGCAGAAATCACCTCCGCACACTGGGAGCCTCATCCCTCAAGCCGCTCGTCAGCCTGCAGGTGCTCCGCGTCACAGGTAGGCAGAGCTGTGACAGAATTCCTAGATCACATTATGTCTTGCTGTAATATGTCATAATCCTTTGAGACTGAATTCAAGTCAAAGTCCCTTGAAAAATGCTTCGATAGCACAGTTCTGAAGAGCTGACACTGCCTTAGAATGCACTGCAACAGTCACAACCAACAGACCCAAGTGAGGGAAAATTAAGTGCCCTTGCACTTCAAAGGGTTTCACCCAAGCATAAACCCTTAATGAGAAACAAAAAAAACCTCAGAAACACTTTTAAAGAATAAATTGCAGGAATGGCCTCTGAAAAAGGGACCTCCTTTCCAAGAGATCAAAGAAAGTTTATGTTATTATAAGCAAAATCAATTTGGATACCAAACAACACCACCTCAAGGTCCATTGAGCAGCTCTTCTGGAGCTTTCAGTCCTATAACATTATCTTCATTAGCAGTTATTAGCAGTTGGAGTTTGTTCAGTATTGCACTTTAAAGGGATAGTTTGGATTATTTGAAGTGGAGTTGCATGAGGTAGTAGTTGATATTAACCATGGCCTGATGGGCAATGGCCACAAAAAGTCACCTCCAAATATTCCATCTAGGGACCCCAAGATTTACCCCCCTACTGGGAACCTTGGTGACACATTTTACAGTTCCACAAATACCCTGATTCCTATGTGCATTTCAATTAGAAGCAACATTTTATGAAAACTGCAAACAGTACTCACTGCCAGCTGGCTACCAATATGTCGTAAGCCTACTCAAACTGCTAAAAAAAAAAACTGTGATCCTTACAGGAGAACCAGAAACACAAATGACAATCTATGACACATCTAAGGAAATAACGTACTGCGGTGTGTGCTGCCAGTTCCTTCAGCTAGCTAAGAAGTCTAGCAAATTTTTCATTGGAAGCAGTGCCTTCAGGAAATACCACATCACAATTCATGGGGAGGTGGACAGCATAACTGTCACACTTAGAAAGGCTGTGTAAATTTGCTTTAAGTTGCCTTTTCTTTATTGTGTTTACATAAGTTTGCATTTGGGCCACCAAATTTAGGGGCTTGTACGTTTTGCTGCTGACCCTGTCTACAGCAACACATTGCTTAGGTTCCTTCAGCAGTACTCCTACTTCTTTATATAACCCAACTTCATATAATCAAAACTATCACTTTAAGTTATTTTCATCCATGTTGGTTTAAAAGTTGGGGTTCAAGGTTAATTTTTGACCTTACATTTGGTTTACCTGTTTCCTTTGTCTGCATCTCTTTCTCACCTCCAGAGAACCCATGGCGCTGTGATTGTGCTCTGGGCTGGCTGAGAACCTGGATCAGAGAAGATGGACAGCGTCTCTTGAGCTCCGCCGAACAGCGCCGGCTGATGTGCTCCGAACCGCCTCGCCTCTCCCACCTCAGCCTGGTGGAGGTGGCTCCCAACAGCCTGGTCTGCATCCCCCCCGTGGTGCAGCTTGAGCCCAGCCACCTGACAGTGCGACTAGGGGAGAGCCTCCGCGTCTCCTGCCAGGCCTCAGGATACCCTCAGCCTCAGGTGACCTGGAAGAAAGCCTCCCACGGCAAGCCTCAGTTATCACCTCGAGGCCTGGTTCAAGAGTTGGGACCCAACGGTGAGCTCTTCAGGCCCGGGGCTGGAGGAGTGGTGACAGCCCTGCCCAGCAATGGAGGGATCAAAGTTGGAGGTGTTGGAGGAATCCAGGGGGTTGTGCGAGGTACTGAGGAAGGTGGCGAGAGGGACAGTTTTGATCCGGACATGGGCAGTGGAATGCTGTTCCTCAGCAATGTGACTGTAGCACATGCCGGGCGCTACGAGTGTGAAGCCTGGAACCCCGGTGGTGTAGCTAGAGTTACCTTTCATCTGGCTGTCAACATGTCCTCTTCCTCATACTCATCCCAGTTCTGGCCTCGTTTGAACACACACTCCTTTGTTTCCTCATCATCTAACTCCTTCTATCAGCCAGAGGTTCTGGATGTTAGCCAGGAGCCACTTTATGAACAAGACAGCATGGATTTCAATGCTCTGGGCCCTGCTACACAGACCGCCATCGCTGTTGGCATCTCCTTACTGGCGCTCACTGCCATTCTCCTCTTGATCATGATCTACACTCGTCACCAGCAGTACCGCAAAGAAGAGGGCGGGTCCTACTGCACCAGCAAAGAAGAAAGCATCCTCTATGTGAATGACTACTCCGATGGTCCCACCACCTTTGCGCAGCTGGAGGAGTACCGTGATGACCACGGCCACGAGATGTACGTACTCAACAGGACCAAGCCTGTCCTGGGCTCCACTTCATCCAGGTGTCCCATGATGAGCGGCTTTGTCCAGCAAAAAGGTATGAAGGAGGCTCTCCTGGACCACGAAATGGTGCACACACTGACCAGATCGGGGGGAATGGGGCTTCGCAGAAACCCAGCAGACGGAGGAGAGGGACCCCTAACAACAGACCCAGAGGAGCTCTTCCTCAGTCAGAGTCTCCTCTTCGGATCACAGGTTGCCTACGAGATCCACTGCTAAGGGGTGTTAATTGTGCTCTAACATGAAACAACATGTTGATGGACTTAATTAAAGACATTAAAGGAAATCACCTTGGTGCAGTGATGTGAAGCATCAGATTATTATGTGGGCTTCAAAAGAGGGGAGAGTGTCAGTCAGTGGTTGCTGGGGGAAACCTGGAACACAATCAGCCTCTCAGAGATCCTCATATGATTGATTGTATGACATTAAAATGGGTCAGGGAGATGAACATTGATAATTAAAAGGAAAAAAAACAACTGAACCATACCTTTCTGTCTCCAAGTCAACCCTTTAAAGATAATTATGAATGGCTAACATTATCAGAAATGGTTAGTATGTTAAAGGACCAATGTCTAGGATTAGTGGCATCTAGCAGAGAGCTTGTCGATTGCAATCATCTCACCTCACCCTCCCCTTCCAAATGTGAGGAAGAAACTACGGTGGCCATGAAACTTGCGACAAATGTGAATGTCCCTCTCTACTGTAGAGACAAGGCAGTTCAACATGGCTGACTCTCTGGAAGACGACCCACACACTCTGTAGATACAAACAACTCATTCTAAAGCTGGGCATACATTCTTTAATTTGAGCTGGTTCCTGACCCAATTTTTGACCCACTCATTTTAGAGTCAGTCCAAATTTAAGCTTTGTCGTTCTTGTTTGCCATGCAGTGTACAAGAAGGAGTAAGGACCAATCAACTGCTGAAACCGATGAATTTCTGATATGTCAGAAATTTTGGTCAGCTGTTGTCAGGCTCTCAAGCAGTTGCAGCAGAGCCTCGAGTCGAACCCCTAAGGTCAGTGCCTTTTTTCTCACTGCACCTGCACGTGGCAACAGCGTGTCAGAAAATGCCATGGTGACACAACAAGAAAATATGGACAGCAAAACATAGCTAGCTTACTTGCAGTTCTCTCTGCAAAATGGACAAACCATACTGTCCATGTTTCCCTAGCCCTCTGTGAGTCCATATAAGTTGGCAAAGACGATCAAGAAAGCACATTTCTGCCTTGTTAGCGTTATTGCTAGTAAAAGAATTTTACCTGCATCAGAGTTTTCAAGCAAATCTTTACTGACTGTTTTGAATAATGCCAGTGTGAGCACATAAATCATTTGCTCCATGTCGCAGACAATTTACTTTCACTGTAAGAGCTGTAATTTAACAACATTTGTAAGATCACACAGTGTATGCCCAGCTTAAGGTAAAAAAAAAAAAACCTTCTTATTTTCTGGTGATGATACCAACTAAACATACTAATGGATATTACATTCAATTTCTGCCATAATCTTCCAATAGATCCCCATAAATCCTACACACTGGTTCTTTAATCAGAAGAGGCTGGGACTGTGCATTACATCGTGGCAACTAACAATATGGATTCAAACAGTGGTTCATATTTTGTACTTACTCTTTTCTTTAGGTTTTGTTTTGTGTGTTTGGTCAGTGTTTTGTGTAAATATAATGAAGCTAACTTTCACTGTGAAGTACAGATGTTCTGTGGACCCTGTTGCAGTTCCCATTAGAGTTAGAACTAAACTGATCCTCTCACTGAAACACCATTGTCATTACCCATATGTGTGCGGGTGGGTGTGGTGGGTGGATTTGTTAAGAGGTTCATTTTGAATCCAGCTTTGTTTTTTACATTTCTACCATAGCATTGTATTCCTTGGTGTTAACACGTCATGTTTTTTTCTAATTCTTTGTTGCAATTCAAGAACAAGGTTAACATTTCTATTGTCTGATATTGAATCTTTGGTGGAATTAATTCCATTTACATCTGTTTGTAACAACCATATTCTAATGTGAATATTGTACATTTTGTCTTCAGTTTCTACATAATAAAATCTATTTCATTGTATTCATAGTTTCTTTTCTTTCAAGGTCAAGCAGTCCCTTTAGCAGAGGTGTTCAGCTAATTCTATAGTCATACTGAACTGTAAGACCCCATTGTACTTCCTTGTCTTATTATTCTCCCCTTCAAACCATAAGATGTAGCAGGTCAGTGCGAAAGATAAGTTTTTATAGAGACTGAGGCTTTCAGTCAGTGTGTTGAGACCAGTCTATGAGAGGTCCATGGTTCATAAACTCTTTATGCTCTCCCTTTGCTGTTAAGTACTGCAGCATTAGGTGAATGTTCAGAGCTACTTGTGAGCAAAGATAGAAAAGTGCTATTGGAAAAGTGTTTTGAAAAGCCAAAGATTTGTGCTTCGTACCAAGAGTGAGAGACATATTGATTCTCATTCAAAAACATGTCAATAGTCTTATAAAACAACTGGTGTGTCAGTTGGTGTATCAAACTCAAGAAGAAACACACCAGAAAGGCCTGTTCCTCTTTAAGAGATGGCATTTATTAATGATACAGTGTATCTCTAACCTCTGTAAATGGTGCGATGTCTGTCAATATGACAGGCTTATTTGAGATATATTATTACAGTGATAAGGTGTAGTCTGCTGTATGGTCCACATGAGCATTCACAGAGAAATTTAAGTTAAAGTAAGAGCTCAACATTTTGAGAAATATGTTAATTTGCTCACAGTGAGGCTGGAATTATGTTTCTGGGAAGATGCATGTGAACATAACTAGAAGGTCTTACAGAGCTGTGACACACCCACCTAGAAACCTCAGGTACATATGGAACTATAGAAGAACCAGACATAGAAAAGTCTCTTGGGGCATATGATTATTCAGTTTCTTTCAGGGAGTTAGATGAGACGATTGATACCACTCTTTAGGGGTGGACAAAGTACTCAACCCCAGTATTTGAGTCAGAGTATAGATACACGTGGTCAAGTATTACTCAACTACAAGAGAAAGTTGCTCAGTCAAAATTTTACTTGAGTTAAAGTACTAGAGTACTTGCTTTTCAAAGTACTTAAGTATTCAAAAGTACAAATTACAAAGTGCATTTTCTAATATTAATACATGCTGTATTGTTTTCATGATGCATTCACAGAACCTTGTAACTCTCCGAAACCACCTAATGATGCACTGACCTGCTTGTAGAACCACTCTGCTACACAAAGTCTATAGAAACACCTATAAAAACTTCAGCATAGAAATACAATCAAAAACAAAAAGGACAGCTGTTGTCATTTTCTGATGTAACTGTATTAAAATCACATCATAAAATTAGATTGAAGTCAACTGTAAGGAGTTCATCAAGTCTGTTAAATAACTGAGATTTCTTTCTGACTTCAGGGGCAGGAAATACATGAATTATGTGGTATTTTTCACCCCGATAAAAACAATCTGACATTAAAAGCCTACCTGGAATTATTTCTCTTTTCCTAAAAATAACATCTTGAGATTTAAATGTGTCTTTCTCCTGCCGAGTTTTGTGTGAATGAAAGAGGGACAGCTTGCTTGTTCTTGTTACAGAGTGCGACTGGATGATGTATTTTCACTTTTACATCAGTCCCAGTTGAGAGATTGTACTGTGATTGGTTTCCTTCTGTGAGGAACACAGCGTGTGACCAACTGCCTTTTAGGAAAGAAAAAACAGCGACAGCTGACTTCAAAGCTGTGCTTCACCTAAAAGTAACAAGTAATGACAACCTTCATAGAAATGTAGTGGAGCCAAAAGTACAATATTTGTCTTTGAAATGTAATGGAGTGAAAGTCATAAGTTTCCAAAAAACAAATACTCCGGTAAAGTACAGATACTCAAAAATGTACTTAACTACAGTACTCAAGTAAATGTACTTTGTTACTGTCCATCACTGCCACTGTTGTACAGCAGCTGGAACCAGGAGGCTTTTAGCCTAGCTTAGCATAAAGACTGGAGCAGGGGGAAGCAGCGAGCCTGGCTGTCTCCAGAGTTCAAATACCACTAAAACTGACATATTAACAAATTTTATCTCATTTATATAACTATTAATAGCCTATTTAACTATAATATTAGGTAAAGGCTAACTAACTAGACTGTCTGAAATCTCATACTATACACTACATACCCAAAATTTTCACTATCATATTTTTTGTGTCAATAAACAGTAGTATGTATGCATTGAGTTATGGGGTATTTATTCCAGCGTACTGTCCAGCTCTTCATAATGTAATATTACTGATAATATTAATTATATTAATAAATTCCTATACTGTTTTACTGTATAAAGTAGCACGTTAGCATAGAATTTCGGATGCAGGCTATATCCTGGTGAACAACATTCAGGAGTCGAAGTTGCCAGGCAACAAGCCCTGCAACTGTGCAGAAGAACTGTGGTTGGTCAAGAAATAGTTTACCCCCTTCATGCCAAACTAGGCTAATTGCCTCCTGGCTCCACATGAAAGTAGTATGGATATTATCATCTAACCTGACCCTCGAAAAGACAGGGAATTAGAGCAGGCTGAATCACTGCTTTGAATATCAATAAGTATTGATAAGAGTGGCAAACCAGAATACAATACAATTTGTCCTATCTGGACTTTTATTTAAACATTAAAACATACACACACAAGCCATGACAGCAAACAACAAATACTCCAAGAGACTGTCTGTGGAATAAATTACTTCTTTTATACGTTCTCTGCAGCCACAGGCATCCTGCAGTGCCCACCAGAGTTCAGCTCGATGGGCAGAGAGATGGATTTGATGACTGGCATTTCTATAAAAACTTGGCAGGGAATTTCAGATGACAATGTATGTACTGATTCAAAAACAGCAGCCTCGCAGCAGACAGCTGAGCTAATACCGGGGACAAAATTAGAACATTTCCCAAACGCCAGGGAAAAAAAAAACAGACCTGACCGCAGCCCATCACAACAGCTCCTTATCACAGCCAAAGACGTATTATGCAGCCTATCTCGCACAATGAAATGTGAAATACTCTTATTCCAGTTGTCCTATGAAGCAAATGGATTTCCTTTGTGCTTTCTGCGGTACAATTCTGAGTCTGTGTCATTACATGTCCAACAAAGCCTTCCTTACAATGGTTGTCATGGGCACAGTGGCAAGGTCTCAAAATGTCCAGTTTTTGGTGAGACTAACAGCTTGATTGTCAATTCGAGGTGTGTCTGTCATTTTGCACAACCCTTCTATCGCTGGATACATGCTGAGTACACTAAACTGTTGTTTCATTTTCATACAGGGTGCACCTCCTCTAATCACCTCGTATTATTTTCAGAGATCCCACCAGTGTACCTGCAGGCGTGTGCTGTTGATTAGAGACCTCCATAATTGATTGAACAGCCAGAAAATTATGCAAAAATAATACTAATGATAGCAGTAATGTGGAAATCAAGGTTTTAAAGTGCTGCTGCTGCTAAAAGCACCCCGCTAAGAAGAACTGGATGTGTTTTACCATTTTCATAATGCACAAGCAGCACTTTGTAAAGCCATATGGGTAATTGTATATGGGATACGAACAGTAAGTGGAAAGATTTGTCATGCAGAAAGAGGTCTATGGCTAAATATTTAATATTTAAGATTCTGGAAAGCACATTTTGGGGCTGTTTTCAAAATCTGAATGTGTTTTATATGCTACTGGGGGAGATTACAGGTTCAGTTTTGGGTATTAAAACCATTCAAGGACAGTCAAGGACAGCTGTCAGCATTAAAATTCAAATTATTTTCATTAGGAAAGAGAAAACTTAGTCAGAAAAGTGGGTGCCATTGTGCAATCACAACACACATTCATGGACTTTAGAACATGGATGCACACTTTAGTGCTGGGGTGTTTTACAGATGAGATTTTAGTTTCTTTCTTCTATATAGAAGGTTGCCTCTGATCCCATCAATCAACATGTGGAGTGAGGATGCAGCAGAGAAAAGTGAGACCTCGCTGTTCTCATACTGATGCTCTTTTTTTGCTTTCTTTCCCTTTCTTTTACCCATCCACCTTGTTTCAAGTATGTGTTCTCATCCCTCTTCAAACTTGGTTCAGCACAAGGGATTGGATTTCTGTATGAGGTCAAATATGAGATATCTGGGACTGAATTATTGATGCATTTCTGCATGGCCTCTGCAATGACTTTTCCCACAAGAGGGGCTCGTACAAATTTCTTCACTAACTTTGCACAGATGTCGTCCTTGCAGTTTTTTCACATTGGTGCGCATTTGATTTCATGTTAGAACTTTTATTGTACTTTTGCAATAACTCTTTACAGTAGCTTAATCGTACATATGTTTTACAGCACGGTGCCTTTACTGCACTTTCATTTTACAGTGTAGCACCACAACTTTTTTAAAAACAGTGTAAGAACCCTGACCTTTTTTATTATTATTATTTCACATTAATGCTATGTAATTTAATACATTCCAAATGAATGGCATTAGTCCACGTAAAACATGGACTATGCATTTTTATTGTTAAGTTAATAACTTCTTATTATAAATATTGATACTGTAAATGGCTTTCTGAACAGTGTGATCTACTTCTGATATCTGGTAAAATGATAACAGTATACCAGTATCTATAGGAATAATTTGACAGTGTGTCAACTGAACACCACAAAAAGCGAGAACAGTCATTACTTTCCAAATGTTACATAACCTCTTATGATCCTCTG
Organism: Lutjanus erythropterus; assembly: GCF_056507025.1. NCBI lineage: Eukaryota > Metazoa > Chordata > Actinopteri > Lutjaniformes > Lutjanidae > Lutjanus > Lutjanus erythropterus. The sequence continues at coordinate 30,734,703 of NC_139328.1, read as the reverse complement.
TGGGAAATGATCGACCTACAGCAGCATGATCCCCTTCTTGTTGTGGGAAATGTCACCTCCCTCCCAGTGGACGTCTTGGTTGACACTGGCTGCAAACCAGAAAAGAAAACAGTGAATTTCAAAAATAATTTTAAAATAAATGGCTGGGGAAATGAATGAATGTGTGATTTGTTTTCTCCCTCCAAACCACGGTAGCTATAAATTCACCTCCTATGAGCGAAGACAAAAAAGAGCAAGGGCAGTGTCAAAAGCACGGATTCAGTCAGGTTGGGTATATGATGTCATAAACCTAAGGAACCAATCCCGTTAATAGAGGGGGTGGCATTATATATGTCATTAGCGGCGATGCCCAGCCCACAGGAGAAGCCGGATGTAGCTACTTAGGGATAGGTTGGGGTGTGTGAAGATTTTCAAATTTTATACCTATTTTTATACCTTCCTGACATTATTCCAGGGTGTAAGGTATTACAGCATGAAACAGTTTGTGTACAATGGCTCAGCTGGCTGTACTCCTCTGCACAATAGTACTCCCTAACATAGACAAAGCTGATCATCATATTGAAGCTATTCCCACAGCCAGGAACAACACACACACACAGGAGCTTTGCTTCGGTTTCGTGCAGCTGCAGCTTTTGTTCACTGACAAACTCAAATCTAAACTTTGCATTTACAGTGACATCACCGCTGCCAGACCAACAACTTCACCGCTCACCTTCTCCCTCCACTCAGCACGCGTTCACCATCACTCTCTGCCACCATACACAGTAATTAGTCTGTCACTCACTCTCTCTCATGCTGGCTAAAGTTAAACACTGACAGAGAAATACTACTCTGACCTGTCAGTTATCTGCAGTGTTTGTTAGCTTAGCTTCACCATCGGGACTGAATTCAAAGTAATCCCAAATAGAAGCATTTTTCATCTTTTTATTCATATTAAGTAAGTCCTGTAACTTTATCGTGCAAATGCCATGTTTGTGTGCTTACTTGCACTGCTGTGCAGAGACTGACCCCTGGTGGCCCATGCTGTGCACTACAATACAGCATCTCCCTATCAGTGTAATAGAAAGAGGAGCGTCCATATTATGACCGTACTGAAAACCATATTATCAGGATTTTTTAGTACCCTGGTATACTGTAATACCTTTATACCACTCTGGCCTACCCCCCACCTTATCCTGTTATCAGACATAACTAACAGAGTGTATTTTCAAAAATGACTAGAGGAGTGCCCTGTAGAGAACATACCTCCACCAAGGCCAGTGTAAAAATTTCAGCCTTTACTATGTTAAACCGATCTGCCCAAAAAATTCACTGGGGTCTCCCTTGGCCCGTTTTTCTCTCTGCTCCACCAAGCATTATTAAAATTGGTGCAATGGTTTTTGCATAATTCTGCAAAAGGTCTGATAAACATAACCTCCTTGGGGGAGGAAACTAATGTTAACATTAGCTTAAATGCAGCACCAGCAGGCTCAAAAGCTAGGGGAGCAAACATTCAAGCTGAATAGCTAGGTTAGGGTTATTCGCACAAGACAGGTCTTGCCTTAGGCGCACTCAAGGGCTTCTCCTTTGAAGTCATGTCAGAGTTCAAATCTGTCCGTCAAGCTTTTATATAGAATTTCTGTCACATTAAAGTGTTTACACTGATGTACAACATGTCACCTGCTTACACAGTTTAAAAAGTGCTGCTTTGTGAGCTGATTTTCAAATTTTAGTGATACAGTTTTACAGTTTCACTGCAACTACAGTAGTACTACTGCTTTTGTGTACACAGCAGAATACTGCAAATTCGAAACATACAGTAAATTACATGCAATGTCATAAAAAAGTACCCATAATGCAATGTATGTTGCAGAAGTGAACTCTAAAAATATTTTATTGTATTTTATTGGGTATATTGCAATACGTAACTGTGGAAATAACAGCAAAGTCTAACAGTGTGATGTTGAAATTGTCTTCATATATTTTATCAAACATATATCAGAGCAGGCATTGACAGGGTTGAATCACTGTGAAGCTGCAGAGAAAGTGTTCAAACTCAAAGTAGAAGCTGCGATCAACCCCATGGTGTGTTGATTCAACTTTTACAATAATAGGTACTATTTGATTACACTCCTCAACAGAAAGTATAGTTTTTTTTTCTTGGATATAGAATTTTATGAATGGCAGCCTGATTTTTATTCAGGACATGAACGAGCAGCATGATTTCTCGCTCAGGACTACGTGATTGAAAACCCCGAAGATCAATTCAGGTCTTAACAATATTTTTTCAAATCAACAGCAAGTCTGTCAAACAGACAACAGTTGTAAGAATCTGAGAAGCGCCTCTCCTGTGTTTTTTTTCCCGCCCCTGCAGAAACCCTGCAGGGCTGGCAGGGCCCCGTTGAGAGCAAAAAAAAAAAAAAAAACGTCAATGAATCAAGCTGAACTTGAGCGCCTTGCTTGATGTCTGCAGAACAATTTTATCTTGTTCCGTTGTGCCGTCTCGTCTAATGGATCTGAATTCTGCACAACATGAACATCACAGTAATTGGTCACCTGTGGAAAAGAGTGTTTGGCAGTAAGTGAAAAAACATATATTATTGAATTTCTGCAAGGCAATCCACATGCAGTCCTAACAGTGAAGACTCAATGTTTCATGTCTTGTGTATTACACATATTATCATTTTGTTTTGTTTTTTTCAAATCATGAGTCTTTAATAGTAAGCAGGTGTCTTTATGCATTTCACAGTAATTATATTTTCAGCAGCTTAGTATAACTCAATAATGATTCTCAACCAGTGGTGCTACCCCAAGGAGTACTTCTGTAGAGATACTTGTCAGGCAGTACGTATGGTTGTTTGGTTATATGATCAAGAATATAAATTACATTTTGATTAGAAAAAAATTGAGTCAGTTGACACCTGAGCACGGTATGTGTTACAGTTGAGAGTGCATAGTTTGTAGCTGCCTTTAAAGTCAGTTATTTAGTTTAAAGGGACAGTTCACAGTTTTTCCCCTGGCATGTGCTGCTATTTATCCATCTAGATTTTTTTTGGTGTGAGTTGCCGAATGCCTGTCTTCTCCCCACTATAATGGGACTAAATGGCACTTGGCTTGTGGTGCTTAGAGTAATAAAAAATGCATTTGGAAAAATTCCAAAACCTCATAACCTGGATACTCAAGATAAACCACATGTTGTTAGCAGTTTCATGTGGGAGATTATTTCTTTCTGCTGTAGGGTCTACAGCAACTACCCAGGAATCTACTGGGTAGATGTTTCTAGGTGAACGAAAGTAGTTCCTACATGAAGCTGTTCACAACAAAGTCTGTGTATTATCTTGAATAACTGGGTCATGTGTAATTGTTTGGAGCTTTGAGCACCACAAGTCAAGTGCAATCTTCACAATAAGTAAGTACTGGTGTAATTAGTGCCACTATGTAAATGTCTGTCGATGTTTGTCAGACTGCTGTAGATGAAAGGCTCATTTCCCTCCTGCTCCGACAATCCTTCATGCTGTATGTTATTTCACAAAAGTCGTCAGATATTTGCTCAAATGTAGGTGCAAGCTGATCACAAGAAGCAGATGTCAATAATGTGACACATTCCTACTTCTGGTGTAGACAGAGAGTGAAGAGACAAAATAATAGAGTGTGAGCCTTTTCCTGTTGCTGAAACATAGAGCTTTATATAAGAAGCAATAAATAACATCCAATTTAAAATCCATTTGAAGGAACACATTTGGAATATGATGGGTGGTGTTGATTAAAAACACATTTCATCTAACAGGTACGGATGAATCAATGTTACTTCTTACCACTGCAGCTACGTTCTCTACCACCCTACCTCGTTCTCCTCTTGTGCTGTCTGCTTGTTCTTCTGTTGCCTGCTGTTACAAAGTTTCAGAATGACAGAGACACAGAGTTTCTCCGTAAATGCAGTAAAAACTGTCAGTCTCCTGTCTGTGGTGCACGGTGGGAGGGATGCTGTGCTGCTGCCAGAGGAGTGCTGAGTAAGATTACAGCCTGCATAGAAATAAAGTATAATAAAATAGATTTGTGTATATTTCTCTTTCCCCTCCTTCATGCTAACATTATAATTCAAGTTGTAGTCTCGCATAGCCAGACTTCTCTCCACAGCCTCAGCATTGGGGAAGGGTTTGACTCCACACATGCACTTTCTGCTGTAGGGGAAAAAAACGCCCTGCCTTGTTTGCATTTCTTTAAACCAGTCACAAACATCTTGGGCTTCTTGGTGCTGCTGCAAAATGGCGTAGAGGGGAACTTTTTTTGGTGGAACATTTGCACATCAGCAAGCGAACTCTGGCATTAAAATGCCTAAATCACTGCAAAAGACAAGATAACAGCTGCAGGCATGTTTACATTCATACTATTAGCGTCCCATGTGCTAATTTGCTGTTTTCAGCATGTAGGCTGCAACTAGGAAGTTGTAGATAGTGGATGCTGCGATGCTGCTTGAAGCAAGCGACTATTGGCAGAACTTATACCCGCAGTGTGCATCCAGTGGGTCAAACTGCATGTTGCAAGCAGCTCAATTTGACGGTTATGTCCATTTATTGATAGGCAGCGCCCTCTAGTTGGAGTGAACATGACAGGAGAAGTATCAGGAGCAAAGTCCTCATTTTGGAGGAGATAGGGTGGACTGACATCTCAAACAAGCACAGGACTCAGTACCCAGGAGTTCTGTGTGTCAGAAAAAGTAAACGTAGAGTTACCTAAAGTTTTGAGTGACTAAAAATGTCATTATCGATTTGACATCCATCACATCATTTCTGTCAGGTTATTAAGTTATTTTAACACAAACCACAATCTTTTCCTTAACTTAACCAAGTAGTTTTTATTCCTAAACCTAACCAAACTATGACCGTTTTACAACATAAACCGTGTGTGCAATGTCATGTGAGTTGTGTCATGTGACCTACATAACGTTTCGTAAGCATGTCACAGCCGGTACACTCCACTGGTAATATATGTAGCTTTGGGAATAATTGACAATCGGCCTTTTCTACCGTTTAGGCTTGAGGACATGTTGAAATATCTGCGAGTGAATCAGGAGAAATCGTTAACAAAAGGTGGAACCATGAGCCAACAGTTGCAAAATCCTTCCACTCAAGTAAAACTCACAGCATTTTGTAAAGGACCAGTTAACCTACGCTCCCAACAAAAAGTAGACAGGCACAATTTGGTATTACTATTTTCTTTTTCTGCATTAAGTGATAAAAGCTACACTCATGTAGTTTTTTCTTATCTTTAAAAACTAATTTCTGTCTGTGATTCTGTAGTAGTATAGACAGTAATTCATTTCATTTAGGAAGTGGGTAGCAATGTAATGATTTGGTGGATGGATGGATGGATGGGTAGGAGAGGAAAAACATTAAAAAAAAACAGGAAGTGTAAAGTGAACTTTGAGCTGGCTGTTCTAAAGTGTGAATTTACACCACAGTGCTGAGGGACACAAGAGGGGAGCTATAAAGTTAAGTATTGCATGTGGTGCAGAAGAGTAAAATTGGCTGCAATTCAATGATTTTCTATCCTGTTGATTGCTGTCAGTAGCCTCTAAATAAAGTGCAGGGGGGGAACCTGTAGTTGGCTTTGTGACACTGATGGAAATGATATTCTCGCACCAGCGTGTGTCCTTCATCCCTCACCGTCACGGTGGCTGCTTCCTTCCCATCATCTCTCAGCAGGCGAACGTCATATAGTGAAATGTGAACGGCAGCGTGGGATTGCAGACCTTGAAAGCACTTCTCATAGCTGCTTAAGTATCGAGCCAGTGAACACTGAGCGGTGATGTTGCCTTCCTCTTCTGCACTCGGTCCACTGACACAAATGGGCCATAGACACTAAAATAATCCATATGTTAAGAGAGGTTAAGGAGAATGTCAATTGCTTTGTCATTGGAATGCCAGTGTTGTCTGTTGTCATGTATACTGCAGTTGTTCAGTAAGAAAACTTTTAAAACCTTTGCTTTATAAGAAGAATAAGCACCTTTTTGATGGATCATACACATTTCAGTTTCTCTTATTCGAATGGAAAAGCTTGAAACAGTATTAGTGCCAGGCAGAAAGGGAAAAAAATGAGGAGGAACGTGTTTTTTATTTTGCGCTTTGAGAAGAAAGTTGAAATGTTGAGCTAAAATTTTAACTTTAAGAATTAGTGCCAGGCATAAGAAGAAGATAAATAACAGGAAGATGACATTTAAAAATCTATTTATTTATGGTGTGTTTTGAGAATAAAGTGGAAACGTCGAGATTTAAATTGAAATACCATGCTGAGAATAAAGTCTGATCGATATTTCGACATTTTGACTTTATTAAAAAAAATACTCTTACCTATTTTGTTTGACTTTATTCTCAACATTTCAACTTTATTCTCAAAATTCAAAAATAGATGAAAAGTGTTCCTCCTTTAATTTATTTTGTTTGACTGTATTCTCAACATTTCAACTTTATTCTTGACAATTTGATTTTATTCTCAAAATGCAAAGAAAACTTCTTCCTCTGAATTATTTACTTTCTTTTTTCTTCTTATTTTGAGTTTGTTATCAAAATGCAAAAAAGACGAAGAAAAAGCTCACCCTTTGATTTGTTTTGTTCAACTTTATTCTCAGCATTTCAACTTTATTTTGAATTCTCTCAAAATTCTCAACAGAACGAAATGAATAATCTTCTTCCTCTGATTTATTTTGTTTGACTCTATTCTCGACATCTCAACTTTATTCTCAAAATGCAAAGATGCATGACGAACGTTCCTCCGCTGATTTATTGTGTTTGAGTTTATTTTCAGCATTTCAATTGTATTTTTCACAATTTGACTTTGTTTTCACAATGCAAAAAAAGACGAAAAAAACTTCCTCCTCTGATTTATTCTGTTTCTTTTCATTCTAGTCATTTTGACTTTGTTATCAAAATGCAAATCGTCATCCTCTGATTTACTTTATTCCCGTCATTTATTCTCAAATTGCAAAATAAAAAAAATCCTCCTGCTCTCTTTTCCCCCTGATGTCTGGCACTAATTCTCCTCCGTAGAAAGGGTTTCAGAAGAACAGGAAGAGAATTGTCTCATTTTGCAGAGCACCATGTAATCCTTCAAAAGAGGCATTAGCATTAAAATGACAAACAAGAGTTCTGACAGAACAAAAAAACAACAACTCTTATATATAAATGGAAAATGTCATAATGTCTATATCTTTAACACCCACTCCGCTTGTAGTAGTGATCCACCTAAAGTACAACAAATGGACCGTTTCTGACTGTTGGAGCCTTGTAATGGATTTGGACATTGTTACAGCGTTAGACTGCCAGACTGCCAGACTGCTTTGAAGGTAGCACAGATTACATGATCATGTAATAATTTTTCAGTGGTGTGAAAGTTCTACACAGAGCTCGCATCCCTCAGGCAGTGGAGGCAGAGGGAGTGGGTGGTGGATCGGCAGTGTTTCAGTGATATAAATGCATAGAGTATTAAACCATCATATGCAGAGCAACGTTTTATAATTCATTGTTCTATAATCATACAAAATGTTCCTAAGTGTGCTCCACTGTAGCTTTGCAGCGTGAAAGTGAGACAAGAGCACTAGAGAAAGTGCGTTGTCCCAGAAAACATCAGGCCCCTGCTGAACCGGAGCCGTACTCATGATAAAAATTACTCCACTGTTATTTTCAACAAAGAACCCAGGGGCATCATCAGCTTCTAAATTACCAAACTCACTTTAATATCCACTTACACACGTAGAACAGGTCAAAATGGAGTTGTTGCACCAATAAATTCTACAATGCCAATGGTACTACAGGAGCATGAAATAGATATTGATCCCATTTTGAGCTTCTGTTTTTTCTTTCTTTTCAGAATCTTCTCTCTAGCAGAGGTTGTAGGTGTCAACCCAGACGACTTAACTTTTCTCTACTTAGATTTTATGGCAATTGCAACTTATGGTCAAAGTACAAGTCAACTTTCATACACACACACCTGACACACACTCTAATATTTGGTTGGACCGCCTTTAGCTTTGATTACGGCATGACATCGTTTCACTAAGCTCATGCAAAGTCACAACATTTATTTCTGTCTAGAGTTACATTCATTTTTCACCAAGATCTTGTATTGATGATGGGAGAGTCGGACTGCTGAGTAAAGTCTTCTTCAGCACATCCCAAAGATGCTCAATGGGGTAGTGAGCTGACCTCATTTTTTAGACATGTAACGTTGCTGAACCTCGACCTGAACAACTTAAGCAACCCCAGATCATAATACTGCCTCCACAGGCTTGTACGGTAGGCACTAGGCATGATGGGAGCATCACTTCCTCTGCCTCTCTTCTTACCCTGATGCCCCCATCACTCTGGAACAGGGTAAATCTGGACTCAACAGACCACATGACCTTTTCCATCGCTCCAGAGTCCAATCTGTGTGCTCCCTGGCCAACTGAAGCCTTTTTTCTGATTAGTCTCACTGATAAGTATTTTTTTAAGGCTACACAGCTGTTTAGTCTTAATCTCTCGAGTTCTCTTCACATCGTGCGTGTGGAAATGCTCTCACTTTCACTATTAAACATAGCTGTGAATTTTACTGTTGATTTTTTATGATTTGATTTCACGAAACGTTTACGTGATCTCTGATCACCATCATTCAAGATTTTTTTCCGACTACATTTCCTCCATAAAGATGATGGTTCACTATCCCTCCAGGTTTTAATAATGTGTTGGACACTTCTTAACTAAATTTTAGTAGTTTCATCAATCTCCTTGTTGTTTTCTTTGTTTGATGCAGGCCAATAATTTGACCCTTCTGAAACAGAGTAACATCTTTTCCATGTCTTCTGACAAGGTTATTTAAGAAATGAGAAGCTCCTCACTGCATCAGTTAAGGTTAAATAACTTGTTGCCAGCTGAAACATATTAATCACTGCAGTAATTATCTAATGGAAGGCTCTTATCTGTTTGCTTAGTTAAATCCAGGTGGTGACTTTTTTGGGGCCAGACAGTGTATATGTGTTAAAATGGCTATAAAATGATGGATATATGTTATATATTTTGTCAAACTATAGAGCTTATATTTAATTTGAGTTTCCAGGTGCTTTAAACCTCCATTCTTTCTAATGTCCAGCAGGGGGCACCTCCACTGGTTGCAAAAACATGTCAGACTGTATTTACTACTTACATTATCTTACCTCCAATTTATGGTCTCAATCACTAGTTTCAAGTCTTCTTCAGTGCTGCATCATATTCATTTTGTAAATTATAGTTTCATAAACTTTAATTTTACCTCGTCCATGAGCATAAATTCTGCATATCATATCTTCAAGTCATATCTTCATCATCTGTGGTGGTTGTTTAACAGTGAAGATAACAACTGCCATGATTCCACATCACTTCATGATGTCATCAAACTACGTCTTTGTAAGTTCTGAGAACTTGTAAGGGTGGTTTGCAAAATACAAAAACATCACGTTGTATGTTTTTGCTTGGAACACTCCACTCTTTTTAATCTTAATCTAATAATTTATTCCACAATAGAGAATATTTTAGGAGTTTGGTGGCACTTTGTAGATGAGGCATCCATCGGCAGTGCACAGTCCTCACTAAGTGAATCTTCCTTCTGGAGCAGAAGGGTTTTTATATGCAAATATCCATTATCAGAGATTCATATATATTTGATAGGATTCCAAAATCTTTGCTGTTATAGGACTTACATCAAACTCGTCAAAGTCAGACTCTAAGGGTGACAGAAAAACAGTAATCTCTCAATACTTTTGAAATACAATAAACGTTTCACAGATAATTGATTTATGTTATTCAAGGGCACTGTTCAGTCAAGCACACAGATATTAACTGTAGCAAATTTGTAACTCTGATGTTTTCTGTCTTTGAAATTGGAGGACAGTTGTGCTACACTCTTGAAAGTAGTTCAGCAGTTGTCTTTTTTTTTTTTTCAAGGAGATTGCAAGAGACAGCGAAAAGTTGATGTTTTATTCAATTAAGTTCCATTTTCTGCATTGTGTGCCTGCTAAAGAAAATGAGAAATGAGCTCAAACATTTCAGAAACTAGTTTCTGATGTTCATATTTGCTGTTGTGTAAGGAAAATGCCAAATGATGGAATATAAATGGTCTTTTTCCTTTTTTTTTCCCAGGAAAGTAGAGATTGTCAATGTCATGAGCACGATAGGCTGCCTACGCTCACTGCCCATTGTTATCCTTATGCATTTTCTGCAGACGATGCGAGCACAATGCTTCTTGACCCAGTTGGACCACATTGCGGGAATGCTGCTTCACGCCGGCAATGACATTTAAAATCACAATCCTCATTGTTGAAGGAGCTGAACCCTGACGCAGCCCCATCAGTGAATGGTCAAAACAGTCTCTTTCCTCTGGCATTTGGACTGCTTCAATATGAAGGAGCTATTCTGCTGCTATTAAAGGAACCCAGCTTTCTCTCAATTAAATGTCAGGGGAACCTAAATGAATGTGAGCAATCATATTTAGAAAACATAATGCAATCAGGGCAAATATGCACTGACTTTTTGTTCATGAAAATTAGATGTCTGTGACACTAATGAATGTTTATGTAATGTAACAAAGTAATTATGTGAGGAAGAAGACTTGGCATATCCTGTGTGCAGCATCCTTAAAGCTGTTATTCTCATTCAGTCATGTCTTTCTTGCGTTCTTTCAATAACTCAGTGTTTAAATTACCTCAGTGATGCCAGACATCAATTTTCCAGTAAAAGTTTGCAATATCTAGGTAGATGTGGGCGCCATGGTACAAAACAACAAAGATATTATATAATTTCTGTTGTTGCACCTTTTTACTGTGTTACTGTAGAGAAAATATGTTCTCGGATAACCTTCTCCGTTCTGTCAAGTTAATGAATGTAAACAAAGGGCCTCTTGGCACAAGCTGTCGTGGTTACAAAACCTCCTCTGTCAGAGCTAAGTGGAATACTTGCAGCTTTTTTACTTTTTAAAGATTGTGTAAAGCAAGAATAAATAGGTCTTCTGAGTTTGTCACACCGCAAACACATTATTAACTGCCCAGCCATTTTTGAATGATTAAAAAAAGAAATTAGGTCTGAGAATCATGAAAAAATGAGCACTTTCCTCTGCTCTGAAGCACTGAGGATGTGTGCTCCCTAATGGCTAAATTCCACCAGGCGCGGCTGCGTCCCATTACAGCTGCGCCACGTCAACCGGAGCTGATCGCAGCCATTCTACACAATGCCTGTGATTCCACCAACAGCGCCTTGGCGCATCCCAGAGGTGGTTCTCCGCTCTGCTCCGCTTCAAATAAACGCTGAGTGTATTTTTGACAGATGCTGTCAATTAACAAAGAGCAGATTAAACAGGCAGGAAGTCAGACATAGAAGAGGCATGGAGAATCTGGTTAATTTTCAAAATAAAAGACCCCGTGCAGACTCATGATCATAAAGACAGACAGAAAAGTGTGGTTTATGTGTTGGTTTGTGGGGTTTATATAGTGTAGAGGGACCATGACTAATGCTCTAGTAGTACTACATAATGCTCAGTGTCTTCACGTTTCCAGCAGCTGTTCTAACATGTCTAATGTATGTCTGTGAAGGTTCTCAGCCATCCAGGTCATGGTATTCGTAGCAAGGGTTGAAGCTTCTTCAGTTCTGACTGACTGGTTGGGAGTTCAGGTATTAAACCTATGTGGGGTCATTAACACCTAGAGGGGCATGTGACTCATGAGTCATGTTGTTCCTTTGGTTGTTGTTTTCTTCTCTCTCAGACCTGTTTCTTTTGTTGGTTTTTGTTGGGCTCGACGGTACCATGGATGCCTTCCTTTCTCCCTCAATGCCCAAAAGACTGAAGGCTCTGAGTGAAGAGCAGGCTGCGAATCCCCTGAAAACAACCTCCACTGTGAGATACCTTGTTTGCCATCCAGCTTTCTGACAGCTGCTGGCCAGTCCTGTGAACTTGGAGAGCTTACCTTCAAAGGCTTCCAAGAGGTCTTCCCATGGGACCGTCAGCTCCAGCACAAGGACAATGTCTGGTCACAGGGTTGGTGGCTGCAAAACGGTTGGGGAACTTCAGATGCCAACAGCTGCCAGTCCCTTGGAGAAATCAGGATGCCTGCATATGTTCTTTTGGTTGATTTCGGCTGCTCCTCAGCGCTGACAAAGGCGATGGTCTGTTTGGAGGGTCGCCCACTCAATTCCTGTGCTGATGACTGAGTTCTGTCTCCAAGTGCCTTTATGCAGCAGTTGAGGATGTGTTCCAGGGTTCCTCGCCCAGGGCACAGTGGCCATTCTGGTGATTGGGCTTTGGGCTTAGAATCTAAATCACACACTTCCTTGATGAGAAATTTGATGCAGTTTGGTTCATGTTTCTCAACCCAGGACACTTTCTTCTTGACCTCATACTCCCATCTTGTCCAAGCTTGCCATTTCTTCATTTCCCACCTGCAGGTTCTCGCCTCCTCTACTGGTGCTCTCACCTCCTCTAGAACTATCCAGTACCTTTCTCTTTTTTTCCCTCTGATGATGTTCATTTGGGGATTTGGAAAGGATACTAGCCTTGTTCTGGCTCACGTGACCACTCTTACCAGCCTCTTGTGACGCAGCCTTGCCTCTGCTTCCTGAACAGCTTCTTCTGCCCTCCACTTTCTGATGGTCCTCACTTTGATCCAAAGGGATTTCAGCAAGCAATCCAACTCGGCGCAGGTCAACTGGTCTGGTCCCTCGGGGAGCTTTCGAAAACCTTGCCTAAGCTCTTGACTGCCTTCTCTGTAATTGTTGGAATGGGATGATGGATGCTGCAATGTTGAACAGGAACCTGTTCTCCACCTTCCCTTTCCTCAGCATCATAGATCTTGATTTGGGTGGTTTGAAATGCATCCAGGTCCGCTGCAGTGACCTGTTATCACTGTTGTGACTGACATTATAATGCATCATAATCATGACATTTTATGAAATTTGGATTTACAGTTATTTTGTGTGACTTATGACTTCATACTATGGCTTTGTAGAAAGTGTCACCCTTCACCCAAACAATAAAGCAATGTATGAGATGTGTTTTCTTCTTGATAACTACAGTGTACAGCAAAACAGTGAAATATCTAATATAACATTAAAATATCATTGTTCATGCAGAATTTGAAATAAAACTGTATTCTAATCTAATGAGCATCTCATGAGCTGTAAAACATCCGACATTTTAGAAGAATATCAGATTACTATATTCTGATCATTTGCATTTGCAAATCATTGCGGTGTTCCTCAGGGATTAATCTTAGGTCCTCTGTGACTGCTACACTGTGGAGTATGACAAATTTATGTGAGGCTCTGTACAGACTGGCAACAAATTTCCTTTCCAATAAAGAGTCCATCTATCTATCTATCTTTTGCAGCATATTGAAGATGCAAATGATTTTCTTTTTTAGACAGCACTTCATAAAACAGCTCATATCCGCCTCAAGGTGCTCACATTTTCTCTGAGCTACTACATCGGATACTGTTTTCTTTTTTCTTTTTCTTTTTTTCTTTTTACAGGCTGAAGGCTGTGCATTGGGTCCTTGTTGAAAGAAGGACAAATCAGGAAAACACTATAATAGACATCTATCTTCACTAGGAACATCCACATAACCACACAGTGGGTACAAAGATAAATTAAATTCCTTCAATTTGTCCGCTGCTGTTTCCATTCCTATTGTGACGACTGTCCTTGCGTTGGCAGAAGTGAAAATTAAATAACTTGATTAGATAACGGTTAAATTAGATCAGTGTTTCAGAGTATTTCTACAGTAGGTTTAATGTGGTGTTTGTTTTGACAGTGATGTACACAGGGGAGTTCAGATCTGCAGCAGCAGAGCAGGGCCAGTCTGTGCCCTTCATTTGCAGCCTCGTCATGTTCTCTCAGTGGGTGGGAGGCACTCCGCTAAGTCACAGCGGATCTTATGGTTCAACAGGATCTGGCAAGTAGGTACCATTTTATTTTGTTTTTCCTGTTTTGTTTTTAATCTAGCGTTACTATAGAAACACTGAGGGAAATTATGCCTCTTTCTCCACGCAGCTTATGGACCTGCGACAGAGTAACTGAACCATGCTGAGTATAAAAACATGCTTTACATTGTGCTGAAAGGAATGCATGTGATTGAGTAAACACTATTACATATGCAATCAATATTACTACTAAGGTTTTACATAGATTCATGGACAGACACCATCGTCCCCAAAACAGCAGTAAATCTCTCTTTTTTTTTTCCTAATTAAGAGGCATCCAAATCCTCCCGTCCACTTGGGTCTGGGTGAACAAGAATAGCGCAGTATTTAATGAGGGCTATGCATGCTTGTGCAACACTTGGCCTTCATAATTGTCACAGGGCATAGAAGAGTTGCTCGTCCTTCATCCTGGTCCTCCATGTTTCCCGCTGATGCCTTATTATCCGCAGCAGCTGCGCACCGGGCGAGCACAAATGTATTGATTGTTGATGCCCTCAAATGGCGAGACTCAAGGGAACAGTTAAAGAAATGTAATTTCTAATGCTCGTAGACATCAGCAGCATATTAGACCATGGAAAAGAAACATACACACAGACGTGTTTAAATGCTGCATTTTTCCACACAAAACTCTGTGGTGACAAGCAACAGCCTCATGCTTTTTTTTTTTTTTTTACTTTTTTCTACAGAAGGTCTGGGTTGTTTTTTTTTTTTTTGTTCATGATTAGACACACAGCAGCAATACATAACAGAAGGAACATATTTCATACAGGGTTGACCTCCATCTAGTGGCAGAACTGATTCCGCTTGAAACGCATTTAGATTGATGACTGAGTCCCTGTAACATAAAGACAGTGGAGTGCAGAGTGAAACAGAACACGATAGAGGAGGACAGAGCAGTGCATGAATATTCAGAGTTTCCTAAAAGGACACAACTAGAAACTGTGATATGTTTAAAAACCTTGGTGATGCTGCAGATATGCCACAGTCGCATCATCAAATCATGGTGCACCAACACAACACACACAGACTCTTAGGAGATTTTTTTTCCACTCCACCTCTATTTAAAATTCTACATAATACAACTGGTATAAATATGAGATATTTACCACATAGGCCTACATTTATTACTGCACATACTGCACATTTACAAGAGGAAACTTACATATCTCCCTGTAAATGACCAAATATTTAGGTATTAATGAGGATGAAAGTAAAAGATTATGCTATTTTAAATGACATTATTTCTGACAATTTGAACAGTAATTACAGTTTGTTTTTTTTTTACATACAAAAAACAGTGATGAAATTAAAGATCTAAGGCTTCCAATGATGGGGGGAAAGTGCATTTTCTCTCTAGATTAACTAAATCAGCCACAGTGAACTGAGTGCACTCTACCTGACAGCGTAAATATATGCTAATCAAAGTTACACAACGTTGCCAAGCAAATGGATTCCTGCAGATTGACTGTTTCTTTTCGTGTAGCCATATTGCGGCTGAAAAGTCTTGAGCTGGGTCAGGTGTCTCCAGGCTCTTCACCGCACTTTCTGACTACTTCAAAATTATGAAGAATCAGAATCAGACAAGTCAAGGAGAGTTCAGTATGAAATAGGTTAACCTTGAATTCAGAATGTTACGTTAAAACCAAGCTGGTCACAACTGACTGTCTCACTTTTCTCCTAGATAGATAAGACACCATTATCTCATGTCCTTGGTACTTTCCACAGCATTACTTATTCTTTGAAAACAATGGTGCTACAATTTTGTCCTATCTTCATGGGAGTTGGGTACACATGCTTTCCTCCCATATCTATCACCCTCAGTCACTCTGGACACATCTACAGAAATAAAAACGCTAAGCTAATTTGTTAAAAATCTATTAAAATTGTTAAACTTGATTATTTATACATTAATAAGAACAAATAAATAAATAAATAAATACCAATAAACAAGGAAAAATATCTCCCACATGTCCCTTGATATCACGACATTGTCCAACAACAACCCAGCCTGTGGGAATAGCCTCATTAGCAACATGCTAACGCCCAGTTCAATAGAATAACCTACAAAATAAACACCAAAACAACATAACTTGCAGCTTTCAAGTTTGAAGTCAGGTCACAGACGGCTGGTATCGATCAGTCACTGAGCTTGAAATGGTACTGACCCTTGATGCTAAAGCAGTCAAGCGAGGTAATACCCCCCCCCCCCCCCAACACACACACACACGCTGTCATCACAAATAAAGACATATCAATACCTGTCTCTGCCTCTGAGTAAAGATCATTTAGTACTTAGCCTATCTGAACAACTGTAAAGCGGACTGGTAAATGTAGTTAAGTGCTGTGCTGTTATTCTCTATATTATTTGTAATTCCTCTTATCCAATCACATTTACTTGATTGACACTAAGTATTGTATAATGAACTTTATCTTTGCAGCTCCTCTGTCCTCTGAGACTGGGGGCCGATGTAGTGATTTGTTCTGGTACTCTGACGTCTAATAGTTTGGAGCCAAGTTCAGTAAATAACATCACTCAAAAAATAAAACATATCAGACCTGTATATGTCCTACCCCTGACAATAATGGATTAAGAAGCACTTTTCTACACATTAAAGTCCACCTCCCATCATGTTTTAAACGTCATAAAATGCTCTGCAAGAAATAATAAATTCTGTCTCATGAATATCTTGTTAAAATGGCTCATATGTACCTCTTGACCTCGCCTTCATTTAGCATTCAAGGTTGCACAGAGTCCCCGCCCTCTCCTCACACTCCACACCCCCCAACCTCCACCCCTTCCTCTAAGCAGCTGCACCAGGCTTCTCCTCAGTTTTACAAGATAATCACAGTAACTAGCTACATCTGGCGTCTCTTTTTTTTTTTTAATAATCAGAACTAATAAATCAAAGTCAGTGGGATTGAAATTATGCAGTATTCTTAATTTACTGACCTAGTTTAACAGGTGTTACACTGTATTTGGTGGCCTGTCACATTAGGTGTGTTCGAGATGAGCCATGATGGTCAGATTTGTGTCCAGCTGGATCCTGACAAGCTCTGACGTCATGCACATGTGGGCAACCTCACGAGATCGAGGCGGCCGCGTTTTTTTGAGCCAGGCGCCGCAGTTGCTCTCCATTGACTACAAACGCCTGGCTGTCACGTGATTGATGATGTGACAGGCTCCAATTAGCTCTTAATTTGGACAACAAACACCACGTGCTGTATAAAATACAAATTTTCGGTGTAACTGCAATTTTTAACACTAGATATATTAGTTTTATGTTGTGCAATGATGTCTTAATCTGTCAACAAGCAGATATTATGTGGCTGATAATGATAATAAAGATTATATACATGACCTATCAAACAAATCTTTACAACACAGATAAAAGAACAGATGTTACATGTAACAGAGGGGGGATCACTTCTATTTGAACTTAAATCATCGATCAAGAACACACTTCATTTCTTCAGCTGTGACTGTGGTCTGCAAACAGGATGTTTGTGTCTCTTCCTGTATGTTCTCCCAAGTCTGCTGGAAACTGTCCGACCTGACTGCAGCGTTTCATCACCACCTCGTGCTGCGACCGCTTGATCTCGTCTACTCCGCAGGCGAGGCGCAGCTCACCTCGAACGAGCCTATTAACCAGAACGTATCTTGCATCTCGTCATTGGCACGATTAGTCTTGTGTGTTGATCAGAGTTGTGATTAAAGGTTTGGGTGGGCCTGCAGAGGATTTTCAGATTTCAAAGTGGACTGTGGCGTTCCTGGGTTCAGCAATGGCTGATCTAGTGGTATGTTGAAGATTTTTTTCTCTCTGTTGCTCTAATTTTACCTTTAATTTGACATTTTTTTAACCAGTGAAGTCCCACTGAGGTTGGAAGCCTCTTTGCCTGGCAGACCCGTCCAAGACTGCAGCATTACAAGTTGCAGACAGATAAAATTAGATCACAAATTTAACAATGCTACAAACATTTAACGATATTAAATTAAGGCTAGAAAGAGACATGATTAACCAAGGAGTCATTTACCATGACATTTACAACAGTAATTCTGTCTGATGGATTGCTCGTTCGAAGTTCCAGCTTCAGTGTGGCTGCACGGAGCAGAAAACATGAAGCCATTCTGTCCCACTTCTCATTTTCAGATATGTCTTGCCATCTGAGATAATGAGTGCAAAATGAGCCCTGTGACACAGGTAGAGAGATGATGGAAGTTTGCCCAGAATGGCGTTCTAAATAAATACAGATGACTCAGTCGACTTCATCAACAGTAAATGACTGGAGGCAGAATAGTTATTCAGTGTGGTCACAGCGGAGGGTTACCTTCAGTTCCTTGTGAAAAATCCAGCAACAAATAAAAGTTCATCTCTTACTTTTGTCACTGAGCACAAAGTCTGCATTGCTAACAGTGCTACAACCATGTAGTTTTGGCTCTGTGTACTGTAAATACAACCTATTTGTGTAAAAAAGTATTTTAAGGCCTTAAAATATTAGGTTGATTGAATCTGAACAGAGAAGTTGGGGTAATTTTAAAATTATTCAAAACAAAATTTACTTTTCTAGTCAAATAAACATAAATAAATGTGATTTGCTTTTATATTTTCTAAGTTTGAAAAGTCAATTCTTACTCACAGCTGCAGCTGCTCCTGCTGGAGCTACTGTGTTTCAGAATTGGCATGAAGCCAGTATGTGAAACTGCCCTCGCTGAATTTATTAAATTTTAAGTGTGAGAGGGTCGGGACTGAATTTAATACTCATATACTCATATATGTAACCCTCAGTATATTTTCTTCAAACTCTCAGGAGAGTTTTAACTCCCAAAAAATGGGCCTCATGCATGATTTTTTTTTTTCTTACTTTCATATTTATTCTTAAACAAAGCAATGGGAGGAAAATACAAAAGTCAAAAAAGTGGGATTCTTGAAACATGAGCTGAGAGCCAAATCTGTTCTTACCCACCTGAGTGTGTTGATGAATCACGCGTGATCTTAAATTGGATGTGTGTGGCAGGAAGTTTGCACTTTGCATATGGAAATGCTCCAGTAAATCCACAGCAGGCTGAAGTGCCGTGTGCAAACCACAAAGCAACGAGCAACTGACATCTGACAGGTCATGATACAATTAGAAAAAGAAGGAAAGAGGAAAAGAAAATGACACTGGATGGCAGAAAAAAAAGAAGTGGATTGGAGCAAGATTTTGCACATCAAATATTATTTGGATGTTTATTTAAAGGATTTTTACTTTTTGAAGAGGGACAGCAGATGCTGAGATGGTTCCATGGCACGAAACCAAAATACACGAAATACATGAAAAATGGATGAACTGTGGTGTTAACTGGAGAAGTTTAGGGACTGTGCATCTTTGGTGTCTGCAGCTGTCAGTGAGTGCATCCGTTTGGGAGTAATCCAGCTTTAATATCAGTTAAACAGCGGACTGGGACGTGTCAGACTTATCACAAACTCTCTCTGGAAGACAGTAGCAGCGAGAACCTGCAGATGAGGTGTACTGGATCGTTTTATGTTTGAACTGAGGCTCCTGAACGGCACACAGGTTTGAAGAATCTGTCTCATTAACCTGATCCTCCTTAAGTTTGAACATTTAAAAATAAATAAATAAGTACTTGCAAACATTTTATCTTCTGCGTTTTCATGAAGTAAATTCTGTTCTCTTCATAATTATTAATATTTCACAGCACAAAACGTGAGCTGGCTTTTGTGCGTAGTGACTTACAAGTGGTCTGAGGCATCTAAATTTTGTTCTTACCTAAGAACAAACAGGAAATACAAAAGGATTGATTGAATTCCACAAAAGCTCTTAAACTGTTTGCATGAACAATTTAAGATCAAATCTGTTAGTGCTAGCTATTTATGCATGAGGCCCACTGCATGCCAAGTCTGCTAATTTGCTGATCGTAATTTTTAGAAACTCCATTTAATGAGTGGGTTGACCTCTGCGCAGTAAATTTATTCAACTCATCATTTCAAGTCAAAAGACATCATGTTAGAAGGGCTAATGGGCCTCATGCAAGAACATTTTCATATTCTGGTCTTAAATTTCTCTCACTTTTTTTTTGTACAAAGGGCTCATCAGATTCAGCAGAGGCTCATAACTTCAGAAAGCAGCGTAAATTATCCACCTGTGCATATTTGAACGCACGTGCAAGAGACTTGTGAATTAGCATAATTAACGCCCCATATATGGCTGCGCTTCCTGCTCCATATGTCAAGAAGTGTTCATTCATGAAAAAAGCAGTCAACTGCTTCCAGAGATTCATGAAGGAAGATTTGTCATTTTAACAGCTTCAGCAGTGGAATTAAAAGACCTGCTGAAGCAAAGAAATAGGAAAAAGCGAGTGCTGCTAATGCCGTGTAACCGGAGGCTCGGACTGCCACTGAAATAAAGAAGAAATGTCTCAATATGAAAATGACTTAAGAGAGAAAAAAACCGACTCGCCACAGAGGAGAGTGTTAAAGAGAAGTGAGGGTCTTCACCTGGACAGAGACTTCATAAACCTGCAAGTGCAGATATGTGATTAATACACCTGAGAGCAGGTAATAATAGATCATTGAATGAATGATGATAGGCTTTATATGTAAATTTACAATTATATTATAATTTGAAATGTAGTCAAAGAGGATAATGTCGACATAATTATGAAGTGTAATTTACTTTTCAAACTCAAAATGTCTTCAAACTAAACTTATTCTGAAAATCAATACAAATTTCTAATAATTTTAAATGTAATTAACTGGAATCAATAAAATGCTAATTTTTGTTAAGTTACTGAGAAAAGATTAGTTGATTTCATCAGATTCCTGCATGTTTTTGCAGTTTGGTAACATTAGCTTACTGAACAACAGCCATATGGTTTTGTTTGTTTGTTTTCATATATATCAAGTGATTTAGTTATTATAAAGAGAAATATTACATTACAATTATAAGATGTCAGCCCTATGCTTATCAAAGACAATAATTCACCACAAAAAGCATTGCTCGACACCACAAAGAAAAACTGAGTATTTTAAATTCTATTTTTCCCAAATTCACAAACAAGAAAATGGCCTTCCTTCGCATCAACACAGGACAAAGTTATTTCTAAGAGTTCCAAGCTCTAGCTGGTTCCACCGCTGTTTTGGCCGTCTCATTAGCTTGTTCAATTTACAATTCTAACACATCATTTGAGATTCACTATGAGAACAGACAGTTCAAGCATGAAATGTAGAGCTGTTCCCTTTCAGAGTTCATTTATGAGCTCCTTCTAATGGTTTCTGTCTTCATTTGCTCTCTTCTTTCTTAAAATAAGCATGCTTCATAACGATGTTCATGTTGTCTGAATTTTCCCTTCCTCGAGTTTTCAGTCAAACTATCCACGCTTAAATGTGTTAATTAGCCACCTCATTATCTTGTTAGGAAATAAACAGCAGTCTGGTTTTACTAAAATAGCAACAAAAAAGGAAAATGTGTTTCTGTTGGTCCCATGGGTTTTTCTATGCAGACAGAATTCATCTTGCACTTCTCACTCATTCACACTGGTCTTATTTCTATGCGGTTAGAGGCAACAAACAGCAATTTGGAGCTGGCAACAAATCTCACCATGTTGTCTGAGTCCATCTTTAACAGAGTCCAATACTATCTTTGAACCAGGAGTGTTCATGATCACTGTCATCATCAGACCTGAAGGATGTCTGCTCTTATGATTCAAATGCTATTCATTACATACTGCAGACGTGTGGACTTCTGAGCAGAGCTATGAGTCCACCAAAAAGACAGAATTTTCTTTTGAAGCTCCTGCATTTTATTGAAATGGAACTGTTGTTTCAAAAACAGAGGTGGCAAAAGTGCACACATTCTGTACTCAAGTACAGATGCTTGTGTAAAAAAAAAAAGAAACGTAAAAAAAAAATGTAAACGTAAAAAAGATGCCCTCTAAAAGACGTGCTGTTTCGGTGCAGAGTTAACTGAACTTAGACTTTTTTTCTGACCCTCTTGTCTGTTTCATCTTGTAATGTTTTTATATCATTTATGTAATTTTTGCTTCGTTACGCCTGTATGTCTTTTATCTTGTTTTTTTTGCCTTGTTACATCTTTTATGTTGTTTTGTATTTTTATTTGTATTTTTGTCTTGTTCCATCTTGTTAGGTAGTTTTAGTATTGTTACGTCTTTTGTGTCATTTTTGTCTTATGTCATTCGTCTTGTTGCATCTTTTACGTTATTTTTGTCTTGTTAAATATTGTTACATCATTTTCATTGTTTTCTGTCATTTTCATCATTTTTGTTTAAGTTTTGTTTTGTTATGCCTGTACACCTTTTATCATGTTTTTGTCTTGTTACATCTTCTTAGGTCGTTTTCATCTTGTTACATTGTCTCCATATTTTTATTTTTATCTTTTTTATCTTGTTACATCTTGTTAGGTAGTTTTAGTATTGATATGTCTTGTTACATCTTTTATGTCATTTTCGTCTTCTTGCATGTTTTACATTATTTTTGTCTTGTTTCGTTGTGTTCAATCATTCATCATCTTGTTATCTTTTTATTTATTTTCTGTCTTGTTATGTATTGTTACTTTATGTATTGTCAAATCATTTTCATTTTGTTTACATCGTTGTTTTCATCTTGTATTAAAACTAAAGTAACAAGCCTGTTTTGAAAATGTAAGGAGTAGAAAGTAGAAACATTTGTGTTAAAATGTAACGAGTAAAAATGTGTCAGAAAAGGAAAGAAACTCAAGTATAAATACCTGAAAAATATGCTCAAGTACACTAACAAAGTATTTGTACTGACTTCTTATATCTGTTCAAAGAAAACAATAAGTAAATATCACATTCTCCCTCCACTCTCTTTCCCTCAGCTCTACAGAGCTTCATTTTTGGTTCTGCTTCACTCTTGTAAGATTGCTTTTGGCCATAGTAGGCAGCTGTGGAGAACCTCCAGAAAATGACTCCAGGCTGCCCACCGGCACCAAATGGCAGATAGACACAGTTAGCAATAAAGTAAGCAGCAACTACCCTGCAAACACTGAGACATCAAATGATTGTTCAGCGAATACCCAATCATCAGTACTCAATACCTGTAAGGTATCGGCTGAAATAAGCCAAGCAGTATTGAAACTCCTCCAGTCAAACAATACTTGCATTCAGTCCTTTTTGTGACTGTTTGGTTTTGCTCACAGCCAATCACCACAATCATTCTTCATAAAGAAGAACCTTCAGAAAAACACATCAAATTAAGTACTGTATCACCTTAGGGGTACTGGCATTGGAACTGGTACTGGTAGAATTTTTTAAACAGTATCCAGCCTTATCTGGGATGTTACCTGGACGTCCTTCCTGGGTGTCATAGCAACATTGTTACCATTAACAGGCCAATTCAGCTATTCTGCTTAAGTTTATATGCAGTGTGCATTCAATGGCTTTCTACATCCAAAAAACTGAAAATAATACATCGACTAAGGCTCAGATCACCCAGTTGAGAGTCCTGTCTTTGACGCACCCTGATCTGCTCCCTACAAGGACTTTGTCACGCCTGACCTTATGGCAGAAAGCCCTGAAGGCAAACTTCTACCATGTGTGATCAGAGACAGTTTGGATGAAGACCTTTGGCTCTTACAAACACCATGTGTAAACACCATGTGGAGTATTTGGACTGGACACGTCTGATCACTACCAAATAAAATGTCAGTCAAATGGCAGTCTACAAAAAACAGACAGACGTTTGCTTTTTTCATAGCGACGACATGATCAGTATTTTCTGGTTTGTAACAGAGAGTCTGACCAAACCATTATTGGGCGTCTACCTCATAACCACATTGCAGTTTTTGGCATCCCACAGGGACCATTTTTGTCCAAGGACATAATGTCAATGTCCAACCAGGGTTTTCTGGGAAATGTTGCACCTTCAAAATAAACTGCCAGAAAACACGTCCATCTTCTTTTCGCAACTTTTATTAATACAGTCTCACAATTTAGCACGAGCACATTTTCCTTCAGCCTATATACAGCACTTCTCTTCTCCCTCTTAAAGCAACAGTGCTCTCTTCTAAAGGGCAAGTACAACAATTTTGCTCCTTTCAGAGTAGGCAAGTATTCAGGTAAATAATGTTTTAAACAATTGTAGTAATACAAAAAACAAAACCACTTATTTAAAGGAAATTATTTTAACTGGACACACGGATATAAAATCCACAAGAAATATGAAATAACTAAAGTAACTGAAACAGAACACAATGAAATGGAAAGTTGAAAATATTATTTTGGATTCATCAGTTGGACACAAACACGACTCCTAATGAATGTTAATGTGCCTCCACACCTGCTGAATGTTTTATTAGCTAACAAATTTGCCATATTAAATCAAACTTATACCATTTTTACACCAATTTTTTTTTATTTGCTTGTTTCTGCTGCCCCCAAGTGGCCAAAACTCAATCATCACAAGTTTAAAGATCATATAAAGCAACAATGAATGTGTGTTCTGACACCACAGAAACTATCCACACAAGCAAATTTGAATGATGGGAAAAACTGTTTATATATATAGAATTAGGTTTCAAAAGGATGAAAAAATTAGCAGTTTTCTCTGAAACGCTGGGGGCGTGTCCGCTCCGCTGGCCTCAGTGTCAAACATCACTATGACCTGAAAACAATCTTAAACACGGACACTCTGTCTAGCAGCTTTGTTGGACATGTCCAGATATGTTTGAGCTAGCTGAAGTGAGCTGAAGTGAACTGCAGGGCTGATTTGGACTGAGAGAGACGCTTAAGGTACGTTCGTAACTGACTATTAGGGAGTATGAGGGGGGGGGGGGTCGTTCTGTGTTGGTTTGTGGGGCTTATATAGAGGGACCATGGCTCTGGCATCTCACCAAACCATGTTTCAGGTCCACCCAAAAAATTCCTGAACACAGAAATTGTGAACAGTCTACGGGACTAACTCCAGAATTGAGTCATACATAGTTCTCAGTCTTTTCATATTTTCAGCAGCAATGCTCTGACATTTATAAAGCCCAGACTTTAATTAAAATAACAACAAACTATCTCTATGTCATACAAATTACTGAGGTCTTGCTTAAATTGAAAATTATCAGTAGATAAAGGATAAATCTTGAGGAAAAATAATGAATCAAATATGTATTTATTTGAAAATAAAATGAATATAATTCTTACTGTCTACAAATGCTGGAATCAGCCTAAAAAATACCATGTGTATGTTTTTAACTGTAATGTATAAACTACGTTAGGCTGCTATAATCCCTAAATTCCTACAGACAACACAGAACACATGACCTTAATGTCCTTAGTGGTAGTTACAGCGCTGCTTGTGACCAAGTTAAATTGAAGACCACATGATTGTATTTTGGTGAAATCAAAGGAACTGTGCTCTTGATTTTCAGCCTATGACAGTTCCACATGAAAAACAGCAAGCAGAAAGCATCATATATGTCTGTAAATGCAGCGGTACGCAAATAAAGCTTGTGTTGTGTGCAGTAAACTCACACAAAATTACATTCAATTACGCACAGTAAAAATAGACTCTGGACTGACGAAGCTCAGTACATATCCTGGGAATCCCTGTTTGTGAAAACGACATCAGCGCTTTGCAGGTCACCTACATCCAGTGAATACTTCTGTGGGAGACAGAAAGAAAAAATGAATATGATAATCGCTAAAGCTTATCCTTGATAATGGTGTTTGTTTTTAAATAACGTGTTATGAATAGCGACCGATATTTCAACGGGGGCTTACGTTGATGATTGCTTTCTCCTCCTTAACTTGTCTCAACACAGGATCCTGCACTAGAAGTAGATACAGAGGATCTATAAGCCACAAGTAATAACAATGCAGATATATTTAATGCATGCAAGATATTTCATAGACCTACAGCGAGGGCTAGTGGTATGATTTGATGTTTAATATTCAAGATGCCTTACTGTGCAGTCTCCACAACTTTCTCACCAATATGGCCATGCCCACGAGGAGCATGAGAGAAGCACACACCAGCAAAGTCTCCAAGATGTGACTAAAACACAGACAAAGAGCAGTGTGAAGAGACAGGCCGGCTGCAAGAGCACCTCGGGCTCATGCTGCATCTGTACTTCTTACAGAGTAACATGACGGCCAAGATGATGACAGATAGATACTCCTGGGCAAGAATGGTACGATCATTATCTGTGCTTGACTGAGCTGAACTCATGACAAATAAGCATCATCAGACATGGAAGGTGCTGTAAAGGACTGGCACTTGTGTAAATTTAAACATGGAGGATGTGCCCCAGGAGGAGTTTTATCTTAAAGCAGTTGCCATCACTCATACACATCGTTTAAATAGCTGAGTTACGTTAAAGGGATAGTTATTTGAAGTGGGGTTATATGCAGGGGAGGGGCGGCGGATTTAGTCATTTGGGGCCCTCTTCATCCCTTGTTTTTGCTCTTTTTCAACGCTTGAATAAATAATGTCATAAAATTAAAGTTTTATTCATGTTGGAGTGTTGAGAATGAATTGCGCGATCTCACAGCCTGAGGGAAGTAGCTGCTTTTTAGTCTGGTGACATGGCAGTGGATACTTCTGTATCTCTTGCCAGAAGGCAGCAGGGTGAACAGACTGTGACTGGGGTGAATATAGTCTTTTAGTATCCTCCTGCTTACTCCTTTGTTTGCTTTGCTTCATTTTTCAGTCTGTACTCCACATTGAGTTCTTTGTTTACACGAGTTGGTTACTATCTTCCAGAATTTCCACAGATGTGCAGTAAGGTCATGGAATATAGTCCATGACACTCATGAACTAAGCATTCTGATGCCATTTTAGCCTATGCATTTATAAAAAGATAATTAATTAGCAAAAAGTAAAATAAAAGAAAAAAAACATAAGTAAGTTTAAGAAGTTTATGAGGCATTTTAGGGGACCTTTGGTAGCTTTGGATGTGAAGCAATTGCTGACCTTGCCTGTATGATGTACTTATCAAAAGTCAGTGTATTATCTACAGTGGATGGCACGCCCCCACTTTAGAAAAGAAGTAGGGGTAGCTGTGTAGGGAGCTAAGCAATGTACTGCTGGGCTGAAGGTCAGAAACAAAATGTACTTTAGCCAAAATAATTAAATAAATAATCAAAATCAGTAATTTTATCTCACAGCACACATTTGTTGGTCTACTGCTGCCTCGATCTGTTAGTTTGTTTTTGTTATTGTGTGACATAGGTGTTTTGAGAGGTTCGCTTGGATTCACCAAAATCAGACTGTCTGAAGTGGTGGTTGACCAGTGTTTGATCATGTTTGACTGTGATCTGTGAGCTAAAATGATTGTTTTTGCCAAAGGAGTCTGGTTGAGTGAGAGAAAGTGGAATTTTTCTTATTTAATAGCTGTTTCCCGTCGGCAAAGGCTGTCTCACAGCAAGGTAAAGCTGAGAAAACCACTAAAAAGTGGCAGTTTTGCTGTTGACTCTGTCCACAGCAGCACATTGATTAGCTTCCCTGCTAGTACTCTTCTCTGCTTCTCCAAACTGGGGGCATGTTGACCAGCATCAAGTCATCTCATACAACCCCACCTCAAATAATCTGAACTATCCCAATCAGTTTAAATTGCAGTTATAAGGACTTCAGTCTTACCTGTGACTGTTCCAGGACTGCTTGGTGATGGGTTTGGGTGGAGGCAGGAGTGCAGCAGAGTGACTTGGTGGAGATGTCACAGTGACCGCAGCTGAAGATGAAGATGTTACACACAGAGCTGAGAAATGATGTACTGCTATAAGCAAAAGAGTGTTTGTAGCAGAAGCCGCAGAGTTCATAGCATCAATATTCTTGATAACTGACTCATAATAATCGATATCTTGTACAGCCGGAGACCTAAGAGCTCCTGCCATCTGTCACAAACACATATTGATCTTTAAGGCTGCACTTCTCATTTCAGCAGCCACAAACCGACATGGGGAAAAGGCCACATAGTCGACGAAATTGGGCCTCTCTTCAAAACTGCAATGCTTAGTTTAAATGGTCTTCAATAACATTCAGGAGTTCAGCTCCCCATAGTGCACTGACTGGTCTGGATTCCACCTGCTAGGCTCAACAGATTTCTAATGGTTTCCAGATTGAAATCTCAGTGAAAACCTTTCAGAATGGTGCCTCAATATTTTGAGTTATACTGACAGTGAAACCCTAGAGATGGCAACATCGATTTGTCAGTCTGTTGATCCAGGGTGAAAAATCTCAATAAACTGGATGGATAAAATTTGGTGGAATCACTTTGTTGATCCCCTGACTTTTTTATCTAATGCCATCATTTGGTCAAAATTATATTTTGCCCAGTAGTTTGGTTTGTGACCAAATACCTGGAAAACATTTTTTTCCTTTATCATTCTTTCAGACGTTTATAAAACATTACACCTTCTTAAAATCAGCATGTTAGTGTTGTGACTGTGACCATGTTAGCATCTTGATGTTAGCATTTAATTGTGTGTAAGTAGACTCGGGGGCTGCCCATTGTTCCAAAACCCCAGTAGTACAAAAAAATATCATACTGGACCGAAAGCTCATTTATCTGATCCCAAAAACAAACACCCACTGCTCCAAAAATACACACTCTCCCTGCAGCTGTTAGGGTCAGGGGTTGAGGTTAGTATGTCAGTTAAGGAAGAGTGTGTATTTTCGGAGCAATTGGCTTCTGGAGCAATGGGTGCTTGTTTTTGAGATAACATGGTGTTGAACTGGGCTTTGGGTCAAATGGGACTTTTTTCTGACTTCTGGGGTTTGAGAATAATGGGCTGTCCAAACAGGGGCTCATTGTCTTGGTTCTTTGGCCCAATTTAGCTCAAATATCCCTACAGCATGCTACCTGCTCAGCACCAAATGGCGAACAAACTTAGTGACTAGCTCATGACCACAATAGATCATTTAGCACCTAATGAGCTTGATATTTTCATCAAGAGTTGCCGCAAACTAAAGCAAAACTAAATTGAGATTGAATACTGGATGGACAGACACACAATTTGTGGATGTGTAAATAGGCTAATAAAAAATTGCACATTACGTCAAAGTTGTGTTTGCTTGTTCCATGGCCTCCAAGTTCAATTAATTAATGGCTTTAAGTTAAATTCTTGTCCAATTTAGCTTGAGCAATGCATCGAATAAGAATGTCTCACTAACTTGTAATATCATTTTTTAAATTATTTTAAGGGCAACCTACTGGTGCTGGGACGAGGTGTGACCTGCAGTTGCACGGGTATCTTCTGCTGTCCCGTCGAACACCAGTACCAGCCGCTATCTCTCAACTGCAGCTTCTTTAAGGTTATAGTGAAAGTCCTAGTTCTGTCATCGCTGATGGCCACTGAAGTGTCTTCGTAGCTCCCTTCAGAACCGGTCGACAGACAGGAGCTCCAGTCTCCACTCCGACACCACTTCTTCTCACTTTCTCTGTTGACAAGCAGTCACAGGGGAGTCAGTGAAGGCTGACTGTCCATCAGAATTTGGCTTGAATTGAAGATCTCAAACAAATAACCATGTTTCTCAGGTTTGCTGCTCTATAAATGTTGGATTCGACAAATGAGGATTCTACAGGGTCTGACAGTAAATAAAAGTGACACAGGTGTAATACGATGAATGGGATGATCAAATACCTGAATCTCTCGCTGTATTGACATTCAACTGTGACACTGCTCCCTTCTTCACCACTCACTTGGCTGTTCACCACTGACAAACCTGCAAGAAAGCAATCAACTCATATTAAGATCTTGCATTTGTAATCTAAGCATTTGAAATGCATGAAACTTTTTTTTCTAAATGTCAAAGAAGATTCATCAGTCCAAAATCACTCCATTACTCACCATGAATGACCTCGATTTTTTTGTAACTGACAACATCAGCACTCCACGCGCCGCCTATCTCCACGCCACACATGTACCACCCAGAGTCCTCCACCTTCAGGTTGTTCATGGTCACAGTGAACATCAGCTGGACCGGGTCGTCAAAAATGGTGACTTTGTCCTCAGCTGGATTGGGCGGATTGGTGTCATCTGTCCGAGCTTGGCTGGAGCAGAACTCCCTCATTCTCCCCTGGCACCAGTATTTCACATAGCTGGCGTACTGAGGCTCATAATGACACGGGATTACAAGGGATTCACCCTCCAGGACTGTGGGCACTCCAGCTGTGGTTACCTTGCAGAGGATGGCTGTTGGAAAAGAGTTAAAGAAATGTTAGACACTAGCTTGAACTTATGTTATATTACTTATATTACTTATTATATATGTGCTCTGAGTTTGTCACACCCCAGAAACATGGTATTAACCAACCAGACAAATCTGAATTATAAAAAAAAAAAAATCTGGGAAAAATGAACAGTTTTCTGTGTCTGATCCACTGTCTCTGTCAAATACCACTACGACCTGAACATGACCTGAAATATGGACGCTCCATCTAACAGCTTTATTGGATATGTTCAGATATGTTTGAGCCAACAGAGCCAGAGGACGGAGAGAGGATGGTATTTTTTTTCCTTCTTCATCAGGCCGTTGGAACGGAAGTGAGCTGAAGTGAACTGCTGGGCTGCTTTGGACTGAGAGAGTCACCTTAGGAGGTTCATAACTGACTGTTAGGGAGGGGATGTTGGGTGGTAAGGGCAGCGGTCGTGCTATGCTTTGGCTCACGGGGGGACTATTCTTCTGGTGCATCACCAAGCCATCTTTCAGCTCCACCCAAACAATCTTGAACAGTTTAACGGTCTAATCCCACAGTTCAATACTACATACTTCTCAGTCTTTTCACGTTTTCAGCAACTGTCTCCCAACCTGTATAACATGTTTTGAAGAAAAACTGAATTCCCTTTACACAGACTTTAAATTCTCAGTCATGC
This sequence comes from Lutjanus erythropterus, assembly GCF_056507025.1. Classification (NCBI taxonomy): domain Eukaryota; kingdom Metazoa; phylum Chordata; class Actinopteri; order Lutjaniformes; family Lutjanidae; genus Lutjanus; species Lutjanus erythropterus. Next base: position 30,703,908 of record NC_139328.1, on the reverse strand, counting down.
TGCAGTCATAACGGAGCAGTCACTCACAGGGGATAAGATTGAGGAATGGGGGAAAGTGGCCTTGAGCAATACTTGTACCACATTTATGGTTTCAGCTTCCTTTGTAACAAAACACTTTTCCTGCTTTGACTTCCCTCTCCATACTTCTTATTCCAAAATTGGATTATCCTTCTATAATAGAGATTTAGGGGGACAAATATAACAGGCCTTTGGAGACTTGACAAAATAAACATCAGACATACTCTTGCCAAGGGGCAAACATTACAGGAGCTTGGAAGATTTAAGAAAAACACAAAAGCCTCCCGCAGAAAATGGTAAGTCTGTTTTCAGCAAGAGTAATAAAATAGTAAAGAGAAGAGAAGCATAAGAAATGTCTGACATTGTAGGACCAGTATTTGGCAAATGCACAGTAATGACGTGAGGGGGCTGCAGAGAAGACATTAATCATCCTAAAAACTCTTTTTTTCTTCCATTATTACAACTTTTGTAAGCATATAGCCTCAGTAGTCAGAGTTATTACCTGGGATCCATGATAACAGGCTGAGGGCGAGTATGAAGAGCTTCGTCATGTTTCACCGTCAGTTTGAGGTTTACCAAGTGAGTTGTCTCTCTTGTGCAAACACAGAGTCCAGGTTCCGCAGAGCCAGTTTCCCCTCGGTCATGTGACCGTGAGCTGGATCCAGATGTTCCAGATGTTAACCATGTAGGTGCCAGTTAGTTTTTAAAAGTAATTTAAAAAAACATCTAACAAGCCGCACTGCCTGCGGCACAGGGGTAAACTACCATGATCTAGTACTTTCTGAAAGTCAGTTCACTTCCACAAACTAGAAAGTGTTTCCCTCCTGGTTTTCTCTGATCACGAAATATTTTAAAAGGGAAAAAGCTTAATGCAAAATGTGTGAAAAACTGTTAAAACCAGTAAAAAGTTTCTGTGAAGTGACATGCTGGGTACCTTTTCATAGCCTATTTTTCAATACAGGATTCATTATTTTCTCAGACATTCCTAAGAAACCAAGACCTCAGGGAAGTGGTTCAACATTTTGAGAAAGCTTATTAGCTTTCTTCCCAAGAGTTCGATAAGAAGATTTACAGCACTCTTATTTGTATGGTAATTTTTATGAAGCTACAGATACCAGCCGGTTAGTTTATGTTAGCGTAAGGACTGAAAACAAGGAGAGACAGCTAGTCTGGCTCTGTCCAAAGGTAACCCAACAGCATTATGGGGCATTACAGGTGGGACTGAGCAATTTATCGATATTACATCGCATTACGATAAAGTGATGTAATTTTCTGATCTTACCAGCCTCTCCTAGCGCTTCAATTATTTTCTTTTACCCACTAACCACATTACTGATCATTATTTATCAAAAATCTCACCGTATTATTATTTTGTAAAAAGGTCATACCTACAATATTTTGGCAATATCTGAAGATTTATTGATTGATTTTATCTATATCGCCCAGCACTAATACAACAAACTTATTTTCTTACCTTAGCTGCTTCCATCCTTTAGAGTACACATAGCCTGCATTATCAGTTATTATCAATACTAATTTGAAACTTCATCATCATGATAGCAAAAAGCTAAAAGCAAAACACTATCATGATGATGAATTTTTGCTATATTGCTCACACCTAATTACAGGGGCACAGGTTTTTGTATAGTGTTGTGTGCTATGCTAAACTAATCCTACCCTGACTCTAGCTTTATATTTAAACCTTGATTATACCCTCAGACCATGGACGCCTCTTACAGTTGTTGTGTTTATACTACTTCCACTTGGTGGATGTGTCCCACACTCTCACAGCAGATCAGTGTTTGTATTGTGTGGCTGCATTCCGTGGACAAGTGTAAAATCGATGTACGTGGATGTCCGCGCAGAGCAGATAGTTGGTGTTAAGAGTTTTCGCTTGCGAGGGTCCGCATGATGTAGACTTTGTCCTCAGAGGGAGTATACATAGGCTCTGTGTGGATATCCACATACCCCAAAAATTGTTGTGACCACGCAGATCGGTTCATGGGTTTGATCATGCAGCCACTACAGATGCCGATCTACTGCACATATGGAACGAGGCATCTGTGATGTCTACACCTGTCATTTGGGAGAATAATCCAGTCCTACATATACACTCTTTAGCCTGAGACAAAAGAGTAGAATCGATCTTGTCATTTAACTCAGTGCAAGAAAGTGAATACATTTTCTTCCAAACATGTTGAAGTTTTGGACATTTTATATCACTGTCTTATATCTGCAGCTTATATTATTTCAGTGTTAGCCATCTTTTAATAACCTTTTCTCCCAAGCAACTGAATGCTGAGTGCCTTCCCTCCCTGAATGCAGAGAATTCATTTGGCAGGCTCCAAAGAAATTATTTGATTTTGATGCCTGAAAACTTTGGATTTGGTCCAGTCTTCATTTGTCGGATTAAGCTTCTACACACAGCCCCCTCAGCCACTGAATTAACAAACAATTATTCCAAGCCTCTCAATTTGCTCCATGAAGGGTGTCAAGGATGTCCCGAAAGTCCGTGCTGCAAAGCCTTTTATGGTCATCCATTTCCTGGAAAAAAAATGTAAGCAGAACTCAGAAATGAAACTGGCCATTCGGGCAGACTGGAGAATCGTAACTTAACTTTCAGAAAAATAATTATTTCCAGTCAAGGGAGTTTCGTGACATTTCACAATATCCTGACATTCCTTCCAGCTTGGTGAAAGACTGTTTTACATTTGTCTCTGTTACAAGAGACTTTATTTTGGTGAATTGCTGACTCAAACTAAGCAAGATTAATCAGATGTTTCCCTCCTGTCTCACAGGAAATGTAAAGCTGATGAAAATGTCAAGGAAAAAGGTATTCTATCAGTGTCTATGCCTTCATGTTTGCAATGGCAAGAATCCTTCCATAACCTCACAGTACGTATGGCTTGAGCAACACGGTGTCATGATGTCTTCTAATGATTTGTTTTCATTATTCAGATTCTAATCTACATTGCTTAGTGGTTTCAGTGTGAGACCAGTACTTTGGCCAACAGGCTATTGCTCTAAATGGAGACTTATAAATGAGACTGTTTTTCCTCCAGTGCAAGGAGGAGCAGTTTAGTCAAAAAGACATATCATCACAGTCCATTTTCTAAGTCTACGGAATAAATTACTCCCTTAAATTACTTCCTATTTTTAGGAAGACGTGGTCTGCGATCTGATTACTTTATACACCAAGTACACTAAGCGGTGGTGGAAAGTACATTTATTCAGTTTCTGAACTTTATTTGAGCATTCTAATTGTATGATACAGAGGAAAATACTATTTATTCCACTCCCCTCCATTTATTTAACAGTTTTAGTAACATATTAAGATTTTAAGACCTATAATGAACACATAAAATACAATATAGTGTTATGATGTTAAACCACCAAACATTATAGAAAATATAAAATAGATTGATACCTTGACCAATCACAGCATTAAAATCATACTAGTGGTTCCATGGTCTTGGCATTGTCATTGTGTTGTTTTAACACAAAAGTATTAGCATCAAAATATACTTTAAGCACCAAAAGTGAAACTACTCATAATGCAGAATGGTCTGTTTCAGAATAATATATGATATAATACTATATATTACAAAATATGATTTGCTTTTAGATTATAATACATAATATATTAAAATATATATTAATGGAATATATATTATTGTTATTATATTATTCTGTAACTGGATGTTGGACTCACAAACAGAGCCCAGACAGTTTGGATCAAAGGTGTCTCCTCTAGAGCTCAATGCTGGTGGACCCCAAGGCCGTGTGCTCGGCACCCTCCTATTCACACTGCACGCCCACGACTGCAGCCCCCAACATGGAGAGAACTCGCCTGTGAAGTTTGCAGATGTCAACACCATAACTGGCCAGATTTCAAACATCAATGAGACTTCATATCCAGAGGAAAAAAGAACTACTGCTAAATGTCAGAAATGGCTGTATATGAAGTTAATATGGCAAAATTCCTGTGCTGAGGTATTTTTAACTTCTGCAGAGAAGCAATAGAAAGCATCCTGACTAGAAACATTACAAACTGGTGTGGGATGTGCATTGCCCAGGACAAGAAAACTCTTGCTGCCATCTGGCAGGAGATACAGAAGTATCCTCTGCTGTGGCACCAGAATAAAGAGCTAGAAATATTTATTTTGTTTTCACCACTGAATTATACAATTTGGGCCTAAACAGTGAGTAATTTAGTTTTAAGCTTTGAATAAATGTTTTTTTGTTTTCTTTTTGTATTTTAATACTTGCGTATTTACTTAAAGGGACAGTTCACCCCAAAGTCAGTACATATTTTTCTGTTTATCTGCCCTGCTATTGATCCATCTTGATAGTTTTGGTGTGAGTTGTTGAGTTTTGGAGTCATCAGCTGTAGGGATGTCTGACATTGTCACCAAAATAATGGAACCAGATGTCAGTCCTCTTTTGGTGCTCAAAGCACCAAATAAAAATACATTAGAAACAGTCAACAGCAATGTTTTTTGGTTTTTTTTCGAGAAATCATGACCTAGTTACTCAAAAAAATCCACAGACCTTGTTGTGAGCAGTTTCATGTAGGAACTATTTCCTTTCTACAGTAGAATCTACTGGAACTACTTTCTTTATATGAGAAAAAGTAGTTTCTACATGAAGCTGTTCACAGAAAGGTGCAGGGATTAGTTTGAGTAATTGGGTCGTGATTTCTGGAAAGAGAATCTGGTGTTGAGTTTTTCAAATATAATTTTGAGGCACTTGGAGCAACACAAAGTGTAAGCAAGTGCCATTTAGTTCCATCATGTTGGAAAGAAGGCAGACATCGTTATGGCAGGTATCTCCAAAACTCTGCAACTCACACCAAAACAATCTAGATGGAAGCTAAGAGGAAAAATATGTTTTTGACTTTTACCTGAGTAAAGTATCTAAATACTTCTTCCAACACTGACAGCTGGTGGCTTCCAGTTACCCAACTTACCCTGAATACAGCATAATAAACACATAAAGGGCTCATGCTCATCCAACTCCTGTAAAAATGTGTTAATGTGGTGTCTTTCACCTCCTTGTTTAGATTTTGAACACATCTGACCTGAAACAATCCAGTAACTCAGTTCCCAGAATCCCCACTCTTTCTTTATGTGGACCCGTTTTCAAAAGCACTGATGCTAATGTTATCCATTTTATATGTGGGTGGGTAGATGGATAGACTACCTCTTTGTCTGCTATTAAATCACCATAGGAGGAGATTTAGATCTGACCTTTACTGCAGAGACCTGGGGTGCCGACATGATTCAGTCCGTTTTTCATCTCTGTATGCAAGGCAGTCTCATATCCAGTTCAAACTGGCACACACATTCACACCCCACAGCCCTGTGCAGTTTAAAGCATTTCAGCTGCAATGCGTTTGACTCTATCAGTTATTCCAGAACAAGTTAATAGAAGCAAAGCTCCTCATTGCTCTGGGGTGTAATGTTCTTGCTTTTCCTCCTCTCTTAGCATGATAGGCAGGCAGTAAGCCTGCTGCTCAAGCTGGAGCGCTCTCATTGGCTCAAGAATATGTTATACTTTCAGGTCGACTTTTAACAAATGATGCAATCTGTGGGGTTCAAAACAAGTTCTACAAGCGATGGAGCCTTTTCCTGGCAATTTTTCGCAAAGTTATATTTTTTGCCCTGTCAACCTTTAAACAGATGTTTCTGTAACCAGCTCCTGATGGAGTGTGCAGCTCCACCAAGCCCTGATGTAAAAAGTCCTACACTTGAAGCTGTGATACGACTATATAGAGGTCACTCTAATAAAGTGGGCTTTTGGGGGTGAGGTGGGTTGGGGGATATTTTGTACAATACTGTGTGTTTTCTGGTTTAGTTTCATGCAATGCAATCCTCATTTAGTAATAAATATAAATAATGCAGTGCGTTCAAATAGAGAAATATGACTGAATGGCTTTCTAAGTTTGAGGACCAGTATGCAGGATTTAGTGCCATCTAGTGGTGAGCTTGCAGATTGCAAACACCTCACCTCACTTTTGACTTTCAAGTATGTAGAGAACTACGGTGGCTGCAAAACTACAGAGCCCTCTATAGATATAAATGGGTCATTCTAAAGCCAAGAAAACAACAGTTCTCCTATTTCAGAGTGTCTATTTGCACCTAGGTGAGAGTAAGCACACAGACTGTCCCCCTTAATCTAGCGATAAATATTGTGCCTTATGTGTGCATGCATCAGTAACAATTATCCTAGTGGTGGAAGAAGTATTCAGATAATTTAAAAGCAGCAATACCACAGCATAGAAATACTTAAAGTACAAAATACATGTACACATATCAAAATATGTTTTAAGTACGAAAGGTTAAAGTTATAATCTGCAACTTTTTTCCTGCTCTCTGCCTGTATTTACCTTACTTTCTCTCATTATATTGCTCTGTTCTGGACGTTTCACCACCCCAAAACATTGGTATTTGATGTTGTGATGCATTCATGAACAGCTTGGACAAATCCAACTAACTCTACCTTTGAAGCGCTATTGATTTATGATTATACTACAGTGGAGAGCTCTTATAGTGATTATGTCTGGCCAGGTCAAATTAAAAATCACGATAAGCTGATGATTAGCATAATTGAATTGTTTTGTTTTTCTTTATTTATCATGCAGATTACCTTTTAATTGGCATTTTTATGTTTATCTCATGAATATAAAGTAATTAAACTGACAGCTTTACTATTTTTCCCTCACCAAGAGCCTGCTCAGAGGGGGCATTATGTGATTTTTTTCCTTCTCCATCACTAGCAGACTGTTTCTTTCAATGAGAACAGATGAGACTCTTTTTCCCCATCATGGTTTCAACGTACATGCAGCAGCAGCTTCAGGTAGCAGCTGATTGCAACAGGTTTTTCATATGCTGCCAATTATTTAAGCAGCATTTGTACAGGGACTCTCCCAAACTAGTAGTGACTGCTACTTTACATACTGGTAGCTTCTGAATTTACCCAGAGGGATCAATAAAATCTTAACTTACAATAATATAATAAAAAATAATAAATTAAAAAGTATTTCTCTCTGAAATGTAAAGTATAATGAAAATTTAAGTGCTCAAGTACCTCAGCATTATACTCAAGTACAGTACTTGAGTGAATGTATTTAGTTACTTTTACACAGCAGTATAATAAACTCATTGGCAACTTTATTAGGTACATCTTGCTAGTACCGGGTTAACCCCCACCCCCCCTTTGCCCTCAGAACTGCCTCAATTCTTCGTGACATAGATTCAACAAGTTATCGGACATATTCCACAGAGATTTTGGTCCATATTGACATGATAGCATCACACAGTTGCTGCACTGTGAAAAGATCATAGTTTGTCTCTATCTACACCTCTGGTGAAAACAGCAGTGTTGCTTCTGGAAACCTGACTTCAGGTCTCTACCATGCTAAGCTATATACACCCAGGTGTAAATAGCCACATAGGCTGTGCAGCTTTTTTTATTTTCAGTGGATTATACACCAGTGAAAACAAGTTTATACAATAAAACCCCATAAATCTTACACACTGGACCTTTAACTTGTAATGTACGAATGCATTTTTCTGCTAAATCTTAAACCTCTTCACACTCAATCAGAGAATGTAATGTATTCAAAAATGTGAATAGATCCTTTATGGTCTGTAGATACAATACATCCAATATTATGACAACTACCATTCCTTATCTTCCTCGCCTCACACAGTATTATTCTGAAATCAAGTCTGCTGCTGTTGAAAACTAAATGGAAAAGACTATATTTCATTCAAGGACTGCTTCATTATTCACAAGGTCACCATTTCAGTTATTTTTATTTCTTCTTCTCAGTGCAAAAGGGAATGCCTTACAAATTTTAACATAAAAAAAGAATGAATGAAATCAACCATTATCAGTAAGAAAAATTGTACTCCATCTCATGTGAGGAGACGCAACTGAGTCAATGTTGATGGCGGGACAGGACTCTCCAAATCAGTGGCACGTTAACAGATGTAGCATCATGTCTTGAGGGGGAGTTTTGATAATGTCTCTTGTTGTGATCTATGAAAAAAAAAGAAGAGGTGGTTGTGGGGTTAGTGACATTTAAGTTATGGGAGTCGTTATTCAGAAGCAACAGAAGAGGATGCAGTACGGCCTTCACACCCGCCTGCAAGTCTAAAAATTCAATAACACTGCAATATGTAGTATCATGTGGATCTCCCCAGAGGAGAAAAGACTGAAGTCTATCTTATCATGTGTAATATCTGGCGCGGTTCCTCTGAGAATGGACTGGCAAGAATGGTTAATGTGACAGAGAGCACCCACAGGACAAGGGTATATTTCTTGTTTTATGAGGATAAACCAATACAGTAAACACATTTCAGTATAAAAGCCCACTTCAACATCGCTCAACACTATAAATACTGATACATATCAAATACACACACACACACACATCACCTCTGGGAGAGGTTTTCTCATATTCAGAGATAACGATGGTACAAAATTCATAAAAGACACATTTTTTTAAAACTACTTGGTGTTGACGCTTGACCGGTCTGGCTTCCAGCCATTTCACAAACGGAATAAAGCCTGTCAGTACAGAACAACATTCACGCCTAACTGATTAGTAGGATCTGTCAAGCAGGAAGTGTTAGATGTAACATGATGTGATGGAGAAATCACTCTGAGAAGGAAGTAATCACAACCAACAGCTGCAGAAATGTCATAGTCTGAGCAGCATACAGCCAGAGGGAAAACTAACCACAAAAAATGTGGTTAAAGTGTGAAGATCTGTACTCGGGTTTGAACTACACTGACATCCAATTTTAAAAATGAGAAATGCACGTGTGAAATATACACCTTCTGAGAGGGGGGGGGGACACTGTGAGTCAGATGCATGTCTGTTTCAGCCAATGAAGTTCATCACGACCAGATGGAGGACGGTGTGAGCGAATAGGAAGTCAGCAAAGGCTCTCTCTGGTGAGATGGACAGGAACTCGCCTTTGTTCTGTGGGTTGATCTGGATACGAAGACACACTAAGGAAAAAAACAAAAGACATGGAGGATTCAGTATTTGTTTTCTACACATTAGACCCACAAATAACACTTAAAGACTTTATGACTGTTACTAACAAATATAATCATTATCAACTAAATGATTCATGTTGTCAGTTGTTCGTTTAGCACATAAACTCAACTTAATGCAGCAACTTCAGCATTAATACACACAAATTTATGTTTTATAACAAAAACACTTTCTATTGTTGCTATGGTTACATTTTCACAGACAGGTAGCTCTAAAGTGAATGAAGAATGATGGTGCATCTGTTACTTTGAAGTTTGCATAAAACCAGAAATTCAGAGGAATGAGACTTGTGATTGTGTCCGATTCATTCTCCCTTGTACTGTTCAGGCTAACAGTATTGAAAACTACACAAAACTGTTGATAGCGCTACAATTATTAGCGATTAGTCTGATTATTAGTTTCATGATTAATCAATTTTTAGTTGTTTAGTTTACAAAATGTCAAAAAAGTGGAAAATGCTCATCATAATTTCCCAGAGCCCACAGTAACATTCTCAAAATGCTTCTTTTGTCCAACAGTCCAAAACCTAAAGACTCTTCACGTACGCTAATAAAGGACAAAGAAAACCAGCAAATGTTTGACTTTTTTCTCTTGAAAAATGACTTAAACACTTATTAAATTGTCAAAATAGTTGTCAACCAATTTTCTTTCAATTGATTAACTGATTAATCATCTAATTGTTTCAACTGAGGACCATATTTTAAAAACTCAAACAATTATGAAACATAAAAAAATACTTCTTTAAAGCTGACAAAACTTTATATTACTATTCAACTACTAGCTAATTAATTGATTATTCAAAGGACAGAAGAATTAAACTATTTTGATAATTGATTATCAAAGTTAATGAAAATGGTTTAAATTATTTATCAAAGACGTATGACAAACACTCTCTGGTACCATGTTCTCCAGTATGAGAAGTTGTATTACTTTTTCTTTCACTACAAACTGAATATCTTTGAGTCATTTTTTGCTTTGGGGAATTCTAATGGGCTATTTTTAATTTTCTGACAATTTATAGCCAAAACAATTAACTGTAGAGATAAGCGACGTAATGAACATCACTGTCTCTTATTGACCCAATAGCTAAATCTCACCCAATTTATGACGTAAGCCTAGTTATGTCAATATAGGCTTTGAGTTGCAGGGTTTCAACTGTTCACCACTATGGGAAAACAAGTTATTCTGAAAGTAAGTACTAAGGTTCACCTATTTGCCAGTTTATTAGGCACACCTAGCCAAGACTGATCCTACCTCCATTCTTATAATGAGCAGTATTTAGCCTGCTGAAACTGTTTTGGAAAGGCATCAAATAACATTTATGGTAATTATGGCTTCAATTTGTGGTGGTGTTGAATTGTACAGCAATATATATTATTAGATTAGTTTTGTTTGTGCCTAAAATTGCAACTGAGTGTACATTTTAATTCTAATAGCAGTGGTGGAAAGTAACTAAGTACTTAAGTACACTTTTGAGGTAGGAGTTACTTTGCAGATTCAGATAATTAACACAAGATATAAGTCAGTTAATTAATCATGATACTCAGCAGTGTATGGAGAAACTGAAATTAGCTCAACCTTTACCAGGTGCAACATGAAAGAGAGTAACACACTGATGCTCCACTAATTAAATCCTGATATATTATATATTATACTGAAATGGACCATTCTGCCAAATGAGTACTTTTACTTAAAGAATATTTTAATGCTAATAGCTTGGTACTTTTACTTAAAATTTTTACATGTGTTTTACACTGTGCCATTACAACGTTTGCAAAGATTTAAGTATTTCTTCCACCAGTGTCTTTGAGTGAGTGTTTAAACATGTTCCTACTCAGACAGTACTGACATTTATTAGATTTTTAAATTATCACAACGCAAGCCAGGAAACTTTAGCTCAGTTAGCTAGTTTAGCTTAGCTTGTGTCTGCACACACGTCGACCAATGGGCCAGAAGTCCTCCAGTGACTGACTGAAACCCTCAAACTGATGCATTATATAATTCACTGAAAAGACATAACAAAATTTAACTTATCAATGATTTACCTGCGAGAATAAAAGAGCCCACACAGGAGATGAAGCCAGACAGAAAGCTATTGAATGGAAAGGTACCGACGAGCAGACAGTATAGGAACTGCAGCGCTCCTGTCAGCAAGATGTACAGCAGATATGCGTCCACCACCTTCAGCTTGTTAGGAGTCGTGGTGGTGTACTCCTCCAGAAACCGAGAAATAACCGATATGACCGAGTTCGACATGATTTTGCCGTGTAGTTTGTATAAAATGGACCAACAAGCGACTTTTGCACAGGTCCTCTTCCTCAGTCGAATGAGTGACGTGTCCTCATTAACCGGAAGCGCCTTTGGTGTTACAAAAAAAATCTTCCGAGTCGCGGTCGTGTCTTAGAAGGGGAACCACAGACCCGTAAAAGATCTCGCGAGAGTGATTGTTTTAACCCAAACAATGATCTTTCCTTAATCCCAACCAAGTATTTTTGTCCATAAACCTAAATCAGTCTTGACCACAGTGCTTTCACGTTATAAAACATAATTATAACATATAATACAATGTGCACAGTGAAGAAACAGCGAGTATATGTCTTGCGAGAGTTTCGCGAAAAAAGGGTTCCCTTCTAGACATGACCGGAAAGTCCGGTGTGAAGATAGGATCTCTCGCGCCGCCCACCCTAAACAGAGAGATGTAAAACGTGTAAAGATGAGTTACTCTGACAGTATTTCGAATCTCGTGAGACCTGAAAGGCCACTGTGCTTAATTTGTAGATGACAGAATCCCACAGAAATAATGTTTTCTCCTATTTTCAGCTTCACCTATTAATAAACCACGAAAAAAACTCGCAAATTGCATTTGGCTGAGTGCGACACTAATAAACACTGTAATTACACTGTAATGTAAAGCGCCTCTGTAATACATGTTTCACAGCAGCCATACAGATGTGATGCCAGTTGTACTAATTAAAGTTTCATTCAGGTCCAACAGAGTCGGGGTACTGCTGTGCATGTCGGCTCCCTTTGTAAAGTCAGGTGAGTGACGCTTGATGCATCTTCGCAATAGACCATCTTTGTTGTCGGTCAGCTGACCGAGGAATGTACGCGTTACAAAACATAAGAAACTACAGTGTTTTTATTTTAAAGCAGGAGCCGAGGAGCACACACACGAGTCATTGACTTGATTTAACTGGATGTAGTCACTGTAATATGTCAACCAATGGATCCTGCTACAACTACAGGCTCGATTCAGAACGACTGTGAGACAGAGTGAGTACATACAGACAACCTCCAGCTCACTGCTAGTCTGCTTACATCACCTGCTAGCCAAACTTTTAAATACTCAGTGTGTTCATTGTGTCTGTTTCGCTCTTTTAAAGTCTGTTTAATACTGTAGTTTAGTGCTGTGTCAATGTACCTACACCACTCTTAGCCTGTTGGCATGTAAAATACATGTACATACACTTATACTTAATTGGTGTGTTGTATTCATGTGACATAACACTAGAAAAACTAAAACCAATTTTTGTACCTCTTACAAATGTAACCACTTAAATTTATAGTTATTTACCACATAGCCAACGTGTTGTTTGTGACAGGAATAGGAAAAAATGTAGTGTAAACACTGTAGATTGACCATAAAGTAGTCTATCACTGCCCTACTGTAATTTGATTAATCAATTTTGTAATAATATTAAGGTTACTACTAATGACCAACCAAGACATCACACGGTAAACTGTCTGTGTATTATAGTGATTAATTGAGATTATCTTGATCTGTCACTCCTGACAATCAGATGTTTTAAAGTTGTCATTCACCGGGGAGAAGAAGAGCAGTGAGTGACACACTGTTGTCAGGATGACTCAGCAAATTTGAACTGTCCATTTATTACATACCAGGTAGAAGGGACTGGTGGTCTACTTGTTGTGTTGATGGCAGGAGTAGAAATGTGAGACTGGCCAAGAGGAAGTGGGGGGTGAACCCACTTCAGGTCAGCTCATCCACCCTTTTAGCTTTTGTCTTGAAAATGAAAAATGTGGGAATACTCTGTTTTGAAAATTTATTCTGTTTGTTTCACAGTAAAATGCTTGAACTTTAATCAACCAATCAATCAGTCAATCAATCAATCAATCATTATTTGTATAGCACTTTTCATGCAAACAAAATGTAACACAAAGTGCTTGATAAAATAGAATAATAGCTACCCATCCCCCACCCACTCACACACCCACAGCAGTGGCTTTGTAATTAATATAAGCACTCATTAAAAACAGGAACTGAAAGAAAGGTCATCACAAATGAGGAAACACCAAAGGCAGGATAAACAATAGAAAAACAAGGTAAATAAATTCATAAATAAATAAAAACTCCAAACAGTAGATGAATAGTGAATGAAAGGTTAAGAGCTCAAGATAAAATAAAATACAAAAGAAAGAGGATATGTGTTGAAATGAGGAAAACCAAAAGTAGAAGGTAGTGTATTTAAAGGGAAACAATCCAGAAAGTAAAAGATAAATAATAATAATAATAAATAGATACATCATATAAAAACATATAGCAACCAGTGAAACAAACCAAAACAAAAAAAAATGAATGAATGAAGGAATAAGTGATGACAAATGATGATTATTCTTAAAGAGGTCAGAGGTGATCATGATAAATGTTAACCATTACATGACTGCTGTGAGTCACACAAGTGACTCTGAGTGGGAACATGATGGCTTTGAAACGTGACACTCCTGGGCGTGTAGGACCAGAGCGGCACGCAAATAACGATAACAGTGATTTAAACCTTGGACCCACACCAGACGCATTAGTATTGTGCCTTTACTATGTGCTTAATATCTCCTATAGTATCTCATATCTGTTCATTCTTTTCATGTCTTTGTTTCTGTTTCTCTCGTCAGGTCAACTTCAGTCTGGAGCTGGTGGCCTTCCTGGCGTCCAACCTCCATGTCCCTTTTGAAGACGACAGAGTCCAAGATTCTTGCTTGTAAGAATGTGTTGACTTACGCTGGTAGAAGTTATGACCACTGGGAACTGATACATGTAGCTAAACAGGTGTAATAGGGGAGACCGGGGGGATTTATTGCAGGGGGCAACTGTAACAATTCAGAAAAATCAGAAACAAGCTAGAGTGATTAGAGTTAGACGAATGACCATCATCAGCTCATCCACCCATCTTCCCTTCCTCTTGGGTCCCAGCTGGGAGATGTGTGCAAGCAGCAAATTCACTGTTACGCATGTTGTATATGTTCACTACGGCTGATAGACAGTATAAACTCAGTGACAATGACATATTCTCACACTTATTTTCCATTTTAAATTTAGAAATTCAACCATACACCTGCTGAATTCATGTTTCTCTCTTTTAACGAACTAAGACCACTGTAATTGGCTCGTTAACCCAGAAACTCAGAATACACACTTTATTTAAACTCGACAGAAAAACATGTAAAACCCACCAAAACTGTTGTTAGTCTGTCCACCAACTCTGGTTTGGTCAAAATAAATCCTTAATTCATCGTGTGAGCAGAGAGCAAAGAGTCTGAGTCTGCAGGCTGTTTTCCTGGTGGTTCATGGTGCAGAGCAGAGGCTGCCACTCTGCAGACTATTACATTTTCAAAATAAAATGACAAACATTGCGCTAAAAATCAGCCAAAAAAAGCACGTCCACTCACCCAGCCGTAAGAGTGATGACACTTACTCTGCACATGCTCAGTAGCAGGATTATTTCACTTCATAAGAACAAGTAGTCAACAAAAATGATTGATTTTGAGGTATGAAAGTTATTTTGTGGATGTGCAGTATTTTTCTTCTGTTATCTAAAATTAGCTAACTGCGAATTTGAATTTACATTGATTTTATCTTTGGGTTATTGGGAGCCACATGACCCGATGTAAGCACCTTGTTCATCTGTGTTGACATAATTTTCTGTTAGGAATGAATCTATTTCACTAGATTTTAAGGTAAAATTATTTTAACCTAAATTCAAATAATTAAAATATAGGATAGTTGGCTGGTCTTCTACAAAATAGAATAGACTGTTTGCTGTGAATGCATCAACGCCTGACATGTAAAGAATCTGACCCACAAGAGGCCTACAACAAAAGTGTGAGGTATGCTTTTATTTGAGATACAGCAGGTTAAAATTAAAGCTGCACAAGTTGATAAAAAAAAAAGTCGTATTGAGTTTATTTTGACTGAAATTGTGATTGCAATTATGATTGCAATTTGCGATACGATCAGTTTTGCATTACAAATTTCCTTTTCATTGAAAGAAAAAACTATTCAAATCCTGATGATGTAATATTTATTGAGATCTAAACCAAACAAACAAACATGTTTTCTTTCATCTGGAGAACAAGATTTTTAGGTGAGGTCATCTATTCAGCACTACAGTATGTCATTATAATACCACTTTCTCACACACTTTTGCTTTTTTAAAAATTTTTAAAAATTTTTTAAAAATGAGTGAGATTAATTGTGCAGCCCTAGTCACAATTGCTTCTAACCACTGTTACAACTGCCCCCACCAAGGAGGCAGTTGTAACACCCTCACTTCTTGCATTCTGCTGGTCTAAGTCCGTCATTGGTCGCTTCTTCTAAACGGCATGGTCGTGTCTGCGTTTTCAACATCCCTGGGAAACAAGAACAACCTCTGAGCTGCAACCTACACGCTGAAAATGGCAAATTAGCACCCAGGATGCTAAACGTACGAACATAAACAAGCGTTACCTTTTCTTTTGCAGTGATGTGGTCATTTTATTGCCCTTGCTTGCCTCCTGATGTGTTCCACCCAAACAAGCTCCTCATGGACAGTATTTTGCAGCAGCACCGTCGCTGCATTCTGGGCTGTGTGATTTCCAGTGTTGAGCGCTGTGGAGAGAGATCTGGCTATGCGAGGGGACGTTAATCATTAATCATTAATTGATTGTTTGCATTTTCAACTGTTGTTTAAGGAAAACACAAAATTACCAACCCTACCTTTCCTTATTAGTGAAAATATATCTATTGTATTATTAATTAGTGCACATATATTTTTCTTGTGTCAAAAGATGACTGGTGTTTTGTAGTCTGCGAGTTATGAAAGAAAATGTAAAAAATGTTACAGCTGGCCCTGGTCTCCCCTATAGAAAAGCTGCTGTCCATACATGCAGCCTCTGTCAGTGTAATATGACACTTATCTGCAACATAACATATGTAAACTAACACAGAATCTCTCTGAGGCTACACTGACCACAACTCCTCTTTGTCTGATTGTGGCAGGTATTCAGAACGACCTGTGGGCGAGGTTTGTAACTCTACCTAACCAGGATCGAATATGGACTCTGACCGTCACCAACAAGCTGGTGCGCAAACCTGCAACACAAGGTACCACCTTCCTCTCAGCGTTTGTTTGTTTATCAGGAGGCAACAGCTGTAATCCTGCATGTATTGTCATAAACATGACGAAAGTCCTCCATGTCTTTTCTTTGACCCTTTGTTTCCTCTAGCCACAAAGGCTCCCCTGGTGATGGTCCACGGCTTTGGAGGAGGGGTCGGCCTGTGGATCAGGAACCTCGAGCCGCTGAGTCAGTCACGGCCCGTTTACGCCTTCGACCTGCTGGGCTTTGGCAGGAGCTCCAGGCCTCCCTTCCCCTCAGACGCTGCCAAAGCAGAGGAGCAGTTTGTGAACTCTATTGAGCAGTGGAGGCAGTCCGTCGGCCTGGAGAACATGATTCTGCTGGGACACAGTCTGGGGGGGTACCTCGCTACCTCCTACGCCATCCAGTACCCTTCTAGGTAATAATACTAACAGGATACCATGTAAAACGAGTGTGTGCTGGTGCCTGGTTCATCAGTACTGACGTCATCAAGTAGTTGGAGTCAGCTGGCCACTGTCTCCACATTACAACTACAACTATTTTGATAATCGATTAATTGGTTTAAGTAATTTTTAAAGAAAAAACAGTCAGAATTCTCTGATTCCAGCTCATTAAATGTGAATATTTTCTCTGTACTTCAGTCCTTTTTGACTGTAAACTGAATATTATTGGGTTGTGGGGAAAACAAGACATTTGCGGACGTCATCTTGGGCTTTGGGAAACAGTGATCACTGTTTTTCAGCATTTTCTATCATTTCATAGACCAACTAATAATCGATTAATCAACAGATTAATTGGTATGAAAATAATCGTTAGTTGCAGCCCAAATTGGAACTATATTTAGCAGTTTTTCTTGCCAGTTTCCTTTGTACAAACAGTATTTTTTGTGACATTTGTTGAATTCTTTGTTTTTTCTTCAAGTAAAATTCCTTTCTTATAGTTCTTCAGTCAGACTGGGGGCTCGTTCAGGGACTCGTACTCCAAGTAATGAAAAATGCTAATTCTAACAAAGGAAACTGGCAAGAAAAACACACCATACTGCACTGCACAAATACCAAATAAACTATACAAGAAATTAAAAACTCCAAAATGACATGATGTGATGCCAGAGGAGGGGAAGACATCCAGGATGGGGCGGGTTTAATGCAACCTGGAGACAGCTGCCTCCAATTACTTGATGACGTCAGCGCCAATCAACCAGAAAGCAGCACACTGAATGATAACACACACACACACACACACACACACACACTCTACATAACACAGCAAGCCCTGGCAGAGACCCCAGAGCTATCACAGCACAGAGTGCAGTTGTTATTATTATTTATATTAATTTCAGTGGTTTGGAATAAATGCAGTAAATTAAAATTCATGATATGATCAGACGTGATCTTTTGTGACACTAATCCTTTTCCCCAGCCTCTATGCAAATCCACAGTAATTCATGCTGTGGATGTTTGCTAGTTTTGTAGCGTTTTATAAATATTTTTAAGGTCTTGTGCTATTGGAGTTGGTTATTTAATACAAGTGCCAGCAACTCGATATAAATTTCATGCTGTAGAAGGAATAGTTTGACTTTTAGGATAGGTTTATTTGCTTTGTTGCTGTGAGTTAGACACGCTGTCATGTTTGTAAGGTAAATATGGAGCTCTCACCAGCAGCCAGCGAGCTTAACTTAGCACAAACTGGAAGCAGCCAGCCTGGCTCTGACCTGCATGACTGTTTTTAGGCCAGGTGCAGTCACTTTTAGGAGGCTTTGATTGTTGCCTGGCAACCTCGGGGCGATGTCAAGACTCGAGGAAGTGACTGCATCTGGCCGTATTTTTTTATTTTTATTTTTTTGAGCGCAAGTCAACCCCATAGCTGCAATGCTCAGACCACAGCTTGAACTTACACTGCGTTAAGATTTTTCAGGTGACACATTCCAGAGTGCAATAATGCATGAAATCAATCTTGTGACTCTTGAAGCATCTGCGTATTTGTGCGGATCATGTTTGTGTCCTTAGCTTTTCCTTCATTTCTTTTCTTAAAGCTAAACTAAGTAGCTGTTGGCTGTATGTTTGTAATGCTTATTATTCAGATATGAGTATGGTTTTAATCAAGAAAGCAAATATATTTCTCAAAATGTTAAAGTGTTCCAATATTTGTTGAATATTGAGGTCCAGTGTGTAAGATTTAGGGGAATTTATTGGCAGAAATATAATATTATTCATTAGTGTATTAACACCTGAATAAAGGAATTATTGTGGCTCCATTACCTTAATATGAGCTGTCTTCCATAGAGTCCGCCATGATGTCTCTACAGGAGCCCAGAACGGACAAACTAAACACTGGCTCTAGATAGGGCCGTTTGCGTTTTTCAAGAGTTTGGCGTCCGTCAGTTTCTCCTCCTACACGCTTGGAAGGGGAGTGTGAGACAAGGTGTTTGCAGACTGCAAGCTCACCACTACATGCCACTAAACCTTCCACACTGGTCCCTTTAAAATTAAAATGACCAACTGTAGTGTAAAGAGATTACAATCTAACTCTGCAGTTCATTGAGCTCTTGAGGTTTTGTTTGGGTTTAATGGCCTGAAACTTTACCCTTTATCAACATTGTTGAATACCTGCAAAGCATCATGGTCAACATGAGAAATTGTGCCTGCAGTCACTGTGTGTAGACTTTGGCGCCTCCTAGTGGCAGCATCCAGAAAGACAGCAATGCACATGATCTTATGTTGTGCATCAAGCTGTTGACTTATAAATGGAAGTTGGTAAGATGATATTCAACAAATTTTCTTTTGCTGTTGGTGTTTACATTCCCCCAGATTTTGTCATGAAATAATTTGGTAAACACAGATACTAGTTAAGGTATACTAGTTTTGATACTATAATGTGTTCTTCTCTCCTCTCGCAGAGTGTCACATCTTATCCTGGTAGATCCGTGGGGTTTCCCTGAGCGATCCAAGCCACAGACCCATGAGGGTCAGGGTCAGGGGACAGAGGTGGCGAAGAGGCCGTCCCCTCCACGCTGGGTCAAAGCTATTGCAACAGTGGTTTCCCTGTTTAATCCGCTGGCTGTCATCAGAGCGGCAGGCCCATGGGGTAAGATATGCTACTGTGTGTCTAACAATGTGTTGCGCCACTTTATTCTCTTTGTACTCGTCTTACGGTGTGTGACTGATTCAGGTCCCGGCTTGGTGAACAGATTCCGTCCTGATTTCAAAAGTAAATTTGAAGATCTCTTTGATGATGACACTATGACACAGTACATCTACCACTGTAACGCACAAACCCCAAGGTAAGCCAACACGCAGCACTTAAAGGGATAGTTTGGATCATTTGAACTGGGACTGTATACAGTGCTTATTGATAGTTAGTGTGTTACCTACAATAGATGGTGGTCAGCACGACCTTAGTTTGGTGAAGCAGAGAGGAGTACCAGCACAAGGTCCACATAAAGAAAATCCATATAAGTATAAGTGTACGTGATATTTAGAATATTTTCATCACTTTACTTTGTTGTCAGATAGCATTTTCTAAGGGGAAACTGTCATTATATAAGGCAAATATTGCTCTTTCAAAACCAAACCAAACTCCATAGGAAAATGTAGTCATTTTACCCTGCAGAATGTGGGACTTGTTGGTTTACCACTGCCTCCATCTGTTAGTTTGTTTGTTTTACTGTGTGATTTTAGTGTTAGTTTTAGTTAGGATTCATTGAAGTCACACAATAACACAAACTAACAGATTGAGGCAGTGGTAGACCAGCAACTCCAGTGATCTGTGGTGAGGTAAAATGAATGATTTTGCTGATGGAGTTTGGTTTGACTTTTTCTTTTCTTTTTTGGTGGACTTTTTAAAGAGGCTAAAATACCTTTTGGTGTTGACCCTGTCCACCACAATACATCGCTTATGCTCTGTGTTGGTTCTGCCCTCTAATTCTCCTAAGTGGATGCATGCTGAGCAACATCTACTGACTATCAATAAGCACCTCATACAACCCTACATTAAATAATCCAAATCATCCCTTTAATCGTATTTCTAGTAATAGAACATAATGCCTGCTGACCCATCTCCTGACACCTTTTCCATTTCCTCTCCTCCTCCAGTGGTGAAGTGGGTTTCCGGGCCATGTCGGAGTCTCTGGGTTGGGCCAAGAGGCCCATGCTGCAGCGGGTTCACCTGCTGCCCCCCTCCATGCCCGTCACCATGCTGTACGGAGCACAGTCGTGGGTGGACAGCTCATCTGGGGACAGTATGGTCCAGATCAGGAGCCCAGCCCACACCAAAGTGCTGGTGAGTACAGATAGAGTCATGAGAGAGATATTATCCAATTACAAGTCTGAAATGTGCAGTTTGTGCTTTGAATTCATGTCATTTTAATTTAATTTCTATTTTTAGTAGAGAAACTTCATGTGGTAGTGAATAATTGATGACGCTTATCTTTATTTTCCTCTTTCCTCTGCAGCTGATAAATAATGCTTCTCACCATGTGTATGCTGATCAGCCAGAACAGTTCAACAGAGTGGTGGAAAATATATGTAACTCGGTTAACTGACCGCCTGTGTGTTTGTGTGTGTGTGTGTGTGTGTGTGTGTGTGTGTGTGTGTTTGTGTGTGTGTGTGTGTGTGTGTGTGTGTGTGTGTGTGTGTGTGTGCGCGCGCGCATGTATGGTTGTGTACATAAAAGGACTGACAGTATACATACAATTCATGGTGGTTTCAGCAGTGAAAGCTTTGCATGTTGCAGCATGCTGGATGATTTTTCATTGGGGCGTATTTAGACTCAACATGTGTCTGAATGTAAATTGTTATTATTGATATTATTTTGGTTAAGTTCTCTTTTCATTTGTTAGCTGATATTTAAGCTTTTTTCAATGTAGTATTGTTAGTAAATGATTTATTTATAACATTTGATTGAATTTATTTGTCACCATTTAATTCAGTGCTTAATTCTGCTGCCCATTGTTTCATTTTTAACAAGAAGTAAAACGCACACTACTCTGGACCCTCTGGGTTTATGTGTTACAGAGCAGCCACATCACGACAGATTCACACTTTTTTTTGTATGTGCCTGACATGGACATTAAGTACTGTATGAGATTTGTTTTCAATCCCATCTTACATCTTTCCCACAGAATCAAACAGTTGTTTGTACTTTATACCTTGAAAACAATAAAAGAGTATTTGACAAATGTATTTCCTGCAGGTCTGTTATGGTCTGTTATATTAAAACAGTACGTGAAATGTTCTTAAATGGTCATTAGGTGTCAGTTTAAGACCATGATGAGGAAACTACATGATCTACATCTCTCAACATTTCATGAAGCACCTTCTTGTTACAGTCTGCTTAAATGTAATTGTGCAACTGTATTTTATAAAATTATCATCTGACCAGGACAAGAATCACTAGACTAACACAAAACTTTCTCCCTCTGTCTGCAGTGTGAAAATACTCAACTACCTGCAGTCAAACCTTACTTAAATGCACTATTTATGAAATGAAATCTTTGTAGACTGAATAGACTGATGCATATTTTGCCCTCAAAATGCTATTTTCCTTACCTTTCTAAAAATGTTTTCCCACGTGACATGACATAAGATGATGTTGCTATAGAAACGCTTGTGGTTAAAGGAGCAGCATGTAAAATATGCCCACCTGTCAAAGTAAACTCCACACTAACAGGGGGCAGTATATCATCAGGGTAACTGCTAACTGCTGCCCATTACACTCTCTGCAGTAACTCATTGGCTGCAGCTAGCCTACTAGCTGCCATTAGCTCAGTTAGCAGTGTAGCTAAAGGCCCCAGTATGACTTGAATTTGGCCTGATCCGGAGCTCGGAGCACCGGTGGAGTGTTTATGTTTACACCACTGGAAACTGAACTGGGATCAGTGTCACCTGCGTCACTGTTTTGCGTATCGGCTGAGTGGGTATTTCCATTTGAAAAAAATCTGAACAGAAATGGAGTTGCACTTTAAATAGGTGCACAATAAAGTCTTTGAGTTTTTTTGTAAGTGGTTTATGGTTAGATATCTGGAACTATGTCTGTAGTTGACACAACCTTGAGACGTTACATTCTATGACATAAATACTCCACTTATGAAGTTTTAGGTTTTCGGACACATTAAATACCATTATGCCAAAAAATAGTCATTTAATGGTGGTGACATGAAGACATGTGATCATAGTGTCATTCGACTATAGCTTAACATTAGCTTTTTACTTCTCCTGAATGCATTTATACTTAAAAAAATCATAAAACTTGTGTTCATTTCTGAATACACCATCCATGCAGCGTTCTTTATGACTAAGATGTGATCTAAAAGGGTTGAGAAAGTCTTTTTCATTTCATCTGCACCTCAGAAATACTGCAGCTAATGTACAGTCAGTCAAAAGAGAGATTATTACATTATGCAACAACTGAAAAACAGGGAAGCAAAATAAAGGAGATTAATCAGAATATGGCGGGGATGAGATCAGAGTGTGAGAGAAGAAAAATAAAAACCTGTAAACCTCTGTATGTAGATCAAAGATAAAATATCAGTTATGCATTTAATCATCTGAACGTCATCCATCCCATCATCGTCAATGATTACATGTATCAAAGGTGTGTCATGCCCCACAAGTTGAAATGAGTCACTGTACAGCACACCTTTCTTCGCGCAGCACATTTTTTCACCCCAGATGAAAAATAACTAGCTTGCAGAAATGGAAAAATACAGGTAGCAACTGGCTTCCTCTGTAATCTCTGGATTACATCATAATTTCCCCCTTTTTTCTCCTCTAACCAGTAAAGACTTGTCTGATGATGTCCTGTATGGAATAACTGGAGTCATATCACATCATGACGGTGTCAGTTTTATTACCATCGCAACAAATACAATACAAAAACACTGCAGGTAGATAAGGTAGATAAATAATATAATGTTATTAAAATAGTTTATTTCACATTGTATGTTGAGTGCTGAAGTTTAATAGATAAGAACCAGGTAAGGCTAAAATGAATTAATTAAGGCCACTGTGGTCTCTAACCTGATATTGATATAAGTCCAAGTTTGTAGGTTAGTTGCAATATCCTTTAAAGCTTACTTCTTATTATACACACATGACGGAGAAACACACACAAGACATACAGAACAACATCTGGTAGAATTCTTGCTAAGGGAACGCTGAGGCTTGTATTCTGCAAATGGAGACATTTCAGTTTTAAGGGTGTTGCTTTTCAAAATAAAGGAGTCATTAATTAGCATTTCATCTGATGATTAAAATAACCTTTTATGTCCTTGTAGATTTTTTTTTTTTTTTTTTTTTTGGAAATCGTTAATTGGCACAGAAAAATAATTTCCTTTTTTTTAAAACAATAATTGCAATATTTCAGTTAAATATAACAGAAAAAACATGGGGGATTATAATGTGCCCTTTGCAAAATGTCAGTCCCAATTTAAAAACCATTGCCTTTAAAAACATCTCACAGTACCCTTCCTTCATGTAAGCCATGTGAGGTTCATTTTGTCTGAAAATACTTTTCACATACTTTTTTACGACAATGACTAAATAATATGAATAACAGACATACAGTATTTACATTATGAACAAATGATCATGACCTGGCTTTCTGCACCTTCACATCATTTGTTCAGTGGCTTGAAATGTACTAGTGTTAGGACAGTTCATGTAACCTGACAGTTTTATAACTTCAATATACGATTGCTTGTTAATTAAAGGGATAGTTAGGATTATTTGATGTGTTTGAGGTACTTACTGATAGTCGGTGTATTAGCTACAGTATCAGATGCTGGTCAGCAAGCCCCCAGTTTGGAGAACCAGCACGGAAGCTAAGCAATAAACTGGTGTGGACAGGGTCAGCAACAAAAGATATTTTAGCCACTTAAAAAAAGGTCCACCTAAAAAAATCAGAATCACTTTAAATGTACACTATACTTAGAATATTATCATCACTTTTCTTTCCAGTAGGAAATCACTGTTTTACAAGTCAAATATCACTCTCTCCAAATCAACCAAACTCCATAGGCAAAATCAGTAATTTTACCTCACAGAACAGGGGAGTTGCATGATTGCTGCTGGCTTGACCTGTTAGTTTGTTTGTGTTATTGTGTGACTATGGTGAATGTGAACTATCCTTTTAAAACACCAAAGCCACACAATAACAAAAACAAACTAACAAATCAAGGAAATGATAGTCCAGCAACTCTCATGTTCTGCAACATAAAATGACTGATTTTGCCTGTGGAGTTTGGTTGGTCTAGAGAGAGAGCAATATTTGGTTAAAATAATGAGTTTTCCATCAGGAAATGCTGTTGGACATACAGTGTACACTTAAACTTATGTTGTTATTTTTATTTATTTATTTATTTATTTTACGTTTTTGGATCACACAACTCCAAATAATCCAAACTATCCCTTTAAAGCACTTCATTTCCTGTGCATGCATTTAAACCCTGCTGCATACTACACCACAGTTTCGACATTTAAGAGCTAGGCAGAAGTGTGAATCTATATTTCAAATTAAAAAAATAATACTGATAATGCTACAAGTTGTTAATTATCTATTCATAGTTTTAAATATCTGTAGTACAAAAGTTTTAAGATACAGGAACACTTTTTTATATAATTAAAGGCTCTCAGTTTATATTTTATAAGAAAAAAATCGTGTTGTTAGCTCCTTCTCATTGCTCAAGAACGACGATATCAGCCACTCCGTGCACTTGGGTGAGCTGTTTACAGTCGAGAGACGCCACCAGCTTCCTGGGTCCGGGCTGGGTGGGGATGAAGTGCTCTGTCAGTGTCACCGTGGAGTGCCCGCCCACATCACTGACAGGGGAAAGAGGAGTGGAATATTAGTCTGGGTGTGAAAAAGCGGGTGAAAGAAGTAAAAGAGAAGGAGATGTCTCATGTTCTTACCCCACGACCACTTCATGGCCTCTCTGCAGACCCAGGCCCTCCACTCTGAACACCACGCCCTTCAGCATACGTGGCAGGGGGTTGGTGAAGGTAATCTTGGCTGCCATCTCCTTACCGACCACGGCGTCTCCCAAAGGCTGCAGGAAGGCAATTCAAAATGAGTCAGGATGAGTGAAAAAAAACTTTTCTGTAATTTTCCCAAGTTCCAGACTAAATAGTCTTAAAAATGCTAATATGTGGTAAATCAAAAACCTACCGTGATGCTGAGGTCAGGGGTACGGAGCCTGAAGGTGGTCTGGTTGGCTAATACTTGCTGGGTCTCGCTGACTCTTCCAGACAGCGTCAGCATCAGAGCTGCCTGATCAACCAGCTGGTTCTGGTACTGTTGGTAGGGCAGCACCCACTCAATGGTCTTTTCTGTGGAGATGTACAGAAAATAGATTGGGCTCAGTATTCAGCATTGCCATTTAATCCAACGTTAGCATAAAAATATCAATAATAGCTGCTTCTGTGGAAAGCTAACCTTCATTGGGCAGGAGCTCCACAGGCATCTCCTCCTTCTTGATGGTTCCCTTCAGCACACCGGTGTAGTACATGACGGCCACCTGGCTGTGCAGAGTGGTCCGACGGGGCTGCGAGCTCAGGTTCTTCACCACGATGCTCAGCTGGGCGTCGGCACCCATCCTGGGCCCCTCGCCGTCCATCTTCACCTCCACAGACACGTCCTCCGCCATGGGCGAGGAGTAGACGTCTGGCTTGCTGCCATAGCGACTGGCGGTCTCCACAGCAATGCGTTCTTCTTCTGAACCTGGTAAAGAGGGAGGAGAAGGTGAGTGCACCTCATCCCATCTGATGTTTCAGGATTTATTGACAGATATAAGAGATATGGCGCACATCCCTCCAAACAAAGCAAACAGAGACTCATATTTTATGAATGGGAAGAGCAGGTGAGCAGCTGAGGGGTCAGATGAGGGGAAGTGAAATGAACTACGCAGCAGGAAAACATTAAATCATGATGTTCTTTACGAGTTCCAGGTAGTGTCGAAATAATTCCGTCTAGTTCTGAAGCATCAATCTGGGGTAGAAAAGCAATTAGCAAAGTACAATATGCTTGCTGTTACCTTCTTGGTGTTTGTACAGGTGTGTGATGTCTGCCCGCTCTTCAGAGCCCACTGCCTTAGTGCTGATGAAGTGTCCGACAGCTTTTTTCTCACTGTGGATCTGGCTGAAAGTACCGTCCAGGTTCCTCTGCCAGTAGATCTTGTCACTGTTGACCTGACAGAAAAGTGCCGACAAACATGATCAACTTTAACATAAGAGTATGTGAGAAGTTTGCCTTTTACTGTTGATGAAGTATGCATCACTCTTATCTATTAAACCAATCTTTTCTTTGTACAAGTGTCTTTGAGCCTGTTCAGACTTGGTGTGATATGAACTCATGTACTTAGAGCTTCCACTCGTGATTGTATCACCCAAGACACATGTTAATACAACGTATGAACAGGGACAACACGGATGAGTTTTGTTTTTGATCCAGCAAGAATCAGGGACCCAATAAAATAGTCCCTATTTGAAGTAATTCACGCCCGAATAAGGTGTCTGCTAAGAAGCATCGAAGTACATCTATTAGATGTAAAAGTTTCACAATGTGTGCCTCACATTTTTTATTCCAGCTACAAAGACCACTTTTTTAAGATCCGGTAAATTTAGCCTGACCACCTTCCCATCACTTTAATGCACTAAAATGAACCCAGAGAGGGTAAATAACAAAGATGTCTATTCAAAAGCGCCTGCCAATTTCTAGCGCTCACCTCAGCGAAGACAAATGGAGTGTCATGTTTGAGGTAGACTTGGCCTGAGCGGATGGCGTTGACAGAGGCGGGGCCACAGCGGAAGGTGCCCTGGCTCGTTTCCTGGGGAGTGGCGTCAACAGCCTGCCAGCCTCCATGACCAGGGGGCAGGTCTGGTCTCGCCAACCAGCAGTCATTCCATACGTGGAAGTTCCTAGATGGGATGAGAATATGTTCATTTCAGCACCCATTTAAAGGAATAGTTTGACATTTTGGGGAGTAAGCTTTTTAGCAGATCGTTAGATAATTTAGCTTAGCATAAAACAGCTAGCTTGGCTCTGTCTATGTTTTTAAGTATGTAGTATTTCTGCATTAAAATGTCTAAAAACGCTTGACATGTGTTATATATATTTTGTTGAGTTGTGCACCTACAGTATCCCAAATGTTTCCAACAATAGGCAAATGCAGAGAAATTTGTAATTTATTCAAGGGAAGGGTTTCCAACTAGCTGCTAGTTGCTCTAGCTTCCAGGAAAACACAAAATACTTTGGAAGCAAGAGTGAGGTGGTTAATATATGATATTTCTTTATTAGCCCCACAAGAGAGAAATTTGCATATTTTTGTACATGATTTAAAGTGAACTTTGGAGGTGCTGGTAGACTGATTGTTTTCTTACCTTTGGACAAGGTCAGGCTAGTTGTTTCCCTGTTTCTGGTCTTTTGCACTAAGCTAAGCTAAGCTAGCCATCTCCTGGCTTAGCCTCAAATTTAAGACAGAAGTGGTTTCAATCTTCTCATCCAAGTCTCAAGAAGAAAATGTGTAGGCATATTTCACTGTTCCTTAAACACAAAATATGTTGTTGGAAAACTTTGGGCTAATGTAAGTACACGACACAATACATAGCTACCATGTCTAACATTTTGGGATATGTTTAATGTGGAAAAGTGACCTATTATAACATTAAAAAGATTATAAAGATTGTTCTTCATTCAAACTTTCTTGATGCATCTTAATTTTAGATTGCAAAAGAGGCAAAAGTGGTATCAAACACTGGGGTGTGGGGCAAGCCTCGAACCAGTATTAATCAACAATTGGCTTATATCAAGAATTATTGATATAAATGACACCAGGACACTGCTACGTTTAGCTACATTTCAGCAAGTTTCTGGCTTACCCTTTACTTTTGCTTTGCAGTTAGGAAGAAAGATGTAAAAACTAGCCAGAAGGGACAAGTGATGGCAGATCATTTTGAAGACATTTTAAGGTGACGATATTACCAGAGAGCAGATAGATACCAGATTAGCCTACAGTATGCAGTCTGAGAGGAGCTGCAAATAATTGAAAGAGCATGACATCTCTGGGGTTTCAAGGGAACAGTGCATTCCTAAGGTATGGATTTAGCAACAGGCAGTGGTGTCCTGATTGTAAAGTAAAGTTCCACATCTTACCAGACAGAGTCACTATTGAGGTAGTCAATCGGCTCCATATTCTCATCAAAATAGACGTCTGTAGTGAGGGATACATCGGTATCATGAGCAGACTGGAAGTTGGTCACGCTGCGGGCGGGAATGCCAAGACACCTCAGCACTGGAAACAAAGACAGAGATATATTATTTAAAAGTGAATTCAAAAGGTCATTTAATAATTGATTTATGTTCCCAGGTGCTAAAACCTGACTTCGGATATTTCTACTGAGATGGAATTTGCATGGTTGCATGGGACTTTATTATCCTGGCTGAATGAAAGCGACACATGTGGCTGTATCAGTGACAAAAGTAGGAGGTATGACAGGAATGCCAATGTGAGGTATTTAGGGTGTATATGAGCTATCAGGGGCAATGCTATGTGTAAGGTCAGCTGGCTATCATGTGAGGGACCCTGCATGCACGCACAATGAATAAAGTATTCTGTTACAGAGCAGTGAGAGCTAATGAAAAGGGCCTGATAGACAGTAAGTCATGATCATGATCGTTTGCGGGCTGTTAATCAAATTGACCTTTTTTGAATCTTTCATGGAATTTGTACATGCACACACATGTGCGATGCAGTCTCTTCACATCAGATACTGTAGCACCACCCACTGAGCTCCAGCCTGTCTCCATAAACACACACCATCACAGGCCCTCTCTGTTCTGTTTTTCCTCACCTGTTGTAGTGATCCCAGAGAAGACCCAGCACTGTCCATAACAAACAGGCGTCCCATCGGACGAGTGGTATTTCTTCAGGATCTCCACGCTGCTGCTCCACGCCGCAGGAGACACTCCGTCAGAGTAATCCCCTGACCAGTTACCCACCAGAACCCCAAAGTCATCCTGAGCGTTTATCTGAAAAGAGGAGGGTGAAATTTTTAATTACAAGTGACTGCTCTCATTTACAGAATAAAATCATCATCTTCCAACCAGAGAACAAGCAATGATTAGGTGCCATGGTGACTAATAAAGACACCAAGTTCATGTCCTCTGCGTTTTTCCTTGAAATCTGAAGGTTTTAGTAACCTGAGGTTAGGTAAAAAATAAAACAAAAAAATAAAAGTCTCCATAACTTATTCCTGACAGTGTGCAGAAGGCTTTGAAACAGAATTTCAAAGTTCCTGAGCAGTGGGGGACTTGGAGATTTTCACAGTACAAAAAGGTAGGTCTTGGTAAATACCAAGGTATACAGTATTGCACAAATATTATTATTACAGTATTATCAGTTACAATGATCCCTAAATGAATAAAATCATGAACAGGAAGGGTTTTTTTGGTATTGGACAAATGTTCAATTTCACAAAATATTATGTCCTGTTATATCCTGACTATGAAGTCTCTGAAGGGACATGAGGGAGAAAAAAAACTGATGGGTGAAAAAAGAAAATAAATGGGTGGGGGTGAATAATGGCTTAGCAAATGTTACGGGTGGAAAAAATGCTATTGTATTCTCTCACAAAACTTTTACATTCCCTCGTAAAACTTTTGTACTTAATTGCAAAACTTTTGCATTCCCTCCCGGGAAATTTGTGTATTCCCCAATAGCATTTTTGCATTCTCTCGGAAAACTTTTGCATCCATTATTTTTTTCCCCACTCATCTTCTTTTTCCTTCCCTATATCCCCTTAGGGGCTCCACAGCTGACATATATTAAACTAGGTATATAATTTTATTCTTTTGAATAACATTAATGCAGTGAAAAATCAATACATAGTTAAGTAAACATACATGATAACAGTCAGACTGTCATACAGTTGTACTGCTGCAGCCCTTCTTCTGAAATCCTGGCTAACCCCAAGGAGACAGTGGGATGTTAATACAGATTTAAACTCACCATGGCAGATATGACTCTGACCACATTGACAGGATCTCCTCGACCAGATGGAGGCATGTCGCTCTTCTCCAGGATAAACAGGCATGCCTCCAGAATTCCTTCATGAAACTATGGCGAAAAAAAGTACAAATCATCAGCCAAGGAAAATAGTTCATTCAAATGGGGATTTTGATTATAGCTTGGGGTTAAAAAAATATATAGCATGAACAAAACGGCTGCGTGCCACAGGCGGTGACATAATGATCATTCAGAACTAAAACATTCAGCACTTTCGAGTCAGATCTTGTCTTAATAGCCTGCCGTACCTGTCCAAAGTTCCATGTGCGAGAACCTATTTGCTTCTCCGTGCCATAGTAGATCCTGCCGGTGTCATTAAGAACATATTCCTTCCTCTCCTCCTCATCATCCAGGAACACCGTGTCCTCTGTAAACACATGACAGCATTAAATCTACAGTATACTGTCACCTTCTGTCAGCAGTGAGAGTAGAGTTTTTCATCCTGCATTGTATAAACTTTTATTTTTCCTTACTTTTACACACAACTACGGTTATCTCTTATGGTGCTGTTAAACCAACCTTTACAAGAAGAACAAGAAAGCCCTTTTTTGTAGAACGCTAGGTTCTAATACAATGATATAAGCTCAAGTCAAGGTTTTGGTTTCTGCCCTCTCTGTGAAATTGACCCAGAATCCATTCTTTACGCCAGGGGTTTTCAAACTTTTCTCAATAATATACCTCCTTTGAAATATTTTTTCAGCTAAGAACACCCTGACCAGAGTACAACATTTGTGGTGGGGAAAAAAATGGCTATATTTAAAGTTCCCATGAAGTAAGAACTAAACCTAAATTGATGTTAAAGGGTTTTTTTTTTCTTATCATTACCATTAAACATTATCATGTATTTTGATTTTTAATGGTATTTTATAGTTTGTGTTTTACTGGAAAACACTTTAAATCAGACATAAGGTCATAAGCAGACCTGGACCAACGATGGCCAGTTTGACAATGGGGAACAGACTATAGTAAAAAGGTGGTGGCAGCTGCAAACTGAGCAGCACCTTTAAGTTACTTTAGCAACAAGCAAATGTATCTCCATCAGGGAACTGTGTAAACTATTTCAGCACTGTATTCCCTGTGGGTCTCAGAGGCTACGTTCGTTCCGATGACCGGTCGTGTTCACTGGGAGCTCCCAGTCTGGGAAGGGTCATTTTATATGACCCCCTCTCCTTCCTAGCATACATCCATTGACTGCTTTAGCTGCTAGTAGCAGCTAGTTGCTACTGTAGACGTCAATCAATGTCTGCAACAAGTCCCTCCATAGCAGCCTGTTTTACAGGAGACATGTAAGCAATGAGCACTCTGCTATGTGTCTCATAGGAACTTTAAAGAGGTAGCATACAGCGCTGTACCGTCAGCTCACCCCATTAAAGCATATTCTTCTCGATATTGAGAGTATTTTGTTGGCTCTGTTTTCACTTTTGTTTTCACCTCCTTCTCTGTGTGTGTAAGCTACGTTTCAACCACAGATCCATTCTTGATTTTCATTCATTCAATACTGAATCTGACTTCCTGCTCACCGTGACAGAGCGTACCTGCGTTTTTTGATTTCTTCTTCTGTGAGATTTTGCAGCAGTTAATGATTGCATTGAAACTAGGAATATTGAATCGAACATGTGGTTTAATCAAACTTACATTATCTTTGTGTACTGAACTTATTATAGTGTGATTGTTTTGGGAATCATGCTTTACTGGTATCTTTTAAATAAACTTTTTTATTAAAAATCTCATGTACTCGCTGCAGTACTCTAAAGTACCTCTAAAGTACCCCCATTTGAGAAACACTGCTTCACTCAACTCCTCAGTGACTAAATCACTGAAGAATGTGATTTCTTTGAGGAATGACGTGAAAGACTCCCAAAGGCCAGGAAATGGTTAAAAAACACAATGAGTCCATGGACCTTGCAGTGGGGCCAGCATTCATTTAGGGGAAACAGTCTCCTTTGAGTGACATCAGCCCTACAGACTTGGGCGTGACCCCCCCACGCTATGTCTTTGTTTTTCCATCTCTTTTATCTGTCGCCATTGCCTCCGTGATTACCGGTGGGTGAGGAAAAGGAACGTGACAAAGAGAAATAAACCAAAAAGCAGTAGAAGTAGCAGAATATTCAAGATGGGCATGAGGAAAAAAAAGCAAGTGGAAGGAAGAGGCTTAAAAAAGTCATGAGGGACGGGTGAGAGAAAGAAGGGAAGTTATGCTTGGGAGGGAAAGGGTGGAGGGAGAGTGGAGCGTAACAGAGAGTCTTGAGATTTTACAGGAGAAAGCAGAGCGAGGTGAGGCTGACAGCATCTGGCAGCTGTGATAATTGTGATTTTCACTTCTTACTGAATGTTTCTGCAATGTGGGTAGCACACCCACACACACACACACACACACACACACACAAACACACAGAGGAGGATATGGAAGAGGGGGAGGTCAGAAAACGGAGCAGCGGGGAGATGGAGCGAGGATCAGGTCAGCAGATAGCGAGGAGGGAGCGCGGCTGGGTGGGAGAGGCGTATAAAGGCAGGAAATACACATGGAGGCAGTAAAATCGAAGGAGAGGGCAGGTTGTCACCAGCTGCAGGATTACTCTGAGCTCGCCCCATGGCGGTTTTATACAGTAATTGTGGGATTTGGACTTTTATGAGCGTGAGGGGGAGATTGGTCTCGGAGAAGAAGAGATTGAAAGGGGGAAGAGGAGATTGGGCTCGCTGCCAAAAGCACCAACCCCATAATGAAAGACAGAATTTCTTTTTATCAAATCCAGGTTCACATTTTTTTATTTTGCTGTGTTGCCCATATACTACTTTTCGGCAAATATCCTGTGTGGACAGTTTGCAGCGCTCAGCAAACTGAAAGAAACTCAGCAGAATAAACAATATATTTCATTTCCTAATGCTTTATTACATAAATAAGAGAATAATAAGTTCCTATAATAAAAAAAAAGTTTTGAATTTATTCATACGCACAGGTTAAAGGGACAGTTCACCCCAAAATCTAGATAGTTGTGGTGTGAGTTGCAGATTCTTTGAAGATATCGGCCATAGAGATGTCTTCCTTCTCTCCAATATAATGGGACTTGATGGCTTGCGGTGCTCAAAGCGACGGAAAATCATTTGAAAAACTCAACAGCAATGTGTCTTTTCAGAAATCACAATCCAGCTACTCAAGATACTCCACATATCTTGTTGTGAGCAGTTTCATGTAGGAACTATTTTTCTTTCTACTAGAAAGAAAGTAGTTTCAGACGATTCTACCCTAGAAAGTAAGTAGTTCCCACGTGAAACTGCTCACAATAAGATATGTGGATTGTTCTTGTTTAACCAGGTAATGATTGTTGGAAAGTGAAGTTGCTGTTGTATTTTTAAGGCACTTTCAGCACCACAAGAGGAGGAAGTAATCAAAGATATGTATCTTTGATTATGGAGTGAAGTGTGCCTGTGTGTACAAACATTTTATAAATGAAGCCCAGTGAGAGTTTAACTTCTACTTGAGTCATTTTTATGGAAGTAATTGTACTTTTACTCGAGTATAGTTCCTCAGTACTCTACCCACCACTCTTATCAGCATTGGAAATAAAGAGCAGTGAGGACATCATCGATAATTTTTGCTTGCACACGGAAACTATCCTACGCCTGACTGACTAGTTTGCAGGAGTACAGAGCCATGGGCACCATAGGGGCATTGGGTTTTATGCCCCCTTAAAGTTAAAGACGGTTGCAACGTCCCACCCGAGTCCTGGGGCAAAGTAGGAAAAAATGCAGTTGTAAAATTCCCATAGAACTCTGGAGCGTTTGCCCACTCGCTGCGGTTTGTTTGGGTTAGCGTGAACACCAGACAGACTCTGGGAGTGGAGTGGTTTCTTTCTGGTGTGAACACCATTTGAACCACTTACAGATTGTATATGTCATTTCATTGGTTAAAAAAAGTGCTTTCTCTTCCTGTTTAGTGATGGGTGATGCCGTAGAATGTTTGCTACCAAAATGTGGACTGGCAGGGTGGGAAAGTGGGAAATGCCCACACTGATAAATTCATTTAATGTTCACTGTCTTACAAGACACTCATATGCACAGTCCTCTGAAGTCTGCTGACATGAACATGAACAGAACCTGATGTTGCTCCATGATGATCAATATCTGGGTAGGAATTGGGAGGAGTTTGTTGTCTTTTTACCAATATTCGAACGACATTTCCTACACGACTTGTGTAACCGTCTGAATGTAAAGTTGCAATGATTAATTGATTTTGAATTGATTATTACATTGACACTATTATCAATGACTATCAGTTAATCTGTTTGAGTAAAAAGTTGAAATTTTCAGATTCCAGCTTTGTAAATGGGATCTCTTTCTGTTTTCTTTACTCTACTTATCTTGGGGTTGTGGACAAAACAAGACAATTTGAAGACGCCATCTTGAGCTTTCAGAAACACTGATCAACATTTTTCACCATTTCCTGGCATTTTATAGACCAAACAACTAATCAATTAGTATCATCTGCATTGGTTTGATTCAGGGCCTGGACCATTAGGTGTGAACGCGCCCTAAGTGAGAAATTAGTATGCTTTATTAAAAAAAACAAGATTTAACTGTTTTTTATCAAACGTCGCTAAAATAATGTAGAAGATAACATCCTGATAAATGTTGATTTTAGGATAAAAATCATATCTGTATTCATAGATATTATGGGGCCACTTAAGGTCTATTTTATCTTACACACAAACTATTTTGGTCACAAACATAGTTCAATGTGCTGCACAAGTGGCATAACCAAGTCTGCCAGCAATCTTGAATCATATCCAGTCGAGTTATGTAACTCCGTTAGTTGAACTCAGGGTCACGCAGTAGCTGTTTGACGGACAGCAACATGCTCATGGATTAAGTTGGACTTTCTCTCCATGTGTAACATTATATCAGGATTCCTCTCAGAGAAGAAGTGGCGAAACAGAAATCTGATTTGTACCAGTGTTTGTTATCAGAATGATGACGCTATTTGTAATAGAGCAGCTATGTTCTTGGAACACTTTCCCCGGAACTGGGTCTGTATCAGACAGTTCTCCTGCAAGAAAAATGTTGACTTTGAAAAGATATTCTACTTCAAAACTAATAGTAAGCCAGATAGTTTATTAATCATTCCAGACATGTTATGCAACGCTGTCTACCTTTTTTGCCTTCATTTTTCTCCTCATTTCACCGACTCTTCTCCCTCTCTTCCACATTCCTGCCCTCCTTCTATGTAAACCCTCTGCCCAGTTCACACCCCCTGCCAATCTTACCTTCACACCAAGGGTTGAAGAGGATGACGATGTTCTTGCTTTGGCTGTGAGTAGTTGCTGCCTCGCCCTTTGAGGAGCTACATGACACCGTGAGCCCGTACAGGCCGCACACGGCGGTGGCCGGAGAGTTGACGGACAGCTTGGTCTTGTTGCCGTTCTGCTCCACGATCTTGGCTTCCCAGCGTTCGTCCTCCAGGTGGTCCACCAGTGGGATAATGACATGAGTGCCTTTGGACACCGTGGGCAGGGGACCTACGGTACACCACATGGGTTTTAGTTGAGTCAAGTTGCACCAGGACACTCCAACAAAAAGAAAACACTAGGGTTGTTGTTCAACGCAAGTGTACGCATTAATCTGATGGCACTTCTTTTTTCTTTCTCTTCGTTTTTTACACACTGATATGGAATCTGTACTTGGTATCAGCCAGAATTGGTTTTGCAAAGGAAAAAATGGTATAGGATCAGGTCGAGAAATTATTGTTCACGAAGAAAAACCTGATGTGGGCTATTAGACTACATTGCATTAAATAACTTTCTTGTGGAGCGTAAGATAAGAAGATGGATACCAGTCTCGTATCTGTCAGTTAAATATAAAATTATCGCCTTGAGACTGTTGTTTAGCTTAGCAAATGTTTAGAAAATCATCTGCCTGTAAATCTCAAGTCTCAGTGACTTTTCTGGCCAGAGCCAGGCTAGCTGTTTACCCCTGTTTCTTTGTGCTAAGCTAAGCTAACGGTCTCACAGCAGCTTAACATGCAACAGTCCGATATGTAAATGGTTGGATGGTGGATGTGTTGCCTTAAGTGTACACTATATTTAGAATATTTCACAATTTTACCTACCCATCCTAATGGGAAACAAACATCTCATTCAACCAGGCTCCAGCTATGAAATCAGTCATTTTACCTCGCAGTTGGTCATCTTTTGATTACTAGATCAGTTAATTTGTTTGAGTTATTGTGTGACTTCAGCGTTTTAAAAGGTTAGTTTGGATTCACCAAAGTCACACAATAACACACACAAACCAACAGATTGAGGCATCTGTAGACCAGCAGCTCCCATTTTCTACAAGGTAAAATCACTGTTTTTACAAAAGAGGTCTGGTTGCTTTGGAGAGAGAAATACCTTTTGTTTGCAGACCCTGTGCACAGCAGTACATTGATTAGCTGGTGTACCACTTAAAAGCCCAACTGACTTGCTGTGAACCAAGACAGCTATTAAAATATCTCATAAGACATTTTCCTTAACGAAAAATCAAACTTTTCAGAATGACATATCTGAAAAGAATGACCTTTCAAGGCAGGACATCACAACTGGATGAAAAACATCCATTAGTGGAGCAGTTTGTCTGCAAGAACCCGCTCCAAAGAGGGCAAATGTATTTGTGTGTACATGCACACCGACTTGAACATTTTGTGTTTGTGTCAAAAGCATCATTTTGCATTGTTCGCGAGAGTGAAAACTCAAGTGGTGAAGCTCGACAAAGTGCTTTTCTATTCTCTCCTTTTTTTGAATGTCAACTAACCTTGAAAGCTAAAGTTTGAGTCTGATAGCAGAAGCGGCAGCTTTGCAACACGCAGTTTGGAACGGGGTAAACTCCATTATTCATGTCACAGTAATTGTTAGTCTGTTCCCACAGTGGCTCACACAAGCATAGCAAACTGTAAACCACATATGTGCAAGGTTTGTCTGAGTAAACAAAATGTCAGGGCTGTAAAACCTCCCACACTGCACACACACACACACACGCGCGTCTTTTCAGAAAGCCTTATGATAATTAGCTTTAATGTTTTTCCTTGTGCATGACTTAATGTTTTGCTGAAGGCTCAAAAAAGCTAAAACAACTTTGTGCAAACTTTAATTCCTAGTAGCTGGATTAAGACATATTGGCTGCTTTCCTCCAAGCTATGTGCTCCGTGGCACCCTGCTGGGCTTTAGCTGCCATTTGCTGAAGCGAATATGGAGTTTATCAAGAAGCCATTGTTCTCCATCCGACTGCAGCCAGGACTTCCTCCCTCACGTCTGAGTACTCGACTAAAAGGAAATCAATGTAAAACACTCTTTTCTGCTGGGGCGACTTTATTGAAAATTGACTCCGAATCTTTATTCAGCTCCCTAGTTGAACAAAATAACAGCTTAGCGCCACAATGACACAAAGTCGTGCTTTTAGTGCAGCACTTAAGACCTTTTCACAGTGAATGTGTCTGTGAAAGCAAAGTTAATGAGAGCCTGTCGATGTGCATGGCTCAGATGGTCCATCTGTTTCGATTCTTGTTCTCATCCCCCGGCCTCCTCTCATTCCAACATGCGTTGCGTTCTCCTTGCTGATGTAATCGCCATTTATTCCCGAGTGAGTAGCGGATGGTTGTAGTGTGAGGCCTGTAAATACCAGAGCGAGGTGTCCGGTGTCCTGACGTCTGGAAACTGTTAACACTGTGAGGTGGAGGCTGGAATCCTAAACTTGTGGTGTAGTTATGGTTGAACTGATGCCCGATTTAAATGTGCTAGCTATGTGTGGCATTTTCACCACATTTCCCATGCTTGTTTTGAGTCAGTTGCTCGTTCCCCTGTGTTTCACAGCCTGCAGCTGATACCGGTTAAAGGTGCACTCCACGTATTCTGCACATTGAGACTGACAATTTATTTGACACATTTAGTTATTTAAACTATTTATCTGTTATATTTAGCTTTTATCCATTTCTTTTGAATATCTCACCATGTACCTTTTACTTTAAGTAGTGGCTTAGTGCAGTTTATTCACTGGTATACAGATTATATCATATATTATATTATCTTTTAGTCTGAGTGTACCCTCTTCTAAATCCACACTGATTTTTTTTTCCTAGGGAAAAAATAGGTCCAACTCTGCCTCTAGTACTTGTTGCCTTTGTTGGGTTGGGTTTGTTAGCTTTACACTTGAGGAGTGATGATTCTACAGGGTTAGGGTAAAGGTGTGCAACCTGCAGCTCCAGAGCTTCTCCTCTGACTCCATGCAGAGGATATTATATGGAACTGAATAATGGATATTTTAACATTTTAATTTCAATTCATCACTGTTGTAAGCTTTAAGTGATTCTCACTTTGTCCATTTGCAAAAATGTGTACCTGAGACTTTCTTTTTTTGATATTTTCTCAACTACAATGTACGTCATTTACAGCTCAGCACCTTTTCCTCTAAATATTTAAATTATAATCTAAATTATTTTGCTAGTTTTGAGTCACCTAGACTAGTTATGGATGTCCTTGAATAGATGTGGCTAAAGATAGCCAGTAACACTTCCAAACTGGCCTTTGACAAATAATGTTATAATGGTGGCCTACACTATCTGTTGCAAATCAGCTGCTCAAGAGGCAGTTTGCAAAAGAAACTACTTGCCCACAGACTACTTGCAAGGTGAGAGAATAGTTGTCCAATTGAATGTGTGGATGGACTATGGAATAAGGAATAATTCATTCAAAATGCATGGTCACATAGTTGTCTCACCATATATTCTGTGGGCCAGTATTGATTATAAGATCTGCACCTGTTCTGTGGCTAATGTTAATTTCATAATGACTCATAATTGCTCCTGAATTCAAGCAGCAGAAGGTAAGTGACGATGTGCAAATACGACCGGCCCTTTTTTCTATGAACTTAATATGCAAGAGAAGTCTTACATGTCACAGTTTATAACACAGGGCATTAATCCTTTGCTGGACGGGCCTTTGATTAAAAAAAAAAAAAGAAAAGAAAAGAAAAAATGGGGGCATAAATTAAATACCCACTTCTCCATGCTGACTTCAGCTGACTGTTTCAACTGTTTGTCATTACTTTTAGCACAGTTTAAACCTCAGTGCACACTTGTTGACTCGATAAGTTAATATATCTTTCTAATCAAAACATAATTTAAAAAAAGAAAAAAAGGTTGCTAGAGGTGCTCTCTTAATTCTCACAAATAATAATATCTCAATTGGGCCTTCAGATTTCTAACAGAAAATCTGTATTACAAAGTTGGAGTTTGAAAGAAGCTGCCATTTACCAGGCAGAGAGAGTCTCACTAAACACTCATGAGTTGCCTGATTGGAATTGTAGGATCCAATATTTCCAGTAGAAACAGTAAACATGATTCAAGTGTGAATGAGTGTCAATTTAAGGATCATAATTCATTTTATTTTTTAGCACTGGACTATTGAGTCTCGATTGGTAACGATCAACAGAATACTGATTTTAAGCCCTGACAACTGTCATTTACATTTTCAAAATTCTTGTTGAAAAGCTTGACATAACATTTAGTGATTGTTTTCTTCAGACACACACCAAATGCTGCAGGAAGGCTGAGCGGGAGAGAAAATTCCGTCAGTTCCATCTTTGATTTCTATTATTGAAACTGACAGTTAATTTTGATCGAGTTTTGAATAAATATTGAAATTGTGACAGCCCTGGTTTCCAACCACGACACAGTGGGAATTGAAGACAAGGTATTTTGCCTTCTGCTTCTGTGATTTTGTTCATTCTTTTTTAATCTGTCTCTTTATTTATGGAAAGTGAAATGCTACTTTTTTCCTTTTATCATTATGTCGTTCTTATTGTTTTAGTTTTGAATCTCTGTTTTCTTGCCACTGTTTTATCAGCTGGTAGAGACAAGGAGTGTCTGTGAGATCGTTCATGTCTCAGACTGCTGATGCTAATGATCTACTAATGATGACACTGGTGATATTTACAGTATGCATCATTGTCACTGTCCATCTGTTCCATACCTGTTTTCAGGTCCAGATGCATCTTGTCAGTGTCGGCGTTGAAGGGCCTGTTGAGCTCCAGCTCTATCTGGAAGGTCTGTCCTCTGCGGATGATCAGCTCCTCCCCGTGATATAAGTCGGTGTGGTGCTCCGTCCTGTTCTGACCCATCTTGGAGCTCAGCAGGTCCACAGAACACACTGACAGCTTTATTTCTGAGAGAGGAAGGTTCAGCATAAAACTGAAGTATATGTCTGTATCATTGCTGCTATGGATTTGATTGTTTCTGCGATACATTTTACATACATTTTTTTAACCAAACCTTGTCCTAACAATTTCAAACCCAAAAAAGTGTGCCATTACCTTCCATTTCCTTTGTTTCTCCATTCTCAGGCTTCAGCTTGATGGGCTCCGGGACCGGTAGAGGAGCGGGTTTGAGTTCCACCTTATCTGTGACGTCATAGGAGGCGCTGTTCTGGCGCTTACAGCAGCACGGACACATCTTCCTGAACCAGCGGCGACAGGCTCCCTCCTCTTGTTTCTTCTCATCGTCTTTGTGAATGCTCAGCTCCACCCTGGTGGGCGGGGCCGCTCCGGGGAAGCGTCCCAACTCTGACGTCCCTCTTACTACCAACCGCTCACCTGGCATTCTGGGAGACATATAAGAAAATTGCTATTTTTAATTTCAGAAGTACAATTGCAAATACCAGTCTTCATATTAAGCTGTTACTTGGTTATGTTACAAAGATAAAACAAGTAAATGATGCTGCTTTTCTTGAAACTAAAGTGTAAGTTTGTTTTTTTGAAAGCTGGACCCATTTTTTCCCATGCTTTTGTGTGACTCACTGGGACAACAACTTTTTAAATTGGTCGAGTATCGAGGGAAAGCAATTTAATCTCTCCAGGCAACTTTTCACCATCAAAGTATGTCCAATAAACATGCTTGTTTTTGCCACTGACAGGCTCAGATTATTATTCTAAGTGATTAGAAAAGATAATTAGAGAGACAGACTTTTCTAAGAGTAACATGTTTTTTGGGCCAGAAACAGCTGTTTTATTGCTCTCGCTAAACTAACCAGACTCCCTTTACAAAACTGTCCACTGAACTGAAACCAGAATATTTTCTGCCTTGGTAAATTAAGGGTTTATTTTGGCCAGATCAGAACTGGTGATTGCTGGAACAGTGGAAAGACAAACCGAGACATTTTTGGTTTCATTTTGTTTCTGTCATGTTTGAATGAAGATGCCGATTTCACAGTTTTGCAAACAGAGTCTGGTTAGTTTGGCAAGAGCAAAAACACAACCTTTTCTGGCTAAACAAAATGCATCTTACTTTTTTGTAAAAAGAAAAAAAAAGTATTTCTCTGTTACAATCAGTGGCAAAAACAAATGCTTTTAATGGACTTTGAGTGCTGTTGCCCACAGGGATTATGATACTGGGCTAATTTTAAAAAAATTGTTGGGAAAACAGTGTAGGTTCAAGAGTACAGAAGTTACCATTTTAGATGTGTGTGTTAATGCTCAATTGAAAGGACTAAATGGAAAAAAACTGCCTTGAAATGATCATAAATAACTGAGAATTAAAGAAATCAAAGCTGAAAACAGTGCAACAAAATCCTCAAAAGTTCAAATACTGTTAGACTCTCCCATGCTTTCTCTTCTTTACCTTGAAACTTTTGATACCTTTAAAAACTCTACTTCATATGATGAACCAGTGATTGCCACAAGCTGAAACATGTTTGTCTGTCATTAAAGTGTTGCTGGAGTTGGGGCCTCTTCAAACCAGCTTTTTTCACTGCAGTATGCTGGCTCCCTGACCCACTACAGTTACAACACTTGACAAGCTTCTGAAATGCTCGACTCTGAATAATCCCCAGACCTTGCTGTGAACAGTTTTTATTTAAACTGCTCTCTACAAAAGAAAGTCCTCCTACAACAACTGGTGACTGCACTGTGATTTATCCAGAGCAAGAGGGTGCGTTTTCTTTCTGGTGGGAGGAGATGTTCCTGTTTAATTTCTAACAGGCCTGTGTATCATTCTTTTTAAATGGTGTGAGCACCACAAACAAAATTCCTTTCATTGTGTCCCTTCGTTTCATGCCGTAGTGAGAACTGCAATCTCAGAAAGGGACAAATAAACCTATCTGCGACAACTAGACACAAGTGTGAAAATGCTGAAGCTCACAATGTTGTGCAGTAAACAGTAAAAGACACAAATGGAGGAACAAAAGGCAGCTGGCGGCGAGCTACACTACATTTCATTCTAGAGAGACTTTGTATTCATAGCAGTATTATAAACAAAACAGTCCTCCTGGTCTTTCTTTTATCTCCACATCATGAAACCACTTTTTTTTTTCACTTTTTCCCACAATTACCACGTTCCAGATATGCACTCTCTTCAGCTGCCAGGCTTTCCCAAAGCATTCTGGGGTATTTAGCCTTTGGTCCATGTCGGCTCCACTCCCTGAACAATCTGACATACCTTCTGCAAGCAGCTGGATTCCATCTGCCTCGCCCCAGCTGTTGTGAAATAATGTGTGTTTTTGTGCGTGCATGTATTGTACATCATATGGACATTTATCATAACGTCGCATCTCCACCCTCAAACATGGCGCTAATAATCCCAGAAGAATTAGATCATTTGTCACAGTGAAGATAAGCCGCTCCTTCCTGCCCAGACTCACATCTTAAAATCGGGGTCGGATGTCACGCAGCGAATGTCAACATTAGGAAAGTGAAAACGCAAATGTTTAACGAAAGGCAGAGGGAGGAGAAGGAGGAGGACTTCTTTTATCCCTCCTGTCTCTCAGCATCTGCAGCTTCATCCTCCGTCTTAAAATCTTAGGCTGGATTTGCTTTCGTGCTGCACAGCAGAATTAAGCAAAGCCTTTATGACCAAAACATTAAAGCACCATTTGGAATTTTGTTAGCTCTTGTAAAACACCCATAAACTGTAATGAGATGTAG
The DNA here is from genome assembly GCF_056507025.1 of Lutjanus erythropterus. Classification (NCBI taxonomy): domain Eukaryota; kingdom Metazoa; phylum Chordata; class Actinopteri; order Lutjaniformes; family Lutjanidae; genus Lutjanus; species Lutjanus erythropterus. The sequence goes on along the minus strand of NC_139328.1, from coordinate 30,660,448 downwards.
TAATGCACATAATCAGCATTGTTAAGTGAACACATATAGGACACGTTTGGTTTATGGGGTTATTTTCTCATTTTTACAAACGCCCTTCGCTAAGCCCCATCCCCGTTAGTTGTTGTCGCCGCTCCTATCAAACACGCTGTAGAGTGATACCTGTAGATGGAAGAGTAAAACAGATAGTATTCACTTTTGAGAAACTGAAATCAGAGGCTTTTTTCTATAAAAAACTGACTCACAACAATTGATCGATCATCAAAATAGTTGCCGATAAATTTAATAGTTGGCAATTCCTCAATTAATCGACTGATCGTTGCAGCTCCTCCTGTAGCCTTTGTTAAACTTCTGCTTTTCAAAGTGCAACTAAAAGTTGAAAGTGGTGTCGGTAAGAAAAGTTACTGCACAAACAAGCAGCTGTGGGAGTCTTTGATAAAGTCCTGCCACTGTTGTATTGACTTATCTGCATGACACATGCTGAACGCACTGGTTTTGAGAAAAAGGCTGTGATAGTGAAGTTATGTGGGATAGTTCAAAGGTCAGACAACAGCTGAGGAAGAGGTGGTGGGGAGGGGCACCTCGCAGTATCAGTTCCTCGAAATCAATGTGTGTGTATGTCTGTTCGTGCGTGACAATACTATTCTCCTCTGATTTTTCAACTCCTTGTCATATGACAGGACAAGGAAGGAGTCACATGACATTCCTTCCCTTCAACCAAATCCTCTAAATATTTGGCAAAGACGTTCATAATCATTGTGGAACACACAATGGATTGAATCAGCAGCGTGTTATCTCCACCCAAAGTCACACTTTCTGACCTGCACTGCGCTGCCTGCGCTCCATCTCTAATTTTAGCATACAGGAACCAACATGCTGATTGACATGAGGTGAAAAGCGTGACAGGATGCAACGCATTTACTTATTATCACGCCCTTCTCTGCCCGCTCACAAACAGTGGGTGACTAAATATTTCAGGTGATAAAATACAAGATATAATTATAATTGGCTAAATAACACAGCAAATACAGACTCTTTTGAAATGTAGCAACTGAACAAAAGCTTTTTCTGGCTGTGTTGCTGGTAATTTGTGTCTTTGCAGGCTTTAAAAAAAGCCTAGTTATCTCACTGCTGCACCTTAGGTGGCCTAAAATTGCCCAATTAGAGTCATCCACTCAGCCTCCTAAAACCTTAAAAAGCCATTCCACAAGACTAATTTTTTGGCAGCCTCTCTCTTCCCTCACACTTTAATGCACAAACTTAAATGGATTTCTAATATAAGCATCAGCCAGGCTTGAAAACAAGTGTTACTTCATCTTTTCTCCCCTCTGCCTATCACTACCACACAAAGCCTACTGTATCACTTCTTCCATTATGCCGTGCCCTCTCCCCCCGCAGCCCCGCACCTCTCTTCAGTCAGTTTGTGTTGGCATGCCAGTACTGCTGGTATGCCCACTGGCTCCGAGATAAGCGCTTCAAATTCAAGTCACTCCCAAACAACAACACCAGCTTTAAATTGCCAAACACGTTTGTTTGGTGAGATTGGGCTCATGTAAAATTAATTAAATTATTAAATAAAAAGAAAAAAACATTAATTTCACAGCACAGTAAATACCTAGCGTGCCATCACATACAGAATATCAAGAAATCCTATGAATTGCACACCGTTTATGGTCTCTGAAGAAAGAAAAAGGGTCAGCTACAGCTGGTTGGCCAGCAAGTAACTGGGCTGACGGCATGAAAATAGCTTAAAGGGATAGTTCGGGTCGTTTCAACAGGGGCTGTACAGGGTTCTTATCCATAGTTAGTGTATTACCTACAGTAGATGTCAGTTGGCACGCCCCCAGTTTGAAGAAGCAGAGAGGAGTACCAGCAGAGAGGCTAAGCAATCTACTGCTGTGGGCAGGGTCAGCACCAAACTGGATTATAGCCACTTCAAAAAAGTCCCACCTTAAAAAAGATCAGCATTAATTATATTTACAATATTTTTACTGCTTTACCTTGCCACCAGAAAGTCAATTCTGATGGGAAACCACTATTATGTAAGTGAAATATTGCTCTTTCTCACTCAACCAAACTCCTTTAGTAAAAACAGTAAAACACAAAGTTTAGCAATAACACGGACTAACTAACAGGTAAAGGCAGCCGTACACCAGCATCTTCTGTGCTCTGTGAGGTAAAATCACTAATTTTGCCAATGGAGTCTGGTTGATTTGGAGAAAGTGATATTTGGCTTATGTAAGGGTGGATTGCTATTGGAAAAGGCTGTCTGATGGCAAAGCAAAGCAGTGGAAATATTCGTCCATATATCATCCACTTAAATTGTTATTGACTTTTTTTGGTGAACCTTTTTCAGGTGGCTAAAATACATTTTGCTGCTGCCCTGTCCACAGAAGTCCACTGCATAATTTCCTACACTGGCAGCTCTTCTCCCACTGGGTCCCTAAACTGGTGGCATGACGACCACCATCTATTGTAGGTGTAAGAGCAGCAAAGTCTCTTCTGTTGTGTCCCATGGGACCTTACTTTGGAAAACAAGTAATGTTTTGTTCCTGTTTTACTTTTACTACTTAAAGATCAGTTTAAAAGACAGGAAAGTCACAGTTTATCATGGGTCACGTCTTTTGTATTGCATAATATATGCCATCAACACCAACATCACAGTCCCTTTGCTTGAAGTGTTTTATCGAGCAGCTCCTGGTCCTTTTATCACCTGTGAAGTTAAAGACTGAACCAGACCCGCTGGTTGTGTGACTACACTACAGTATGAAAACACTCAGGCATCATAGCTTCAGCAGCTAATGTTAGCTTGTGGAGAGAGAAAGTCATGACATCATTTGCACAACTTCTGGGTTTGTAGTCTTTACAATTACATATCATCACAGACTTATACTTCAACAGTACAAAATTTACAAACATCATACGTGTAACTGAAGGCACAAGTCAAACGGGATTGAAAAACATTGTCTCCCACCATCATGAGTTATGTCCCACAAGTGTCCACTAGAAGAGGAGGAGTCTACTAACTATGGAGTCTCATACTACCCAACGACAGAAAATACGAACTGTCCCTTTAACTAATTAACTATCTTCTTCTGAACACAGTGAACATGGAAAATACTAAAAAAAAGGGTGAGTATAACAGCAAACCAACTTCTTGAAGTCTGGAAGAAGGGGAAAGCCTCCTTCTGAATAACTGCTAGAAAGCGAGCTGAAGAATTGATTAATTTGACTTCTGTTGCAACAAAAGTTCAAATCTAAACTTCAACCAGAACCAAGATCATGAGATAAAGGAGGGATGTTGAAGTTCAGTAAAGGCAAGAAAATACCTCATGTACAGAAAAAAAGCCAGATTTTAATATCATTATCATGTACAATACTTTTAATATAATGTGCAATACTATGTTCAGTATTAGGCAAGAATCTGGCAATACAACAGTATATCTATCACGATATTGCTAATTTTTAAATCAAATATTTGCACTGTCATAGTATAAAGAACAGACCACCACATGCATAAAATCTGAATTATCCAGTCAGAGCAGTGAAGATATATAACAACACTGCACAAAATGAACCACTGCCACAAATCTTTAACTGTATCACGATTTAAACATACAGTGTTTTGAGAATTAATACAGTATCAAATAATGTAATTATGTGTATTGATATTTTCTTACACCCCTATTCATTATCCCATGTAATATTACTTTTGATTATTATTATCATGTACATTTTTTTAAAACTTAATTTTACTTCTCTTTAACAGGTACAGGTGTACAGTACAGTAACATGCACAAAGACAACGAGGTCATAAATGTCTTTAGGAGGCAGTCTGTGAGTTTCAGCATCTCCTCAATGTCCATACATAGTTCCAATAAGTAAGGATGAATAATAATTTTTGAGTTTGTTCATACTTTTATCAGAAGGGAAAAATAAATTCATAAGTAAAATTAAATTAGAAAATGAATGAGTAACAATAATAATAAAACAGTGATTTAAAAAAAAAATTCAAATTAAGAATAACAACCAACAAGTTATTGCTCTATCACTCACCTCATGTCAATTAAAAAATATGAAGTTATTGGGGACCACTGAGTTAAGAATACATCTGTTCTTAATAGTAACCTTGTAGTTACTACATGGAAAACACCATGTTTCCAATTAAAAGTTAGTTTCTGAATAGAAATATCTGATTGTGATGTTCTATATCTTTCGGTGATATTCCCAATAAAAAATAAGATGATTTAATGGCAGTTATATATCTAAATATTGTTATATATATGCATATTATTAGGATTAATGAAAGTGCAATCTTACATTCAATTTCACTGGCGATAATTAGTTTTACTTTTTAGTTTCCGTTTTTCTAAACTTACTTCTATTATGTTTTTATAGTTTATATCGCTATTCCAGTAGATACAGTTTTTTGCATTTACTCCTTATGCTCTTTAATTGTGTTTTACATTTCACTTTATATTCAGTACTCTACTGTTTTTATTTTCTAGGTTACTGTAATTTTGGAGCGCACGAATTTACTTAGAGATTGATTAAGTTAAGTCTTATCTTAAACTGCGATTTGTTTTTATTTTGTTCTGTCCTTCATGAGAATGCAAACGTGTTTAAATGTCTCTGAGTCTGCGGGACGCCAGCCTCCCTCTGTGGAGGATCCTCCTATAAACTTTTCACCACTTTCTCCTCTTGTCTAAAAATTAGAAACCGTTATGTCACGCACGCACCGCTTCAAGTTCACGCTTAACAACTAACAACAACACAACTTGCAGTAGCAGTGAATGCAAATCTTACTTTCTCTGTGTAGCTTCTGTTTCGTTCTCAGTAGTTATCCTTCAAACTTTTGGAAAGTTTTCTTCTTCGCTGGCTCCGTCCCTTCTTGGATCACAATATTTATACGCCCCTTGAAATGTGCACGGTACTTAAAGCTGACACACACACACACACAGAGAGACACACACACACCCTTTTTTGCTCGCAGCCCAGCCCACCCCGGCCCGCCCCACAGGGTGAAACCACCCCACTCCCACCGTTCAACTCAGCGTGTTCTGAGCGGCCGCACGTAGTGTGTGTGTGTCACTACATTAGGAGGAACACACACATACACACTCACACAAGGAAGACTGAGATAAAGTTTATTATGCAATGAACTGCTGTATTTTTTCCAGTGCAGGAAGGGAGTGGAAGCACATATCAGTCGAGGGAGGGCAGGAAAATAAATATTCAGTGCTGATTCCTTGTGTGATCATCCAATAAAATCGGTAAAGCATGGGAAGTAACTCCAGCCATGTGTACAATGATCTGGTACAAACAGCTGGGCCATAAAGCCAATTATCATAATATGAGCCAAATTCAATTAAAAAAGAGGGGAATCCCATAGTGATACGTTTCACATTTAGGGGAGACTAGGGATGGTAGTACCACTTATTCTTTAAGCATGAAACTTTAAACTTTGATACATGGTATTTACTGGTAACAGTGACTTAGATCTACCCAATCACAGATTATTTGAGTCAGTCTCAAATACAGTAAGTTCCATTGTTGCAACCTACCCCACTACTGGGGTGACCAGCTAGGGACAGACATAACAGTGACCATAACGGAGAGGTAATTTGATGATTTAAGATCCAAACTATCTCAAACCAGTTTACGCAGTGAAGAATAAAGAATAACCTGCTTTAAATAAAGTGAGCAGTTTGAAGTGAAAAGCACACAATGCAGACATTCTCGTCAGTCTGATGAACTGTTACAACTATCCCCACCCCAAGCAGCTAACTGCTAGCATGTGGGGTGCAGTGTAGCATGAATGCAAAACAACAAAGTAAACAAGAATAACTGCTGCTGTAGGCTATTTTTGTCAAACCACTGGTTTCACAGTACAATGATCGCTGGGCAAAGATAATACTGATAAAAAATGTACTTTCTTATTTGAATTTTTTTATTTTTCAATACCATGACTGTAACATGTCATGTGTGACATTGTAACAATGTTATCTAACATTACATAACTTGCTAAGTTGTTAAACCATTACAACATAACAGGTATTCTATGGTATTTTTGCAATGTGAGTTCAATGTCCTCTGCGTGACGTTTCCTATAATGTTGCTGCAACTTTGCTAAAATGTCACAGTATCTTCAAAAAGTTGTGGAAATGTTGGGACAACATACCAGCAACATTTAAAATAACGTGCTGGAGACAACACTATGGAATTTCATGTGGTTGCTTGCTATAACACCACTTGTCACAAAAGTTAAGTTGCAACTTCCTGCACATAGGGGTGTTGCTCACAGAGATATGAAACTTCTCCTGTGAGCTCAAGAAGGAAGTGGGAGTCGATATCGAAGGCATCCGTGGAGCCCTTTTCTTTGGCCAAACTCGCAAGGTTACAATGAACCCAGTGTTATACCCAAGTAATATACTTAAGTACAATTTTGAGGTACTTGCACTTTACCTGAGTATTACCATTTTCTGCCTGTTCTTACTTATACACTCCACTACTCAGAGGTAAATATTGTTACTATGTATCTGAAAGATTTAGTTACAAGTTACTTTATGAATTAAATTTTTTACACACAAACACACAAAGAGCTTGTAAAATATGATGTCTTATTATAAATCAATCTATCCAACAGTTTAAAAAATTAATCAATCACTTAGTCGATTCACTGCTTTCATGATTTCAGCTTCACAAATGTGAAGATTCACTGCTTTGTCATAATCTTTACATCCAAAGCTATCAATCAATCAGTAGATGAAATAATCAGCAGATCAATCCATACTGACAATAACAAAAAATGATTCAGAATGAGCAGTAAATACAACAGTAAAATCTTTTTAAGCTTTTATATTCATGCATGAGTAATACTGGCCTATTGATATAATTTATAACAGTCACAGAGGACATTTTTCCTGCACTGAGATCTAATTTTTAATACTTTAAGTATTTTTTTTCTGAATATACTTACATATTTTTTGACATTTCAATGCAAGACTTATTTGTCACAGAGTATATTTACAGTGTGGTCTTAGTACTTTTACTCAAGTAAAGGATCTGAATACGTCCTCCACCACTGGTTTCAACCAGTAAATTATACTATCACTGTTTTAACCACCAAAATAAACCAAGACCACAATTATCAGGATGATCCATGGTTGAACCTCCTTTAAAGGAAATTCCCTCTCCGTCAGTGTTGTTGGAGTCACTGAAAAACATTTCACTTCCCCTTCATGCTTTCAGTTCTCATCTGTTGGTCAGTTTACAGAAAAACCTCAGAGGACAAACACAATCTGACCTTTCATCTGATAATGTCCCATCCTAAATTTAAAACATCTGACCACATGTCCAAAAAAGTAAACTCAAAGTCCCAGCAACAGCTTTGGAGAAAAGACCAGCATGTGCTGTATTTGCTTTTGCATGTTGCTGATTTCAGTCCAGAGCGTTAGCTCAGCAGAAAACACAATGTGATGAAATGTTTACCTGAGGTCATTTGACTCACAGATTCCAGGTAATTTTAAGTAACAGCAACCAATGACGGCAGACAGTGTGAAAGACTTAAGTGCACTGGCAACTTTGTGGTTTGGCAAGAGATCATAATGAGGTCATATCTGATCAGCGGCGATGATGATTGAGGAAAGCTGAAGCCTTGATGCGTATCTAAACCTGCCTTCCACTGACTGTCAGTCAGTGTTAAATGATTAGATCATTGCAGTTGAGAATTACAGCAACAACACAATGAAACTGAAGTCCAAGTTTGTTGATACAAATGTAAAAGTCTACAGAATGCCAGAAAATAAATGCTAATGTCAGAATGCTAACATGCTCACAATAACAACTCTAATAAGTTTCTAATGTTTACCATGTTAACCAACTTAGATCAGCGTGTTAGCATGCTAATTAGCACTAAACACAAATCATTAGAATGTGTCCTCTAGGAACTTTGAATATGTGTAAATAATTTCACAGCAATTTATCTAACAGCTGTCATGATATTTCACTGAAAACCAAATTAAGTGGCACCAGAGGGAAGTCAGGGGATCACAAGATCACAAGATCCTCTGGGGACCAAAATCACCAGGCCTCATTCTGCTGGAACCATGAATGTCTGTACAAAATGCAACCCACCCAACAGTTTTGGAGATTTGGTTTTTATTCTGGTGGTGTGTTGGATTCAAACAGCCCAATAAACAGTTCAGCAACAACAAGGGCCCCATTAAAAGGAATTAAAACATGTGGCATAGGTAATTTAAACCAGGGGTCTTCAGGGCCGTTGCCTCAGTGTTTCTCAAACTTTTTACCACCCCAGAAAATATTGAGCTCTCCTGGTTTTGCGCTGTTTGGTGCCAGTAGATCTACTGAACACTTCACTGGCTTCATTTCACTTGTGCTATGTTCACTCTCATCCACTTCATTTTCAACATGGCTGCTCAAAATAATCTCCTCCTGAGCTGCACTCCTCCCATTTGGAGCCATGACTACTGTGTTTTCAAAGCATTAATTTCCATTCTCTTCCTTTTACCTCTGCTTACTATCATGCCATCACAGTTTAAGCTTGTAACTAGCAGATAGAGGACGTATGCACACACGCACACAGTCTTTTAATAGTAATAGTAATAGTAAATGTTTTTAAATTCATTTATTTCAATTAAAAAAATCTTTCAGACATTGTGTACTATTAGAGGGAGCTCGTGCACCACCAGTTGTGATCATACTACAGTTTGAGAACATAGGCTTTAGGTGATAGAGAGATGGAGCAGGGACCCCATACTACATATACTGCATTATTTTCAGGTCTTCTCTCGTTTTCCTGCTGCTAAGTCATGGCTAATGTTAGCAGCGTTAGCCTCACCCTCTGCACTTTTGCTGGTTGTTTTTGAGGTGGAGGGGCTGTCAGATTCTCTTGCTTGTGAAGTTACCAAACGATCCACTGTGGTTCACAAGAGTGTATTTATACTTATAAAACCCATGTAGCCTTTTGTCCCAGTTGTGTAAATTAGCTTAAATGTTTAAGCAAATTTATTTTTTTTTAAATGTTGAAAACAAAAACCCTTTCAAATAATTATCAAACAATAATTATGTGGTCCCCCTGTAGTATCCCCTTGCTGAAAATTCAGGATTCATATTTTTTGGGGCTTTCTATGCCCAAAAGATATGACAAGGCTACCAGGCCCACAATTCAGAATTTATATTATCTACTGCTCGAATAGTATAGCCTCTTAAAATTGATGTAATCAGTCACTGTCTGTGTGGTTCTTAAACTGGATGGCGAGCCCCCCAAAGAGGAGCATCAAGGCACTCGGGGGGCGGTATGACCAGGAGGAAAACACAGAATGAAACAAAACTGAGCAAATATGATTTATAGGGGAAAATAAACAACAGTCTGTTGATGCTATCATGCTGACCTTTATTTCACTGAAATCCAGTGTGGACCTTTTTTTATTAATCGCTTTCCCTATCATTGTTAATACAAATGTGGGGTGGAGGTGGTAAACTTTTTCAGCTTCTGAAGGGGTGCATGCCAGGAAAGTTTGGTAACCACTGGTAAAGGAGTAGTTGCGAAGTTTAAATGGTATGACAATGACCTAACAGCCATTTTTCATTTCAGCCTTTATGACACAGGAAACAGGAACAGGAAAAGCATAGGTGAAATTAATAACATTGATGATGGCTAAATTCCTTTCAGATGTGCCGGTGCAGCGTTTGTGTACTCTGTATGATGGCTCACTGCGTACTCACTGTAAATGGAACACAAGAAAAAAGTAATAAGGTAAGCTTTATTGATAAATTTGCTACCACATTATTTGTAAAAATGATTTTTCTAAAAGAATTGTTGCTCAGAGCTATACATTAAATTTTTGTCATGACCATTTGTATTTTGAAAAATGCAGACCATTTACCAGTCTTATTGTTCATCCTGCTGGCGTGTCACCGGCGTGATAAATGACACAGACAACATTCGCGGCTTCTGCGGAGTGGTGGGCGTGAGAGGAAACATAAAGGTGACTTGGGTTCGCTGAGTATCTGAGCATAACAGATGGGACTGGGTCCTGGCTCTCACACTGTACGTGGGAAACCAAACAGCAAGCAGCGGGCCAAAGGAAACTTCCTGACTTCGGGAGACATATGAGGATTGTGGAGCAATGCGGCCGCGTGTTATATAAATTTTCACTGAGAACAACAAGTGAAATATACAATAAAGGAGTCCATTGCTGTTGTTCATGGTATGTGAATGAAACAGGACCACCGATCTTAATGCAAACATGCAGTGCAGTTGGATTGCCCCTGTGGCAAGGAGTGTCAGTGAGAATATTTTTGGTATGTGCTGTATTGACACGTCTCTGTTAAATAATAACCAAGCTCCTACGACCTTTACTGTTACTCGTGAGGCACAGAGCCACAACACATACATTGAAATGACCGGTTTTACATGAAAAATAGCCAGGAAAAGACTGCAGTGGATAAAAACAGCCTAACCTGAATGTCCATATGGTGTTAAATGAACAGTTTGACTTTTGACAAAATAATTTAATTCACTTTCTTGATGAGAGTCAGACGAGAAGACTGATAGTCTCATGCTATGCTTAAAGCTCAATAATGCCTCCTTTACATACAAAAATAGATGCGTCTCTTTCCAACAATTTAACTGTCATTGGCCACATACAGCGGCCGCTTGCAATCTTTGATTGGAAGATGAATTCCCAAGTGTATCAAAAATTTCTTCAAAATAATGTGAGAATGTCTGTACGTCAGCTGAAACTCTGTAGAAGTTGGGTGATGCAACAGGGCAATGACTGAAAACACTGGAGCAAGTCCACAACAGAGTGGCTTCAGAAAAACAAAATCCGCCTTTTGGAGTGGCCAAGTCAGAGCCCAGACCCAATAATGACTTGAAGAGAGCCATACACATGAGACGTCCAAAGAATATGACAGAGCTAAAGCAGTTCTGCCAGGAAGAATGGGCTAAAATTCCTCCTGAACGATGTGCAGGTCTGATCCACAGCTACAGGAAGTGCCTGGTCGAGATTATTGCTGCCAAGGGGAGGTCAACCAGTTATTAATTCCGAGGGTTCACTGACTTTCTCCACTACCATTTTGAATATTGAATAGTGTGTTCATTAAGACATGAAAGATTAGAATTTTTTGTGTTATTATTTTAGGCACATTATATTTGTCAAAACCCTTGACTTGGATGATGATCAGATCACATTTTATGACAAATTAATGCAGAAAATGATGAAGCATATTTTTCTTCTTTTTTTAATCTGCAAAACCAGACTTGTGGTTTTTCTGGATGATTTCTAGCTGTTTTCCGTCTTTAAGTTAAGCCAATGGTCTCGTGGGCCGAAGCTTGATTGGAAAGTTAGTCTATGTCTTTGCTAAAAAATGGAAATAGCTACACATCTATGCAGAATCAAAAGTTTCCCAAAGAAAAAGGAATCGAGTCAAAAGTTGGCCATTAAATACATTGAGAGACATGGATGAAGAATTTGCTTTGCTTGCTAAGTGATGACAAACATCATCTCCAATACCTTCGGATTTTTAAAACGTCTTTTTTGTGTCCTGTAGTCGTGTCTCGCTTGAACTATTGGCTAAACTGCCACACCACTCACACGACTACCGGAAGTACTACTCTGTTTCATCTGTATTCATAAGCTTTCAGAAAACATGCAGAAATATGTACGAAATGAACGCAGAGTTTGCTCAAAAGGCTCTGTCCATATCTATATGCGTATCCAATGTCTAGCAGAAATTAGCAGCTGATTAAATGGAAACAGCTGGCCTGCAGCTGCCTATCAGCACCTTTGAAGCTCACTGATATACATGTTTTTTGTAGTTTGTTTGTTTGTTTAATTTGGACAAAACCAAACTAAGCTAACCGAAGCTAATGGTCTCTTGGGTTGTAGCTTCAATTAACGGTCAGGCTATGTCTTAGCTAACAATGGAAGCATAAAGCATAGCATAAAGAATGGAAGAAGAATGAAACAGCTTTAAAAAATAAAATAGTCCCAAAAAACAGAATTGTTTTTACACTTTGAATTAATTAAACAAGATACGGCATCTTAATTAGCAAGAGGCTCTGGTCAGATCCTTTACCTCTGGACAGAGCCGGGCTAGCTGTTTCTCCTTGCTAGCTAAGCTAACAGTCTCATGGCTGTAGCTTCCTCTTTACTCAACAGATGTGAGAGTGGTTCCAATTGTTTCTTCTAACTCTTGGCAAAAAAAAACAAATAGGCAAAGTTCCCAACATGTTTCTTTAACAACATACTTGGAATCTATCATTTTTATGTAAACTGTTTGTTATAAAGGTCAGAAAAGGAAATAGAAGATCAAAGCATTTGCAGTATTGTATTCATTACTATTCTGACTAATGTAACCTCTCACCCTATTTCACAGAAAATGACTAGATCTTCCCAGGAAACCAAACTAGAAACACAGAAAGAGAGAGGTCACAGATAACTTTCATGTGTGACAAAATATTTATACCAACTTATTATTTCTAAAGAACTATTCACTGCTTCAATTACTGCTGTTGCTCTGGTTCTTATGATTCATAAGGAGGTTCAGCCTGTGACATCAAGAGCTGTGTTTTACAACAGTGTGATGAAATGTGTCTGCGACTGCGTTGCGTCTGTGTGACTCTTAAAGTCTTAATCAATTGCAGTGTTCATTCACAGTTTGCTGCGGGGGCTGATTCATGCACTGCAGTTGCTCCGGAGATGAACACAAACACATAAAGCCAACAGGAGCGCTGCTGTTGAACAAATGATTTATCTGCTGCTCTGCTGCTCTGCTCTAACCCCCTGTCCTCGCTATTCAGAGAAATCTTGAGCATGTAAGATTCAGTTTCTCCTCTGTATATAGAAGGCAGAGCTATTGTGTATTCTGAACACAATTTAGAAAGAAAATATTCTTTCCAGAAAATGATTCACTTAGAGCAGACCAGAATGTATTCATTCATTATACTTTCCACATTTTTGTATCCCACTCTCCCATCTATTTCAGGCTTTTTGCTCTCTCCACATACATTCTCTGTACAAAGCATTATTTTTTTCTTGACTGTGTTGCAGTTTGATTTGAGTCATCCAACAGGACCGGCATCTACAGCAGTGTTTGCATCTCTGTGAGGCTGTATTTAGGTTTGCCTAAGCAATGTTGCTTTGAGCCAAACGCCAACATCAACATGCCAACGTCCTTGCAATGACAATGCTAATATGTTAATGTTAAACAGGTATAATGTTCACAATTTTAGCACACTAGCATTTGCTTTTGAATGCACAATATGCAAATTCTGCCTCTAGGGGTCACGCTCAGATTAAAACAATAACAAAAGATGCAGTTTGATGATGTTGTGAAGTGGCGCGGGATCACTGGAGCTGTTATCGTCACTAACCAACCACCAAAGCTGATGTAAATTTCAGATAGAAATTCTGTTCATGGACATGTTAGTACATTTAGTCATTTTTGTCAAATTCCTTCCCTATTTTCTGAGTTACCTGATGTATTCTGTATTTTCTCAGAATAAAAGTTATGGAGAGGCAAAATTGTGCCCCTTCTGATGTTCTTCACAGGACCTAACTTCAGAAAAAAGAGACAAATTATTTTTTTCCTTCTGTTTGAAACATGTGGGATAATGTAAGTGCACAGCTCAAAAATATGTAACATGTGTCTAGCATTTTAGATATTTTTATGCAGAAATGTTGCATATTATAGCTTTAAGTATTTAGTCACAACAAGTCCTGGACAAATGATGAAGAGGAGGTACTTTGTTAATCCAGTTTGGGAAAAGACTCTGACATCTGGAGAGATGTCAGAGTGATCAGGCTGCCACACAATTGGTACTTCAAGCTCATCATGAGGGGGACATGAGTACCTCTACCAAATTCAGAGGAAATCCATCTCATACATTTTGAGATACTTAAAGCTGTTTTCGGCAGTCTTTTTTGTATGCTTTTGGCCAAAAAAATCTCTGAACTTTAATCATTTTTAATTCAAGAGGTCTGAGAGAAAACTAGACCTCTGTACTTCCTCTTGACTCTGTTTTCTGGCTTTAGAAAATCTAGTCTGTGACCAGAGAATTTGGCCAGTCAAAGGCCATTTCAGAGAAAGAGCGTTCCAATTGGCTGCTCTGCAAATGCATGTAGAAGAGTGCAGACACATCCTTTCAGATGGTGAAAGTCTGATTTAATGGAGGAAAATCCAGCAGAAAATCCTGCAACTTGTGATAAGTTTCCTACATTCTTTGCCCACAACAGGACATGTTCACACGTGTTTTATAGTGCGTAACATATGTGAACACATCCTGGCTCTGCATGGAGCTTAGAGCTCATTAGGTTCAATGTCATGGCATTTGTATCAACAAGTGGCAAAGAGGCATGATAACAAATATTGAGGAATACTGTTTGTGAGGGGACAGTGGTATGTGTGTTTGTGTGTGTGGTGTACTAGCAGCGCAGCTTTCACTGACACAAAACTGAGCATGTCCAATTTCCTCTCCCTGTTGTGAGACGTCGGTGTGACAGTCCAATAACACGACCCCCCTGGCAGAGAAATCAGGACCTCTGCTGTTTCTCGCCCCTCACCACTGAGGCAGTCGAAAAGGATGTCAGGACTCTCGTCCAGCTGTTAGACAGCATCACAGCTGCCTCTGAAGCCTGGGGCGCTCCGCCCTGTGGCCACCAAGCGCTGGAGAGGCGTCTTTGAGAAGAGAGTCACAGAAAGAGGGACTTGGTGGGGTCTCACGCCGTGGAGAGCGCGCCCTATGTGGTATGAGGTGTCGCAGGGTAACTGACTCCTTCTGCTGCTGTTCAAGCATGTGGGTTTGGTGGGAGCCAAGGGGCTTAGCAGACTGATACGAGACGGCAGAGAGAAGTGAAAGGGGATTTGCACAGGTTTTTGTAGGTTTAATGGACCAGTGTATAAGATTAACAAGAGTTTATCATCAGAACATGGCAGAGAAGGAATATAATATTCACAAGGAACTTTTCATTAGTGTACAATCACCTGAAAATAAGAACTGTGTTTTCATTATGTTAAAATCATTGCCTGTAAATAAAGATGGACGACGTGTCTCCACTTCCTCTGACTGTACAAAACTGAAGCCAAAATATCCTAATCATGAGCGCTGCCATCTTGACATCATTTGGAGCCAGAGTCTGCACAGCAGTGCCCAGTGTTGGAGCCGCGGTATCAAGGTCTCGCCCACACAGCTGCTCAGCTCAGCTGTCAATCGTGGCATGAAATCCTTTTTTTAATATCATCAGAAACAAATTAAAACCAAACCGATCAGAAATATGAACACTTGCACAAAGATCAGTGTAATAAGAACTACCTAACATGACAGAAATCATCTTTGATTTTTTTTTTTTTTTAGTGTGGCCCATTTGCTATCTATAAACATTTGGAGGCAGGATTTATGACCTGTACTGCAGCCAGCCAGCAGGGGGCGACAAGATGCTTTGGCTTCACTTTTGGGGGGCTGTAATTTTGTCCATTTCTAATAGATGTTGTAAATAAAGTAAACTAAAGTTTCTCCTACACGCTTGGAAGGGGAGAGTGAAATGAGATGTTTGCGATGTGCAAGCTCACCACAAGATGTCACTACTATCTTACTGGTCCTATAAGTTTGGACCAAAGTGGTGGACCATCTGACCAACAGACTGACATTGCCGCCCCCATATTCATGAGGCGAGCATCTCAAAATCATCAACTCCTCCTTACCCTCTTTGTAATCAGAGTAGATCCAATAAATCACTTTTACATGGACACCTCAGTGGACACTGACAATGAAAGTGTTTTGTAATAATACAAAATGTTAATTTTGTACATTCATCATATAAGATATTACATTTTCTTCTGCTCTTGCAGATTACATGTGGAAAGTATTACATATCTTGAGTTTCCATTGTGATCAGAAATGACAACATCACGACTTGGCTCACCTCTGATTCATTTAACTACACACCCAAACACACACTGTAGCCAGGGGTATGTCACTTCTCAGAGGATGTATCATGCTGTCATCACAGTGGGGACACTAGTGCCAGTATCTCACAAGTCAAAAGCAAGTCATAGGTCAAAACTCTTGAACTTTAGATACTGAGTCTTAAGGGGACAGTTCACCCCTCCAAAATCAATGGTACACATTTTGCCTCTGATCTGTAGAGCTATTTATCCATCTACCCATCATGTTTTTTGATGTTAGTTGCTGAGTTTTGGAGATATCAGCTGTAGAGATGTCTGACTTCTCAGAAATGGATAAAAGAAATAAATACACTTGAAAAATTCAAAACCAGTGTCTACTGGAGCTACTTTAAACTCAGAAATCTCTATGGCCAAAATCTCCAAAACACTGTAACCACCTAAAAAATCTTGATGGATAAATAGCACTATAGGCCAGAGGAAAAATGTTTATTTTGTATTTTGGGGTGAACTGTCCCTTTAACATGCCTTCTTGATCTCATTTTAAATCAGTTTTAAGATGTAAATAGTAACAGAGCACAAATATACCATTATTTGTCAGTATATTAGATTAGGTTTTTCAAGGTTTTGTGAAATGTGAGTCAATTATTTTCAAAACTTTTTGGGATGTGTTTGTTTTTGTGTTTTATTCAACATTTTATTAAATTCAACAGAATATGCACCACTGACCTCAACAGTAAAACACTGGCATTCAAGCTGTGAAAATGTGTAAAAACATATAGCCATTTTATTATAAGATGGTACAGGACATTAAAAACACTGTGCTCAACTGAAGACAAAAAAAGAGGGATGCATGTAACTTAAATAATTAAAAGACTGATTTGGACCAAACTCTTTCTAACTGGAATATGTCTGTTCACTATGAAATGAAATGTCATACAGTGACGGTGCCAACACAACATCTTATTATGTAACCTTTTTTTTCTACCAATAATTAAAGTCTCATCATAATTTTTCTAATTATTCATTAAGAGTGTCATGAGAACAAATCTTGATGACCTTCAAGTACGCATACAAATTGGAAATTTGAAAAAACTTGTAAGATAAAAAAAGAAGTGAGAGACTCATTTCCACTGAATATTGGCTCCAGCTGGTGTCCACCAAGGTTCTTCTGCTTTGTGCTTTGGAAGATCTTTCACATCAAAAGCCTGCAGTCACGAGTCACTGGTGTTAAAGTTTGGTTGCAGGTCTCTTTTTTTTCATTGAGTCACTTTGCCTTGGGCTTGAGTCCACACCTCTGACACACACACACACACACACACACACACACACACACACACACACACACACACACACACAAACACACACACACGTACACACACACAAACACACTGAGGATGTGGGTGAACATTGGCATTTGAATTCTCTACAGAGCAGGGCTGCGTAGAGTAACCATGCTGCCCTCTGGTGGTTACAAACAAAGCTCACTGCACCTCATGACGAGTACAATCAACATACTTTACAGTACAATAAATTTGACATGTGGACGCTAATTTTTTAATGGGGTTGGATCATACCACAACATTTTGTTTTGGTCTGATGGACACCAGGGCCAGGATCAACAATATCAATGCCAATATCAACATTGTCTATTGTTAAAAAGCAGCTAATGTACAAATGGAGAAAAATATCAGGATTTATTAACAGGCTGCTTCTGAATTTACCACAGTAAAATACCACAGAATAACTTGCCAAACATGAGACGTTTCTTTTTCTTGGTCCATTATAATAATTTAATCACACATAAGACAGCTTTCAATGGTAGACATCAAAATTTAATTATTTAAATTTTCTGAACTAAAGCTGTCAACGCTTCACACATGTACACAAAGTCAGCAGAGGTGCAAATATGACAGCACTCAGAAGAGTGTACATGTGCCCAGGATGTGATCTAATAGTAATGAAGAGCAGAGGTCTCAAGAGAGGCACTAGATATTTGTCTGTAGGCTATAAGTCACAAGGAAAGCAACACAATCACTAACCCTGAGGAGTCTAACAGAAAGGACTCTACAGCTACACTTTCTAACAAATCAGATGATACATAGCTTAAGTTATAGATAAAAAAGTTTTTCAGAAAAACTTGTTGTACAAGTAAATTTTCAGATCAGGTTTGCTCTACTGAAATGGGTCCAGCAACAGCAAGCTGATAAAATATCATATGGGTATGCTACTTTATTATTTCTCTAAAGGGCACAAACATGAACTGTTTAAGGGAATGTTAAGGTAGAATCTATATCTTTCTGAGGAAAGGGACTTAGAAGCAGTAAATAAATAAACAAATAAATCAGTAAATAAATAAATAAATAAGTTACTTTTGGGAGCCATAAAAAAAATTGTAGCTGAAGTAAATTTTTCAGGTCAAGCCTGCTCCATCAAAACTGGGTCCAGTGATGGCAAGCTAATAAAATATGTTACTGCATTATTCTTTTTCAAAGAGCACAAATGTGAACTGTGTAAGGGAAAGTTAACGCAGTATCTATGTTTTTTTTTTCTAATGAAAGGGGTCTTAAAGAGAGCACGCACACAAATTTGACTTATTAATGCGGACCATACATTGAGACCCAGAGCTACACTGCCCTCTCCTCTATAACTGGATGAACTAGCGTCTGGAGGGGAACTCTTTTTTTTTTCGCGAAATTCTCACGAGATTTGTACAAGTTCCCTCTTCACTGTACACTTTGTGCAAACTATCTATATTTTGTAAAAAGACGGGTGGTTGGTGGCTAAAATCGGGGTAAGTTTGGGAACAGAAAACTTTCAGTTAAGGTCAAGAGAAGATCACGGTTTAGGTTAACAGATCTCGCGATATCTTCGCGGGCCTTAGGTTCCCTCCTGGACACGATCAGCGCCGCCCATTTTACGTCATCATTACGCGTCCACAACACACGGCGTTCGTCTCACACGTGAGTTAAACTACGTTTTTTTGCCTTCCGTAAAGTCTTTCTGGAACACATTTTCCGCTACTTATTAAGCTAAATAGGTAATTTAAATATTATTTATAAATCTGTTAAAATGTCTTCTCGTTTGGAAAAACTAGTTTGTGTTCCGGCTCTCGTGCAGGGAGTTAGCATGGATCCTTCCTCAGCTACAGTCCTGCATATGCAGACCTCGTCCTGTCATGTCTTATAGCCAAACTCATTTTCCAGAATATGTCAATATAACGTGTCACCGCTTATCGGTAACCATAAAGAGCTCGTATAACCCGACATATAACATTGTCTGAATCATGAGTAGCCAAACGTAAATTCGGCATACATTGCTGTTGCCCAAAAAATAGATATCCCTTGTCGCTGCACTGACATTCCCCTCAATCAACTTTGACCACACCATTATGAAGAACAGGTGGATCAAAACACAACAGACAGTGCTGAGATACTCAATGGATACAGAAAATACTCATTTGTTAGTCCTAGCTGTCTATTGAAATGTATTAATGAGAGGTGAAGTCTTTATTCCAGTGTGAACCCTTTTTTCATTATTTACAGTGTGGATTAGTGTAATTTCAATAATATGTAATTCTAATAAAGTTATAGTCAGTCTGTTTATGTGATGTTTTATTATAATATACAGACTGACCTGTACCAATTCATAATGGTAAATAATTATAGAGATGTGCTGTTTGGTCATTCAGATTAAT